>NW_020897691.1:19373837-20095917 GCF_003984885.1 Neopelma chrysocephalum
TTTTTTTTTCCCATAATGACTGGTAATTCTGCATTTGTCAAATGAAAGATAATATGGAATAAACTTTTCACTTCATTTTATTGTTAGATTTCCTGGATTTGCAAAACCTGGAATGGAACAGTATCTGTTGGCAAAGCAGCTAGCAAAACCCAAAGAGAAAATTCCCATAATTGTAAGTTGGGGACGTGTGTAATTTTTCTGTGTGGGTGGTGTGCTTTGTTTTGGGGCTGGGTTTTTGATTTGTTTGTTTCTTTAGGTTTTTTAATCCTCCTCATCCTTCCCTTGTTTTCCAACTGAACTTTTAGACTCAGGGTTGCTATATGTATTTGGGTCAGAAGAAACTGACACTGAACATATAATTAGAAATAGAACTGTCATAATAAAACAGGTAAGTGTCATAATGATGATGATGTTTATTATTTTCAGTACTATTTTCCTTGTGCTTGGTCTGCATTGTGATCATGAAAATGAGCCTTTTGGGGATTGGGAGGCAGAGCAAATGCATTATGCTGTCTATTAGTTATCTAGATAGGTATATGTAGGAGGTATATTTGTAAAGGTTTGCAAGGTTCAGTTCTGATGATCAGGTTGTTTTCTGTCCTAAAAAACAAACTCTTCTGGATATATGCTGTTTTGTGAAATGTGGTTGAAATAGCCCTGGAATTCATCACTCCTTTGCTATTTGGGAAAAATTGTAAAATACACAAGATAAACTCAACTGTGGTCAATCATTCCTGGTTGCAAGAAACCCCTCTATTTCCAGACTCTCAGTCTCTCACTGAAATCAATGGCAACTGTCAAATGAAGAGAGAAGATATTTGTCTCCTTGTTTGCAGCTTGTACAACATGATATATTTAAAGATAATATTTGCTGTTTCTTACAGATTGGTGATTATGGCCCCATGTGGGTGTATCCTACCTCTACATTTGACTGTGTGGTGGCAGATCCCAAAAAAGGTTCTAAAATGTATGGTCTAAAGAGCTACATTGAATACCAGCTGACCTGCACTGTAAGTGTATCTGAAACAGGATCTTTTGTCTTGCAAATATGTATCATTTGTACATATAAATAATACAGTTTGTGTGACTTGGTAAGAGCATCCTAAGAGTAAGTGGTAGTTGTCATACCTTTTTTCCACAAAGAGTAGTGCTTTGTTCTAGCATTTCAAGTTCATCTGTAATAAGGCTCTAAATCATAAATTGTATTTACATTCCATGTAGTTACCATTCTGGTCATGTTTCATGTCACCATCTGTAGATGTCTGTCAAAGTTCAGAGCTGTGTTTCTCTTACAGAACACTAATCGGTCTGTCAACCACAGATACAAACACTTTGACTGGTTGTATGAGCGGCTCCTGGTTAAATTTGGATTAGCCATTCCAATCCCTTCTCTTCCAGACAAGCAAGTAACAGGTAACATTCACGGTTGTGAATTCATGGAATGGGAAATAAGGAGACCACTGTTTTTAAGGTTCAGTTATTTCTTACTGTTTGTTTTTCACATTACTTTCAAAGAAGGTGTCCAAAACCCAACTTTTCATCATTCAAAACTTACGATGAATTGTTATGGCCAATTGATCATAAAAGATCAGTACTAAAAGAATAATTTCAGAAGTCAGGTTTAATTATCTAGTCCAGTGATTAAAAAAAAAAAGGTAATTACAAGCAAAACAAAACAACCCTCTCTAATTACTACATAAGATAATATTTATTATTGGAGAGAAGAGATAACTATTTATGCTGCATATTTGCTGATTGTCTGGACAAATATTTTTAAGTGGGGATTTTTGGGTTTGTTTTTTTTTTTAGGGAGGGGAAGGGGTACATTGTGTTTTATTTTGCTTGGGGTTTTTTCTTTTACATTGGATTGCACATATGTCACATTGTCAGAACTTTGAAGCAAAGCTCCCAGAAGAAAGGGAGCAACCCCTGACAAACTGGCTTTTTCACTCACAAGTGAAATGTTGCAGCGTTTCTCCTCTTGCTTGATTTCACACTTGATTTAGAAAGCATCTTTCATTTGTATAGCATTCTGCTCTGGTTTGATGTCAGTTCAGCTTGACCAAACTATCTGAAGCTTCTGGAAGTCCTTTGTTCTGACTTCAAGAAAAGTGGGATTGGACCCTTTAAATGCACAGAAGTTCAGTCATTGTAATAGAATATGGCAATGCCTATGATTTTCAAAAGTCTCTGGCTTACTTTCTACAAGGACATTCTAGAGTGCATGTGAAGAAAAGAATGGACACCTGTATAGGATGGAATTGCATTACTTTTGCCTATATCCTCTTGTATGTTTTGTGGTAAGAGTTTTTATACAGCCTGTAAGACAGCCAGCCAAAAACAAACATACAAGTGCCGGCATGTCGCCAACCACGTGTCTGTGGGCATCACTGAAAATGCAGCAGCTCTGCTGTGTTTGAAGAAAGCTAAGCATTGATGAAGTTGCTGGGATAAATGCCGAGGAAACTGAAAAGTGAGGAAGTGACTTCTCCCCTTAGCCTCGTGTTTAGAATTGACCAGCATTTTTATTTAAACATGTGCTGGTGGACTAAAAGGAAACCAGAAGACCTGATGGGGTCTCTAGATTTCATTGTTACTGTAACTTAAAAGACTTAAGAGTTTGGCATCACAGTTAAATGTTGCCTGTGGATTTCTGTCTTCTGGAGTCTGTGGGAGAGAGTAACTTCCCTCATGCTTTTTAGCATGAAAAGAAAAGCATGTCTCTTTTTCTGAAATACTAAAGGGAAACTCTGGGGGGAAATGATGCTTGTCTTTCACTGTGTTTAGGAGGCTTCTTTCTGAAGATTGTCTAGAGAAATATTTCTGTCTGTTGGTCTTGAGGAAACAAGACTCTTTACAGGCTGACTTTGTTAGGGTCCTATTTTTGCTGGTGATGATATACTGAATGACCAGCATGTAATTTCCAAATGTTACTGTTCTGTTGCTTTGCATTCCTTGCAGGAATGCTGTGGAGATTTCTGTATAGGTTAAAGATGAAATAAAGTATTACTGAAGGGTATATAATGATGATTTTTTTTTTGCTAGTTTGCAGGAAAAGGACCCATACCCAAAGTTCATTTTTCATTAGTTGTGTTCTTTAATTGCTAGTGTTGCTAGTTTCCATATTTGCAATAAATATAAATAAATAAATAAAACCAAACCACAAACAACTCACCCTTGTAGAACTGCTGCCATAGTAACTATACAGTAGAATTATATTGAAAGAGTACATGCGTTCAAGGCTTGTCATCTGCACTGCTATGGAAATTAGAAGAGTTGGGTGCTGGAGGATTCTCTCATTCCTTTCAAATACATCCTATTCACTGTATGCTTTAGAAGTCTGACGTCATGCATTTTTTAAAATTATAAAGGATTCTCTCAAGAAGACAGTTTTTGTTAAAACTAAAAGGTTCTTACAAATACACAGTGATGATGCACTACTGGTTTTTAAAAAAGTGGTTACTTTTTTAGTTTATGTTAAAAATATCTTTACAAAAAACTCAGTTACACACTTACATGTATGTAGACAGTTTATGCATGTGACTTATTGAGATTTTTTTACTTTTTCCCCAATTTACCTATATGGAAATATGTTTATAGGATGTGCTGCTTTTTTAAATCTGTGATTTCATTTGAACAGTCTAATTTCAGTGCTTTGTTAGCTAGTACATGACAACTTGTAAAGTAATTAGCTCTTTTTTCTCCAATGTTTGAGCCTTACACTGACCATGAGTTTACCAGAATGTATCAGAAAAATATCTGCATTTCAACCCTGCGGCTAGTTTCTCTCTTGGTCATCTGAATACCTAATTTTTCCATCCAAAATTTATTGGGATTTTTTTACCCAAAAGTGTATTTGAATTGTGGGTGGATGTTATGTTTTTTTTAAATATTTCATGGCAGTCTTAAAAAGGAGGACTCTTGGTCAGTAATGACTATACTGTAATTTAAGGTTGTTCTGATTTGTCAGCAATATTTCCTTCTTGTAAGTTCTGAGTCATTAGATGGTTAATAACTCACCAGACGAATTACAGGTTCTGTTTCAATTTAAGTTAAAGAAAAAAAATTGAGGGTACTAGAGTAGAAATGTAATAATTATTGTTCAATATATAACAGGGCGCTTTGAAGAAGAATTTATCAAAATGCGTATGGAGAGACTGCAAGCTTGGATGACGAGAATGTGTCGCCATCCTGTTGTCTCAGAAAGTGAAGTTTTCCAGCAATTCCTCAATTTCCGAGATGAGAAGGTGGGAGATAAAATTCATACACAGACTGAGGCACTGCTGTACCCCTCAAATTTCCCTTCAAATCAAGAGTTCAGCTCTGTAGCCGCCTTGTTTGCCTCATACTGCCCCTGTGGGCAGTAGTGACAGGCTGGAAACTGCTGCATTTCCTAACTCAGCTGAGTGATCAAAACAGGGCATCAAGTTGCTCATGTGAAATGCTATATATAATTCCAACAGAGTTGTGCTCTTCAAAGTAGCTTTATTGCCAGTCTTTTAAGGGACAGTTTGTGTCCTCCATCAGAGGACAGAATAATACATAAATACTCTTTTGACTGTTGCCTTGCTCTGTCTCTGCTAGATTTACTAATCACTGTGATCCTCTGAGTGGTACTGCTCTGCTAACAAAAGCTACTTCATAGTAGATCTAGGTTGTGTCTGATCCTATATTGTATTTAAAAACAACCCCCTCCCTAAAAACCACAATTTTTCACTGAAATGGGTTGTCAAAGCATTATGCTGCAGTCTGATATAAATAGCCATTTTTTATTACACACACACACATATTTTATTTTATACTTTTTTTGAGACAAAGGTTTTAATATCTTCACTAAATAATAAATAAAGTAAATAAACCTTCAGTAAATAATGATTTCTTTATGGTTGAGCTCCAGCTCTGTTATAAATGAGGAAATAAACAGGAAAAGTCTGCTTCTTTCTCCTCAAAATAATCACACAATAATACACATAGATCTTGCTGAAAGAGTAAATTATCCAGTCTGGTCTTAAAAACCTCTTTTGTCTCTTTTTTTTTTTTTCTTAAGGAGTGGAAAACTGGAAAGCGGAAGGCAGAAAAAGATGAAACTGTAGGAGTCCTGATCTTTTCTACAATGGAACCAGAAGCTCCTGACTTGGATATGGTAGAAATGTAAGGTGGTTTCTTTTTGCATGGGCATTATGTATCTGGGTATACAACTGATACTGAGCTAATACAAAACTCAAATAGTAAGCATGCGCACATATCCATGGATTTGAAGAGATTCATCAAGGCAGAACTGAAAAATTTTTTAAATATGAGATTTTCATATCAAGCCCTCCAAAGCTTGGTGGAACTCCGTCTGATGTCTCTTTGACTTCAGTGTCTGAATACTGATCCTAAAACAACTTATGTAAACCTAGTTGATGGAATAGAGTACTATCAAATCCTACGGAGTTATGTTTTATATTGCCATGGAAGCATATTTTGATCTCTAATCCTCCAACAATAGAAAAAAGTGCTAGACTTACCAAGTAGCTTAGGATAACTGTAGGTGGACCAATAAGGAACAGTGTTTCTGTAAAATAGTTGTATATATTACATTCACAGTATGATTCTAATATCTGTAATCCATGGAAAGCTATTAAAAATTAAAAGTGATTTAAATTACCAAATTTCATTTTAAATGGGTTAATACATTTTTTGAGATATCCTTCTGGCAGTTCAAATGGATATATTTATTTTATATATGTATATGCTGTACACTTCTTAATGTATAGTTCTCTTGATGATAGACCTTTGGGTTTAACAGTGCGAAAGATCGGATTTATTCTGTAGCCTTTATTTCACTCCTTTAGGCTTAATAATTTTTCTTATAAGATCTGTAGTATGCATGACATGCATTGCTTGCTGTTGTAGAACACAGAAACTTTATGTAGATAAACTAGATAGAAGTTTTTATAGTAGCAAAGCAGTAATGTACCTACAACTGGAAATATCGCAGCATAGACTTTATCCAAGTAATTCAGTGCATATTAAGACAGGTATAATAGCTGTGTGATAGCAGATCTGTACTAGTTGAAATGGACATTTTTAGGTCACTTTCACTTTGAACATGAGGATTTTAAACTTGACTACTTTTCTTAAGTGATGTGGTTTATGTATATCCCAGTGGCATAAAAGCCGAAGGGGTGAATGAGAAGGAAGGTTTCAAGCATAGGGTTTAGGAGAGAGTATGTACTACATACAGAACCCTGGCAGAGAGCGACCAGCATATGGTCTGCTAAACAGTTTGTCCTCAAATAGGGAGGGGAGACAAGCAGCCTGTGGGGAATGCTCACCAGAGGGTGTGGGTTCCTGGCTGGGGCTGGCAGCCTGGATTGGTTCTGAAGACCTATTTCCAAGCAATTGCAGGGGTGGCTATAACGTCTCAGATGTCCACATGTTCTAGTGCCTGGGAGTGCTCTTAAAAGTGTGTGAGTGCAGTCTTGAAAGCCATTACTCCTGTAAGTGGACAAACCATCTTGTTCAATAATTCTTAGGTTCTTCAGTGCAAAGATACTATTTACTGAAACAATTTTGTTAATACTTTGACAGTCTTGTGTCATCCTGGTTTTGATTGAAGGGTGATAACCCTGTGCTGGTTCATGAGCTCTTTCTGTGATCATGATACCATAAAGTATGAAGTACAGAAAATTAAAAGATATTTTGCTACTGCGATAAGGGGAGTAAAACAAGAGTCTCTTGGAAAGCCCAGGTGCTGTTTCTGTGCAAATAACTCTTTGTGTAGGGTTTCCAGCTGAGGAAGGAAGTGCTGGTGGGGAGGTGCGAGCCTCTTAGTTGATTGGGCCACAGCTGGAGCTGTTGCCGAGGCTCTAGGGAGTTGCTCAGTGTCACCTTGCTATGAGAGCTGTCTCGTGCTGGATTTGGCTGACAGTATTTGTAAGATCTGATGCAGTTTAAATAATTATCATTGAAAATTATAAAATAAATGTTTAGTTTTCTTCTGTAGAGTTCACAGATCGTTACTGTGTACACAGAGCTGTGTTAATGGAAAACTTTGATAGCTGCATGAAAACATGCATAAAGAAGAGTAAAAAGGCACGTACTAGTTCAGAATTCTCTTTTGAGCATCACTGATTTTTTTTTTTGCTCCCTATAATACAACTCAGCACAATAGTATTGTCAATATAATATGAAACTATGCTTATATGTTTCCCTAGGAGAACTGCTACATTACTTTTATTCACCTATATTAGACTTTCAGTAAAACATCTGGAACAGTTACTTTTTTAATATTTTTTCATTGTTGTATGAATTTTACTACTTCTGTTACTCTAACATGTAAATCCCACCAATGTGGGGTCCTTATATTTAATTGTTAAGTGCTCTAGGCATGCATCATACTCAGATCAGATTTTGCTGTTCTGGTATGATTTGATCGCATGGGGGAGGATATTTAGGTATTTAGGCAGCAGCTTTTCTCTTTTTTTGGAAGGTGTCTAACTATAATAGGAATGATAGTCCAGTACCTCGTCTCTAACAGAGGGTGAAAAATAAAATGAACAATGCCTGTATCTAAAGAGGGAAATTCTGAACTCAGTGAAATGGCAGAGATTTGAAGGAATTTATTTATTTCTCCGATATGTTTTTAAGACCTAGTTGACACTACTAAACATTTCAGTATTGTGTTTAAAGTTATCATTATGCATCTATTAAACTGCTTTTTGTTTCTGCTTTTTTAAAATGCCACAGAGAACAGAAATGTGATGCAGTGGGTAGGTTCACCAAAGCAATGGATGATGGAGTTAAAGAGCTGCTGACCGTGGGACAAGAGCACTGGAAGAGGTGTACAGGGCGTAAGTGTCCTTCTGAACTCAGCAGTCATTTCTGTCTTGATTTTTCTCTGGTTGTTTTGGTTTTTTGTTGTTATTGTTGGTTTTGATGTCTATAATTCAAGGCACATCTTAAAACTAAAGGAAATCCTAAATTATAATGAGAATTGTGCAGCATTCTGGCTGCTTTCAGTGTCTGAGAGTATAAATTGTGCAAGTTTTTTGTTGGTATGTTTGATGTGGGGTTTTTTGTTGGGTTGTTTTTTTTCTTTATCTCATAAGAGAAATATCTGGTCCCTGCCCATAGGTTTAAAAATATTCAAAGTTAAATAATTCTAGCAATGTAGCTAAAGCCCTTGTAGGACCTGTCCACATATATTTGTCATTTATCTACATTTTAGTGACATGGGCAAAGTAGACCTGTCTATTTGATGAAATCATAAATAATTGCATCTTATTAACCCCTTATTTAGGATTATTGCATGCCAGGAGGAGTGATTTAAAGATGAAATGAGTTTAAGAGAAAAAGAAAAGAAAAACCAACTTGATTCTAACTTAATCTTTAGCCCAATTCTTTTTTTTCCTATCTTGTCTCTTCCTTCCCACAGATATTTAGGGTTGCAGAACTTCACACCAAGTCCCTATGACTCTGCCTGGGCTCTAATTTCCTAGTCCACAGCAGTGTTCAGTGTTTGTGGCCACCACAAGGCAGCTATTGAAAGGAAGCAGGTACTACAGCTGAGGATCATAATAAGAAATACTTTCAGGGCAGGCTGTAGTGTCTGGCAACCAAAGACCTATCACATAAATCTCCTCAAATATCCTTAATTTTTTTTCCCTCCTTTTAACTCCCACAAAAAAACATTGCCCCCAGACTTTGGAGTAAGTACATCTCCTGAGCTATCTTTTTGCCTCTTTCTAATCTAACACTGCAGTTGAATATCTAGGGCTGACCAGAAAGGATGGGAAGTATAGAAGCCCCATCTCTTGTGGTAGTGATTGCACTAGACTTGAGCATCTATAGGATGTTAACTTTAAATTATTTACGTTTCCCCACTTCGAATGAGAGGGTTTCCTTCTACATGTCACTGACATTCCTGCTGGTCAAAAATAGTCTAACACATTACAGAACTCTAACATGGTACAGATCTTGCTTCATTAGGAAATTATACTGAGAGGAAAGTGGAGAGCAGGGAAGGAATAAGGTTCCTCAGATGAGACTAGAAAAATGGCATTGCTTTGCAGTTATAGAAGCAATGATCAAACCAAGGACTGGCTGTGACTTGTGCTTACAGTAGAAATTCAGTATTATTTTAACCGCTAAAATCTTCTTACACTTATGACACTAGTGCTTATGATATTGAATGACTCTTCTAATACTTACAGCTATTAATTAGTTAGCATAAATGTAGTAATACAATTGTGATTGTGTCAAAAAAATTAACTTTTAATTTCCAGACATTCATACTGAATACAAAAAAAGAGACAAGTAAATTGGGACATGCAAAACTGAAGAATTTTATTAGTCTCTTAGGTTTTAAGTTCCCTGTCAGCTCTAGTCCTGTCTCTTAATCAGAAGTATTTTTGGCACTTCCTGAGCAGTAATTACATGCCTTCCATTCAATGATATTTAAAATTACTTGCAGTGGAAACTTCTTAAATGCAAGTGAAAAGAAACCAGTCTTCAGTGAAGTTTACACTGGGAATTCAGTAAAAATTTAATGGCTGATAACAGAACTCTAGTAGTCTGAATTTTACTTGTTGTATAAGACATACCAGTTCTCATAAATAGTCTAACTTCTGGACAAGAGCTTGATCAAAGATAATCAATAAAATTATGTAGTTTGGGGGGCTTGGTTTTTGGTTTTGGTTTTTGTGGTGTTTTTTATACCACACAAAGGGGTTCTTCTGTAAAAATCAGGTTGTAATTAATGCTAGGGCAGTTAAAAACCGTCTATTTGCTTGAACAGTGAATACAAATATTTAATAAGAAAATCCACATATACTTGGTTTTTTTTCTGCTAGCATAGGTAGCGTATAAAAAATTGCTTTCGCTTTTCAGATTGCTTTTTAAGCTTCTGGAGTGGTGCTATTCAAAATGTTAATAATGAATGCATTCATAAATCACAGCTGATTGAGTTAATTGTGATGAAGCAATTTATGCATGCGTGTTCAATAAATAGATTATAAAAACAATTTTATTATTCAGATACTTGCATTAATTTTTATCCCTAGATAATCTTCATTTCTGGTGCCTTTAAATATAAAATTCATGATTTGAGGAGAGTTTAGACATTATAGGTCTGTATAATAATCTCTTCTCTTAAAATATTAATAAGACCTAGTCTCCATATCATGCTCCTGCACTTCTCCTCTCCCCCCATGAGGGGGAGGGAAAAAAATCTCACCAATTGATTAGGAGGACTGAGCTAGGAGTGCAGTGAATTTTTTTTGTTTTCTAATAGCATTCACACACTGTTCCCCTAACTGTTTGTACCTTTCAAGAATACAGATTGCAATTGCTTTATCCGGTTTTGTAACATGTGTAGCAGGGGAGGGGGTAAGAACGTGATTGTAAATGTGTCACTTAGAGGAAACATGAAACTTGGTTTTGACATCTGCTTCTATCAAGTTTTGGAAATGCTGCAGATTTAATCTCACTTACCCTTGTGGGTTTTTTGCTTCTGTTTCCCCTCTTTTCCTTATCCTTTTCCCACTTTCAGCACTACCCAAGGAATACCAGAAGATAGGAAAAGCATTGCAGACCCTGGCACTGGTCTTCAGCACTAGTGGATACCAAGGTACTTCTATAGCTTCATTGGTACTTTAAAAGAGGTATTTTAATTATATCATGCTACTTTTTTTTCTTTTTTTCTGAAGACCTTAATGCTTTGCTCTTTGAGCTTTAGATGTCAAACGTGATTCCAGAAAACATATTGAAAACTTGTTTCCCTGTATATATTATAGGGTTTTCATATTCTAGTTTGCAGTCTTGTTTTCTCTCACTGTATAATCATGTGGCGTGTTAGTGGTGGTGGAGGAGTTTAGCTTGGTCTTTTAATATATAATCTGGTCACTGACCTCACTGACAAAACTTGCTGTAGCATTTTTTGTGATTTCAAAAGGAAAGGGAAGAAAATGTGGCATTGAAAATAGTTGTCACAGAACTATTGTGTGACTTACTTCATGATACAACAACTCCACATGAGGATGGACAACTTATTACAGTATTTTGTAATCGATTATATGGGCTGGAGGGTTGGCTACTGTAGCCTTTTCTTGTCCTTCACCCTTGCTTCTCTTCAAGAGGCCTAAAATAGAGCCTGTCATCTTAGGTATGAAAGTTGTGGGAGGGAAAAGGAGAGCATCAATTGCCCAAAGTTCTCCTAAAATGTAGTCTTTAGATCAAACTTCAAATCCTGCTTTGATATGTTAAGCTCTGCTGATGTTTTCCAGATAACTGGAAAATATTTCCTCATACATAGAGGAAGCCTATTGAGTCAGTTTCCTCTGGAATTCTCCTTTCAAATGTGTTTGGCTTTTGGGGATTTTTCTAGACTCGATAACAAATTTGCTCTGTTCTAAAACCTTACATGTTGTAGCGTAGAGGCTTCCTGAAATATTTCTGTCTTTGAACTATTAGTTGACCAGTACTTACTCTGATTACTCATTTATCCCTTGCTTTGTACTCTTAGAACATTTTGCTCCGTAAACCATGTATTAAAGTACCACCTTATGAAACTCAGGTTCTCTGTGACTGGAAGCATTGGAAATAGGCATAGTCCCTGTAGTTCGCTCTCATCTGTGTCCTGTACTTCAACAGGATGATTGCTTAGTTAGAATTGGAGCACAGCATGTTGCCTAAAAAGTTACTTTTGGATGTGAGAATGAAGTAGAGGATTTGCACGGTTATGTACCCTTAGCATGGGTTAGAAAATTGTAAATCCTAGCTGGATAGAATCTGTAGCAAGAATTCTTGAAAAAGGACTGAAAATTGCTTGAGCTATGACACACATTTTTTTGCCAGGGTAAAGGGAAAACAATATGGCTTAAAGCAAGGATACAAAATTGCAGATCAGCAAGTGAAGGAAAGCTTCAATTTGATTTCCAGCATCTTCAAATGGTATGAAAAAATAGATCCCATGATGCTTGAGAACAAGGCAAGGATGTCTCTCTTTGCTGTTTGCCCAGCTGTGTGTGGTTGCACCCTAGTATTTTGTTGCAGAAAGTTCCCTTCCCACACATGCCTTTGCTCTGATTCCATATATTTTGCTCTTTTCAATAACTGGTATACCAGTGTATTTTTCTGAATTAATAATATATAGGATTCTTTATTTTTTAATTGGAGTTCCCAGGAAGAGAAAGCAAGTGCAATGGACATGTGGCTTTTAAATATCTTCATCACTGCTGCCTTCACTTTGTCCTGCCTGCTGTTCATGACAATTTCCCTTGATCATTCCATGTGGTACAGGTCTATGGATTAAGCAGATTCTGTGCAAGAGATGTAAGCACCTGCATTTAAACCGATAGGATGCAGCTTTCCTGATCTCAGTATTTAAAAGAGGGCACAGTCCTTCAAATGAAGAAGTAGTATCTAGGCTGAGTATGAGGTATGATTTTTCTGGACCATCATTAAAGAGGAACAGCCATGCTTAAAGGCACTCAGTTCACTTTCTGTTGGGAACTGAATCTCTTTATCCTTGCCTTTTGGTTTGTTTTGTTTTGAGGGTTTTGTTTGTTTGTTTTGAGGGTTTCGTTTGTTTGCGGGTTGGTTTGTTTGTTTTTGAGGGGTTGGTTGGTTTGTTTAAATACTAGAGTTCCAGAAGTTCAAGCATATAGGCTACTGAAGATTGCAGCGACTGATTTGATGACACAAACACTTCCAGCTACCAGTAGCTGACTTCTGACACACTGAATACGCTGTTAGTTGGTTCATTTGCATAGTTAGGATGGGACGGATCTACTGTCCTTACCACTTTCATTAGTGCTGCCTGCTTGCTCTGCGAATGTCTACTGCCTTTTCTGATTTCCAGCCTAAAATGTGTAAGATTGCACCAGGCAAGATGCACTTGTTAATCTGACTCACACAAGCTCTTTTTCTCATGCTACAGAATGAGCCTTATCAATTAGTTGCCAACCACAGTGCATATTAGCAATCTGTCCCCAGTATTTGCAGAGGCAAGGGTACCTTTAAAACTATTAAGGACACATTGAGAGGTTCTGATTTAAATTGTCCATGGGCCTATGTACTGTCCAATTGGTTTTAAGAATGTGTGTGTGTTTGGCAAGTATGATCCTTGTCTAAAAATGCATATTGGACAGCACCAGAACATGCCTGGAAATGTCTTTCAACCTTGCAGTATGTTGCCTATCTTACTGTATCGTATGATGCTCTTAGGTCAACACAGCCTTAAATAGCATGGCTTCTTGTTTGCAGCACCAAATCTGGATGAGTCTTTCTCCTATATTAAGAAAATGTGAATGATGGGTATGCCATTCAACCATAGTAAAATCTCTTAATCCCACATCACCCCTCAGGAATTCTGTTAGGGTTTTACGTGCAAGTTTCACTATCCTGCCAGCTAGCAACAAGCAAATCTTGCCTTAAAAACTTCTTGTGTGCTAAACTCATCAGTCTGAGATATGCTTATCAAGAAAAATTTTGCTGCAAGAATTTCTACTAGTACATCAAACTTTACAATTTTTTTCATTGAATTATATTAAAACATGCTTTGAAAGAAAAGAAAACAAAAATGCTTCTTGAAAAAAAAAATTCTGCTGTCCCAGTCAAACCTTACAGATTATTAGTTTCCTCAATACGTCTGGAGTATTCCTTCAGAAATTATTATCCTTGGCTTTTACCAAGCAGTTGAACTGCTAAGAGATGCTTTATCAAACATCTCCAAAAGGCTCATTATAGTTTTACATCTTCCTTCATCTCCTTGTGACAGTATGCAGGTCTGTAAACAAAAATACCAGTTTCTCCTTCTGGTTGGATTAAAATATCTGTAGAATATTACTGGCCGTTTTAACTGTTCTTTTTATAACTACCTTCAGTCAATGCTTTTAAGCCCCCTCTGTTTCTTGCACACTGGCATAATTTTGTTATAAATGTCAGAAGTGCTTGGGGCTTTCTACTTTTCTCTTGATTAAAGAACCCCTGACATTGTGGTATATCCTTGCACTAAGACTCAACTCAGCTTTCATGGTTTGACTTAAGAAGCTGCATCAGTTCAGAAGCTGAGAATGCTAGAGACTCTTCCCTATCCAATTAACAAAACTGTGACCAAAACCCATGCAGAAAAAGTAATTGTGAGCAATCTGCTGCTGGAATTCAAGTTCTAATGGATGGCCACGTGAGTTGCAAGTGGGATCTCTGACAGGTGGACTGGTGTAGGGAGTGATGTACACTAGTGACCATGGCATGACGCTGCTGACAATGTGTAACTTGACGGGTGCTTCATGTTAGAGATGAACTCTGACTCTTTAAGAATGCCCCAGCACTACCCAAAAAAGAGACGGTAGAACAAAAGGATGAAGCTTGAGGAGCTGCAGAAATTTATTTGCCCCTGGTGTGCCTATCTATTGTTGGGATCCACTGTCTAGAACAACTTTTAGGTATACTATCCCTTAGCCCTACTTTTGGAGACATATGAATGCCTCTGCTAGTAGAAAAAACTCTTAATGCACCCTGTGCCTTTTACAAGCTGGTTTTGTGCCCTGCTGCCCCAAATGAAAGAGGATCAGTGTTGGGAGGGTGCGTCTAGATTCCTTAAAGCTCCAATCTACGAAGGTTCCTTGAGTCAGCTCTGCACAGAAAGGGAGGATTTTCTCTTTCAACCTTAATATACATGCTCTTCCTCTTTCTTTTAGTCCAGATAGGAAAAGTCATTGTCTTTTATGGCATTATGAAATGAACAGCATCATCTAGACCACCTGGCTTCTGACTCTAAATCCACCCCATGTTTTAACCCAAAATCTAGGAGTCAGTTGCCTAAGCAGGAGTTACTTCCAGGTTCCTTCTGAGCAGACATGGGAATTCTGAAATACTGAATTATTTAAGCCTGCCCGAAATAATGAAATTGATCACCTCCAGGTTTTTTTTATTATTTTACAAAAAGGCAAAGTTATCTTCTGAATTATATACCTCTTAGATCTCACAATGGGAATTTATGGTAGTTTTAGTTTTATTTTATCCTAATAGGCTCAAATAGGAGAAAAATAATGATTTCTTTAGCAGTGTTTTGTTACTGGACTTATTAGTTTTTAGGATCAGTCACTTTCCCTCAAAGGTTTTGAACTTTATGAAGCCAGTCTAATGGAAAGTAAGAATCAATTGATAGACCTGAAGCAACATTCAGTCATTGTTTCCTTCAGGAAACATAAATCCTATATAATAAATCTCTAACACAGATTAAACCATATGTTGTAGTAAAAGAAGATACTAATGTTCAGATTAATCATTAATGAAATCAATGGTAATTTTCAATGAAGTCACTGATTAATGTCTATAGAATGAAAACAAAACGTTCATAAAAGACTAACCCCTGCCTAATATCAAGACATATTTTTTTCTTAAACTGAAGTTTGATATCTGCAAACTGTACCTTCCCCTTTCTACTCTCCACCTCAATTTGCTTTCTGTACTGTTGACTACATACTTTGGACAAGCTAAAAAGGATGGAAAAAATCTGTGGTCTTTTGGGAAAGTGAAGTGGCACGAAAAATACAAGAATGTAAGGCTTGTTTCCATCTTTGTCCCACGTAGCTGTGTTCTGTTAGTAATGTTATGAGTGCTTGTGATGTTGTCTAGCTTAGGATTTGTGATGATGTCTGTATTGTTAAGTGTAGATTGTGGGGCCCTTTGATCTGTTTTGTATGATAATGAAAGTTAGAAACTCACTCTGAAAGCCAGTGATTTGTACAGAGCTTCAAGATTTTATCTGAGAGTTCCCTAAAGGTTCAGAAATCTTGTTAGCAAGGAAAAAAAGTTACTTGAGCCTCCTTCTGCTTATCTACCCGTTGACTGTTGGAGAGCTCAGGGATAGCATCACTATTTTGTAGGGCATTGTGCAGAATTGACTGCTTATCGGGTATGAAAATCATTTACTAAAAATCAGAACATCAGGTGTTCTTCAGTTTTGTTAGCTGATCTTTTCTTGTCACCCTCCTCATTCTTCCTTCCCTTCCATGCTGGTACACTTCTGTTGCCACATATGGGGGATTATCTATGTTCTTAAACTACAAAAAATATGAAATGTCAAAGTAAATAGTGCTAATACTGTGTTAGAACATTCATTTTCTACAAGATCTTCAGTTTATTCCTCCTTTAATATTTTTCTAAATTCTTTATTACTGTTGGTTTTAAAAGGATGGCTAGGTATTTATTACTTGAAATAAACTATTTTGTAAATTTGCCTTGAATCAAGGCAAGTTTCTTGTTGTAATTGACTTACTGTAATTTGAACATTTACGTTTACTTTTAGGAGAATCTGATCTCAATGGAGCAATAACAGAAGCAGGGAAAACCTATGAAGAAATTGCCAGTCTTGTAGCAGATCAGGTAGGAGTATTATGAATGCATTGGCATACTGTGTACAAACATGTCACCTTTTGGATGCTTCTGACTTTTCTCTTCTGTTATAACATAACTGCTAGTGCTGTAGGCCAGTTAAATGAAATTGCTATTAACACTTTCCAATGCACTTTCATCTTCTTTCTTCACTGCTTCAGCTTAGAGGGGATGTGATGTGAGGGTATGTCAGTTGGATCAGAAAGCTACGTTCTGGTTTCTAAAATACTAAAATGTTTACTTCCTCTTAAAATGTATTTGTTTTCTGATGCCAGTGAGCTGCCTTTGTTACTGATACAAAACAATGATTAACCAAGGATAGGGTTTCTGCCTTCCCTGTGCACTCTCCAGATGTCTACAGGATCCAGATCTTGGCTGTGTTTCATTGCTTTGACGTGCAGTTGCTTGCTTTAGTAAAAATCTAGCTTAAATAAACCTTGATTGGTGTTCAAGTAATAAATTGATCTTTAGTCTGTTAAGCTTAAAGTATCCAAAATGCAGATCCTGTTTATCTCAAGGTTGAGACAAGGTTCTTTAAACAGCTTTCCTGGTTGACAACTAAGAAGATGCACCTTTGCCTGTACGTATTTGTACGTGTAATGAGATTGTACATGTAATGAGGTTGTACTGGTAAGTCATCTTGAGTGAAAATTTAAGGCAAAACCCCTCACTTTGTAAGTTAGTGTTGAGTAAAACAAGGAACAGAGGTATCTGCTCACTGATGCTCAGTGCCTTTCTCTAAAAAGCTTATATTTTAATAAAAAACTTTTCATATATGAAAAACTTTCAATAAACAATTAATATTTTGGTTTGGTTTTTTTGTATTCTTTCCTTCCTTTTTTTCCCCTTCACCCTTTTTTGGCATCATAGTTTCTCTTCTGTGATTGTTAATATGCCACAGATAGTTTTACTAATGCTTATACTTTGTTTATTAGCCAAAGAAAGATCTTCACTTTTTGATGGAAACGAATCATGAATATAAGGGATTTCTCGGTTGCTTCCCCGACATCATAGCAGCTCATAAGGTATGTGAAGAGCCTTTCCTTTCAAGGGTTGGGCAGCAGCAAAAATGGTGGTCTGGTACACTGGTGCTGCAGCTTGGCCCCTGTTTCTAGAAACACTAAAAGATTCTGTGAAACTGATGTGTTGATTTTTAAAATAAGAAGTACTTAGAGGGGAAGGAAACTAGAACTTGTGTCAAGATTTGAGAATATTATGACCTTCTGCTATAAGAGAGCAGTAGAAGGTTCATGACTTTCTTCAGGTAATTTCATGTCCCAGTGTAGTGAATAGCAGTAGTGTAAATTTGTAATATTTCAGTCTTATGTGATGGTTGATAGTAAAACCATCCCAGTATTGTATGAAAACTTGTGTACACTTACATGGCTGGCTTACTGATATGTGATAAATAATCACGCACTGCCTGGAAGTTTCTTAATATCAAAAAAACAGACTAGGGCTAACATTTCTGGAGGAAGAAAAAACAAACAAACAAAACAAGACACCAGCAACAAAAAACAACCACTTGTTTCTCTCTAATACAAAAACCATGCTGTCTAGTTTTGGATATTATGCTTTTTTTTTTGGTCTTAGAGATCTCCTTATGGTTATGTGCCTGCTGTAATGTATTTCAGGAGACTAAAAATTGTGAAGTATTAATCAAGTACACAAGTATGTGCTTGTGGTTTTTTTATCACTTGAAATGTTAAATGTATAAAACTGAAACATAAGAAAGTACTTCTGAGAGCAACAAAGAAAAATGCATATCAGATTGTGTATTCTTTCTTCAGGACATTTACAGTCCCTCATCCCACAGAATCATTGGGGAAAAATACCGTAAAAAGAGGAGAAATGTTTTCAAAGCTTGAAACATAAACTTACAGCCAAGAGACATGTAAATAGATTCTGCTGAATGTTGTTTGGCAAAATACATTGTGTAGGGGAGGCATATCTTTTTATGCTTGCTATTGACGTGACACAAGGATTTTCCTGAATTGATGATTATGCATTGCAATGAGTTGTAGTCTCTTGAAAAATAGTTTATGTTGCCTCATCTTGTACAATGTGTAAATAAGGTTCTACAGGCATTTGATAATTTGAGGCTTTTGGATGTCATTTATATTGGTCAGCTGTATTTTGAAACTTGGTCTTTTTGTCCTTCTTGTATATACCCTTGTGCATTACTGCCTGAACCAAACTCAATTTGCTGGTGACTGTTCATGCCTGTGTTCGAATTCACTTTTTGCAAGGACTCTTGAGGGCAATGAAGTCAAATAACAAACTTCGGATGAAAATGTGAGAAGGCAGAATCAGTCATTGTGTGTGTATATATGTGTATAGCATGCAAACTCAAAATGTGGCTAGTGGTATTTTAGGTTACTATAGAGACCTCTAGGTTGACTACTGTTTTAATCTTTTCTGCATTTGGTTTCTACAGGGAGCAATAGAAAGAGTGAAGGAAAGTGATAAGTTAGTTGCAACCAGTAAAATAACGCCACAAGACAAACAGAACATGGTGAAACGTGTGAGCACCATGGCTTATGCACTACAAGGTAAACCAAATTTTGAGCTAAATGGCAAAGTTATAGACCTCTGAAAGACATCTGTTAAGTAACATACTTTGAAAGAAAATCTTTGTACTGGCATAAGAGCTAGGCATGGGTTGTTTGTAGAGGGTTTTTTTTGTGACTTGCTTAGATTTTCTTGAATTGCAGTTATTTTGCACCCCTTCCCCCCCCTTTTTTTTTAATCTCACATTGCTATAGCAAAAGATACATGTTTTGAAAATGCAATTAAAAATCTCAAAACAACTGCCCCAGGCCGATTCTTTGATTTTGAAGTGATAATGTCTCAAATTAAAAGCATGGACCCTGGTACAAGAAGCAGTTCATCATGTGCAAAGGTGTTTTTCTGACTCATGGTTTAGTCAGATGATTCAGTTGAGATTCATGTTCTTGTGAATAAGATTTTATTTCCTGGATGTTCATTGAATGAATTTTTTCCTCTTTAGGTTAGAGGTGTTGTAAATATGAGATGCAGGACACCACACTTGAAAAACCAGGGAAGTGAGGAGTCAGGGCTCAGTCCTGCAGGATATCAAGCCCTTAAGTGCATCCTTTTATTGACTTCAGTGAGACTACTCATTGCTGAGGGAGTTGCGTCTTCAAGAGTACTCAATATTTTATGTGACAAAGTCAGAGTAGCACACAAAATTGATTTTATAAACAATGAAGAAAACTCCCCACCCCCTTCTTCCTGGTCACAGCAACAGAAGAGGATTGTGCTGTATACCTGGCAATTGTGAAAGAGGCTTCTAGGATGACTTTTGCAATCTAGAATATTTCTTCTCCCTCTATTGATATCTCAAAATATATTTTAACTTTTTCTTTCAGCCCTAAGCTGTGATCTGACAAGAGATGTAGAAAGTGGTGTAAGGTGTTACGGATTCAGTAATGCTGGTTCTCAGGTATCTGTTGAAATAGCCTCATTCAAGAATGGGTCAGACACTACTGGCTGTATCTTTTTTTATTATTATTATTTTGAGCTAAATATTTGCAGCTGTGGCTTATGACTTGATATCCATACCCTTGGAAATCTGAATGTCCTAGCCAAAATCTGTTGGAAACACTTCAGGAAAGAGCAGTTACCTCAGTAGGAGAAAATTCTGCTTGTGTTTTTTATTGAATCTTTGTACACCTGAGTACTGTAATACAAAAACCTGTCTTTGTCCAGGAAGTGTTCAGATTTTATCAGTGTGTAACTGACACCCTACCAATTTTACAAACAGTTCCATCATAACTTGATTGCTGCAGGCAAACCAGGTTGTGGAAGCATGAGAACAGTAACTGTGCTGGCAGGGCTGGACACTGAGTCTGTTGCACAGTTACCAACCTGAACTGAGTGCAACTGTCCCTAATTACAAATGCTTCTCTAAAATAATTTGTCTCCTGGGTCTAATTGCAGCTGAGATGAATCACTTCCACAGTAACCGGATTTATGACTACAATAGCGTCATTCGTCTCTATCTGGAGCAGCAGGCACAGTTTTATGAAACGGTAAGGTGCAGTATTTCAGTGCTGTTTTCTTGGAATGTGCTGTGCTGCTACTATTATAAGAAATACTCACAGTACTTAATCCATCTTTTTGTATGAGCCTCTCCCATAGAGCAGATATTTGAAGAATTGTACAAAAAATTGTAAAAAGAATTGTAAAAAAAGCCACATCCCAAAGAATGAGTTAAAATAATATTTTCCTACAGATGCTGTCCTAGGTACATGACTATCATATACCTATTAGAACTAAAAAACAGTCTTCAGAAACATTATTGTTGACAGCTTAAGGGGTTTTTTTCAATGCCATTACTAGGGTAAAGAATTTTAGTTCTCTGATGTGCAGTAAACAAGGCGTACTGCACTGAATATAACAATAAAACATTTGAACAGAACTTTCCTCCCATAGGATGGGAGCGAGAAGGGAAGCTTCTGTGATTTAAAGCCTGATGTACACAAGTGTGGGGCACAAGGGACAGGAGGGGTTTAGGTGACATTCAATATGTTAACACTGAGCACTCTGCCTACAAGTCTTCTCATTCCTTGTGCTTTTATAATTAAACCAGAAAACAAATTTTCTAATGTGGTATACTGGTAAAACATGCAAGTCTAAGTGTGCTGGAAACTGACTTCTATCACTTAAAGGAGTCTCATAAATAACTGATTGCCCTTCACAGCAGTAAAATTTATCAGTGGGACTACAGAGATATCTTTAGTGGATGACAACTTTAGGTCCCCATGGGGTCACTTTGCTTACTTTTTCTGACACATCTGATGGAGGTTACGCATAGGTTTCCCCTTACCTTGTTTCAGACTCTTGTCCAGTCTGTTCTGACCCCCCTGGTTGCAGCCTCACCAGTTTCCTTGTAACACTACTCTCTCCCCCAGTACCTGTTCACATGTGGGATATTGGCTACCATGAGAGCTGTGGGAAGTGCACAGAAGCTCTGTTCTGATATTTCGGCCTTGTTTCAGTAGGGAAGTGAGTTTCCTGAAAAGTCTGGCTTTGTTCCTGTAGCTCTCCTGTATAATGCAGTGGTAGTTAAGCAAATAGGCAGGATGACAGCCCTGCCTACAATGCTTTCTCCAACACAACCTTAGTAGTGAAAGTACAAAATGAGCAAGGCAGAAAGTGTATATATGAGAAGGAAAGTCTTTATAATGGAATGCTTTGAGAGTCCTACATACACAAAACCTGCAGTTTTTCATCAAATGAGGAAACAATTAATTTCTTACCCTGCAATCATATTTCTGCACAGTGTAAAGTGACTACATATTAAATATGTTGTGTTTCTTTGTTTCAGATTGCACAGAAGCTGAGGCAGGCACTCAGCCGCTTTCCTGTGATGTAGAGGATAAGGAGTAGTCAACAATAAAGAACAACTCCAAAGTGCTTTTCTGATGTGGGGGCAATGCTAATAAAAAGCCTTTGCTAAAAAGAAAATTAAAAAAAAACAACAACCTGAAAAAAAAGAAAAAACCCCAAACAAACAACCCAAGAAGAAGAAGAAGAAGAAGAATCAGTTGTAGAAAAAAAAGTATTATTTAAATTTTACTTTATCAGTCTAAATCATAAGATAAGGTTCTCTTACCTCGAATGCTCTCCCATTTGTATCATCATTTAAATAAAAACAGCTAGATAATGCTGTCAGTTATAGGGATCTAAATTATCAAACTGATGTGTTGCCATGGACTTACTGAAGACTTGTGTCTATCAGATGTTCTTCCAAAATCTTGTAATCAACATCAGAGTTATGCATTTGTATCCTTTTTTTTTTTAAGTGGGAAAGCGGACAAACTTGAGAAAATGAACTAATACTATTATATTCAATTGACCTCTCTAGCAATTCAGTAACCAGGAGGAATTATATTTGTGTATGTTTCTGGCACATGTTCATGATAATTTCCTGAATGAATGTTTTGTTTTTAAGTTTCGCTTCCCATATGCAGCCATGGCACATCGTTCCCATTATGACTTCTGGTAAATATAATTAATTCTTCCCTTTCTTCTTTTTCTTTCTAACTAAATCTTGTACTTGTGGCACACCAACTCAGAGCTTATGTCAGGCTCACTCTTTCTCGCTATGCACTCTGTAAGAAGACAAAGTACAAACAAGGAACGAGCCATTCAGGAAGATGTGAAAAACAGTTTCCCATACCAGCACTTTGACACCCCCAATGTTATGTCATAAGGCACTGGTGTTCCTTAGTGCTGTACAGGGCCAGCTTCCCCTCTGAGAGTTTGAAGTGTTTCAGCAGAGGGGGGACACTGCCACATCTAACCCCAACTAGTAGAAGTCCCCAGATTCCAACTAAGCTCAGGTCTTTGTGTAGTAGTATGGTATGCTATTGAGTCAGGTTAACTTTTTGTTGCCTTCTAATGCAAACTAAAAGGTGGCAAAAGTACTGAATAACCACATTAGTTTTCACACAAACTCTGTGCTTTGATCATCATCCTTTATCAGTGTCCTCTTTCATACTACTGAAATACCATTTGAGGCCTTGGCTTTTCACAGAATCAAACCAAAAAAGCAACCACCACCTGTGTTCACAATGGGCACCAACTACAGTAATTCCTGCCATAGGCAAGCAGGAAAGCCAAAATGCAGTTTTTGCTAAAATGTGCCTAGAAAATAAACATTTTAGGAAAGAAAAACCCTAAAACAGGCATTTTACCTATAAGCCATTCTAAGTGATGGGTACAGTCTGCTGGTTAAATAGTTGCCTTACTCTGTTTTGCATTGGTGTTACTTTTGTGTGCTAGAAGTAAAATCTGGGTCTGCCTGAATAACCTGAAACCAAACCAAACGAGACTAAGCCTAAGTCTAGATGCTTTTCAGTGTCACGAGTTTTGTTCACATTTTATAAACCTTGTCTTTTTCTCCTCCCAATTTTAGTTGTTTGCTTCCAAAATTCCATAGCGCGGTGTTGTTTGATACAGCCATTTAAATATGTACAAATTGTAAAGAATGTGTATAAATGTTTTACACCAAATGTAAGATCTGCTTGCATGTAGAAGCAGCTTATATAATAAATTGTTACAATGTGTACAGTAAATTCTGAAATCACTTTTTCAAGCCAGCATTTTTTTAGTATTTGTATATTCACTTTTTGATAACGAAATCTTTGTAACAGACTCTTAATTTGGGAGGGGGAAGGGGAGTTCTTTTTACCAATCTTTATATAGCTCCATATGCACTAAAGTTGAAGGTTCTTTATCTTGAATAGACTGTGTTGGAATCTAAGTGTAAGCTGTGCATTCCCAGTGCAGGGAAGCTATGACAGTAGCAACTCTGTCAGATGCAACATTTTGGCAAAAAAAAAACAAACTGTTTAAAGACTTCTAGTAAAATGAAGTTAAACTGATAATAAATATTTATATATATCCACCAGACTATTTTATCTTTTTGTTTGGAATCATCATGTTGGTTTTTAACAGGGTGAATGCAGTATGAGGCAATTTTCACCAGCATACACATACTGGCCAGCTGAGGAATGAGAAAGCATCCATGTGTCTTCCATAAAGCAGGCATCACAACTGGATGGTGTAATAGTGCTAGTGACTGCAAACCAGCAAAGGCTACGCATATGTTTTAAGCTTTCATTATTCAGGTCAGTCCAGCTTGTGGTTGATGGAACCCTCCTGACTGCAAATAAGTAGTAGAGCACAGTGCTACTGTGTATTCCTGGCTTTGTGTTGGCATGGTGTTGACCCAGAATAGAAATTTGATTGTCTTTGATATTTGTTTTTTAAATCAGACATGAATAGTAGCATAGTTAGGTTTAGTGAGCTGGGGGCAACAGAAAATCTGCACACTGAAGATGCAGTCATAAAACAGGAATAACAACGTAGCATAAGACTTGAGTGATGCGCTCCTGTATTTTGTTTGTCATAGCTGAATAATTAGTGTCTAGAGCATCAAAAAGCATAAATACTGTTTCCTGGCTTATGTTTTCCTTCCAGTGTGAGGGAAACACTAGCATTAGTCCAGTGACTTCATAAAAGACATCAAATGCCCTAGCTCTTGGGTTTAACTTTACATTTTAATTGCTTATTCCATTACTGCTACTACGTTCAATTTTAAACCCATAAAAATGTAGCTCTACAGAGGGGAATGCTACCTGTATTTCTTGTTTGCAGTTAATCTGACATGGGATTAGACTGCAGCAGCAGACTTTGGTGCAGTGGTATGGTTTTGGAGGAGTACTGTCTACTGCAGTAAGAAAGAGTATTCTTTAATGAGGTTTAACTTTGCATGAGTACTGAAATTTTTACATTACTGAGCAATTTCTGTTTTCTGTGACAAGGTAGTTGAGAAAGTATGATCATAACATACACTTCATTCTGTAAATCCTAATTAATATACATCAATTTTATTGCTACCAAAACTAGTCTAATTCAGTCTGTTAGAAGAGTAATTCAGACTTACAGCCTTGTAAAGAGAGAGATGCAGCTTTTGTGCTATGGCTTAGTTTGACATACACCAAACACTCTGCCAGTTAGGTTGGCCAAAATTACTCCCTCCACGGCTTCATGGTGTGTAGTTGTTCCACAGCAAGGAAAGCATTCACTAGGCAAGTGTCCTGCTACTGCTGCTTCTGCATTTCTTAGTGCTTCACACTGAGGCCTGTGAGCATGCGCCACGGAGAGGCCACTTAGTTGTGTATGGGGGTCTTTGGTCAGTTGTTTTTTCCACTCTACATATTTTCCATATTTTTCTATAACTCTTCTGATAAAATTAATGCTAATAACTGGTATAACAAACGAGTACAGAACAGGAGAGGTAATCACTTGAGCAGAAAAAAAGCTGGGTTTTTTTTCTATCTAAAGAACTCCTAACAAGAACAACCTTACAGAATTAGAAATATATGGACTGGCTGGTGACCAATCCACCCATCCTGTAGCATGGCAGTATCAGTTACACCTATGCTATTTTAAAGTATATCTGAGTCACAAATACACAGACTTGGATTAGCTGGGTTTGGTTTTGTTTTTTTTTTTTCTCCTGTGGCTCTCTGCACATGAGTTGTGACTCTGGGATCTTTGCAATAACTTTGGGATACTGAATTTAAACTGACTTAATATCCTTGTTTTATAAAGTTAAAACGTGTTTGCCTGTTTTTAATTGTCTGAGCCTTTTAGTCTTTCCTAATTGGTCAGATTTTCTTAAACTATCCTAATTTTTTTGCCTTCCTTCAGATTCCAGCTAGTATGCCTACCGCCTTCCTGCTGAACTTTCTGAACTTTAGATTCTTGTCATCTACAGAGTTAAAAGCCGTTGGCTTCATGATAGAATTGATTAGCTTCTTTGAACTGGTCCTGTCAATCTGAAACAAGCTTCCTCATGTTTACTGAACACTGTTGTTCCCTTATTCTAACTTATGGCTGTATTCTCCTGTTAAAGTAGATTTTTGTACGTCACATTTTTCTGGCAGGGCTGAAGCAAGGTGGCATATCATACTATTTTCTGTTAACAGCAGACCTTTGCTACCCTTAGTTTTCCTTTTATACCTAGCATCTTTAAAGACTATTCATTTTTTAAAATATTTGCTATTAAACTAATTTTGTCTTAGCACACGTTTGTCAATGCAAAGTCACTTTTAATTCACATTGCCTTCCATTCCAATTAAATCTCTGTGGATCAAAATCTAAAATTGTTACTCTTCACTGTTTTTTTTTAAATCTTGTGAGATGTCATTCCCAAAAAACCCAAATACTGTGATGAAGTGTTATTCCAAGGAATAGTTTTCTTTAAAAATACTTAATTTTAAAGATGTTTAAAGTTGCTAGCTCCAAGAGGTTTGTTAAAGATTATCTCAGCACAATAATGACAAACAGTAGAAAGTATAAAAATAATAGAAAATAGAGAAAGATTGCAGAGACTTCTTTAAAAATAGCATTAAGTGGTTTGATTTCTTTTGAATTGTATCCTAGTTATTTGACCTTAGTTATTAACCTGTCCCCAAAGATACTCACCAAGAGCAAGGAGTAGGGGACAAATGATCTATGTGTATGCATGTGCATGCAGGAATGTGCAGTGTTTGTGCTAGTTAAGATTGCTGAGCCAATCTCTGGGGGCTGGCAAGTCTGCAAAGAAAGGCATCAGACTGAGAAAACTGATCTGCCAAGTGGGTCAGTAACCAGGCAGGTCCTTTGACCATCTAACAGAGTTGAGAAGGGAGGAGGGAGAGATACAGAAAAGAGCATTTGTCATGGGCCAGCGTAGAAGAGGTTTTGCTTGGAAAGTGCAAGAGCATTCCCTGAAGACTTTGTAAAGGCAGAGAAAGTTTGTGAGACTGGAGAGGGGGATTAATAAAAAAAAGTTAAAGGTCTCCTTTAGGGTTTTGAATTCTCTTCAGGGTTTCCTGAAAAAAATTGCCCAAAGATTAGAAGCAATGAGAGAAGCGGCACAGTTAATTTTGTTTAGCTGTTGGGTCTCTGCCAGAAATAACTACACTTTCCGCCGTTACAAATCTCTTGGGAAAACACCTCCATGCTGGACTACCTAGAAAAGGTGAGTTTAGGGTCAGTGAAAAGTTGATCCTGATGCTCCAGTATTGTGGAATTGGTCAGCTGTGCACTCCCTTGAAGGGGCTACTGACATAAAGGCTATGTCTGTAAACATGACCACATTAAGGAGGAAGAGCACTGCACATTATCTAAAACAAAGCAGGTCAAGTGCCCTGGGACTGAAACATAGCTAAATGGGTGTCTGGCCGAGGGAGCACACCGTTTTGTCTGATGTTTCAGCATTTTGCTCTGTTTCTTCAGACTTCTTCCTGCCCACAAATGGTATCTGTCCTGAACTAGGAAAGATTGGAGCAATATGCAAGCAAGTACCAGGTGAGCTCTTCAGTTACTAGTTTCAGTAAATTAACCTGCTTGGAATGTGATTTTTCCTATAGGCTTCCTTGCAGGAAATGTTAGTGTGGGGATGAACAGACAGACAGGTATTTTTACTGTCAGATGCCTGTACCAGGATGTGAAATTTTTCTCTTGTCTCACTGATAAAGAAACTGAGGGACAAATGAATTGTTACATGCCAAGAAGGTAGGAGGGCTGAGAATGGAATGCAACTGCTAATTCTGAGGAAAGAATTTGATGCTGAATTTCACCTAAATCCAAGACTATGATCCCTAACTCTTACCCAGCTTCATTCTCCTTCCTTGGGCCTTCCCTGCCAGCCCCTTCAGCTGATGCCCAACTCCAAAGCTCCTGACAATTGGCAGTGGTCAAGTTTCTGATACATCCAAGAAGTACCTGTTAAATTGCTCATCAGAGCATCCATTCACATCCACATTCATATATAATACCTCAATGACTAATTAATTTGGTTACCCACAGGAGATGTGAAAACAGTGGGAGAGCAGACTGGAGTTTACAGAATGGGGATTGTGAGGAGCATGCTCCCTTTCTGCATCAAAGGAGAGGATAAAGGGGCTGAAAACGGGGCAGTAATAAATTGAGAGACAAGCTTTTTATTTTTGATAATTTATAACAGAATATCTGAAGAAAATCTGTCTGTTCAAATAAAAACTGACAGTTGTGGATGAATCTGGATACTAAATATAATGGCACTTCCAATGGAGAAGCTAAATATTTATCAGACTTCATTCAGATCTCTAACTACATCAAGATAACTGGGTTAGGTTTGTTAAGATACTAGCTGTTGTACTCTATAGCCCTTGGAATACAGGAGTGGTAGCAGTTTCTGGGACTATGAATTACTTAGAACAATAATCATGTTAAAATAACTAGTAAATAATATTACTGTTTCAGACACAGCTCAACAAACTCTTCATAATATTTGTAAATCTAGATGGAAATTATTCTCTTAATCCTGTTAAATGAAAAGATTAAATGCATCACTTCATTATGTTTGCTTTTCTGCTTTACATTTGGGAGAAGAGTATCTCCCTGCTCCTGCTTATCTAGACCTTTCCGGCCACATCAAAATTTGTTGCACTCCTAACATAAATTTCACTATATTCACTGTTTTGGCATTTCTGAGATCCTGCATCTCCTGCTAGGGCAGGGAGGAGGTCATTGCTACTGTGTTCTTGCCATTCTTTAAGACTGTCTTGAGGGCTTTGGCAGGGATGGCACCCCCTTACAATACTACCTGCACTCACAACTGTACTATGAATCTGAAATACCTACTGGCATTTCTTAGAGCTCCTTAAAATCCTTATGCCAGAATCCAATCTTTTTTTTTGGTTGGTTTTTTAAAACCTGCCACCATAACGTCCAATGACACACTGGAAACAAAGTGTAAAACAAGACAGTTTATCCAATGCTCATCAGTCTGTATTTTATTATTTTTAATCAAATTCTTTCTGAGCCAGACAGAGAATCTTGTCAAGTTTGGTGCATCAAGTCAAACTCTTGCCAAAGGAGAAGGTGCCTCAAAAGTGAGGGCCATACAGCAGTGAGGGACATTTTTACAATTGTTGACTAGTTCCTGACTAGCTGAGTAGTATTTTTAAGCTCAATAAAGATTTTATTTAAAAACTCAACAGCTGGAAGAGAAGTGAAAAGTTAAACATAGCATCTGTTGCAATATAGTAACATATAAATCAGGCTGCTTGCTGCTAGGATGGATTTGCTGAGCTTGATGCACTGCCCCAGAAGGCTCCTATCTGCTTGCACTCACCAGGACTGCACTGCTCAGGACCAGTTATGCCAGCAAAGAAAGCTGAGAAGTACAAAAACTCTTCAGTTGTCTTCTCTGTTTAAGCAGTGATGCTTTTCTACCTGGTTACATACTGCACCCACCAAACTTAAAGCAAGGACATTTTTACAAACCTTTGGGAAAAAGGTAGGTCTAGAACACTTATTCCCTACTATGAGCATGTTTATGCTTACTTGGCAATAGACTTTACTGGGGTAACAACTAGTGCCAATCTATCTACTGTTTATAAACATGACCTTAATGCTTGGCTAAAAGGAAACAACAACCAAAAAAACCCCCACAAACAAATAAACCCACAATGCAAATGTTTATGCAAGTCTTCCAAATTTAAACCAAATTCACAATCAGTAAGAGGAGGTTGCTATCCAAAGAATTGCTATACCATAAAAAGTCTGCAGGATGCTTGCAGGAGTTGGGTTCTATTCAAATGTGGTGTAAAATCAGCACTGGAAAAGGGCAACTCACAGGGACTGCAGTGGTTTCAGGGTCTGCTCCTAGAACAAGAGTTGAGTTCAGAAAAGCTGTTTGTAGGTGCTGTCTGGTACAGTTCCCCTCTGTGTGAGCTGCTAAGTTTATATAGTAATTAGTGTTAGTATCTAATAAAAATGACTGGTGGTCTTAAGCAATTTTTAAATAAAACAGCCCTTCCTGAAGGGAAAAAACCAAAATCCCAACAAGTAAACATTGTGTTGGGTGGTTGCAAGGGCTCTTGAACAGACATCTGCAGCTGCACAGGGGCTCTGGGCTATTTCTCACTGCTGTGGAGCCAGAGAGCAGTAATCAGGTCAGGTCCACTGCTGAACCCTGGCTGGGTCCAGGTGTGTGTGTGGCACACAGGTCTGGTGATAAACTTTTCTGGAGCATGGAGAAAGACAAGACAGATGTGTGCTGTCACTGAGGTTCCCCCTCAACCCCAGGATGCAACAACACCTCAGCTGGCCCTGTGTGGAGCCAGCTAAAATCTGATGAAGCGTATTGGTGCTGATCTGTGCTTTGCCAAAGAGGCTCTGCTAGGCAGCTGGTGGCTCTGAAGGTAGAGATGGCGTTGTGTGTGAGTGTAGCTGGCTTCTGGCATGGTTAGTAGACAGTCTAAGAAATCTGTCTCAGAATACCTCAGATTTTTCCCCTATGGGACTCAAGTGCAGAAAATAATAAAAAAATAGTAATCTAATAAATCAACATGCATATATCTGCCTCTTAAGGCAGTAGGTTGCTTAAAAGTAGTCATTTTACAAAGATTTCTCTGCAATGTGTTGTATCCTGGCCCATCCAGGACTTCTGTTTCTGTATCAGGGCAGGATCTTCTGAGCAGCAGCCTCTAGGATTAAACTGAATTTAGTAACTCTGTCTTCTCAGAGGCACTTTTAGGCTCACAGAACATCTCTGATTTTATTCAAGCATACTATGAACTCTCCGCATCAGTGTTTCCATGTGGAAAGGATCTGCAGCAGTTCTGGCCCTTCCATGTAGTTTGCAATAAATCTCCAGGACCAGACACAGTCTATTTCAAATTTCTGGAAGAAGTAAAGAGAGTATTCTGCTGAACTGCTACCAAAATATACAGGGAACGTTATTCAAGATAGCTACTCTGTAAGAGCAGCACAGGAAAGCTGTCACTGCACCCATCTTTTAAAAAGAGAGAGGAAGTGATTGCAGTAACTCTCTCTTTGTATCAGGGTCGCTAATAACAGAATCTAACCATCGGGGACCAATTGGGCAAAAAGCATCAGAGAACGAAGCAGGGGGAGGGACAAAGAAGAGAAAGGGTAATGGGACGATAAGGAAAATAAAGTTGGTGATGAGGGCAGCAAGGAAGGCAATCCAAAGAGTTACTGAAGTAGAGATAATGAAAACAGCAGCAAACAGACATTGCACAAGGTGAACGGTAGTGGACTGAGTGTGTGACAGAAGAAAGGCTGTTACTTCTGGCTTCAGAGGGTTGACATGAGCACTGTTGTTGTGCTCCAGCTTCTCCTGCCCTCCAAAGTTAGTTTTACATGGCACAGTAATTCTCACACCCCAAGAGCTGGCTTCCCCCCAAACCCACAGCTTTGCTGAGCTTTTCCAGCCGCACCCACACGATGTCTTTCCACTCCACCCCATTCCCCACCACCACCTCCCTGCTTTACCAAGTTGCTGAAATTATTTTGGCTTGGCCACAATCTGCGCTTACCCCTTCCCACACCCACCAGCCTTCCCAGGTCACTGGTACTATGGGGATGCCTGTAGTCCTGGCTGGTACCAAAAGCAAGGAAATGACCTAGGAATAGAGTGCAGATTACAAGCAAAGATGACTTATCACCTCCCTTTCACCCTGGTTAATTTTCAAGGTGCGTGCACACACACACACGCATATTTGGAGCAAAAAAAAAAGGATGGAAGCCCGCAAATGAGTTTAGCTCTAATTCCCTCTGTTTTCCATCAGCCAGGACAGCAAGACCTAGACTAGCCTACTCACCTACGTGGAATAATCATTTTTGCTATGTGTGCCATGACCAATTGTCAGGCTAACTGGGATTGCATGAGAGCTACAGGCACGGGTGAGATCTAAATCACCTGCACCCTGGGGGTGGAATCTATCATTCCTAGTCAACCTCAAACTCCCATAATGGTTTATATGTTAATGGTGAAGGTGGCACGAATAAGAAGTACAGGTAATTCTTTTTGTAAAAGCAATGCAAAATCTTGTTTTAGTGAAGCAGAACAGAAGGGCACACCTAAGTAAACAAGTCAAATTGTCAAAAAAACAAACATTGACTAGCAAGGGGAGTGAAACCTACCTATGTTTACTTGCACCTGCACAAAGTCTGTGGATTTAACCGGTGCATTAAGAATAATGTAATATACCAAAACAGTTGTTCAAATAACTTCAAACCGTGGTATTACTTCAGTTCTCTTTTCTGGTCTCTTCCCCTCATTCACACACTGTGCTTTGTCAGCTACCCCTTTACAGCAGCACTGACAGAGATAACACCTCATTCTACAGTCCTGCTGTCCTTTCAAGGAAAACATATGTTATTCACTCCACCTTCACCATAAGTGGGGCTGCGAAATAACTTCACTTCTTATCCAGTTTGCTCTATTTTACTGTTCCAGCTTTTCTTTTACCTTTTCCAGTTGGTAGCTGGTGTTGTACTGAGGAACTGCATTAACTATTCTGATTTGAACTAGGTCATATCACTGTCTTTTCAAACTATTCAGTCTAAGTCATCTAGTCATAGAACTGCTGAGAAGGAGAGGAACACCTGAGATTTATTGCTCAATGACATTTCTACAAGATTTTTCAAACTTTACCAAAAGCAGTTGAAAAAAAACCAAACCCCCATTCTTCCATGTAAGCAAATATGTTCTCTTTCCTTCGTGGGAATGTCTTATTACACTGCCTCTTGCTCCCCTTGCTCTTTGGTCTGGAACCCCTCCTAAATATGAAAATTAATGGACAAGGCTTTCTAAAGCATGAGGAGGCATAATATCACAAAGCATCTGTTTATAAAATTAAATGAGAGAAAGAAGTCTAACTTCAATTTAAAAGCACCACATATGCTGTACTGGAAACAACTAAAATGGAAAATATGTTGAACATATGATCATGGAAGAGCAAATCTATGCATGCCAGACACATTGTGTTGCTTTGAGACAGTGACTGAATACATGGCTTTTTTTTCTACATGGGTTTAATATCTGCCATACAACCAGTAGTCCATTATCAAAGGCATTATCTAGAAATTCTGTATCTTAAGGAAGATGCAGAAAACAAATCCTTAACCTTACACCTGGGGAATGTTTCCCATTGAATTTTTATGTAAGAATTGGGGTTCTGGATTATATTTAAAATTTGGGAGAAAGTAACCTACTCATTACAGGGATAAAAGGCTTCTTTTCTTAGTAGTTGTAGGGTGGTGGTACTGGTTGCTAGATAGCTGTTGTGTTGTACAGATCACTGCTGCCACACACTGTGTTTAAAGCAGTTTTAAAGACTTGTGAGATCTTTCTGAAGAAAAGTATGAAACAGTAAAATACTGATAATATATTCATTTTCACAGGATGAACTGTGTCAAACAATAGCAATAGACTGTTATCCCTTGTGTTCTCTGAAGTTAATGACGTTTTTCTTTTGGAAAGCATTGATTTAATGTGCTTTTTTGACAAATTCCTGTTTCTGAAGGTACGCACATATCTTCTAAAAATCCATCTTATTTAAGACTGAAGTTAGGAATCACTTTGTATCAGGCAGTCTTTTCCAGTACTCTGTGACAATGGTCGCTATACACCAGTGAAATGCCACAACAGGTAATCTGAGATTGCCTCTTTCTGGAGTTCTCCTCATAGCTGATTCATGGACAAAAGTGATGCCTTTTTTTGCCTCTTCAAAACCATATCCCTTGATATGGGGTAAACAATAAACTCTGCTTTCACTGTTGATGTCCAATAGGAAGAGGCATATGCTCACTGAGAAAAACTGCCAACATACATTCTGCAGCTACTCCTGTGCAGATATTAAGCAGCTCACTTTAAATTCAAATTTTCTATTTTATTAAGCATTTTGGTTTTCCTGTCAGGAGTTCCAGAAAATGAGGTAAGAAGCAGTGGAAAACTCTGTGGCTTCCTAGTCCTTTGAACATGAGAGAGGGATAGCTACAACTAATCATAAGCATGTCAGTCTGGAAGAAAGAATAAGAATTTTATCTGGTTGTCTGGTCACTATTAGTGCCTAAATAAATGCCATCTGACTAATGCTGTTCATCTGCACATAGTTTTAGGATGAAGAATATTAAGCTTTAAAACAGCTGCTGTTACTGACAACAGTTTCTTAATAAGAAAAGCCTAGTGTCTGTGAATGCAGTCAATCTGCCTCTCTAGAGCACACACAGGGTTAAAATATAAGTGGAAGAGGAGGTGAGAAATTCCACTGACCTCTCAGCAACACTTCAAACACAGTTTTTCATTAGCAGCATTTCTAAAACTGTTAGCACTCCACCAGAGCATCTCTCAGCCGCTTCTGGTACACCGTCAGAGCTTGAATTTACAACCCAATCTGGAGCTACTCTCTGCAGCCAGATAGGTCCTGACTCAGTCAGGGCTAAAGCTAGTTTGCTTCCAGTCCAACCACCTTTAGCAGCAGAACCTGCATTGTTTATTCACTTGAGAAGTCACCCAAGCAAGGAGCTGTGAGATTTAGGCTACTGATATACTTAAAGTGAGGTATACATTTTAGTGTCCTGCTGAACCAGAAGCTCAGGTCTGCTTTGTTAACCCACCCCTCTCCCTTCCAAATAATTGGTTAAAGTGTAATATGATACAGAATTATTAGTATTAAAAGTTTCTTCTTCATGTTGTAAGGATCACAGACCCCAAGGGAAAGGAATAGGGGGAGCTTGTCAGGAAAGGTTGTAAATAAGAGTGGAAATTTCAAAATATTGTCACTGACTGAAGCAAAGAAAATGTCTCTCCGTCACTCCTCTTACACTCATGGCAAGGTCAGACTATCTTAGTCAAAATCTAAACACACAAATAAAACATACTAATTTGTTACTTGTGCTTCTTACACTCTTCAGAGCTATTTTTAAGGAAATGCTGTTGATTTTGTTGAGAAATAGTGACCTCGCTCAAAGTATATCAGACTGTCTCTGTAAAAAAGTACCAGACATTTTTGCACATGAAATTCTTTACTAGGTCAAGAGAAGTGTAACCAACTAGAAATGAAAGCTGTTCTCTCAATTTCACTGACAGTGTAAGAGGTGACATTAATACCTCACAGCTACTTTAAGACCAACATTTTGAGCACTTTAACCTACAAGTGTTGTAAATGCTTCTTTGTGTCAAATTCAGCTTTAAATAAAATTTATTCTAATATTAACTGGAAAATGTGAAAACAATAAAAGCTTTTGCATATTAGCAGCAGTTACTAGTTGTTTTGAATGTCATGTGCAGGAAAAACTGTGCTGGGATATTTCCTCTACTTCTTCTGTACTTGCTGAAGTCAAAAGCTTCTTATAAAAGGCAAAACCCAAACTGTTTTCAATGACCTTGTGGGTGCACACACTTCCTGAGGAATCTGTGACCACTGAGGCTATGTGCAAGTGGCCACAAATCTCCAGGAAATGCTGTCATAAGTGAAATTTATATTTAATCTCAGAGCTTCAAAAAATTACCACTTATTCCAGTAGCAGAATATTGGACACAGACAAGTATATTTTGCTTGTTACTACTGTGTATCACCAAAGTTTTTGTAGAGTCCCAGACTGCAAAGTTCACTCAATAGTAAGACAAGTAGTACTACAGGAACATTCATCCATTCCATGCCTCGAAGTCTTTCAGACAGATAGCAAACAGCTGTCTATACTCCCTCTTCTCTCCAGTTCTGCTAACTCTGTTTTGCAACACCCCTGTTGTTCCTCTTCTGATGATCCCCAAACAAACATACAATGCCACCCGCCAAGATCAGCACGCAGAACTGTTTTTCAGTGAGGCAGTTATCCAGACCCTGGAAACATCCACTACCATAAAGATCTAGGAGCAGGAGTCATTATAGTGCATAGCATGCTTCAGAGCTAAACAAGGGGCTGGGTAGGAGATGGGATTGGAAATGCAGAAGATTAAAAGAAGGGAAAAATCCACATAGAAAGAAGGATGAAATGGAAAATTGCTGAGGAGTTAATGAGGGCATATGGCCTGGGTGAAAACAGGTGCTGTGGAAGAGAGTTCACCTGAGGGACTCCTCAAATGACTACAGGAATTAATTCATTTCCATAATACTCACATACATAAGCTCCAGAGTAAGACAGCTCAACTCCAAATATCAACTAAAAGATGATCTGCCAATCTCAACATTTTCCCTGAAAAATGGAATTCCACACATTGAAACACAGAGAGTTTGGTTAGATGAAAAGATCTTATCAAAGGGAAACCTTTGCACACACTCCTAATATATAAAGCAAAGTTCCTATGTGAGCCCTCACTTTGGACGTCATTCTGTGTGTGAAAGAGGTTTGTAAATTGAATGGCTTTATTCAGCACTCCTCTTCACCATATTCTGATAGTTTTTTCAGTGCTTTGTCAGGCTTATGTGTCTAAGGTAACTGATCCATGACACAAAGTCTAATTAACTGACTTACTGCTTCTTCAGTAATCATGACATCACACTGTTAAAAATGCATCTTTCCATGCCATGGATGTTTTGCAACCAGAACACACTGGAGAGATCAGCTCATAACAGATTAGAAAGGACATAGTCACAGAGCCAGCTGTGGATGCAGTGCTTTGTCACACCCACCACTTAAGGCTTCCAGCCTTCTACCTTCATCTGAGTTTTCCTCTCACACCCTGATCTCCTCATAATTAAGTGAGGTGCTGAAAAATACTATCCCAGGTGCAACAGTCCTTTCTCTAGTATTTTACCCAACAAATCTGACAGTGTTTTTTTATTAGCCATCCTAAATTGTGTGTTCTTGGAATTTGCAGTGAAAGGCACTGATGACAAAAATTACTTACGAGTTACAAGCACAGGCAATAGAGAGTGACATACTAGTATCCTTTAAGTGAAAGTTTACACTTATGATGGAGTTTAAAGGGCAAAATGAAGAATTATTCCTCAGAGGCAAAGACACATACTCAAAAAAAAAAAAAGGTTTTTTCTTGCTGTTATTTTTAAATATATAAGTGTATGATGCAGGGGCAACTTCTTTAAAAATAATGTGATATAACTGTGAGCACTTTTCTCTAGGGAAGGAGGTCACAGTGAAAGATGACAAAGACATAAACTGATTCTTGCTCTGCCATTCACAAAGGAGAGCTGTAAGAAAGGCATACCTTTGCTGTTTAAAATAGAACATGGTTAATTTACATTTTTATATCCTCTAAACCTCCCAGACCTTGAACTACGTGCTGCCTCAATTTTTCATCCTGGTCACTTAGTTTCTACAGTTTCTGGATCCTTTACTTTACTTTACCCAACACTTCTAATTTCACCCAACGTACTGTAGTCAAAGTTTAGGATCGTGTGGGAAAAAAGGCCTACGCAAACACCAATCCCACTTTTCCTACCAGATCCTTTCAAAATGCTGTTTTAAGGAGACACCATAAAATGAAATTATTCTCCTTTCCAAATTACTACTGGTTATAAAATAAATAAACCAGAGGTCTGTGACAGGAAGATGGTACTTGCTTTTCAGTTTGTTTCCGTCAAGTTCAAAGGGAGCAGGGACTGTTACATTCCACCTGGCAGAGCACAACTGTGACAGGTGTTCTCAACGTAAATGTGAGACAACAGTATCAGTTGGTAGTTTGTGTGGTTTTGAATTTCGCGGTTTTCTCTACATATAAATGTAAGGTATAATTAATAATGTCTAAAAACTAAAATTCTGCTTGGTTTACCCGCGTATGCATACGACTACACTCTCTGCTAGAAATTAAAGCGAGTTTTCTCTCCTCTGAACACATTTGTGTACCTGTATCTACCTCCTCGATCCATTCCTTATGGTTGAACTCAGGAAAAAAAGTAGCACTCGTTCTGCAGACTCAACAGGGAATTGTGATGGGAATACTGTAATACCGGGGGGTTGGGGCGGGAGGGGAGGATAGCGCACTCTTATATGAAGAAACACCTCTTTTGAATTACTAGCGAACCTAAAATGTGCACTGTGCCTTTTAACCGAGACTCCTTATACACATCCCGTGGGACAGGGCATAGTCGGCTCCCCCCGAGAAGAGCTCCCTGACGGCTCTGACGGGGAGCGGCGCGGAGCCCAGGCAGCCGCTTCCCACAGGAAGCGGGAAACGGGAAAGAGCGCGGCCTCTCCCCAGGCAGAGCCAGCAGAGCAGCCTCCGCGTGCCACGCCAGCGGCGGGAGCAACGCCGGCATCCAAGGCATTGCTGGGCCCGCCCCGCTGCCAGGGACTCGACGGTGACCTTCGCCTCAGCCGCAGCGGCCCGGACGCGCCCCCGCGGGGGTGGGGAGTGGCGCCACCGAGCCGGGCCGGGCCGGGCCGGGAATAGCCGGGCCGGGAACCACAGCACCCCGCCGGGTTCGGCAGTGCCGTGGCGGCCGCCCCTCCTCCCCTCCTTCCTTCCCTCGCGGGCAGGGCGGGTGGCAGCGCCCCGCCGGCGGCTGGTACCTGTCCTGGAGGAGGAGCCGCTGCCGCGGAGCCGGAGGGACAAAGTTAACTTTGGAAAGTTTACCGCGGGTGGGAAGGGATAAAGCAGAGGGCAAAGAGGAAAGTTGCTCCCGCCCCCCTGGCCGCAGACGGGGACTCCCCGAGGAGGAGGAGGAGGAGGTGGTGGAGAGAGAGAGGGAGAGGAGGAGGAGGAGGAGGAGGAGGAAGAAGAGGAGGAGGAGGAGGAGGAGGCGGCAGCAGCGGGGCCGTGGGGGACACGGAGAAGCTGCAGCCGCAAACGCTCCTCTCCCTTCACCGCTGGGCGTCCCCGCACTGGAGGCGCTCGGAGGCTTCCTGAGGTGACCGGGAGCGGGGAACGGCCGTCCCCCTTGCCCGCCTCCCTGGGAGAAGCGGGCGGGCAGGACCCGGGTCCGGCGCTGGGAGTTGCTCCCTGGGCTGCCAGCGGGCCTCGAGCGCCGCGCCCTCGAGGGGACGGAGGCTTCTCCGCCGCCCCCTCCGCCCGCACCGCTGCGCCTTCCTCCTCGCGGCCGGCGGCTCTCATGGCTCTGAGCAAAGGGTTGCGGCTGCTCTGGAAGCAGGAGCCGGGGCCGAGCGCCCTGCTGGAGGCGCGCTCCCGCCAGGACTGCCTGTTGCTGGAGGCCGGCACGGTGGCGACGCTCAGTAAGTGCGTGCGGGGGGGCTGTGGGTGCCAGGGAGGTGCCGTGTCCGTGGGTGCGCGCCCGCTGCCTGCGAAGGGGCGCCGGGGTGCGGTGGCAGCGGCTGATTCCCTGGAGGTTCGGGGCACTTTCCCCCGTGGCATGGAGAGAGGAAGGGGAGAGCGCAGCCCCGGGCCCGGTGGGACGCTGGCCGAAGAGAGCTCCTCGCTTTACACCCCGACCTCCAGCACGACTTGTTGTCGCGTTTGGGTGACCCCCCTGTGCCCTGCCACGCATGGAGGGTTGGCCAGCATCTCCTCCCGATCCATGTCCGACCGGCCCGTTCGCTGCTCTGGACGTCTTTATCCTCCTCACCAGCAGCCGGGGTGGAAGAAGCAGGAGAGGCCACCCGCCTGCCTGGTCGTGGTGGGGTCTTGGCGCAGGGCACCTTTACTGTGCAAGACATCCTCTGTAGCCTTGACAGCAGAGGAGAGTCCAGGTTAAAGGGATGGGACCCACTGCCTCTTGAAGTTTCTACTCAGCTACATCGGGTTCTCACCACCAGTGTACACAGACAGCTCACAATAGGGATTGTTTTGGATAACTGACTTGAGATTTGTGCCCCTTAAAAAAAAAGCAACTGGCTTCTTGCTGTGGTGCCAAACCTGCCCCTGTGATTTTCAAGGTATATGGTTCCTTGAGTGTCTGGCTCTTGCTGGAGGAGTCTCACCTTGTGTTTTAGTACTTGTCACTCATGAGCATGACACAATGCTAATGTTGCTAGTGTTGAGACAGACAAAAAAAATGAGGTGACTGTGAATGTAAGGTACAAAAAGCAACACAAGGGAATACATGCTTGTACTGTGTTCTTAAATTGTTTTCTGTGTAATACTAACCTGTGCCTGCAATCATCTTGCTGTTTGCAGTGTTGTAGTAAGAACTGCATGTACATTGTGGTTTGTACAATGTCCATCACAACATCAGCTCAGGATCTGGGTCCACTGAGCTGAATCTTCCATGATGTACAGTGGCAGGACATCCAGACTAAGATGCTTAATACCACATCAGGTATTGGGGACTTTATGAATGGAGAAAGCCAAAAAGGTCATCAGGTAGCAACTGATTTTCATGAGAATATTTCTGATAGTGGAAAAATTTTGACCTGTCGCGAAAAAGATGTTATTACCACACTGTGGGTTTTTGTTGTTGTTACTTTTGTTACTTAATTTTATTGGAGTTTTATATTGTGTAATACTTTGGGGTTTCAGTTTCTTGTTAAATTCTTTGGTAATAGTGGACATGAATGTGTTACATTTTTATAGGGGTTTTTTTTTGTGTCAGTTTTCAATGAACTGACAGTGAAAAGTCTCAGTACTGAGCAGCACTTTACTCACTTTCCCTGATTCTAAAATCCATTGACATTGAAACTCTATATTGATATCAGTGGCTTTTGGTTTGTATTTCATTATTCTGATACAAATCTAAAGCAGCTCCACTTCCTAAAGCCAATGTGCATGAATAAAATGGAGAGACCAGTATTCATCTAGTTGACCCTGAGCTATTTGTATGACCAGTGGAATGATTTGCAGTCACACTAATTAAAGGAATCATCAACCTAAAGTAGTTTTTTCTCCCCCGGTGTTGCCATCCCTCATTTGAATTGCTATAACTAAAATGATTTAGTGGCTGGAAAGCTGCCCAGTGGAAAAGGACCTGTGGGTGCTGGTCAACATCCAGCTGAGCATGAGCCAGCAGTGTGCCCAGGTGGTCAAGAAGGCCAGTGGCATCCTGGACTGTATAGTGTGGCCAGCAGGACCAGGGAAGTGTTTTTTCCTGTTTACTCAGAAGGCTGCATTTTGAATCCTGTGTTCAGTTTTGTGTCCCTTGCTACACAAAAGCCATTGAGGTGATGCAGGATGTCCAGAGAAGCTGGCGAAGGGTCTGGGGCACAAGTCCTATGAGGAGTGGCTGGGGGAGCTGAGGTTGCTTAGCCTGGAGAAGAGGAGGCTCAGGGGAGACCTTATTGCTCTCTATAACTGCCTGGGAGGATATTGTAGCCAGGTGGGAGTCAGTCTCTTCTCCCAGGTAAGAAGTGATAGAACAAGAGGAAATGACCTCAAGTTGCACCAGGGTAGGTTTAGATTGGATATTAGGAAAAAATTCTTCGTGGAAACAGTGGTCAGGCTGCACAGGGAGGTGATGGAATCACAGTCCCTGAAAGTGATACAGTTGATGTGGATGTGGAATTTGGGAAACATGGTTTAATGATGAACATGATGGTACTAGGTTAATAGTTGGACTCAGTGATCTTAGAGATCTTTTCTAATCTGAATGATTTTGTGATTCTATGAATAGAGAATTTATATAGTCTTTCTTAAAATGTGTGTTAGAAGAATTTTGAAGTAGTGATTTGTATAGTGCCTAGTGTAAAAGCCTGGTTTGTCATGCCTTTTGGAAGTCCAATATCACTTCTTGAGATAACTGTGATCATGCATGTGTTGGCATTCAGCCCGCTCCATGTTAATAACTTTGTAATTTTGTTTCATTTGGTTTCTCTGTTCCTGCCTGGGTCGGTTCCTGTACTGTAAGAAAAGCTAGTTTATCCAGTGAAGCTTGTTCAGTTCATTTCTTCTGTTTATGCAGCAGAGTATAAGAAAAGGAGGGAAAACCAGTAGTAGGTATTGTGACGGTAAATTTAGAAGAATTGTGAAGAGGAAGCTCAACAGCAGGGTGGTCATAGAAACAACATTAATTCTGTTTTGTTTGACTTGCCTTTAGGTTGTTATTAACCGTAGAACACTACAGTAGGAAGTTAACATAAACTTTGCATATGTGTGGTTTCAGACATGCTCATCCAAGGATTGTGTTAAGTTTGGCTACTCTGTCTAATTTTCTGTTTCTAAAATAAAGTTTTTAAAAAAATTGCATACCTGTTGTGAGGAAGAATTATGCAACTATGCCTTGTGCAAATCTCCACACTAAATAAAAGCAGGTACCTGGAGCACTTAGGTTGTACAATAGTTTATGCAGTTTTTCAATAGCAGCCTAATGTCAATAGAATTGTAGAGAAGAATAATGACAGATGGTCAGTGAAGGCCTGAGAACAATTTTTAGTCATTGTTCATTATTCTTTTTCCATAATTACCAAGTATCTCTGCCCTTGAACAGGCACGACATCTATACTTTTTCAAAGTTTAATTGCTTCTATAATAATTTTGTACTAGAATAAATAAATGTGGAATTTAACCTAGTTCAAGTGGCAGAAGGGAATGGGAACTGTGCTAAAAGAAGTGGTGTTCCAGAAAAATAAAATCTAAAAAAACCACACACTTGTATAAACACAGTGTCTATACTGGCCATAAACCTCTGGCAAACTCACAATGAAAATAAACACTTTCAAATATGTAAACTAACAATTTGATGATGTCTTGTGAATAGATGATTTTTTCTTCTCTCAGTATGTTGTAAAGATTATGCTGACAGTTCTAGTTGTAAATTGGTTATATTTCAGAATTTCCTTACTGCATATGGAGATTTAATAGTTGAAAAATATTTGCACCTTTATATGAGTAGTGAGAAAGTATTATAGAGATCTCTAGTTGTCTGAGATGTCAGCAATTTATAAAATGAGAACACTTGGCCTGTAATGGCAACCTACCTAAGAAACTTTTGGAAAAACCAAGGAATCAAAAATCACTGCAGGAAACCTAGTTACATATCCCTAAACCCATTAACTTAATCTGTATAGTGATGTAATATCAGCAGTACAGTTTTCTGTTCTATCATAAGTTAAGCAGTGTTTTTGAAGGTGAGAGTTTTTCTTCTTCCTCTCATGATGTCACTGTAGGGTGGAGGGTAAAACTCACTGTTTTGAATTTAATGGCACATTTTCCAAGAGGCTTTTTTTTTTTGTCACTGGCAATCCTCAAGGTTCGGTCACCTCCAGAAGGATGGGTGGCAGCTTGAAACAATTCATCCAGGAATTCTCTGAACTAGAACATCAGTAGATTCTGTGGAAGAAACCTAGAGTCACTAGGGATGAAGAAAAATTGGCATTGATTTAGAAGTTTTTGTTTAATACAACAGGGAGTATAAATACAGATACTGTTTCTGCTTGAAACAAATTACAGTTTCAATGGTTTACAAATGAAGTGAACTGCACAAGGTAGTTCTGGACTGCTGTCAAGGCAGTTGCTAGACTAAGGCTATAGTGCTGAAAATATGGTTATTTAACCTTATTATAACAGGTAAATTCAGTGAAAGGCTGTCAACAGAAGTGCTCTGCTATTGAAATTCACCATAATAATGTTTTTTTCAAGGGCAGAGCCAAAGGGTGCACAGATTTTTTTCTTTTCCACAAGCTCTTTGATTCTGCAACTGTTTTTGTAAAGGATGTTACAACACCTGTTATGGTGGATCTTAAATGACCGCGGTATTTTGAAAGTACAGAACTTCAAAGCTGATACAGTGCATGTTTTTGCAAATAAGGCTGAAGTTTGTCTTCCAGACTTTCACCCACACATCTGGGAAGTTGGCCTTTAATAGAGACAAACTTTATGCAGAGTTAAGGTGTATGTATGCTCTGTGGAGCAGCTCTGTGCCTGCTCTGCAGCTTCAGTTGCAGGTGTGTATGTGTGTGGTTCCCTGATGTGACTGACTGAAATCAGGGTACAGTCTTGCAAAACCATATTTACCTTTCTATCTTTTTGTACAGAATGCAGTTTTTGTGCTATATGTACATTCACTGTTTACAATTAGGTTTAGTTTTGTATTATGTGGACAACTATGGCACTGAGTGGGGTATGGAAATCAAACACCAATACCTGTGTAAGCATACTGTGAATGTATTTCTAAGTACTACACGCTATCCAAAACAATGAGCCCTACAGTGTGGCTCATTTCTACTCCTATGTCAGAATATTCATATAGCTAGTACAAATTTTTACAAAGTTTTCTGTGATTTGGTGGTGTTCGGACTTTTCCATTTGTGGATCCCTACAGAACTTGTAGGGAGTAATCTACATAGCAGAAACCTTGCCTTCCTTAGTTATGCTGGCAGTGGGCACTTGGAAGCTGTGGTTTCTCAGGCTGAAATTCACTGCTATAGATTATAGGGAAAAGTGTGTTACAATTCTTTCACTACTGTCAAAATGCAAATTGGGCAGAGAAGAGGGAAGAGGTATTGGTGTAAAAGTAGAGTGTAGATTACAAGACTCGTTTTCTATGGAAACTGGTAGTGGCTGTGAGGGATAAATGTTGTGGGTATGTCTGTAGTGACTGAAAGTTTCTGTGTAAATATGTGTAATATATGTCAGGAACCAGGTAAATATAATGACCAAGCTTCAGAGAAGTAACTTAGGGACTTCTCTTTTATTTTTATTTTCTTGACTGCCTGCAGTCCACTGAGCTGGCCAGTAGAAACCTGGTGGTTTTATGAATCCATTCTTCCTTGGTTGTGAATTAATATATTTATATAGGCACATGCAAGTATGAAAACATAATTGCTCACAAGAAGCAGAATGTTCTCAATCTAACATAGAAAGCCAGTGAACTGATCTTTCCAAAATGCCACTTTGCTGTTTTGTTTGTTCTTTTCAACCAGAAATACCTCTTACTGGAAAATTGGTAAATACATTGCTTAGTGTTTGAAATATTTGGACCCTCTAAAATGTGACTCTGACCACAGACTTCTTCCCAGCTCTGTACTGCTTTACCTATATGGTATTTCAGAATACAGACTGACTTGCATAGTGCCTGTGTAGCTTGGATTGAATGCGAATAGGAAGATTTTAGTGATGAAAGATATTGAAAATACAACTTTAAATCTGTCTACAGATGACAGAAAACACAATTTGGAGGCAAATAACTTGTCTAAACTCATATAATTCCAGACACTGGACTTATTTCTTGGTAAGATGATTTTGGTAGTGTATATATGGGGGGTTTGGTATGAAATTTCTGTTTGATTGTAGATTTCCCCTGTTTCTGGGGAAAATTCACATTTCTTTCCTCCAAATGCTAAACGACACAAATAGAGCCCCCCATCACATCAAACCTATGTTTCTAAAAGTACTTAGAAATATGCTTCAGATTATATACGTATAGCAGCACCTACAGCTAAGCAGGTGTCTATTTCGAGAATCGGGTTTAAGAATCACAGGAGAGATACAGAATCCATAACCCAATCCCAGACTCTTTTTCAAGAGCTCTTTCTTCATTTTTATGTTTAAGTTGTAGGTAGTAGTGTGTCTGCCCCTGGTGTTGGACTTGGCACTATAGTACCTTTCTGCTCTCTTCCTCTGATCACTGACCTTTCTGGGCTCCATATGTGTGAGAGCTGTGCTGATTCCTGCTGAAGTCTGGGTGATCAGCCCTAAGGAGGGCTTGAATAAAGGAAACTGCATATGTTTGGCCAGTTCCTGCTGGCTAAATTGAATTTGCAGGTTTTACAAGCAGGAAGTTGCACTTGGATAAGCCATATGGTATATGTAGTTGTATGTCTTCTCATGGTGTGGGGTTTTTTTTTCGCTCTGAAATATTTAATGCATGGAAAAATTCACTTTTAATTGAGTTTATTGCAGCTTAGTCTCATTGAATTATTGTGTGCCTCGTGTTTTGTAAGGGTTAAAACGTTGAGCTGATATGCCGATCTTACATATAATTTATATCGGGAGCTTATTCATAATAAAGAAAATGTTTAAGGAATGCAGACCATGTGCAGATCCATAAAGCTGTTATGAACACACTACGGCTGTGGTAATTATTGCAGAAGGGTCAATACTCAATTATGTGCTTAGTGGAAGGAAATATTACTAAAAAAGTATTAATGGAAAGCTTTAGTGGAGTTTGGCGATTACTACGCCTACTGTTTAGTTACCTGAGTTATTATTAACTAGTAAACAAATGCACTACGTGATTTCAAACTCAGCTTGTTCTCTAAGTAGAAAACTTTTTTGTTTCATCACCTTGTGTAGCTGTATTGTACGTTAACTATGTATGTATGTTGGTATCTCAAGTTGGCTGGCTTGAAAGAGGAAGGATTTTACATGTGAGCAGAGTATAGTTAAACATGGAATCCTCATCCTAGGTTTTAAAGCAGACCACTCTCACTGTCTCTGCATTTTAGAGATTTTATGAAAGCTGTTACAGAACAAACCCCATGACTTTGGAACATTTAACAGAGAAACATGGAAATAATTTTCATGTTACTACAGAATGACAGAATTGTTAGGGTTGGGAGGGACCCCTGGAGATCATCCAGTCCAACCCCCTTGCCAAGGCAGGTCCCCTAGAGCAGGTGACACAGGAATGTGTCCAGGTGGATTTTGCATGTCTTTAGAGAGGGAGACTCCACGACCTCCCTGGGCAGTCTGTTCCAATGCTCTACTCTCAATGGAAAGAAGTTCTTTCTTGTGTTGAAGTGGAACTTCTTGTGTTTTAGTTTATGACCGTTGCTCCTCATCCTGTGGCAGGGCACCACTGAGGAGAGTCTGGCACCATCCTCTTGGCACCTGCCTTTGAGATATTTATATGCATTAATGAGATGCACTGAAAAGTGCTATGTCTTTGGACACATATAGTTGCCACATGGTGGTAAAACTGTATTTTCTGAATTGTTGAAACTTGTCAGATATTGGTATATATTTTCCCTGTTCATTACAGTCCTTTAGAGTTTCATAGTAATTTTTCAATTTAACTCTGTTCATCCAGCAAAGGCAGTAGCACATCAGTTAGTTTAGTTCATTATCTAGTCACTCTTTCTGACTCTGGCTCTTGTGTCCTAGCGCTGTTTGCAAATGCTGTAGGAGATGTTTCAGACCAGGTTTTGATGACAGTTATTTGTGATTTCAATAAGATTTTGAGATTTATAAATATTTCTTTTTAACAGTAAGATATGAACCTGGCTCAAGACCTCTGCAATAATGTCACCCTTTAGTCATCCTTTCTATAAATTGCTTTTTATAATGGCTGTTGGGAATTCCTCCTCCTTCTCCTTCTTCCCCTCCAAAATAATGAAAAAATTGTCTGAGGTGTGTCAGAATCCAGTTAGGACCTCGCAGTGCTGGAGGGGTGATTCCTATATCCTTGCTTGCACGCCCGCAGGGCGTGGAGCAACAGTGCCATGGAGGCTGGAGGCTGTAAGGCATGAAGGAGTCATCCCCCCAGTTGTGAGGGCTTGTGGAGGAGGTGCAGCATGCTGGAGCTGCTGCCTGACATCTGCTGCCTGAGGTCCCTGCTCTCACCCATACAAAATGACGATAGTCATGGTGCATCTCAGGATTTTGTGCAACACCGAGGAGTGTAATGGGACAGGAGACTTCAAATTCCAGCAGTATCTTTAACTAAGGGAATTTACACACACACACGCACACAGACACACAAATAAATTTGATCCATATGCGCTAAAACATTCTGGCCTCTCCATTTGCATGACCCATGGACGTAGCTGTGTCTATTTGGCATGTTCCTTTCCTCTTGAGCTAACCACAGGTGAGGTCTTGGTGCTTGCCATGTCTTTAGAGAGTACATGGAGGTGTCAAGGAAATATCGCTTGGTCACTTTTTTGGTTTCTGAATTTAAATTGCTTCAGGGAGCAAAATGAACCCTAGAATAAATAACAGAATTTGCCATGTGGTAGAAGTTAGTGGCAAGTTGTTAGTCAGCCAGAAAGAGTGGCAATGCAACCCAGAGTCCTCCTGGAGCTCTGTGCTGGGAGCCTGCTCCTTCTTTCCAAGCAGCTGTGCCGGTGCTGATGCCCCGACTGATGCTATTGTGCAGGCATCGTTCTGACAAATGGCCTGCCCAGAATGGCGGCATATTTCTGTACCAGTACTGGCAAAACACAGCTATTTGTCTGCATGTTTGGAGAAGTCCTGTGCCAGGAGATGATGTGTGTGTGATGCCACTGGCTTGACCTGGGAAACTTTAGTGGCTTCCATACATAGTAGTATCAGGTGCTTCTTGCCAGTAGCGGCATGAGTTGTGTCTTGCTTATTTCCATGCTGAAATAAATTCCATTCTTTTGGATCATGCCCTTACCAGACACTTTTAACAGCCAGCTTTCTAACTTGTAGTTCTATTTTGAAGAGTATCACCATACTTTTTTTTTTTTAATATGTAAGAAGTCTTGACAGGGAGTCTTTTTTTCAAAAAAGGAAATGTTATAGTCTATCTAAACTGGTTTTATGAAGCTTTTTTTTTGAAGTGCCTGAGAACTGAGCTTGCATAGTCTCAACTCTTAAGATGTACTGTTACTAAATATTTAAGTTGTTACTGTCCAGAGATTTAGGTTACCTGACAAAAATCACTTTATCCTCTGTCTGTTGCTTATGGTTTGTTTCACTGACGTGTGGTATCAACATTTTACAAGTTACTCCTGATTTACTCAGTGTTCTAAGAAAGCAGAATAGGTAAGTTGTGAAAGTACGGTGGTAAAAACAAAATTAAGAAAAAATTAACCAGTCTTCCTTATTTGTCATCAGTGCGAAAATTGAGACAAACGTTTTAATTTCCTTTAGGGGTTGCCCCTGCTAAGGAATTTTGTGAGAGGAATTGTCCTTTCTTTCACTTCAAAATGTAAGCAATATATGGGATATTTATTTGTTTTCCATGCTTCTCACTGAGCTCCTTGCCTCTTGAGATTTATAAAGAGAAGTCTCTTCTGTTCTAACATCCATTGCAAGTGGTTCAGTTTATACTTTTTATGCCCAGAGGTTTCAGGGTTTTTTAACTGCTGAAGTTTATTAGGAGCATAAGATTGCAAATTATTAGAAAATCTCTCAAATTACCGTGTTGCTGTTTGTCTGTAGTTCAAGAAGTAAAAGGATATTTGAGGGTTACAGGCTGTTTTCCTCATTTAGGAAGCTAACCTTTCTCCTCATTGGGAAATATATACAAAATGCAGAGTTATTCAGAAAGTATGCTGGTTTTACATTAAAGTAACCAGTGACAAGTTTGATCTGTGTTCTGGCTTAATATCTAGATTTTCATTGTATGCCTGTTGAAGTCACTTGTTGCAGAAATACGCAAATATAACATCAGCATCTCACCCTTTATTGATTTAATTAGGTAATTCTTAGTTCACTAAAATATGTTAAATTCCTCTGGAAATCAACATCTGATATTGTGTCTACATCAAATTATGTTATCTTGTATAAAAATTTTCAGTTCCGTCTGAAATTAAACTGAGAATCTGGAAGCATAAACCCTCTCTTTTTGTACATCAAGAAAAGGTAGTGTATTTTAGCTTATGGCCAGACAAATTGGTTTTTTTGTTCTTATTTTAGAACAGTGTAAAGTTTACATATGCCTATATATTTCTTTATTTATTCTGGAACTGATGTGACATCTGTATCATAGAATAAGAATCAAACATGTTGTTTGAAAATTTAGTGAGTGTTCTTCTTTCTTCTAGGCTGGTGTGTGGAGAGGCTGTGCATTTGTGTCCCTTCACTTTTTAATCTCTGTCTTTTTAAAGCATTTCACCCCTAGCTTTGTACTGAGCAAAATCAACTGTGGGAAGCATTGGTGTAGGCAATAGCAATGTGAACATTTTATAAAGATTGGATAACTAAATTTTCTGCCTTTCTTTTTGTTTCTCAGCTGTTTTGTTTCTCTTTTGTTTTGTTGCTCAGCTCCAGAAGAAAAGGATGCAATTAAAGGACAATATGAAAAACTCATAGATGCTTACGGCTGCTTAGGAGAGCTTCAGCTTAAATGTGGTAAGTGGCCATCTGTATGAATGAGATTATAAAATGCCCAGACTATGATAAGTGACAAGTGGCTAAAGTTGTCCAATTCCTTAAATTGTGAAAGCTAATTGCACCTTGTCATGTACAGTCTGGAAAAGATCTGTTTCTTTTTCTATTCTGTGCCTAAAGCGTATCACTTAATGGTAGTCTAAGAATTTGGTATTTTTTCTTAATTTGTTTTGTCTAACATTCTTAGCTGCCTGAAGATAATTGCCATTCTTTTTTCCCTACCACATTTTCCAAGGCAAGCTATGATTTCTTACTTTTTCTCTTCTTTAAGGATCATGTTTAGACACCGATTATTGGGTCATCTGAGACTACAGTACTACAAAGTGCCAGTTCTTGCTATAATGCCCAGTTGCCTTTAATTGGGTGATTCACATGGATAAAGATTTGCAGAAGCATGTCTTTAGCTTCCATTTGTATAGTAAGGAATATTTATTGTCATTGCTGTAAATCTCTGTACAGTTTGGGAATCTTGATTTAGCAAAGGACTTGCTATTATACTGCCTACAGGAATGTTAATGGAAATAGCATGTTTGAAGAACAGAACTGCAGTGATGGATTTGAAGGTAATAGTACCTTACACAGTACTTAAAAATCACTGATGAATTACATGCATAAAGAAAAGAAGCACCATATGCGTCGTTCCCAAGGTCTTCTTTAATTTTCACTTGGAGGAATGACAAGACTTTTCCACAGAACTTGATGCTTGGTCAAGGAATTTACCAAAGGCAGTGGTGGTGTAAGCACTGATGTATTTAGGCCAATAATCTGTGTGGTTTTTTATAGCCCGCTTAACATTTTGCAGCCTGAGAAGTATGACTTGAGACTGATCTGAAGAGGCAGCTGCAATCTGAAGGATTTCTGTGTCATAATTTAAATTATGTAGGCCCATCTAGTCTTTTAACGTGGATGCGTACTTTTTGTTTGTTTTGTTTCTTATGGAGTTAATTAGGCGTTTCTCTGGAGATTTATATCAATTTGTTAATGTAATTATAAATAGAAGGCTTGTGGTTAGTTTTTCTTGGCACTTGGATCTGCTTTTCTTCATAGAACTATAATGAAACTTGTTGTAGTAATAAAGGAATGTACCTATTGAATTCAAACTCTTCAAACTACAGATAAGGGTGGTTTCTTGTACATGATGGGAACCAAGTGTATCCAGGTATATTAAAAGGTGAATGATTTCAAATATGATTTGAAATATTCTCAGCTTTACTTTTTCTCATGTCCTTATTTCTTCTTGAACAACATCTGCTTAACTTCAGTGCCCTTTAACTTTTTTTCTCTGAGCATTGTCACTGCACCTCTGTCTTGCTCTAAATTACAAGTTCTGGTACAGGACTTCCTTTGGAAGATATTGTTAAAATTTTATCAGTAATCTGATAAAAAAGTTAACTACTAGAGGCAAACTTCTGATTATGATAGTGTGAAAAGTTGGAGGGTCATGCTGCAATCGTAAGCAAAAGTAAGCAAATGTTTTCTGCTGCTGAACATGTTAAAAAAAGCGAAGATGATTGCATGTCTGCTATCTCACCATTCAAGAGGTAGCCCAGGTTTTTGTCACAGTCTCGTTTAGGTCTCCATCTTACACAGAAGTGAGTTCCATCCCTTTAGCTGTTGCTTACATAAGAGAGTAACACTACAAAGGAATTGTATTGGGTTTGTGAGGCAAGGTTTTGATAGTGGGAGGGGCTACAGGAGTGGCTTCTGTGAGGAGCTGCCAGAAGCTTCCCCCATGTCCCCTGGAGCCAATGCCAGCAGGCTCCAAAGTGGACCCAATACTGGTGTAGGCCAAGCACATCAGCAGTGGTGGTGGCTTCTCTGGGATAACTTGTTTAAGAAGAGGGAGAAAAAAACTGCACAACTGGAGCTGGAAAAGAGCAGAGTGAGAGTTATGTGAGAGAAACAACTCTGCAGACACCAAGCTCAGTGAGGAAGGAGGGGGAGGAGGTGTGTCAGGTGCTGGAGCAGAGATTCCCCTGCAGCCTGTGGTGCTGCCCATGGTGAGGCAGGCTGTCCCCCTACAGCCCATGGAGGTCCACGGTAGAGCAGAGATCCAGCTGCAGCCTATGGAGGACCCCATACGGGAGCGGGAGGATGCCCGAAGGTGGCTGTGACCCTGAGGGAAGCCCATGCTGGAGCAAGCTCCTGGCAGGATCTGCGGCCCCATGGAGAGAGGAACCCACACTGGAGAAGGTTTGCTGGCAGGAGTTTTCACCCTGCGGGAGTCTCAGGCTGGAGCAGTCTGTTCCTGAAGGACTGCATCCTATGGAAGGGACCTACATTGGAGCAGTTACTGATAAACTGCAGCCCATGGAAAGGACTCATATTGGAGAAGTTTGTGGAGGACTGTCTCCCATAGAGGGACCCCATGCTGGAGCATGGTAAGAGTGTGAGGAGTCCTCCCCATGAGGAGAAAGAAGCAACAGAGACAATGTGTGATGAACTGACTGCAGCCTGTATTCCCCATCCCCCTGTGCTGCTGTGGGGAAGGAGGGAGAGAAAATTGAGAGTACAGTTAAACCTGGGAGGAAGGGAGAGATGGATGAAGGTGTTTTTAGGATTTGGTTTTATTTCTCATTATTCTACTCTGATTTGATTAGTGATAAATTAAACTAATTTCTCCAAGTCGAGTCTGTTCTGCCCATAGCTGTTGAGTGATCTCTCCCTGTCCTTATCTCAACCCACAAGTCTTTTGTTACTTTTTCTCTCCCCTGCCCAGCTGAGGAGGGGAGTGACAGAGCAGCTTTGGCGAGCACCTGGTGTCCAGCCAGGGTCAACCCACCACGGGAATGCGATGTAACTTTTCTTTTTTATATAGTGTATTATAGCAGCTGCAAACAAGGCATAACTGGCCAGCTCTTCAATGAGCATCAGTGATCATACAGACTTTGTTCAGGAGTATCAGTATTTTTTCTTACTACTGGAAACTTGCAGACCATAAGTACTAAATTAACTGAAAATATTTGTGAAAATACATTCCACTGGGATATTAAGAGTATCTTTGTAGAGCAGAAGGGGAGACTCTGCCAAGAAATGAAAGATGTGTCTGAAAACTTTAATTAATCTGTAAATATCTCTACTTAGGAATCCAAATAAATCACATTGTATGCCTGCCAAAGTAGACCGTGCTTTTCACACGAAAGTAGATGAAATATGTGAAACTGACTCACAAAGTTAATGTTTCCCACCAGTAATAACATTCACTTCTATGTGCTTATGTCTGTTAACATGACTCACTAAGTTCTTCTGCTTTCTTTTGTGAGATGGATGGCAGTAGAATGAATTGTACAGTGTTTCTGAGCTGTATCTTAGCCAAATTTTTGCTGCCAAAGAGGATCTAGCAGTGACAAATACATCTTAAGCAACGTGTTAAAAGAGCTGGCTTTGCAGTATTTGGTTTAGACTGTAATGTCAGGAAGGGATGCATATATAAGGTGGTATTTTAACACCATCACCACATAGGTTGTTTAGTTTAATACAGCTACTGTATTTGGGGAGGCATTCTGAATTCATTTGTGTATATGCTCTTGCTCTTGCATAGATACAATGTGTAGTTGAAAGGAAGAAATTTCAAAGGCAAAAAGGACAACTAAGTACCTGTCTTCTATTGCTTTTTCACATTTCCTAAAAATGTAATTGTATTTAGAAGAGGGAGAAGGAGTATCTATGAGACTAAAATGGTCGTTTGGAAAAATCTTGGGTTTTTTCATAATTCTGCGATAGATGTCCTCAGAAATTTTCAGCTAGGTGGTTAAAATCTACTGCTCTGCTGTGTTCTGTTGCTATTTTTGAAGAGAGACAAGAGCCAAAAATACCTTGCAAATTGTTTTTTGGTGGACTATAAAGTGAAGTGGAGGTATGTATGGAGTGGAGATGGAACAGGCTGAGGGAATATAAGGTGGTGGCATGACTGTGATGGAACAGAAAAAGAGCAAAAATTGGAGCAAATTCATTTTTAAAAGGAAAATGCAGTCTTGAGTGAAATATTTACAGTTAAGAAGGACAAAACAAGAATTGAATATTGCCTCTTTCACCACAGCTCATAATAGGCAACACTGAAGTCATCCCATAAGCTACAGGGGAAACAATTGCCTTGAGTCATGTGAAGAGGTTAAATACAGAAAGTGCAGCTTATTACTGTGTGGTGTGACGTTCCAGAAGTCCGTTTCCTGTTCAACTTGGATAAAGGCAGTTGGTTTCATAAGACCTTTTGAAAAAATGGATGGAAATTACTGTCTTGTTTCTGTGCCTAATATTCTTCATCCTCTGCCTCTCTTGTGCAACCTAATAAGAGGGTATTCAGCACATATCACTGTGAGCAAAACATTTCTCAATTTCTTTGAAAGTGTTCTTTACTGGTGGTTGTTGTGATTTATAGCTATAATGATCTTGGTCACAATGCATGAACATTTATACCCCTTTATCTGAGGTGAAAGTTTGATCCATAAGCTTTGAAAGAATTTTTGTCTTACTTTTTCGTAGATGTGTTGCTGTAGAAAGAATGACCAATAAGGAACACTTCACTTCTTGCTCTAAAATTATTTCAGAGATTTCTTTAGAATGTTCCAGATTGCATCGCAAGGACATGAGGGATATCTCTACTATTGTGATCTTCAGTTGAAATTCTTACATTCCTAAATCACTTTTACCTATGTGTACAGTTTAGAAAGATTAATATGAATCAGAATTGTACATAAAACTGTTTATGTAAATTAAAGGGAAAAAAAATTGTTTTCCAAGGTGGGGGACAGTAAGTAGTCTGCAGCTGATGTGATGGTTGGTACAAAGTGAAATGTAAGAGCCAGACCTGGAGCCTTGATCACTTGACAAGAAAAAAATTTCCTTTTTTTTTTTTTTTAATTGTGTTTTATTGGCCTTAGTGCTGGTCCCATTCATGATGCACATTGAAGCTCTCAGGTTAATGTAACATGTTTTCTGCTACTGTGTTGCACATGAAATCAAGAGGAAATTAGCATAAATTTTCCACCCAGTGTATTTCCATTAATTACTTTTTTTTTTTAAAGAACTGTTGGGCTCCTGTTTCAAGAAATAAGATGAGTTTGGCCTGTCCCATGCTCCAGATATGCAGAGAGCTCCTGAGAGCTGGGAGCCTCTGTAGACTGGCTGCAGTGGTAGTACTGGCAGGGCCACCAACTTTAGGGAATTCATTTAGTGTTACTACTCCCTTTGATCTCAAGGATGCACTGCCAGCATTTAAAACTCAACTTTCAATCTTGTTTGAGCTTGCACTTAAGGGATGACTGCTCATTTCATAACTTTAGCACTTTTCTTTCAGCGTTGCTGTTCATGTTCTGAATAGAAGCAGCATAAATATCTTGAATACTGTTTAGCTCCTTTTAAAAATTGTAACCCCATAGTATGCTTCCTGATGATGCTGCCAGGTGGGTTGGACTAGCTGATGTTTTTTTCTTGTGATTGGTGTTAGTCTGGTACTTCAAATGCTACGTGCATAAAACAATTTTACTGGAAACTTAAAAGGAGAAGTATTTTTAATTTCATTATAGAATTGGAAATGGTAGTGAATTGCAGTTTTAAAAAGTTAAGACTGCAGGGATTAAAGGAATAATCTTGATTGTTTTAAGGGGAAATACCTTCTGGGTTTAAGGAATATCTAGGTGTTTCAGTTTGATCTATTTCATTAAAGTTGTGATATTGTAACAGTTTGTGCAGCAAAACCAATTTAAAAAATCTTCTCTTCCTTGTATGATGGCCTTGCAAATCCACTTACCATAGGAAATTCCATGTTGTGTTCACAGCAGGATTGTTTGTTTGTTTGTTTTTGGGGTGCAAACTGGGAGTGCAACTTTGTGCATTCTTTTATGAGATTTACTTGGATAATAAAAATTAATATTTTAGGAACTAAAAGAAATTTTCAGTAAGTTCTTGTCAGCTAAAAATGTTATTTTCCATGCAATGACTGAACAGTTGCCAAACAATGTAGTATTTGAATTTTTTAGAATAGGGAAAATTGATTTTAATTATGCTTTTTATAAAAATCACTTGTTCCAGTAGCAGCGTACATCCTGATTGAAGCAATTTAAGTAATTTCTACTCTTAAATTTAAGTGCATTTAGGTTGTGGTTGATACAGCTGTTTTCATGTGCATATCTATTTTCAAGAGGAAAGATTATGGATTGTTGACACTTACATAACAGAAAAGAAACCACAATGACTTTTTGAAGTTTAAATTGAGAAATAAATGGATTGGTTTTTTCTTTTTTTTCTTTCTTTTTTTTTGCTTTAGTAAGTTCATAATAATCAGACTTTCAGAGATGGGCAAATAAGCAGAAACATTTTTCCTGTGGCTGGGAATGTTATGTTTCTGCCTTATTACAGAATCAGAATCACAGGATATGCTGAGGTGGAAGGGATCAACAAGGATCATCAAGTCCAACTCCTGGCCCTGCATAGGACCATCCCCAAGAGTCACACCACGTGCCTGAGGGTATCATCCAAACACTTCTTGAACTCCGTCAGGCTTGGTGCTGTGACCACTTCCCTGGGGAGCCTGTTCCAGTGCCCAACCACCCTCTGGGTGAAGAAACTTTTTCTACTATCCCACCTAAACCTCCCCTGACACAACTTCAGGTCATTCTCTTGGTTTCTGTCACTGGTCCCCAAAGAGAAGAGATCAGTGCCTGCCCCTCCTCTTCCCCTCACAAAGAAGTTGTAACTGCAATGAGGTCTCCCCTCAGTCTCCTCTTCTCCAGGTTCTGAACAGACCAAGTGACCTCAGCTACTCCTCATACGGCTTCCCCTCAAGGCCCTTCACCATCTTTGTTGCCCTCCTTTGGATGCTTTCTAACAGCTTAATATCTTTCTTATATTATGGTGCCCAAAACTGCACACAATATTCAAGGTGAGGCCGCACCAGTGCAGAGCAGAGCGGGACAATCCCCTCCCTCGACCGGCTGGTGATGCTTTGCCTGATGCCCCCCAGGACACAGTTGGCCCTCCTGGCTGCCAGGGCAGTACTGACTCGTATTCAGCTTGCCATTGACTAGGACCCCCAGGTCCCTTTCTGTGGCACTGCTTTTCAGTATCTCCTTCCCTACTCTGTATGTACATACAGGATTGCCCCATCCCAGGTGCAGAATTCAGCACTTTCCCTTGTTAAACTTCATATGGTTGGTGATTGCCCAGTCCTCTGATTTGTCAAGGTCTCTCTGCAGGGCCTCCCTGCCTTTGATGGAGTCAACAGCTCCTCCGATTTTTGTGTCATCTGCAAACTTGCTTAGTATCCCCTTTTGTTTTATTCCTTGGAATAACATTTGCAATATGAAAAAACGCCTAAGTGAAAGTGTGAGTGGAGATAGCGCATTTATAATTTCCATTACAAACTTGTTCAGTGTATTTACCGATATATATAAAAACATTGACTGCCTGGGTTCAGAGAAAAGAGTGTGAGAATAAAGGTTTAGGATTGAAAGAATTGATTCCCAGGCATAAACTGATGTTGCTGGTAAAGAAGGGAAGACAGGGAAAGCTTTCTCTATGTGTAGCTCTATAGCTTAATGTTGAGGAATTTCTTACACCTTAATGGAGACATGATTAAAAGTTGAATAGTGGAGTAGTGTTTTGTTAGCAATAATTCTGCTCTATGAGTTTCTAAAAGGTCGAAATGCTGACAGGAGCTTTACCTTTGCTCAGAACCCCATGGCTACATCTGTGCTGTGAATAAAAAGGGGCAGGACACAGGTCTTGAGGTCTGTCAATGGGATATTGTGATTAGCCTGTGCCAAGAGCAGCATGTGCATCAGGTAAGGATCTTCCTCCTGCAGACAGTGGATAGCCCAGAGCTGATTCCCAAGAACTGTGTCCAAATACTACCTAGGATGAAAGTGATATTAGAGGATGGGGCTTGGGACTTTTTTCCAAGGTGCAGATTCAGAGAGATTTTTGTTAAGCTGAGGCTGTGGTGTTGTAGGGTTTCTGCATTCTGGCTGGTTTCGTAGCATATCCTGAGTGATTTAAGCAATAAGAGAGGTTATTAGAGCTGATCTGAAGACCACCTCAGCTCCCAAAGCAGCCTCGGAGGACAAAATGGCAAAGCAGGCTTTATCATACCTTAAATCTATTTGTTTCTTTTCATCAATTTTCTCCAGTTTTCTGGGCTGTAAGTGTCAACACCCTTGCCAGCCTGTCTCTGTCCAAAAGGTATCATGAGAAGTGCGTGACAGCTGCTCCATAATTTGGAGTACCGTAAAGAGACTTATTGTGTGTATATATAGAATTGTAGAATGGCTTGGGTTGGAAGGGACCTTTAAAGACCATCTACTTCCACCCCCCCACCATGGTCAGGGACACCTTCCACTAGACCAGGTTACTCAAAGCCCCATCCAATCTGGCCTTGAACACTTCCAGTGATGGAGCATCCGCAACTTCTCTGGACAACCTGTTCCAGTGTTTTGCCACTCTCATTGTAAAAGATGTTTTCCTTGCATCCAATCTAGACCTGCCCTCTTTCAGTTTTGAAGTGTTGCCCCTTGCCCTTGTAAAAAGTCTCTCTCCATCTTTCTTTATAGGCCTCCCTTTATATATTGAAAGGTTGCAATAAGGCCTTCTCAGAGCCTTTCTCTTCAGGCTGAACAACCCCAACACTTTCATGTGGGGTTACTGCACAGTGGCAGAAAAGTATTACAGCTTCAAAAAACCAATCTCCTGATGCTTCAGGAACAATTCGATATTTTCCTAGCTATGATAGCTCTTTTTGAGCTTATTAGCTAGTGATCTGGGGGAGTAGAGATGCTGGACCTTTGAATGTGCAGATGTGTATTCCATTTGGGGGGTGAGTGGTTGAGTAGAGGAGGTAGTAAAAAGAGTCTAGAGTCTCTGCTGAGCAATAGCAAGTTTCTAGGTAAGGCAAAACAATACTGTTAATTGGCTTTTCTGTCATGCTTTATTCCTACTCATTGTCTTCTTAAAGGATTGCTTTGTTTAGATTCAGCTATTTTCTACCTGTTACATGATTCTCAAAGGACAGAACCACAGATAACAAGCTCACTGTTATTAAACTTTTGTTCTCTTTGGCTATTTTACTGTCGACTTTCTCATTTGATCTCTTCTGAACTGTCTAGGAAACTTTAAGTTCATTGAAGGCATTGAAAGGACTTGTACTCTTTGTCTCAGCATCCCAGCCAGCCAGCTCTCCGAGTCTGTCACTACTGTTTTTCTTGTCCCCGAGGCTAACTGATAGTGAGGCATATTAGTAGTGTTTCTTTACATTGCTCCCAGATTCTCATGGTTGAAGTTTACTTTGAGTTGATCGGTTTTGCATGGTTTCAACTAAGTCATGGAAGCTATTTGCTATCCCGAGAGACAGCTAACTCCTCCTAACCCTTTCTGGAGTCTGCAAGACAGTACTTAGTCATTTATGAACTACATAGTGATAGCTGATGTGTCTCCTATTCTTAATTCTTTTTAGTTATGCACAGTCATGTGCAAAGGAGGAATAAACTGTCAGGTTTTATGTATTTCTAGCACTCTGCTGCACTGTCAAAAGCACAGAAGACAAACTTCTTGAAAGCACTCAAGAAGGAGAACACAGCATGCTCTTGTTACAGAAAGAAATGTGATGAACAGAGCTTTTTAGTAAATACCACCTACACTGGCCTTTATGCAAAACTGGAGTCAGCAGAACAGAATGAATAAGATCTAATCTCCCACCTTGTCCTGCCATGCCAGTCCCACGTGCCTACGCAAATATTCTGGCCCTGCTGAAAACCACCCCTAACTCAAGTTTCTGTAGCCAGCCTGTGATCTCAAAGCAAGGACTCCTCTGTTGGTGTTTCAGAAAAAAATAGTTGTGTGAATGTTGTTCTGTGTTTTGAGATGATGGGTCACCCTGGAGGGTTGAAAATTGATCCTAAAAAATGTGTTCCCTTTTGCTGTCTGAAGCCATACTGTCCCAGATTGTCACTGTACCATTAGCTGATTAACTTGCTCTTGGCAGGTCAGATGTTGGTTCTGCTATGCTAAATTAATAAATCTTGGCTAATTTCCACCTTTTCTTACTAACTAGGGTGAACAGGATGACATTGTCTCCATTACAGGCCAATTTAAGTGAATCAAATAATTTCTTCCTAGCAAAAGCAATGTTCTCAGAACACTTATACTTTTTCTTAATTATAATTTCAGAGACAATGAGCAGAGACTGTGTACAAGAGATCAGATTACAATGGTGTTCTGAAGCTTCAAAATGTAGCTTTTTAGTTTTGGGGCCCTGAACTTCAGCTGCTTCATGATTTCACATTTTGCCTCACAGCCATGGCAGCTGTAATTCTTTTTGTGATAATTGATGTCATCTGAGACCCCTGGTGGCCTAGTGGTTAGCGTGCAGGACTTTCACTGCTGCGACCACGGGTTCAAATCCCGGTCTCCTGGCCTGATGGAGGTCGTTAGCCCTGTGTGGCCATCCATCTATGAGAAGGACACTCTAAACAAACCTACGTCCTGAGGACCTCACTGCCATTGTCCAAGCTTGCTTGGCCCCGGCAGATGAACCTTAGGATTAAAGGGTGGGCTCAGTTCAGCGCAGGCTGTGTCTCACCTAAAAAATCCATTGCGCAGGCTGGAAAGGTAAAAGACCTTTCCCCAAATCTTCGTTCACGAAGATGGGCCATTAATTGATGTCATCTAATCGTGTACACTCTTTTGTGACATTAAAACTAAAATCTCAAGAATTGATAATACTGAATTTTTCTAAATGACTGAACACATCCAGCTTCAGCTGAAGCCAGTAAAGAATCTGAATGCTGTTTGTTCTCTACGATGGTGACATTTGATTTTTTTAGTAATGTCCCAACAGCAAGCACTTTGCTTTTTATAAAGTCAGTGGGAAAAACACTCTAATGCAGCAAAGGATGTGGATGGATAAGTAGTGTGGAATATTGTGCAATTGCAGTCACTTGCAGTTAATAGGAATTCAGAAATGTAAAGAGCACAGCGTGCATGACTGTCTCTTGTATTTATCTTGTGAAGCAAAGACGCTGGCCTCTGCTGGAGCCTTGTCAGCATTGCATGTGACAGCACTGATGAGAAACTATGTCCACCTGTATGTAACCTTTTTGTAACTATCTGTCACCTTCTAGGGAACACTCGTCTGCACTTTCTGGTTCTGGTGACAGGCTGTACGTCAGTGGGAAAAATCCTGGACACTGAAGTTTATAAAATTACTGGAACAGATTTCTGTCCTCTCCAGGAAGAAACTAAGGAAGATGAGCGTGTTACTGCCTTGAAGAAAATACTGAACTCTGGGATGTTCTATTTCTCATGGCCTAATGCAGGCTCAAACTTTGACCTGACTCTGCGGGCTCAGAAGCAGGGTGATAACGACTATGAATCTGGTAACTCGTTCTTCTGGTTAGTACTGCATGTTACACCAGAGTTTTGTGTGGTCCCCACCTGTATCTTACTGGTCAGACACTCTCAGAGGGAAATGAACGTGCATTTCAGGTGCACCTTCTTTTATTTCATTGACATGTCATTTTAGAGGGCACGTGGCCTTAGTGAATTCATGGTAAACCTGGGTAAAACAAGTAACTTCTGTTAATTAAAATACTCTGATAGTGAAAAACAATTATAAAATGACAATTTACGCTTCAAAGAAGGAAACACAAGATGTATTGCTCACATTATAGAAACGCGTCTCTATATGTCATTAATAGTTTCCCCTTCAATTCTTTCTAATAATTTACTTTAAAGTCATCTAATAGAAACATGCACCTGACCTTTTCATAAATCCCTTTCCATAAATCTGTGCTGAAGTATCTTCTCTTTCTGAAAAGCTCATGTGTTTAAAGTCTGTAGCTTAATGTTTCAGTAATATGCCCTGGTTTTTATGTTGCAAACATCAATATTAATATGTTTACAGTTCAGTGCAAGTGTATGTTGCACGAAAGGAAAGTCCTGTGATACACTGTTCTGTGCTTTTTACTTTCTTGTGCCTTTAAAGCACAGAAAAAGTATTTCTTATTGTGGTAAGTATTGGTTGAGGGGAAAGGAAAAAACAGTGCTGGGTTTTGTCTTTCCTAGGTGGGTTTGCGATTGATGTAATTTGGTTTGTTTGCTTTACAAGCTTTGGCAGAATGCTTGAATTTCTATATCCTTTTTTTTTTCATTTCTTTTTAAACAAAAAGATAGTCGCACGGGAGGCACAGCTGTAATGGAAATAAATGAGGGTTTGATGTAGGTGGAAAATAACTGGCAGGGTTAAATGTGGGTGTGCTGCTAGAATGTACAATAAGTCATGTGGCCCAAAGTAGGTGAATATTAAAGAAGTAAAAAAGTTCTTAATGAATGATAAATTAACATGAGAGAGCAGTTCAGTTAGGCTAAATAATCTTTCTAGCTATGATGTGATTTTTGCCTGGTAACATCTAGTGTTTTGAATTTAACTCCAAAGAGAGAAATGTAATATTTGCTTTCAACTATGATAATTATGCATCCATCTCAAAAATCTCAGCAAGCATGACAAGTCAGACACATGGCAGAAATGAGCTCATCATGTTCCAATGATGAGCCTCCTAAGTTGGAAATATCCCTTAACAAAGAAACAACCTTTGAAGTAACTTTTTTCCCTGTGCTGTCTTTTGAAACTTTTCCTCTTGGAAGATAAGTATATTTGAACTTTCCTTCTTTGCTGCTTCTGGTTAATTTAGATGTAGCCTTTGAAGAGGTTCCATTCTCCTATGTATTTTAGAACAGGGATGAATGGTGACAACATCACATTTAGGGCAAAAAGATTTTCAAAGAAAATTTATCTTGAGGTAATTAGGTGACATGGGAAATTTGAGACCAAACAATAGATTCTTGAGAAAAGTAAACAATGAGAAAAATAGTAACACAATGAAAAGTGTCAGAGGACTTTAGTTATAAGCAATACAAACTGCTTGTTAAATGAAGTGCAACAAAAAAAATTCTACTGGAATTTGTCTGAGTGAGGACTTCCTTTGTAAATAGAACTAGGAGAAACAGGTGAAAGAAAGAGCAATAATTGTTTTAGAGCTGCTTTTTCAGTTACATATTTGGATTAAAAATGTAAGAATGTCTTGCACCTTTTTCAGACAAATGGTGTACTTTAGAAGAACGATTCTTCAGAGGCTTTGCTAGGTGTAATAACTCTTGTACAGATCTGCTGTTGAGAAATAAATTATCATAAATGGGATTTTCTTGGCCCTCTTATGTGACTAAAGGCACATTTTGAAAAGTGAGATGAGGAAAAACATCATAATAGAAGAGACTAGTCACTGTTAACCAGGCATGATAGGTTTTTTGAGTTGTTGATCTTAAAATAAATTGAAGGTTAGAACAGACGTTCCTCTTAATTTTAGTAGCACTTTTTGCAGTATCTCTTTTGACTTCCAATTTCTGCTTGGAAATTTTTGTCTGAAAATCCCAGTGGATTTTGAACTGGTTCTTCATCCTGTAGTGAGTGCTAAGGTCCAGGCAGTAATGTTCAAAAAAATAATTAGCTTGACAGTGGTGTAATTTTTAAAAAAAGTTAAAATACAGGTACAAGATGTAAAGGCAGCACCTTGGTGGTAGTTGTGGTGTTAAAATTTGCCATGTTCAGTTCACTGTAGCAATTCACAAGGGTTTCTACCTGATATTTCTTGGTTTTGGATAAAGGAAAGATACAACAAAAAAGGGGTCACAAAGCATTAATTGATTCAATTAGTAATTGTTGGCAGGTGGCACCCATGCCTGTCTGTTTATTTTATTCAGTAATGTGTCTGTTTGTTGTTGAACCTTTCAGGAACCAGCTACTGCATGTGCCCTTCAAACCCTACCAGGTGAACTGCTCTGACTGGTTGCTGAAAGTGATCTGTGGTGTAGTGGACATTCGCACTGTTTATGCCTCCCACAAGAAGGCAAAAGCCTGCCTCATCTCTCGCATCAGCTGTGAGCGAGCTGGTGTCCGATTCCACGTTCGAGGAGTCAATGATGATGGACATGTGTCTAACTTTGTTGAGACAGAGCAGGTAAGTGGATGTATCCAATGGCTTTGAATAATTTAGTCCACTCGTGTTTAATTGGGGCATAATTTCCAACAAGAATTAAAGAAGTTCAGCAAGTGTTTTTTCCAAGAATATTTAAAATATCACTGCATGGCAGATCTATTTATTTTTGCCCATTAAGCATTTCTTTGTGATCTGCTCTTTTTCTGTGTTTCTAACTTTTCCATTCACACAATTTTCACATACTTTTGATTTTTTCCCTGAATGTGAAAGTCTGGCCATTTGATACTGTAGTGAAATATAGACATGAGGTTTTAAACTATTCAGTAAGCTGTCCAGCAAAGGTGCTGTGTTTGCTGGAAAATCATCTTTGGCTAGTAAAGTTCACTGTCAAATCATCTTTTGCTATTAAAGAAAATGTAGAAAAAATAGCATCATCTCAGAGTCGGGCAAATTCCAGTTCAACTCGTTTTGGAAGAGAGTGCTTTATATTCCCCTTTGATTTGTGGGGGATTCTCTCCAGTGAGAGGTGGTATGACAGTTTTATACATATATGGTAAAAGCTGATGCTGAGACAAAATATGTGTGTGAAATGCATTCAGCAGGCTCCCTTGATTGGCACTGCCAAACAAAATAACAGAGTCAGTTGGTTTTATTACACATGGTTTAGCTTGCTACCTTGAAAGTCAGTAAAAAGCGTTGGACCCTGAAGAATCTGAAACCTTCGGTGCCAGCTGAAATGAGTGCTTAGTTATTCATTTACAATCACCTTTTTCTTTTTGAACAGAAGTAGTAATTACTAGCAGGCAGAACCATCATACCGAAATGGATGACTTTATAAACAGAATAGAAAAATGGCTGGTAGTTTTCAACAAAGGATAAGGATTTGCTCCTAAAATTTGGTTGTTTTCAGCATCTTCTGGGCAGACCTACACAACTGCATATGTAGCATAGATTGTTTTATATGTGTATATATGTGTCTGTATATCTAGGTGCATGTACAGTGAAAGTAGATTGCTTATGTGATGCTCATAATGGGAGCATGACACAGTGAGTATAATGTAGATACTTAAGCTGTATCATTGCTTGTTCCAGAAGAGTTAAAGCTGTGTCATTGCAGGACTGTGCCTCATGGCTGAGGATGGCATCCCCTCTCGGATGTGCCCATACTTCATCACTACTAGTATTTCCTCATGGCAGTGCGTGAATGTAGCAGCTCACACCTGGTGTGGTCCTTTTTGTTATCCTGCTGCATGAGACAGGTAGCAATGTTTGGATACTTTCCAAATTTCCTCTAAGATGTTCCCTTTATGTTGCACCTTTAACCTCTTCACCTGGTTCTGCCTAAAGGCACATGTACAGCTACCCTATGTTTGACAGTGCTTTGTTCCTCAGGAGAATGCCTGGAGGAGTTGCAGACTGGTATTTCCCAGCTTGCTGTGAGGTTTGATTCCCCAGATGTGCTCAAAGCATGGACAGTGTTATATGTGTGACTTCTGCCCAGTAGTCAGAGTTCTCATGGGGATGTGGATGACATTTTGCTCATGTCCCTTGTTTTCCTGGTTTGCCTGCATTTTCAGTAAGGCTGACAACTTTCCACTTAGTGTTCCAGCTTCCAATTCTGCTTGTTGGATGCCAAACTCTTCCCCTGCAGTGCTTGGCTCTCTAATGCCAGCCTCTGAATTCTCTGGTAATAATTCTCTTCTGCACCTCTGCTCCAAACCAACTACAGGTCAAGTCCTGCAGCATCTACGTCTTTCTAGAAAGTCTGTCAGTGCATTGGGGGATGCAGATGGAACTACTTACTGAAAAGAGGAATTTTCCCCTGGAACTTGGGAACAGAAGGGAGATATGCCACTTTAAGTAATAACTTGGTACATTCTGCTGTTTTAGTTGAGTATTTTCTCATGAGCATTATTGCAGAGCATGTTACTCAGGATTTGAAGAATGTTCTCTTGCTGAAATGCAGAGGAAAGAAAATGTTAGAAAGGGTTATCAGCTTTCTTTCAGATCAGTCTCACATTGGTAGCACTGCACTTAGCAGTTGTCTAATTATGGGAAATACTTCTGCTATCCTGCTCACTATTTGGGTCAGAAGTAACTCATTCTATTTAATTATATTCCTGGAGTACATCATGTTGCAAATGATTAGCATGAAAAATAAAATGGTGTTTGCATTCTAGCAGAGAACCTGAGGCTTGGCTCCTCAAACAGTACTTGATTGCTAATGCTTCCCTTAGCTGGGGCTGGGTTGGGCACTTCATGGGAACTGCTGTGCTTTGTTTCTGTTCAGCCAGAGGCTGAAGTGCAGGACTGAAGGCTTTGGGGTGTTTTTTTCAATTGGATTGGCAAAAGTGAAAGAGTGGAATGATTTTAGAATGAAAGGCTCGAGTAGGTTCTAAGTTATAACAAGGGTTTGCAGTTCTAAAGGATTGTGTGTTTTTCTTTGGGTTTTGTTCTAGAAGTAAAGAAGGTTGCTGTTCCTACTGGTGCCAAACACTAGTTTTACCAAGCTGCATGTCCTAAGAAAGCAAAGTTGGGCTAACCACTGGGATGCCTGAGATCCAGTTCAGGCTGGCATCCCCTTGACATTAGGAAGGAAGAGTCCTAGAATAAACTCTCTCCTACTTTCATAGTAGACTACTGACTAATCTCCTATGAGGTAATATCTTGGCTGAATAACATTTTGTTTCCATTTGCTGCAGCCCGTACAGTATAATGGCATGCTGGCTATGTGCTTTCATGGATAAATAGCACCCTAGGATTCTGAAAACCCAGGACTTTTTTGCCCCTTTGTAGGAATTGCTTCTAACATTTTTCTGTTTTTAGAAGAGGGAGAAACAATTAATCTTATCTCCAGGCAGCTCTTTTATGCATAGATGGTATGTTTTGGTCTCCCACTGAGTTAGCCTTGTGGCATTTTAGCTCTGCAATGAGTCATTTTTTTGTGGGCTTACTAAACTGCTGTGACTCACAGTGTTTGAGAAGAAGAGGGGAAAAGTTAAATATCTTACTTCACTTTTGCTTAAAAAAAAAAAAAAGAAAAGCTAGTAGTAGATCTTTCAGATATTTGATCATTTGGCTTGCGTCTTTACAGAGAAAGAAGAAAACAAAAATTAGAGGAAACACTTAAGGAAAAGCAAAATGAAGGGAAAAGACGGCAATCTCTCTAATGTGTACTTCCAGATCTGCTGACAGTATTTTGTAATGGGATGGTAGCCCTTTCTATTGCAGCTTTGCAGTTAATCCTCAAGTAATTTTAAATTCAGTCTTTGTTTCTCAGCTGTAGCTTAAATGTTTCCCTTCCCCTTTTCTTCCCCTCCTAGTAATCCTTTGAAGTTGAGACTGTGTTGCATTCTTTTAATTCTTTTCTGCTGATAGCTTTGAGAAACTGGCATGCATTCTTCATTTAGTTTGTGTGCCTGTTACTGTTTACTTTTCAGCTCCTCCAGCAGTTATTCTCCACTCATGCTACACTTAAGAGTGTATCTTAGTGGGTGACTTAGAGGGAACAATTCTAATTAATCAAAGGTAAATGAATGGTTTCACTTGTTTTCCCCTTCATGGAACTATTCAGTAAAGAAAATGGAAATTGGAAACCTTGACAAAGCATTAAAAGGAAATACCATGAATTTGGATTAACCTTTCCTTTCTTCCAATTTAAGAAAAAAATGTCAGGCATGGATTAAGGAAAATGATCCCCATTTCACAATAACTCCTAGATCGTTTTGGAGAGCTTTCCAGGAGAGGAATGGATGCAGTCATGTGGTTAATTTATTTTCTGGATCAAATTAGTATGACCGCAGGCAAGGCAGAAAAAGGATTATTTTGGCAAGTATATCCTTGGATCCTGTGGTCTGAGCTAAAGGGACACACAGATTGGTATGTTTAGGCCATCTGTTGTCCATGCTCTTTGTGGGTTGTGTGGCAGAGCTGGGGATCCCAGAATAAGCCATCTGAGTATCCATTTCATCATGGACTATGTCTCTGTGTGCCCCCTGAGTCTGTAATGAATTTTGCCATTTGAAGTTTTGATTGAATGATTATTTCTTTCTCACAAAGCTGAGTGATGGAGATCAGTGAATAAATTATTCCAAGCAATGAATGGGCATGGCATGCTGGGATTAGAACCAACTGGTTGACATAGATGTTTGCTTCTTGCCCAGAAGCTTACTAGCAGTACCTGTGTGCGAAGCTTGTGTTACCAGGAAGGATCCTTGGATCACAGGGGCAAGGTCTGGCCCTATGCAACAGAAGAGAAAAATTGAAAAATGTCCTATTGAACTGTCAGTACTATCACCCTTGATACTGGAGCTGTAGAAGGAGGCCAGAAAGACAACAGGAATTGAAAGAAAAACATGGCAAATTCTAACACCGGGGTTCAGAGGACAAGCAATCTATTATTAAGGCAAAGAGGTCTTCCGCGTTGTTTGAGAATCCAGTTGCTACTATGATGTCTGATGGGACACTTCAGGAGACCTGTCTGAAAATTCATGCATCTGACTGGATTGGATTGTACTACGGGTCAGACTCTTTGAGACTAATGAGTTAGTCTTCAAGTGTTTCAAGGTTTTGATAGGAATGAAAATTCTCCCTGGGGCATGTAGGCAACAACTTGCTGTCATTTTGGATCTAAGACAAGAGATAAGACTCCACAATAGTTTTTGAAGCCCAAAGACAGAGATTTAGCAGTATACATCAATCCTAATGACAAAGCATTGTCCAAAAAGTAACTGGTTGTTGTTGAACTTTTAGAGGAAAACCAGTATGATCTTCTTGGATGTATTTCTTGTCCACGAGTTAAGGAAAACAGAGGACAGGAAAATTCTGGATACAAAGTGCTGTTTATTTTTTTTAAAAGTTTATTTTCTTAAACAACTCTTTATCTTTTGTCTAGTACCTTAAAATAAGGGAAATGGATCTGCTAGAGGAGAGGGTAATAAAGTCAAAAATAGAATGACAAAAAAGTGGGACAGATGTGCTGTAGAAAACATGATATTGTGCACAAAAAATGATCACGGCTGTGAAGAATGTGAGAAAAGAAATTTTGCACTTGTCCATGCGTAAGCGACAAAGTTGGAATCTGTTATTTATTAGTAAAATTTTAACCTGAATGTATTATCAGTGCTTTTTAAAAATTTTAACAAATAGTTAAAATTACAGTGTATATGGATATTATTTATGTCCATTTCTGATCTGAAAAGTCCTCTTAGTCTCAGTCTTTAAACCTCCTTACTTAACAAGTCTGCTAGTAGGAAGTCAGGATCAGGGGTCATGTTCCTTGGAGTGGTGAATGAAGGGTAGTGGGGTAAGATTTGCACAGTCGTAATGCTTAATGAAATGGTTACAGTCTGTTTAGGAAGGAATGACTGGCAGAAAAGTAATTTTACTAAGTCTCCCACTCATTAAAAAAATACTAGGTCTTTTTCCAATTCAGTGGCAGCTTGGAAGAAAATAATGTTGAATTCTTCTGGGTCATGAGAGTGAGGTGAAAGGATTGCAAAAATCCAGAGAATTGCTCCAGAGAACAGAATGATGAGCCCTGTAAGTGAACAGAAAAAAAAAAAAGGTGCTAAGTGGAGTACTTTCTTATGAATGACTGTGTTGGAGAGGCTGATTTCTAAAAGCTACGTGGCAATATGCATAAAAATGTCAGTGTCTTTAAAATGCTCTGTCGTCATATGGGGGTCCATATTGTATTAGACCTCAGCTCGACAGAGGATCCCCCAACCCATTGCCTAAAGATTTAGGCATCCTGTTTAGCTCACAGGAATGATCCCCAAGTAGTTTGAATATTTTGGTGTTTGTTCATTTCTCCGAATGGACAGGTTGATAGAGAAGAAAACAGAAGAGGTAATGGGTCAAAACCAGTGAACAGAAAATGTGAGTGATAGTAGCAACAAACATCTGTTAACTCACTAATAGGTGGAAATAGAGCATCTGTTAATGCAGAAAGGCAGAAATGTTTGGTCAGTATTTTTCTGTGGGGGGAAGCCCCACAATTAAAGTTTGAGGTAGTGCAAAAGTGAGGCCATGTTCCATGGGAGCAGTGGAGCTGGTTAGATGGTTTCCATGGACACGGCCTTGGGTTGCAGGGAGTACAAGGTTAAGACGGTTTGATAATGTGCAGGTGCTTGGATTCCTGGGTGTTGTTGTGGGAATATGTTTGTGTTGTGTGTGAAGTTGGAAAACTCAATAAAGGCTGCCTGCTGCACTGAGCAGGCAGACATCTCGTCTCACTATCCTTGTGTGTCTTGTGTGTCTTGTGCGTCTTTCTTCCCCCACTGGACCAGGCCTCAAGACAAAATACCCTGCGACATTTTTCTTCTATATTTGGCATGAAGAAGGTTATATATTCATAATCTGTAACTGATTAAATACTTTCCATTTAAACTGTAGCTCAAGAAGATGTCAAACTGCAGGTATTAGATTGGAATTATTATCTGTTAATCAGTGGGTTTAGAGAATTTGCAGCTGGATATCTAGAAGACCTGGTCGAAGAGATACTTGAGCTATCAGTTTTGCAGTTAGGTATGGAAACAAGGACATTCCAGAAGATTGTAAAGAAAACTGATCCTCTGTAGCAAGCTGTTTGAGTGGACAAATTGTACTTCAGGTAAAGCTTTTTCTGTATTTGTCATCATTAGATGATTCCTTTCAACTCATTCACTGCTAAGGTGATGATTGTTGTCAAATTTTTAAGTGAGCCAGTCCTGAATCTTTTTTGCATAGATTCAGGACCTGATCTTCATTTAATATTAGTCAGGATAATGCTGGGACTGTCTATTAATTTGTAGTGCTATTAATTTGCTTTACGTTGGAATGAGCTCTTCTGGGCCCATGACTGTGAGTGAAAAGATGATTCAGTGTCTAGAAGTCATTGGCTCATTTTGGCACGACCTGTCTCAGGGAGAATGTGATAAAGCGGAAGAAGGTGGGTCTGCTTATTCCTCTTGTAGTGCAGCTGCAGGAGGCACGAACTCTTCTGAGCATAAAAATGCAAAGAAAAGGTGCACCAATGTGTTGCCATCGTAATTAGCTCCTGCACTCAGGTACCAGCAATGTTCAGAAAACTTTAATGGGAGAGCACGTTAGAGCCACATTACTCAAAATGCGAGACAGGTCTTTCAAGAAAGCCTCTCTGAGTACTCCCCTCTCTTGCAAGAGATTGTGCTGGGATGCAATGCAACAGAGAAAGGGTTCTTAGTTTGTTGGTGAGAGGTTAAAAAAATCAAAACATAATCAAAATCAAATCTGGGCTGGCTATCATTCCAACACTGACATTGTGGCCATAACAAAGCCACTTAAATCTTTCATCTTAGTGAAATGGAGACAGTTTTAAGTGCTCTTCAAAAAGTATGATAAATATTACTTAAATATTCTGTCAGCAGTTTTATCTAAACACTTACCTCTCTAGTGCAGCTTTACTTCTTTTCGCACATGTAGCTCTAAAAATTGTACATTGATAGTGCTTATAAAGATGAGAGGTCAAGGTCAGGCACTTTCCCTGAGCTACCCATTTGCCACATCTAGTGGCAAATTCCAAAAGGACAAACAACATTAAAGCTGTAGAGGAACCCATTTTCATGTTCTGTTCTATTTTCAGAACTACTAGCCAGCTGGCAGCAGTTGTGCTAAATGATATGATGTGGTTAGAGAGCAGCTACCTGGATAACCTGGATACTATTCCTCTGAAGGGCTGCAGAACACTCATTGTCATGCATGGGATAAAGGAGATGTGTATCGTGTATCATGTATCCCCTGTGGCAAACAGCCAGGATTCTGCTGCTAAGTATAGCCTAGGGGAGGGAGCTGGGCTTTGCACAGTTGCTCTGTGGTCACACTGAATCTGAAGATAGCACCTTTTGTGCTAGGTTAACATATAATGTAACGCTTTGATTGGGGGCTGGTGGAGAGGAAAGGGAAAAGGGGAAATCAGTTTGTACTTCGTATAGATTTGACTCAAAATCAGCTTGTTAACGGTGATCATAAGAACACATATAAAGGGAGAGTTTGAGGTCTGGTTAGGGAAGGAAATGGGGAGTTTGGAGCCTCTTGCTGTAAGCCTCCTGGAAAAGAAGTGGATCGCATGCTGTTCACTTTATCTCAGAGTGGGAGTGGCAAAGCTGCTGGTTTGAGTTTTATTTGGACTCTCTGACAAGGCACAACATGCAGTGAAATAAGAAATAGTAAATACAGCAGGAGATAAGCTTATCCCACACCTGACGTTACCCATCATCGGTCACAAGGAGCAATGACATTTTGCATGGTTAAGTTTTGTGAGAGAGACAGCGGGAGAGTATATAGCTGGTCTGAGTGTCTCCACCAGTAGATCAAATCCATCTTCATTGTGGATGAAAGATTCCTTCCTTCTTGGCAATGGTGGTGTTTTAAATTTTCTCTTGTTTCTGGTGAGTAGTGAATTGAATCTGCTGAGATGACATGAAAGCAAATACGCTGTGCTTTGTTCCACTGCCTGTGACACTATGGAAAAGGGGCTGAGCAGTAAGTGGATACAGTGAGATACATGGTTTACTTTTTTTACCCTTTGAGTTCAGTGTCTTTAGCTGTCACCTGATGAAGGGGTCACAGACTGATAGATCTAACTGCAGTACTCCTTTATTTTATTTTTTCAGACAATTTACTTGGATGATGACGTCTCTTCTTTTGTGCAGATCAGAGGTTCTGTTCCACTGTTTTGGGAGCAAACAGGGCTTCAGGTAAACAAATAATCAAAAAGCCTACTTTGCTTATCTCTCTCTTGCTACTTATAATTTAGAATTAACATAAAATTTAATTTATTTATATTTCATTAAATGAGCTGCAAAGCTTATTCTGTGAAAATACTGAGCTTTTTCATTTTAGGAAGTTTTGTGTGTTTAGATAAACAGAACCAGACAAATGGCTACAGGTAACTGAAGTTTAACATTTTTGTGTGTTTGAATGCCTCTACAGGGAACTGTTTGTAAGGGACTATGTCCTAATGTTATAAACTGAAGCTTACAGCAATATCTTTATAACATTTTCAGTTTGATTTGGAATAACCTATTCTTCTGAAATGCCTGCTTGGCTTGATGATACTGACCCCCACAATAAAACTGAAGTATCTAACCGATACCAGGAGCTCTGTAGAAGCATGCTACCTTGAAACAAAATAAAATATCTGGATGGTGTGTTGATTTCAGTCAAAAGGGTGATAATGATCTAACCTGATCTTCTGCAAGGCAGAGATGTAGGATTTCATCGGGAGGTTATCGTATCAAACTTAATGGTCTGTGACTTGCAGTTTATACACAGTTATAAACCCAAATAAGAATCATCCTACCACTCTTCGCATTCTCTTAACAGAGGGATAAGCAACTGAAATGAGTATGCACATATATGTTAGTACAGAAAATGCATCATGTAGCTGGTTTTTTTTAGATGCTTTAAAGGTTATTTGATACTTTTTTAAAAATCATTAAATCTAAGCACTGTACTATTCAGAGCTACTGGATTTAGCACAAAAGGAAATGACTAAAGGATTGTTCTTGTGTGTTAGCACCATCCAGTGCAATACTTATTTCTTTTTATAAAGCAAGTCTGTCTGTATGTTTGTGCACATACTGCCCATGAAGTAGCTGTATACAGCACTGTTTTTCTCTATGTTATGAAGCCATTGAGCTTTTCCTCAAGTATTTTTGGCTTGTGGGTAATATCTCTAGTTAAACAGAATTTTCAGCTTTTTAGTAGGTCTGGTTTTTTGCCTAATCTGGATTAGATTATGTATTCTTACTCCTTGGATGTGAATGTACTGGCACTGGTGTTAGAAAAAATTGCAGAAACCAACCTCATGAAAAACAAAGAAAGATGATGAAGTACAGGAAACAATGCATGATCCTGTAAATACTTAGTAGTGTAGTTTCTGGAGAGGAAAGAAGCCCTCTGCATACTGTAATAACAATAGCTATCATTCAAAAGAAGCTTGAGGCTACTGTTGTTGACATCCATATTAAACATCCTATTAGTTTGATGGCACAGGATTTCATCCTTCATATATTTGAATGACTGCTCTGATTCTTGCGAAAGAACTCAGGACATACAACCCATGGAACTGGTGTAATTTCAGCCTTTTCTGCCAAGGCAAGGGCAGTAGGAATGGGCACACAGTATGCTAATGTGAGGCAGTGTGTGCTATTTGCAAGAGGAAGGTGGCAAAGAAATGTGATTTGTTTGACCATAAAAAGATATGTAGGTATCCCTTTGCTTAACGATAATTGTGTTTTCACTTGTAATTGTAAATGTTGTCTAATAAAAGCTGGGGCTTTTGTATTAAGGATATTATGTGTGGAGGTGGTTGGAGCTAGAGGTATCTGGTGCTGTTAAAAAAGATGTTTTACTCTAGATATCTAGTGATTTAGGACTCTAGCAGTTTAAGAAATTATTTCTTTTTCTTCTAATATTTTATTTTAGGTTGGTTCCCGTCATCTAAGGCTTAACAGAGGTCTGGAAGCTAATGCACCTGCCTTTGACAGGTAGGTTTCATTCCACTTTGGTAGTAACACAGCAGCCTGGCATTTAACCAAGATTCCACAGCTTTGTCTTCCTAGAAAATCCTGAGATAATGTGAAACATTTTTCAGATGATGTGGCCAATCCCCCTGGTGTTGCAGATTATTAAATTGGTTTATTTAATTTAGTCGCTTACTTTTGTGCTTTTTCCTTCTTGTTTTTAGTGGTAATTGAATTAATTTCATCTTCTGGCTTGTTTCTGCAAAATCTTTGAAATACTAAGTGATATGCAAAAGAAAGGTTTCTGTAACCCTTTGTGAGCAAACAAATGTGAATTTACACTTAAGGTACACATATCATGTGTGCTTTACCACTGTAACCCAGGTAATTAAAGGGTAAACACTGCTTCCACTCCATTCTGGATTTGTTTTTCTCCTCATTGTTTTACTCCTATACAGAAACAGCAGTGTCTTATTCATGACCAGTGTTGTATGATGCTGTTATGCTGATGCTTTTCTATTTTACACAAAGACTGGCTTGTATACCTTTTTAAGCCATTAAGACTCTGTGTCAGCTGGAAACTGTAGAAAAAGACATGCATTACCTTGATTCCTTTGAATGTCTGCCTATGAAGTGCTATCCTTTAAGGGCATATTTCCACTGAAATCCATGGGAACAGTGCCTGAAAAGGACATGACGAATTTGAGCTGTGGGAAATTTTCACCTTGTAAATGCCATGTCATGTGATAAATTTCTGTTTTGGTTTGTTTTGGCAGATCAGAGTGTATGTTGCTTTTGAATAAGGCCTCTTAATTACTTGATTTCATTTACTGCAATTGTTAGCAAACATTAGTGACTGTTACTGGTTTTGCAGCACTGAAGACTCCGAATCAGGGCTTAGAATCTTAAGGGACTGTGCACCAAAGCAGTCCCTGCTTCAAAGGTTCTTGGCCTACATTTTCCAAGCTTTTAGAGCTCTTAAATTCTACTGACTTCAAGTGCCTTTGAGACTCGTGGTCTCGTGACCATCTGGTGCCATGATAACTTGCCCTGCCAGTGTCCCTGAAGTTCCATCTTAGAGGTTTGCATTCCACAGCAGTGATATTTCATGTAAGAAGAAAACAATCATCCTCTTGTACTGCCTGTGAAATTGAGAGTAACTCAGGAAGGAACAACTCCATAACACCATTTAGCCCTGACCCTAATGCAATTGGTGAATAGCTTTCTTGTCAAAAACATGAACATAGGGATCAACTTGCACTTATTCCTTCTTCCCCTTGTGCCTTTAGGTTAGATGAAGTTAATGATATCTCTGCTTACTGATTTGCAAGAGATAGACCTTTGAAAATGGGCAAGGAATAAGTGACTGCTTATATGGAAAAATACACTGGAATTTAACAACCTGTTACAGCTTTTCTGAGAGTGTTAGAGTGGATTTAGCCTGTTCCATTTAACCATCTGATAGGTTATTGTGTTGAGAAGGCTCTGTGAGAAGCGAATGGTAATCTTGTTAGGGGATATTTTTTCATCCTGTCTCCCTGAGAAATCCTCAGGAAACTTTGCTTACAGTACCGAAATGGGTGACTTGAGCTTCAGTAGTTTCATTGTAAGGCAGCAACATTGGCAGAGAGGTAGGATCTTGATGCTGGGATCAGAGGGATGCAAATGTATGGGAAGAGTTGGCATACAGCGAACTGGTTGCAGAACCAAGAACATAAATGTGCCAGAAAATATGTTTAGCTGTATTTCTTGAAGGCAATGCAGATAACTTCTTTCTTTTCTCTCCTTTCCATGATTTTCTGTGGGACTTATTTCTGGTTTAAGCATTTAAAGGTTCATGCCAGAAGATGTGTGCTTGCTGTTTTTCTGACACTTTGTCATTACATGTAATTTTGCAGCATGTAGTAACTTTTCATTTGTGTGACTGTTTATTTTATTCTTCTTGTCTATCCAGCTGCCTCTTAAGTACTACTACAGTGTTGTTTGTACATGATGGAAGTTGGCTTTAAGATCTAGTTGTTTCTTGATGGACCGGCATGGCTTCTGTAGCACATGCATGCAAACTTGAAAATGATGTATTGAGGGGAGAAGGGGTATCTCTGCATCTGGCTAAAAGCTCTTGATTTTAAAGTCCCTAAATGTTGACTTTGAGAGTTTGGTGGCATAGACTAAAAAACCACCCCACTTTTTGCTTGTCCTAATTTGTGTTTTTCCTTAAACATCTGGGCCAGATGACTTGGCTAAAAGGACCTTTGGTCTGATCCAGTGCAGCAGTTCTTACGATTATTAACCTTCCTGATTGATTTAATTAAGTTGAGGTGAATGTCTCAGTGCTGTAGTAGCTCAGAGATGTTTGACCTATGACGTGTGTTTGTGCCTCTCTGGCCTTGGCACTGGAGTCCTAGCCCCCATTGCTGCTGCTAACTCTTAGTCTCAGCCCTGTGAGATGCTTGGCAATTCCTGTTGAAGTGTAATACATTTTCCTCTCTTGTATTTCCTGTGTAGTTCCCAGGCTGACAGCCAAGAGGTGGGAGCGTACAAAGGGCAATGTCAAAGCTAAAAGTGACATAAAAGATCTGAGGCCTCTTTCCTAAGATGCTTCTTTCTCTATGTACAGTACAAAATACTGTATCCCTTAATTGCATACTTTCAACATTTATACTTTAATAATTGATTGCAAGGAAACTAAGGGAGATTTCTGTAGATGATGTGGCTGAAACTTTCTGCTGGATGAAACAACCACTGATCTCTACTTGTGTATTTTGAAAATGGTAGTAGGCAACATAACATGGTTTTGTTTAGTACCTATTATGGTTACTTTTGCTGTAGGCATATGATGCTTCTCAAAGAGCAGTATGGAAAACAAGTGATCGTTAACCTGTTGGGAAGCAGAGGAGGAGAGGAGGTGCTCAACAGAGCTTTTAAGGTAAAAGCAATAATTTTCTTTTTAACTACTGATTTCCCTTGAGCCTCCATGTTCTTCTGTTTCCCTTCTGGCCCAGGATGTGATGAATACTATATCTAAAGAAATTATGTTAACTCTTTATTACATTACAGACTGAGAGAATAGTGCTTCTTAGTCTCATGGCTTAATTTCCAGCCCTTCCTTTCTGCTTACTTCTTCATATATTTATGTACATTTTCTTTAATCAAACTTTAAAAGAAATTGTCCTAATACTCTTAAGAGTAGTTCACCTTTGCAAAAATGAATCCTGGTCAGCTTTGGCAGAGTATGTAGCCACCTATGCAGTCAGGTGCCTTGAGAATTTGCCAGAACTGCTTGGGGGCCAGGCCCTGAGCCTTGCTCACTGAGAATAGGTACTTAGCATCACTAAGCTGTCTTGCTCTGACAGTAATGGGAAGTAGCTATCTTGCACTGATTGTGTTGGGATTTGTCTGCCTGAGCACCAGAAGACAGTTTGGTGTATGGAGAGAGAACTTCCTGGTCCCTAGGTGTCCCTAGGCACATTTAATACCTGAAAGCAAGGATGTCAGACCTTGTAGAATAAAAGCTGTGCTGAGTTCTACTGTATTATTCTCATGGTTAGATTTTTAAAACAGTTATGAACTTAAAGTCACAGGTTGGCACTGAGTGGGATTTGCAGCAGTGCAATAGCTGCCTGAATCTGCTGGGTTCTGATGGAAATCTGCCTCCTGAGTACCTGTTGCTTTAGCAATCTGACATAAATACTTCGGAGTATATGTTCCTAAAACTAATCATAAGATATGGTTTAAGTACACACCTGTAGTAAGTGCTGGGTATTTATTATTGGTAAAGAATGATACCAGTAGTTCTGAATTGAATTGTTTACTGTGTGAAAATAAGCAAAATAAAAATTGTAGTTAAATGATGGGGCCTGATTTCTTTCCCTCTCTCTTGGAATAATGTACCTGAGACAAAAGGAGTGTCAAGTTTTTTGTCAGTTTTTCTGTCTGGCCATTTCCTCCTCCTGCAAAATAGCTGAGAAGGACTATCTGCTTTCCCAGTGAAAAGTGGCAAAGTGAAAGTTTCCTCCTGGACAGAATATGGCAAGAGAAAGTGATTATGACTAAAGCTTGCAAGGCAATGACAAAGACACAGAAGTGAAGTCTGGTCCTAGCTTCTGTTTTCAGCCTCTTACTGAATTTCTGCATGACACAGACAAGCCTCTGTAGTCTTTTGTTTTCCCTCCCTTTAAAATAGTTTTTCTAGCTTGTTTTGCAAAACGCACTGAGATTTAATGGTAAGAGATAATCACTTCTGAAGGAAGATACAAATATGACATTTCTTGTGAATTTAATACTGATATTTTCTCAAACTCTCACAGTCTTGAAAATCATGTTCTGGCCAGTATCATGCAACCAGAAGTTAGGTCAGAAATAGGTCATCTCTAAAATAAAGACCTTACATTTGTTAATTTAATTTAAATAAGGACCTATTTTGTTTAAATTGTTAAACTTTTTGCTTGTTTAAAAAAAGTACCCTGTGAACTGAAAGAATTTAGATTGACAGCACTGAAAACCAAAGTTTTGTAGTCATTCAAAATTACTCCCTCTTGGTCATTTTTTTACCTTCCTTTGTGTTTTAAGAATTTGATGTTAGGAAAGAATATAGAGTTAATTTTTGCTTTGTTGATTTTAAAGGGCTTGAATTAAAAATAAAGTTCTTTGTAGAGATATGATTAGGAATGCAAGCTTGTCTCCTGTCATTAGTTTATTTCTTTGTTTCTCCACCTTTCTTTTGCTTTTTTTCCTTCCTCTTCTCTCAACTCTTGTTTCAGCCTTAGTAATTGTTGAAAGTGTTGGTTCAAAATATTCTTGTGATTACTACTGCTGGGTTCTCTTGATCAGAATAGCACCGTTACCGTTCATTTATGCAGCATCTGTTACCTGAATCAGCTGTTACCAGACCAAAAATCAATATTGTTCCCAGTAACGCTGTTCCTCCCGTAAGCATTCCCTATAACAAATGTAATTATGTTTACAGTAAAAGCAGTGCTGTAATGTAGAGTTGCAAATACTCTGACAATGATTTACACCAAGGCAATGGGTAAATGTCATCCTCAAGTGCACTGCTAGTGCCAGCAGCTGTAAGGGCAAGTTGAGGTGTCAACAGTAACAGTCTAATGAAATATATTTTACACATCTGTTTCCAAACACTACCTTTAAATTTGCTTCTGCAAGGAAGGCCTAATGGCTTACTTGATACAATTATGCTGGTGTAGCTGCTGCATGTACACTTTTAATGTAATGTCAGATTATCTTTTTCCAGTGTGTGTCACAATCTAAGTGGAAAAAAGCATCCATCTCTTGGGGTGAGAATGTGCAGGAGGGAAAGGAATAGATGAAGGCTTGTTAGAGTTAATCTAATAGTTCTCTCTGGCTTTGTTGTGGAGAACAGGATGTATTATTGTTGTATCTATTACAGATACCTTAATGAAATTCATGGTGATTATAGAAATGCATGTGAGGTCATTGAAATTGGAGATGAAATAATGAGGCTATTTGTGCCTCTTCTTTCACTTTTGCAGTTTACCGCAAACATTTTATAGTACATTTCCTGGGACATAATTCCGATCTTACTTCCTCTCCCTGAGACTGCCTAGAGCATCACTGTTGCTGTACACCCTAATGCACAGAGGTAGCAGCAGGGCTGCCACTAGCCAAGACACAATTCTGATATATATTTTGCAGTTACAGTTTGAGTTCCCCTGCAGAAATTGGGGTCCAACAGTCAGGTTTACTTTTGTGAAGAAAACAAACGGGGAACTTCGACTGCTTTTTTCACAGCTGGCCTTTCAAAATTCCCTATGAATTATGTAATTAGCAGGGTTTAGTAATGAAAAAAGCATGGTGGTATCAATCCTTACCTGTGACTTGAGCAGGATGTGTTTCCTTCATTCTTTATCTAAACAGAAACTGCTATGGGCCTCTTCCCATGCGGAAGACACTCCCATGATAAACTTTGACTACCACCAATTTGCAAAAGGTGGGAAAGCTGAGAAACTGGAAAATTTGCTGGGGCCTCAGCTGAAGTTGCATTGGGAAGACTTTGGAATCTTCACAAAGGGCGAGCATGTAAGTCCACGGTGAGTGTCACTGCCCCTCCGTCCCAGCATAGCCAGGCACAGTTTGTCCTGGCCTTCCCAGGTTTCTTGCTGTGTTTGTACCATGACCGTAAATTAAATAATAATGGCCAGTCTTCGCAAACGAAGATTTTGGGAAAGGTCTTTTACCTTTCAAGCCTGTGCAATGGATTTTTTTTTAGGTGAGACACAGCATGCGCTGAACTGAGCCCACCCTTTAATCCTAAGGTTCATCTGCCGGGGCCAAGCAAGCTTGGACAATGGCAGTGAGGTCCTCAGGACGTAGGTTTGTTTAGAGTGACCTTCTCATAGATGGATGGCCTCACAGGGCTAACGAGCTCCATCTGCCCAGGGGACCTGAAATCGAACCTGGGTCGCAGCGGTGAGAGTGCCGCATCCTAACCACTAGGCCACCAGGGGTCCCATATGACCGTAAATTACCGTCTTGAAATTCAATTTTGAGACAAAGTGCACTCTTGGTGCTAAATGGATTATTTGGCTTAACTGCATCTCTATTGTTTCAAATCTGCAAATTTACCAGTGCATGGACTTGCTAATACAGTGTTGCAGATGTAGTCAAGTAATTAGATGTGTTAAATACATTGTGCACAATGTGCTCGTAGCATCAAAATGTGAGTGGGTATATTCAGGCTGAAAATTTGATGATCTTCTTCAATCAACTCATAATTAGATGTTATTTTAAAATATACCATTTTTTCCTCCCTCCTCTTGTGTTTGGTTACTGAAGCCTGCAGACAGGTACTTTTCGAATGAATTGTTTGGACTGCCTGGATCGTACTAACAGTGTACAGTCCTTCGTTGCACTAGAGGTGAGTTTGTCAGAGGACATTCCGTGGAATACCTGTACTGCATACATTGTTTGTTGCATGGGAAAGACAGGAAAGAGGGCCTAAGTCTCAGTTGTGCAAGTCTGTCTTGCCAGCTTTATGATACAGAGTGGTGCTGACTAGAATACTTAAACTGGGCATAAAGAGCGAAAACACATTTAAGAACAATATTGTTTTGGTCTTTTTTTTGTCTCCTGCACCTAATCCAGATACTGCTTGCTCAATTAGAGAGCCTTCGTTTGAACTCTAAATCTATAATTGAGCGCTTTGTGGAATCCTACAAAGAGATGTGGACTCTCAATGGTCATAATCTGAGCAGGGTATTTAGTGGCAGTCGTGCCCTTGAGGGGAAGAACAAGGTAAAGAAAAAAGTCAACTTTCTTTACTTATGAATAAACAGTTTTGCCATATTTACTCTTCAGTGTCACTTGCACTGATGATTCCTGTCTGGTGTAGGTTGGGAAGCTCAAGGATGGTGCCCGCTCTGTGTCTCGCACCATTCAGTCAAATTTCTTTGACGCAGTAAAGCAGGAAGCTATTGAGTTGCTACTCATGGGTGACTTCTTCAGGGAGGAATATGCAGACAAAGGGAAGATGCTCATGGACCAGACTGCACTGCTGGGTAAGGCCAGTGTAAATCCTTCACTTTTCTTTTGTGTCTGCATTTAGCTGTCAGATACAAGCAATTGTATGCTTTTGGAAAAAAAAATCAATAAATAAGCTACTTTCCCACAAATCTATTGTTTAAAACACTGCTTTCAACACTGTGACCATAGCACAACTCTGCGTGTTATAATTCCACTGTGCTTATTTCTCATATTTTCTTTTGAACTTTTGAGCATGTTTGTTTGCTATTTTATAGTGATATTCTCTGACAGTTTAGAAGAGTTGGACCAAAGGGGAAGGATTTTAGGGCTATATACCCATATTCCCAGTCTGGTCCTGCCTGAGTTTGTCTTGAGGAAGTCTCTTGAGTTCAGCGTTTTTATCTCCTTATTTTTCTCCTTGCTATTTGCACATGCTTTTAGCCATTTGGATCTTTAGAAGCACATTTCAGTTGTTATTTTGGTTCATTCTGTGCTTTACTCCAGGTCCCTGATAGTCCACAACGTAGACACATTTGTTTACACCAATTTAGAGTAAATGCAGCTCTCTCTGAGGAGTTATTTACATGCAAAATATAGGATAATTTCACCCACAAGCAGTATTGGGTGGTCAGTTTACTTCAGAGCATCATTCAGCGCCACTTCAATCCTGGGCTTGTTCCATAATGCAGACCACAAGGAAAATATAGATAGCTTTTCTGTACCTGACTGCCAGTGCAAGTCAGGTAGTTAAGATTAAGTTTACTTCAGTTGCTTACACAACAAAAGCACACTGCTAATTTCTATACTCATCAAAAATAAGTGAATATAGCAGTTTCCTGTGAGGATGTCTGACCAGCCTAGAGAGCCATGATAGTGCTAGATTTGGACTGAGGTGAAATTCCAGGCCGCTCTCCGCCTTTCCTTCTGTGTTCTAAACTTCTCAAGGCTTCAGTTTAATTTATAACTGGTGATGTGCTTGATTGCTTGTCCTGTTATCAAGAATAAAGCTCATTATCTTCCTACTCTCTGATATACTGTTGTGTTTGGGATTTAATATGAAACTAATGACCGAGCAAGTGAGTGTGTGGTACTTAGTTGCTGGCTGAGTTTAAACCATGGCATGTTGGTAACACACTGACGTTTTTAGTTGTTGCTAAGTAGCGTTTATACTAAGTCAGGACTTCTCAGCTTCTCATGCTCTCCCATTCAGAAGGCCGGAGGGCTACAAGAAGTTGAGAGTGGACACAGCCAGGACAGTTGACTTCAACTGGCCAAAGGAATATTCCTTACCATATGCTGTCATGCTTAGTATATAAAGTGGGGGGGTAAAGCTGACTGGGGACCACTGCTTTGGAACTGGCTGGGCTTTGGTTGGGGAGCAGCGAACAATTGCATTGTGCATCACTTGTTTTGCATTTTCTAATTTTATCATCAGTATCATTTTTTTCCCCTTTTCTCTCCCATTGAACTGTCTTTATCTCAACTCACTTTTACTCTTGTGATTTTCTCCCCCATTTCACTGCGGGGGCAGGGAGCGAGTGAGCGGCTCGGATAAGCACTACTAAGCACTAGTTGCCAGATGGAGTTAAACCATGACATTGCTGTAGACTAAACTGAAAAGATTATGGGTGATAGAAGAATTTTTTTGCTTATTACTTGAAGAAGCACAGAAAAATGTACACTGAAAGCTTTCAAAGGATTCCTGGTTTCTGGAAGAGAAATTGCTGACATCAACTCCAGTTATCTTGTAGCTATCACCATTGAAGTTATTCCCTAGCTTTTGTGTTGTTGCTGCTAGGGTAATGTCATTATTTCACAGTGACTGTGCTGCTGCTGTCTGCATGGCTTCTGTCCTTTTATAGCACATTCTTCTTTTACACACTTTCTTTCTCTCTCCCCTCTTTTGTCAGTAACTCCAAGTATTTTGAAGGCCATGTCGGAGCGTCAGTTTGAATTCACAAGCTTCAAGCGTGTTCGTGTTGCCACGGGGACCTGGAACGTGAATGGGGGAAAGCAGTTTCGAAGCAACATCCTTGGTACCAGTGAGCTGACAGACTGGCTGCTGGATTCTCCCAAGCTCTCAGGAGTTTCAGAATTTCAAGGTAAGATTTCACAGTCAAAATGTACAAGCAGTATTTGCTGTCGAGTGAGTCAGGACACAAGATTTGATCAGGCTTTCAAAGGCAGTGCATCTTGGAGGGTATCTTCTCTCAGTTCTTAGGGGAGTAATCAGTTCCTCCATGCTTGTGCTGCCTCCCTGCAGAATCGGAATGGTGTGTGAAGGGTTCCTGATAGTCAGAGTATCTCCTGAGTCTATACCATGTGACTGTTTTGAACCTTCAGCAGGTCAATTGTGGGATGTATCTGCTTATTCTGCACCCCATATTTTATTTTCTTCTTCCATATCTCTGTTCTTTGTTCTTTATCATGAGAGGGAGCTGCATGCATAGGTGCCATCAGAACATCTCCTTGGTCTATATGGAACTAAATATATCTGTACAATCTGGACTCTGAGCTTCTCTGGAAATGTTACTATCAAAGCCTTCAGACAAAAAGATTTATAATGATAAAGGTGATTTCCGTTTTTTTAGCAGTATAGAAAATTATTGTGCTTGTACCTTGCTGAAATTGGCAGCCAAATTTCTTATTTATGCAACAGGGTCAAGTATTGTAATTGATTTACAGATTTTTATTAAGGTAAATGAAAAGTGAGCATTCTGTCACTTAAAAACCGAGTGGTTACAAAACTGTGACAAAACCTGTGCTCTTGTTGTTGGGGTGGAATATTTAGCTTCCTGCAGGCATCACGGGGATAGTTCTGTACCTAATCTTGAAGGTCAGGAATTCATTCCTCAAATCCTTGGCTACTTATATAAGTTGTCTTCTTTGAACCCTTAGTACTTGAGTGATATATGATTAGGTGCAGACCACTGTCTGAACAACTTAGGTAGCTGATTGGTCCAATCTGTTTCAGAAACACTTTAGATGTGTTAGCACATGACTATGCCCATGATATTATAATTTGTTGAGAGTCTGTCGTGTGTTAGCCCTACCAGGCCTTCCCCTGAGAGAACCAGAGGAGCAGGACTACATGGTACAGGAAGCCATAACATGATAGGTCTAAGCATCTTCTAGAAGACAAGTGAGTTATGAATGGGCAGAGTTAGGGTGCAACCATGGAAATGTCTGCATTCATGTTAGTATCAGTGCAGTGCCTACACAAATGTGTAAGTATTCAAAGGCAACTGTCCAAAATTATTAATGGGAAATACACGTGACACTACCTGTCATGTTAAACCAATAAAGGAGGCTAGCTGTCAATGGGCTAGTTTCATCTTTGTGTCTACAGAGAGTTGCTGTATATTTCACTTTTCTTTCCATTTGTGCTTTCTGAGTCAGATCTGATGTTTGTCTACTATTTAGGTCTTCATATTGAATCAAGTTACTGTCACCATGGTCATATGACAGTTTAAAAAAAAATAAAAACCCTTTAGGCAATGGACAGACCTGATAGGTCAACAGATTTTCTTCACTCTATTATATGAGAGCATTTGATCTTTGGTGTTTTACCAGGATAACATCCACAGGCCTGGGCCGGGGAAGGAAGGGGTCACTGTGCTCTAGAGTGACCTAACCTGAAGTGTGGGTGATCTAAGAAGAACTTGGAAGAAAGAAGACAAGAAGAAACTTCAAAGGCTTCCTTAAACTAGTAGATAAACTTCCTAAAGGCATTGAGATGGAAGTGACATACTGGTGTGTGGACAATAATTTCAGTTACACAGGAATCAGTGTCAAAAAGGAAGAGCATGTTGGGTAAAATGACAAGCAGGTAAAGATGACGGGTAGTGAGATATTGTGGCTTCAGTGATGAGTGGAGTGAGGGTGAGAGAACATTGAATATTTTCCCATCTTAACATTGCTACAATATAATGTTCCATTCTGAACTGCTTCCTGCAAGAGATGGAGACCAACTGGTGGGAGAAAAACAGGAAAAAAATTCAGAGGAACCGCAGGGGTTGTTTTGTGAGATTAGATTAAAGGAGCTATGAATATGTATAGCTTGGCAGGGGATGCACAAGATAGAACTACAGGAAGGATCTCTGACAGAAATTAGAATACAAGAAACAACAAAATAGTAATTCTGATATGACTTTTCCCTCTTGCCAACAGATGACAACTGCCCTCCTGACATATTTGCAGTGGGATTTGAAGAGATGGTTGAGTTAAGTGCAGGCAATATTGTAAATGCCAGGTAGGTAAAAAAAAAACCCAAACAACAAACACCCAAAACCAACTAAACAACTCCCCAACCCCTACAACTCAAAACAAACCCAACCAACCAACCAACCAAAACCCTGGCAAAAAGAGTAGCATCTTCCCCAAAGAAACCAACCATGTTCTTTTTTATGGTCAAATGTATAGAATATTTCCTTCCAAGTCTGTTGCTTGTAATCATAGCTGGAAATATGTTTCCCATTAACAAATGTCACTGGGATAGTGTTGAAAGTGATCTTTCTCTGTGAACTTCTGTACGGTGGAATACATTGTGTTTTCTAAGTCTCTTAAGTCTTTATGTTGGCAGAGAAGAATTCTAACGTTTGACATTGATTTAGCACTTGTCCTTAAACCCCTATCTAATGTTGGAAAAATGTGCTCAGTGACTACAAACACAGTTGACCTTCATGTGGAAACTCTAAAATGAATGAAATGTCTCTGTGGCTAATTGTATTTGTGAAAATTATGGCTAGAGAAGGAGTTAAAGGCAAAGCCTGAGCTTGGCATGTCAGCATGTACAGTAGGTTGTTGTGTGTACTGGTCCTTTTGAATCTGAAGGGGAGGGATCGCTGCGGATAGTGTTTCCAATGCTGATTCATCAGGCTGGCCAGTTAGTTCTCTGTTCTGGGAATGACAACTTACAGCAGTGCTTAGTATGGCTGCAGGGCTGGTGATATATCTGCATGGATCGGTTGAATTTGGAGATAAGAAAAAGTTAAGTCTACAGATGTGGTTGTGAGCACAAGAAATCTTAAAAGTCATGAGGTTGGTATGGATATTTGCTTTTACAGTTATGACTGCTATAGTCAGCTTCCAGTTATCTCCAGTGAATGGGTGTATGAAGAGTCTTGTGAGCATGGATCTTTCTAACCCTAGTCTAACCCAGTAAATAAAATCCCTCACACATCCAGGAGCAGGATAATTGTATTTGTGTGCTGTTCTTGGGCTCACTGACCCTACTAACTCTGGGCTAGCTTAGGAGGAGGTGTTATCTGTCTCTGCCATGCATCCTACAGCACCTCAAGTTCTACAGCCTAATGGAATGTCTGTAAACCTAAGGCACAGTTAATCTGTTCATTTTATTGACTGTATGTGGTTTGATTCCATTAAATGATTTTATGTTTTTTCCAGTACAACAAATAGAAAAATGTGGGGAGAGCAGCTTCAAAAAGCTATTTCCAGGACTCATCGCTACATTCAGCTGACATCAGCACAGCTTGTTGGTGTTTGTCTTTTCATCTTTGTACGACCATATCATGTCCCCTTCATCAGGTAAAAAAAGAACTAAACCAAACCAACCAACCAACCAAACAACTTCTCCCCACACCCCTGCCACAAAAAAACCCAACCTGTGTCTTCAGTAACACCTGCTGTTAGAGTGTGGCCAGAGAGCATGGGAGTGATTTTTCAGCTTGGTGAGAGTCATGCAGACCTGGATTTTGGTCTCTGGTCCTTGTGGGAGAGAGACATGTTACCAGGAGGCAGTAGTCTGGAGTCCATCATCAGGCATGCTCCAGGTGGGCAGTCAGGGTGGAGCACCTTGTTTGGGTGCTATCTTTCTGGAAAAGGAATGACCTGGACTAGTAAGTCCGAGAGCACGTTTGGTGCACTGAATGAAGGCAAGTGCCTTCCTCTGCCTGAAGGGCAGGTTTTACTTTTTAACCCTCTCCTTACTGTTTCCTTATGGAAACAGGTTTAGTTCCAAATCTGAAAAGGATGGTTGAAAAGGTGGAAAGAGAGTTGGGGAAAAGAGACCTAATTTTGACCCCTGACATTTTATAGAATTGAGAGCAAAGAGTATTTGTCTTGAGAGCTATTAAGTGTTTGTCTCCCAGATGCCACAGAGAACCAGAACTATGTGCCTAGTCAGGAGGGTGCAGAGCTGCAGATCCTCACTAGCACAGATGTCCCTGGAGGGTGACCAAACTCCTCCAAGATTACCCAGCCACAGGGATATCTGCATTAAAATGCCTTTGCCTTGGGCAAGAATTATGCAGGCTATGTGTAAATGGTTAGGAAATGAATAATTAGCCAAAACTATCTTTGGGCATCTGTCTGAGCATAAAGCCCAGAATGATTCAAATAGTCCTCTCTACTATTAGAGACACTGATTGGCCACTGCATTTTGTGATTAAAATATCAAAAGCTGCCTCTTTCTTCCCTCTGATCTCATATCTACTGAAAAGATCAGAACAGAGCTTGTGCAACATCAGGTGCTGTCGGCCAGGCAGAGGAATGCAACCAGGTAACTGATGGTCTTGCATTGCCTTCCGAGTAATCTTTCTTCGATGTGATTTAAAAAAATTTCTTTTTTTCTTGCTATGAAGCAGTCCAGAGGAGAAGTGTTTCTCTCAGTTTTTTTGACTTTTCACCTGGCTTACAAAAAATTTGAGTAATCCAGTAGGAAGTGCATGGTTTAAATGGAAATCAAAAACAGAACAGCACAGTGGCTCTGTCACAGTTGTCAAACTGCTAAAAATTGGATGTAACCTTTTGAAACTCAAGAGAAAAAAGGAAGGGTTTGATTTTAGTGACTAAGTTCCACCATTTAATGCAAATGCACTGTTAAGTGTTACGTGAGCATAATCAAACATAACCTGTATGCTTGCATAACCTGTTTCTTGCATAGAAAAAGAAAACAATGATCAGAAGTGCAAAAAAAGGCTTCTGTGCTTACAGAGATTGAAGAAATTTAGACATAAGATAGAGAATAGAGAAATAAAGTGAGACAAAGGCTGAAGTTTATACAGCAGTGAAAGGATTGATGAAATTCAAGCAGTGAATTTACAGTGGGTTGTCTCAGCATAACCTTTGCCATGAATGCAAATCAGATGAATATCAATCAGGAGTTGGGTAGGCAGGCAGCAGGAAGGGAGGACTCTTTAGAGTGAAAAGACTGAACATGTGCTTCTTTCAGAGTGCTTAAATCCCATTGTTTCATGGAAAACTTAGATGTTCTTCCTTTACCTCCCTGAGGGTGTCTTCTGGTGGTGTCCTACTGTGAGGAAAAGACAGGAAATTAAAGAGGGAGAAGAAGATACAAAAGATGGGGGAGGAAGAGAGAAGAAAATGAGAGGACCTGTAACATCCGGCATCATCTAGATCATGAATTTCTGAGAATACTTCAAATGAGACTTGGCAGTTTTCTGCATGCCCCTTCTAAAAATCAGTAATATTCTAGCCCAGATCTACTTGACTTCTCTCTGGAAAGTAAAATTTTCTCATTGGGAAGTACAGGCATGGTGCTGGGGTTGGTTACAGCAATGATCTCATCATTTACTTATCTGATCAGACAGCCATGCTGGATATCTGGGAGAAATTATCCTGAGAGCAAGTAGTCTTCTTTACGAAGTTATCTTTCTGTAGTAAAGTGTATGCTAATCATGACATTGAAATACTAAGTAATTAACAACATAGAGACCCTAAGCAATTTGTCATGAGTACAGAACTCATTTAGGAGTTAGATATAAATAGTTGTATACAATAATCACTGATTTTATCACATCTGATTTAATAAACTATGGGTTATGATCTATTGCTATTTAATTGAATGAAAAATCCATCATGAACTGTGAAGTTGGGTTCCAATACATATGAACACTAATTAAATTTTTAAATGTCTGAAAAGCAGATTCCCCTATGTTCAAAAGTAAAAGGAAACATAACAGTAAATTTAGTTATTATAATTATTTTAAGGATCATGGTAGGGGTAAACTTGAAAAGTGTATTCTGTAGAAATTCCCAGTATTTCAGAAATCAGGTCTTGCTGGTCTGTTTGGAAGGGACAAGTAGAGGAGGAAGATCTTTTCAAATAGTTTTATTTCTGTACTATTGTATTATACTTAATTTGAAACATAAGTACGTGAATATCATCAAGAAACTAGAAGATGTGCTTAAAAGCAGCAAGCTTTCTGGAGGGGAGAAGACAGGCATTGTAAACTGGCTTTTTCTTTATGTTGCAGTCAAAGTTAATTGAATGTTTGTCCCTGCAGTCCTTTTCTCTGTTCTCTTTCTGTTTTGTTTTTGTTTTAAATCCAGGGATGTAGCAATAGACACCGTGAAAACAGGAATGGGAGGAAAAGCTGGAAATAAAGGGGCAGTGAGCATTCGTTTTCAGTTCTATAGTACCAGTTTCTGTTTTATATGCAGTCACTTAACTGCTGGGCAGACTCAGGTGAAAGAGAGGAATGAAGATTATAAAGAAATCACACAGAAACTCAGCTTCCCGATGGTAAGTGTAGATGTATGTATGCTAAAAACATTGGAGGTAAAGGTGGTGTCTTTACATTATGAAAGCTGGCCTCAGCTGTCACCTGTATTTGGTGACAGGTCATCAAAGAAGTCATCTCAGTGCCACAGAGAATGGGAATAAAAGAAAATGGTAAAGAAAATGTTAAAAAAAATAAAATAAGGAACTGTTTCACAGGAGACTAGATACCACCCAGTACAGCACTTGCTTTACAAAAGTATTACTCCTTTCAAAAATTTGAGTTACTGCACTGCTTGAAAAGTCCTCAGCTATGCACAGTTTTCAAGTCAATCTTTCAAAATAGTGCAATTTAATTGACGCATCTGTAAGGCGTCATGGATAAGATCTAGGTGACTGGTTAGAGCTGGAGAGCATGATATTGATAGCTCTTGCTGGCACTAGTTAGTGAGAATTCCTGAAAGACCATCCATGCTATTCAGTACACCAGTGCTTTAGCTGCTCCTGCTTGGGTATGATATGCCGGTTCTCGGTCACTGACATGGTACTTTTCATTCCTTTCATTTTGTCCTCGTGAATGTGTCAGCGTCAAGGAACTGCTGGCTTTGCTCAGTGTGGCAAGTAGGCACTATTGGTCTGTATGAATAACTTTTCCCCTAAATTGTGTCAAATCAATCACCCTAGTTTTTTATTTCCAACTTGTCTCTCAGGCCAGTAGATAACCCATGGGATTTGATAGCAGTACTCCTTTGGTTCCCTTAATGTTGATTGCTTTAATTTCCACAATACTTCCTTTCTTGGACCTCTCCAGAGAGGTCCTAAGCTGGAGGTGGGTGGGTGGGGGGATTGGACCCGTTTTTGTATTCTGGTTAGTCAGCAAAAAATGGCATTTAGGTTGCAAAGCATAAAATTTTAACTTCCTGTTGTTTGCAAGGTTTAGAGGCTTGGCACATGCAGCATATCAATCAGTTGTTTTATGTAGGAGCTAATACTGACAGACTGGACGTCCTGCATAGACGATCTGTTCCAAATGGCCATAAAGTTGTGTTTGTGGTAGTTTTTCCTTCTAATACCTTATTAACTATTTGATGTCCTTTACATCTGCAATAGCTAAACGTACCTTATGTGTGTAACGCATATAAAGAGTGCCCTCTAGTGCTGTGACAGCAAGAGCTCCGTAACGTTCCCCTGATAAATCTCTCAGGTTTGGAGGTTTATAGCTTAACTGTGTCGGGGGGCGGGGGGGGGGGAAGACTGGTTAGAGGACAGGATACTAAATTTAGAACTGGAGTGAATTTTCATTGACGTTTTATTTCAATACGTTTATAAAACTATGACGTGCACATAAGATCAAATTTGGAGCTTGTTCTTACTCAGGAGCTTTGTTGCTGAATGTGCCTTGGTAGCAGAAATACATTTGCTGTTATATTTAGAATATGTAAATATATGCATGTGGAATGTGTTAGGGAAACAAACATATATTTTGAATATTCCTGACAGCCAAATTGTGACTATAAAGCTGGGTTCCAGCTTAGACATACCTTCAGGAAAGAAGGGACAGAGTCTGACACTCTTGTTTACAAAATTCAGCTCAGCAGGATGCCAAAGACAGTGAAGGAACCATTCTATTTTACCACAAGATGAATTTTAAGAAATAGAATGTGACAAGTGGGTCTACTATATAGTAATTCAGAGAGACTGATTTGTACATTTCAGTGCATTTTAAAGATATTTTCATGAATGTGATTTAACATTAACGGTATTCTGTACCTCTGAACTAGGGGCAGAGCATGTTCTCACATGATTATGTCTTCTGGTGTGGTGACTTTAACTATCGCATTGATCTAACATACGAAGAAGTCTTTTATTTTCTCAAACGTCAAGATTGGAAGACACTTTTGGAATTTGATCAACTGCAACAGCAAAAATCCAGTGGAAAAGTAAGGCAGTGTATCTAATTTTCTTGAATACCTGCATGTTGTCTTGGTCTTGTTCCTTGAGAGAGTAAAGAAGTTGTGTTTTCAGACCCTTTTTTGTAGCACATGAATGTAACACTTTGTTTAAAACTCAATATGTTATTTGTTTCCAAAGAAGTTGATACTTCAGAATGGGACCTACCTCATCTGTAACTTAATCAAAGAGATATTATTTATTTTAATAGATTTTTAAAGACTTCCATGAAGGGACTATTAATTTTGGACCAACATATAAATATGATGTTGGCTCAGAGGCTTATGATACAAGTGATAAGTGCAGAACCCCAGCATGGACTGACAGAGTGCTTTGGTGGAGAAAGAAACTGCCTTTTGAAAAAACAGGTGCGTAGGATCTTTCCTCCTTCTTTATCTGATTGTCCAACTTTGCTCTGCAATGGTGCAGCCTCACCTTGGATATATGTGTGCAGTTTAGTCCCTGCAGTATAAGAAAGATATTAAGCTATTAGAGACCGTCCAAAGGAGGGCAACAAAGATGATGAAGGGCCTTGAGGGGAAGCCGTATGAGGAGCAACTGAGGTCACTTGGTCTGTTCAGCTGGAGAAAAGGAGACTGAGGGGAGACCTCATTGCAGTTACAACTTCCTTGTGAGTGGAAGAGGAGGAGCAGGCACTGATCTCTTCTCTGTGGGGACCAGTGACAGGACCCGAGGGAATGGCCTAAAGTTGTGTCAAGGGAGGTTTAGGTTGGATAGTAGAAAAAGGCTCTTCACCCAGAGGGTGGTTGGGCACTGGAACAGGCTCCCCAGGGCAGTGGTCACAGCACCAAGCCTGACAGAGTTCAAGAAGTGTTTAGACAATACTCTGAGGCACGTGGTGTGACTCTTGGGGATGATCCTGTGCAGGGCTAAGTGTTGGACTTGATGATCCTTGTGGGTCCCTTCCAACTCAGCATATCCTGTGATTCTGTAATTGCAAAGTTGTTTTAGAATTCATCCAGAATTAGTGCATGGTGCTTTACTCAAGCAGATGTTCTTTCTGTTTCACTGGATTAACTTGCAGAGATAGAAAAAGCTCTTTCTTCTTGAGTGTGTGAAAAAAGGCTTCATGCTACAGATCAAAAAGGTGCTGGGAGCTCACTGAAGAAGTGAAAACAAGTCACCTGTAGCAATATTGAAATTATTCTGTTGTTTTTCAGCAGAATCATTAGTGCGCACGAAGTTCCTGTCTTATAATGGCTAGATTGTTATAACTGCTGTCTTCAGTAGATGTATAAGCAGTTTTCTGTAATTTCTTCTGTCTTGGTAATATTTAGGAATATTTCTGCTGGCAGTTGGGGGAGATTTCATTAATTACTGCTTACAAAGTACTTTGAGATCATGAGTGGCCAGCACAATAGAAGGCTGTTTTCACTTGTTATTCAAAAGTTACAGTTACAAAATAAGAAGTATTTCTTTGCATATCCAGGGACAGTTTTCATAACCATTCTCTCAGTCCATGAAAAATCTATCCCCCAATGTTTCTAAATTTGAATGAATTCATATTAAAAGTGTAATCACTGGAGAATTAATTTGGCCTATCCCTGCAGATGTGATTTTTCACATTCCTGGGAACTTCTGCTTGGAATTTAAGTCATACCATGATTATGTTAAGTGTAAAAACTACAAAGCAAAAATAGGGCAATCAGAGAGTACATGTCAATGGGATACAGTTATGCACTCTTATTTAAGGAATGAAAAACAAAGTAAAATGAGGAGCTTCAGCCATTGATAAGAGATGCAATCTGGGAAAAAAAAGCAGTGTGAGACATAATAAGGAAGTTAAGACAGCCCTCTTGTGCTGTCTGTTTTCATTTTAGAGAAGGAACACCCTTCCACATTTTCAATGCATATTCCTTATTTTGTATGGCAAAGCTTGCCCCTGGGGGACTTTAATATTTGGAATACACACAGAACGTAGGATCTAACTAGCTGGTCTGCAAGAGTCAAGGCAAGTTCCTTTCTTTAGAGCTTGTGGGCCTCTCACAGCTATTTCACACGGGTATATTACTGACCCCTTATCAGTTCACCCAACTTCCAAGCCCTGCAAAGCTTTTCTTAGTTCACTACTAGAGTTCCTCTCCTTTACTGCTGGTGGCAAGGCTCTTCTGCCTCTCAGCTCTAATTGTTTTGTGTTGCTTCTTCTTACTGTTATAGGCTAAAAGACTACTTGCTTTCTGAGAAAAAAATGTAGCCCCAGTGTGAATGATTCGGCAGAAATGCCATATTCCGTATTAACTCATTTTCAACTCGACAGAAAAGAGATAGTTATCCATTTGCCCAAACAGTGACCTAAAAACTTTCCTGTTATTAACAACAATAGAATACCTCACTCTAGCATAATGTCTGGAGCACTTTCTCTCACCTTAATGCATTGCAAAAGAAGTATTTGGAGACTGGATGTGCATGGGTTTGCTTTCTCCCACCTCTTGTGTATTATTTCTCCGATATCTGTGTAATATTCAGATTTGCAATGTCATTTCCAAGTACAGTTTCCATGCTTAGTAATGGGACAGGAGGCAAAATACTAGTAAGACTCTATCAATCCAGAAAAGAGAGAGAGTACAGGTAATTAATTGGGTGACATTCAGGTCAACCATTTTGCAAGTTTCTTATTCTAGTGATCAGCTGTCTTGGTTGCACTCCCAGTCCTTTCTGTATTTTTTCATTCTAGTCCCTAATTTGTAAATCTTTTAGGATACAAGCTCTTCCTGGAATGTTATATACAAGAACACAAAAAACCCACCTCCCACTACTGGGGTCTGTGAAGAGCATCCTAATAAAATAGTGTTTAACTGTTAGTAAAACTAGCTTTGAGTGAGTTTTAAATCATGTTTTGTCCTGCATAGCTGGAGAGATCAATCTTCTAGACAGTGATCTGAATGGTGATACTAAAGTGAGGCACACCTGGACCCCTGGAGCTTTGATGTATTATGGGAGAGCGGAGCTGCAAGCATCGGACCACAGGTAAAGTCCTATGCAAACAATCAGAGAAAGGACTGCCAGGTTAGATTGTGTCATACTGAATTATACCTTCAGAGTGAGGGACCAAGTCTAATTATAATAGGAATTACACCCTTATTCTGTGTTCAGTACCTGTTTGGTGGGGTTTTTTCCCCTTATAGTGGGTTTTATACCAGGGTGGCAACTATCTACAGTCATGTATTTATTTTTATTGCACTTTGATCTTAACAAACACTGGATAAGTTGCAGCAACAGGTGTAGAAAACAGGGCTTTCTGTTGCTTGGTTTCAGAAAGCTCTGACACCTAAGGAAGCTGCTCTGATGGACTTCCATTCAGCTTCCTGCAGAAGAGGAGGAGGTTGGGACTGTGTGACCTGAACAGGTGTAAGACAGGCCACATAGGGCCAGGTTTGACCTCTTCACAGTAGTCAAGTGTGGGTCTTCTGCACCTCCCTTAAAGATGGAGATGGGAGAAGGAAGAAAAATCAAACACCAATGCTTCTGGTTGATCCATATCATTAACTTCTCTTTAGGGATATGAATGACCTTTCTTTGTTAAACTTGTTCTCTGCTTCACTTCTGAGAAACAAATTCGGTAATAAATACACTTTGAAAGGTCCCTTGCATTCAGAATAATATTTGTCTCACCCCTTGCATGCCCTGTGGAAATGCTACAATATTGTTCCTCCTAGCAGTGCTCATTGACCCCCAGGAGCTGTCTCTGTGCTTCTCATGGTGCTCTTGCATACAAGGACTGTTCTGTATTCTTCCAGCAATGGAAGAACATGCCTTTTGCAATCAATTTATCTGTGTCAAGGCTTTGACATTGCTGTGTTCCAAAAAGCACAGTGGAACTACTGCACTCATTATACAGGACCCTGAGGATGCAATCTGTGAAACATGGCTGTTATACATGGCTTTCTATTTCAGCAAACTTGGTTGCAAATACTGCTTTTTAATTACAGTCAGCAGGTTTTCTGTCCCGAAGTCTGTGCTAGAAAGAGGGCATAGCTATATCTTTGTGACATATGGAAATGCATTATGATTCACAGTGCTTAAGGAAATAGTTAATGCTTCCTATAAATTTTTCCCCTTTACTATCCCTTTCTAGCTTTGCTGTTGTTGCTTTCTTATGCCCTGGTAATGAGTATTCAAGAGCCAGGTCTATTAAAACTAGGAGGCAGCAATTTTAACATAGTTATAAGAGCAGCCATTCCAGTTACTGCTCTGTGTGTACATGCAGGTGGAAATCTGAGAATGTGGATTGCATCCACTGAGATGAGTTTTACTCTTTCAGACAGCTCTCTCAGTTTTATTCAGATCTAACACACAGAGAGGTAATTTGTAAGAAATGGCTCAAGAAGCAAGTTTGCAGCCTTGGCAGCTTATAATGATTGACATATATTTGCTACATAAAAACATTATACACTTAGAGTACCTTGTCCTTAATTTTTGGAAGAAGATATCTTTATGCGACCTTGTCTAACAGAAAATAATATATTTCCATCCTGATCTATAGAGGTTTTGGGACACAGCTATTTGATAATGAGTGAAGTATCCTGGTATTTTTAGTCTGCGGGTTTGCCAAAAGTGCTGCATACAACTGTTATTTAAAATCCTTTATGGTGTGTCCTCACTGTTACATTCAGGTAATGCAGGACTGGGAAATATAATTAATAGTGCTCAAGGCATGATCTCGACCACTGCAGGAAAAATGAAGCTTACCTGCCCTACTTCTTGAAATAGACTTTAGATTTATATAAGCATTTCTTATTTTTAAATAAGCATTTTTCCTTTGTTTCATGTAGGCCAGTGTTAGCTATTGTAGAAGTGGAAGTTCAGGAGGTTAATGAAGCTGCCCGTGAGAGTGTTTTCCGGGAAGTGTCATCTTTCCAGGGACCACTGGATGCCACAGTAGTGGTAAATCTGCTATCACCAACACCTGAAGAGAAAAATGAATTTCCTGAGGACTTGCGTACAGAGCTTATGCAAATGTTTGAGGATTATGGCACTGTTGTTCTGGTCAGGTAAGTTTGGGATCCAAAATGGCATGTTATCTATTAAAAGCACAGACTAGAAAATCCCTTTTGTCCTGACAGAGTTAGCTTTGTTTTGGAAGGTACTATGTTTAATTCCTTTCCTGCATGTTGAATTCTTCATTAGAAATGTAATACAAATGTTTTGAATACCTTATACCTCACAACAACCTGTTAAAGAAATAGTCTAACAGCTCTCTTGGCTGAGTGGAAGAGAATTTTATTCAGGACAGCATCATAAAGCAGAGGCTTTTATGTAAATTATCACCTTTAGATTCAGGCCTCACTTCCATGCATTTCTGTTTCTGGTGGGTCCTCGGGCCCTGCTTCACCTCGTCTGAGGAGATCTGCTCTCTTCCACAACTCTTTCACACTCAGTCGGATTTCCTGGCTGGGTCTCCTTTCTGTTGGGGGTCTACTGCTGTTTTGGTAATAGTACAGCTTCTTGCAGTGCTGTCACATGCTGGGTTTGAGAGGGAGAGTGTGATACCTTGTGGCAGAGCAGCTTAATTTCATTCTGACTGATTCTGTACAGGGCTCCAGCACAGCTATGAGACTTCTGTTTTGAGAAATACAGGCAAAAGACCTAACAGTTGACCTCTGGGAAACACCACCAGAAACTTGTTTATGTTATATTGAATCCATTTATTAATGGAGAAAGCTGATGACCTGTTGTTGTGTAGTTTTGTGAAGTACCAATATAAACTGAGGGTTCAAAAGCAGCCCTGCAGGAACAGCAGCATCACCTTGCTTGTGAAGAAAATGAGCAAGAAAAGAACATGCTTTGGTGGTTTTGGTTTAGTTAGTTTTAATTGCTTTAGATCTTGGTGGTATACTAGTCTTTGGGAACATGTCCTCTGAGGTGAAGGGTATGCAGAGCCATAGAAGTTAGTACAGCGGGAGTGTGGATATTGGACTGGGTGCCCCATCAACAGCTGCTGGGATGTTTGTACTGCTGCTTCAGGGGTGATCCAGTAAAGGACAGGGTGCTGGGGTCACACAAGGGAGGATGGGAGAGAAGTGGGATTCACAGATCACCTACTCCTCCCCAAAAAATAGAATTGTGAAGGAAAATACAACTAAAACCAAATGCATAGCTATATATGTATCTCATATATATATATATATATGATACATATATATTATATATCATATGAGATATATATCTATATAGGATAGAAAACTATCATACTTGCCTTTAGGGGTTTTATGCAATTGTGGAGTAAAATGCACTGTTTCTTCTCCTCTGCCTTTTTTCACTAGGATCATTGGAGGTCAAATGCTGGTGACATTTGCAGACAGCAAGTCAGCTCTTCATGTTATGGATATAGATGGTGTCAAAGTAAGATTCTCTCAAACCTTTAACAATAATTTCATAACAAATTTCTCAAAAGTGGCTGCTTAGAATAAGGTAGTTGAGTTTCTAGGTAAATCAAGTAGCATTATTTCAAAGGAAGTTAGTGCTCACAAAGTCCTTAGCTTTCACCACTGCTGAGGCTTTCAATGCAGTATTTCAGTTTCAGGATGGCATGAGGTGACCTTTCATGGAGCTCCTAAGCAGTTCTTAGGATCTGGCCTCTGATACCACTGCAGGATACATGGACTTGGTCATTGTTCTGGCACTTGAAGAAGTTCTCCTGAGATTCTGTGTGACTTTATACTGTTGCCAAAGCATCCTCATGATTGTGGTTTGGAGATTTTTCGTTTCTCTTAAGTGTATCAAATAAACTCCTTCTACCAAGCTGGAACAACATGATTCATTGGCCTCCATGGCAAATTCAGCATTAGCAGTAGGCGTTTACCTTCTCATCCCCTGCTCTTCCTTCCCACGCATGTACTCTGCAATTCATCAACCTCCTCATTTTTGCTGACAAAACTGTTTGTGGGGCTGCCCTGTAAACTCAACCCTGAAGTAATGGATTTAACTCTCATTCTTCTTTAATATTTGCAGTTTTCTCTTTTAATTTGACTCATGCCATTGATGTAATTTATAGCATGGACTGAAACACAATTGTATATGCATAGTGTGTGAAGGTGCTGGGAACCTGGGCTGAGAACTTTTTAAGCTAATTTTCCTGTCGTAATATATCCTGCTGGCTTGGATACATTTCACCCCAAATGTTATAGAGCAACACATGTAGAAACCAGTAGTCCTAACCTGTTTAATAATATACTTTCACATATACATCAACCATATATGAGATTTTCAGGTCAGAGAGTCTCCTTAGAGATGGCAGCAGGCAACAAACTCTTGTGTGTTTTAAAACTGCTGACTCAGAAATTGAAATCTCCCACACCAATATTACTATCATAGTATCCTTTTGATGATATTTGATGTTTCACCTATCTCTCCAATATTTCCCAAATGCAGCAGCAGTGCTTTTGAGCTGTGAAGTTCATTTTCTTTCAAGAATATTACTACAGTCTGAAAACAGGGTTATGGGGGTAGGAAGAGTGTTTCCTTTTCATTTAACTTCTGAAATTGCATCAGTTTCTGAAGCAATTGTACAGCAGGCAGCATTTGCTTATTTTGTTCAGGTGTTCTTGTTTTGTGAAGTTGCTTGGCAAAGGGGAACAATTCTTTTTTTGCATTAGGTTAGAGGCAGAACAGTGAAGATTCAGCCCAAGACTAAAGACTGGCTAAAGGGCCTTCATGAGGAAATTGCTCGAAAACGGGACAGTGTTGTCCCCATGTCCCCTACGGCAAATTCCCATCTTCTGGAAGAAAATTTTGACTTCTCAAGTTTGGACTATGACTCAGAAGGTAAGCAACAGGTTTCTAAGCAAAGTCGTGAGAAATTGCTTCGCTGACTTTGGTTGCACAGGGAAGGTACAGTGTGAGTGTCAGTTGTATCTTGATTTGTAACCAAGCCACACTTTTTAAAGAGAGGATTGTAACTAAAGTCATGACCTGGCACTGTGCCTTGGCAGAGACCTGTTACTTAGATCATCCTATCAATTTAGTGTTTTGATATATGTTAGCAAATTCAGTGTATGGTACAGTTGTCTGTAATGAAACACATGGGTTGGTTACACAAGAATCTTGCCCAGCCTGTGTATTAAATTAATTGATAGTATAGGTTAATTAATTGGTAGTATGGAGAGATAGAGACTGCATTTGCTCACTAATTGTTTTATCTAATATTTTAATCCAGGTGATATAGAGGATGAAGATGATTATTTAGATGACGCTTTGTGTCAATACGTAGTAGCAGACACAGCAGAAGATATGTCTGATGGCTCTGGACATTGTGCATCCATAGCTCTTTCAAACAAATCTGGACAAAACCCACGGCTGTATAAAGGTAAAGTATCTACCTTCCTTAAAGTAAGACCTGAATGTTTGTTGTTTGCGCTCCTGTTGTATTTTCCTATTCATTTTTATTTTCATTCTAGGTCCTCCTGTAGTAGCTATTCATGCTCAACTCCCATTGAGTTAGTGACTGTAACTGAGGCCCTCAGGCATAACAGCAATAAAGCTTAGATTCTCCCTCTCTCTAGCCCAGAGCAAGGCAAGAGTGCTGAAAAATGCTGTTTTATAGCCATGAGAAACTAAGTCTTTTTATCCACTTGATATTGTTTGGCACCAGAGAATGCAACAAGTATTGTGTGTTGTTTTCTTAGGCCCAGTGCAAAATCAAACCAAAGGAATCCTGTTTGATTCAGTGATGGGCTCAACTCTGTCCTTTGAGTAGTAGCAGTGTTAAAGCAGTCAGGTGTATGCTGGGAGGTTGTTTTGTTCATATTACTTGAGAGGCCTAAAGTTTCTCCTTTGTTCCCATTTGATTTATTTCTGAGGAAGCTGAGGTTCGCAGAAAATATATATTCATTCTTGTAGTACTTCATAAGTGTGTTAACTTTTTTCTTGGGCACATGGCTTGTTTGCACATTATTGTGACATGAGTCAGTAAAGAGAAGACAAAGCTGTGAAGAGAATACTGACAAAAACTGCACCAAGAACTAGCTAATCCAGTGGAATGTGATCAGACATGCTTTAGTGGCCAAGCATTGACAGGCTGGGTTACATATTAAACACTTGATTGTGACACCAAGTGATTCAGTAGCTGTGATTCTCCATTCTCTCAGAAGTGCTTTGTCCTCTGACATAACAGTGAAAACTTTAATACCTCCAAAGGTTGAGTCAGAAGTAGAGTTCAAAAAGGTAAAATGAAATTCCTACATTTACATAGACAGATTTTCCAACAGTGATTTATGGCTTTCTTGCCTGTCTTGAGTCATAGGCTCGGTGCAGCGTGGCCAGACCCAGAAACCTAGCCCTGAGTCAAGGAATCATTATTAAATACTGTGAAGCCAATCACTTTTATTATAGGGCGCCTTGCCCTCCAAGCACCTCTGGCCTCCTGTGTGATGATTCATTAAGCCACAGAGAACTGCAGGGACTCTTGTCACCCAGACTAACTCTTCCCCACAAAAAATATCACAAAGTAAATAGAGATTATGGAGTATAGTTTGAAGGAGGCCAGGATGGGGTCATGATCTCACACAACTCAAAATATGATATATTCAATTCATCTTAAAGTGTCTGCAATTTCAGATGCCTCCATAAGCTTCCAATTCTGCCTCAGTAACTCCTAATTGAAGGTATGATGATTGTGTAGCTGGTGTTAGACACAGCCGGAAACCAGTGACAGGCACAACAGTGTGTATGTGTGTTTCTGAGGTCAGAGAAGGGCATAGCCTCACGAAATTGATGTCTCTGCCAGCAGCCTTTTGGGGGAAGGGATTGGGTGGTGATGGCTGGTTTTTTCATGTTCAGTTTCACTGCCAGAACTTCAAACCGTGCTTCTAGGTGCCTGCATGACTGCTTGGATCCTACCGATGAGCCCGTATCTGCAGCTCAGAAGTATTGAAAATGCAGAGAAGAGGGAGGGTGGGCTGGGCAGATAACAGGCTCTGTCTCTCTGGATGCCATCCGCTGCTGAGTGGGAGTAGGAGGCTGTGAGGCAGCTCGGTATTCCCTGCAGAACAAAGCTTTCTCAAAAACAACAACTTGTTTAAAAATGCCTGAAGTATGAGAGACTGCTGCTACACAATTCCTTCCCCATCTCCTCCAAAACTAACTAGGGACAAAACTAAACCCAGTGAATCTTGGAGCCCTAAAGAACAGAGCTGCATGGCTGGGCAGCCATGGTAGGGCAAGAGGACTGAAGTGAAAATCTTCACTATAGCAGACAGGGACAATAAAGCAATCCTTACTTCTTCCCTCTACAGCTGTCAGAGAGGCTTAGACGAGATGAAAGACTGAGTAATTACTTAGTGATGGAAGGTGCAGCCAAAGTCTAGCAGATTGAGGCAGGTGTACCTATTAGGAGATGTTGCTGGAAAGCAGAGATGTGATGAGTGAGCCATTCAGACAGATTTTTGTCTGGCATAAAAACAGTTGTCCTGAGCAGGAAAAGGTGTCTAATCCTCAGATGAAATTCCTGTGTTTGGGATGGAAGAGCAAGGAATTGGCCACGATTAGCCATGGCAGTTCGAATGAGAGCAGGTTGCCACCAAGTCTGGCTGTAAAAAGCTCAGAATCTAACAAGGTGACTAGTAACCCTGAAATCAGATGCAAGCAAGTCTTTGTGTTGGTACAAACAGTTAATAAATGGTGGAAAAGGAGAAAGGGAGAAGCATTTGACAAAAGGGTAGATGTTTCCTGCAGTGGGAGCAGGCAGACATTGGGGGAGAACAAAACAATATGAAAGGAGCCATGTTGTGTTGCTGAGGTACCTGGTTGAGGTGAGCCATTCACAGTCACCTTTCTCCTGATCACTTGGATTTGGTGCATTTCACCCAATGAGTATCTAATAAAAATACTTCAAAAATTTTCCATAGATGATACAGACCTGGCCGATTTGAAGCGGGAGCTGGAGGCAAGTGGGGAATGCCACCGCCGGATTCCAAGCAGGTCTCTGTCCATTCCTACCAGGCCTCGGCCACTTCAGCCGCCACAGAGGCCTCCACCTCCTGGTAAGTTTAACTTTCTTTAATGCTGTGTTGGCCCCAGCTGAACAGGTTTTGCCTGCCATTTCTTGGTGACAAAGAAAGTAATATTTTGTTCTGAAATGTCAGGCTGTTGAGGTACTTGTACTTGCCTCCCAGCCTGTTTCAGCTTGAGTATGGCTGCTGTTAGTACTGGGAGAAGTTTGTCTCTAGAATGACAGATACTCCACAAAAAAAGTGCCTTTAGTAAGGATAGAATGGCCTATATGTTTCACACTAATTCATCACTCAGGTTAGTGAGTTGAGCAGCCACTTTGTGGCAATAAAAATATTGGTATTTATGCCTACTGACTTCCAAAGTCACTGAGTGTTTTCTTACAGTTTCGTGGTTTCTGAATTAATTGTAATCATACTTATAAAAAGCTTTGACAAAATACTTGTTCTGGACAGTTTTCCTTTCCTGCTTTGCAAGCAATTCTTGCTTGCTTTTGTGTTTATGAAAGAAATGCAAAGTGGCTTATGATTTTCAGTGAGGCACAAAGGGGAAGTGATGCTCTTTACCTAAGCTCTGCATACCTGAAACGCCATCAGTGCTGTGCTGCTCCTTTTTTATGGCTACTTCTTGGTGAATGCTGATTGCGAGATCAGCGAGATCATCTTTGCTTTCTGTCTTAGACAAGCTATACATCATGTTTTTCTTGCAGCCCAAAAATCTCTCTTTTGTGTACATTTTCCAATCTTAAACTAAAGGTTCTGTCAGGCTCCCTGTTAAAAGGATTATTCCCATTCATTTCTGAGTCTGTTGCACAGAAGTGGCAACACCAGTATCTGTATTTCTGTGCCTAGAGTGCAATGTTAATGCTCAACTGAGGTTATCTAATTAATTAAATGAAAGTAAGACTAACTAGGAAACTGCTTCCTGAAACAGTTCAAGATTTCAGCATTTTGTTCTGTGTTGAGATTTTTTTTTCACCTTAAATTAGACCAGTGACTGTTCAGCACATCACTCTGCCTAAATTAAAGTGTCTGACTCTTGGCACTCACGCAGAGGGACTCGAGGTCCTCAGTGTCCTACAGGAAGGTCTTGCTTAATGTGTCTGTCCCTGGAGGAGCAGGGAGGGTGATGGCATCTCTTCATCTCTTTTATTTATCACAAACAGTTTCCAAGTACATTGGTTTTGCTCCGTTGCAGATAAAATGTTGTACCAGCTCTTGAATGTAAAAAGCTATTTTTATTCCTCTTTCAGCCGGAACATCAGGCAAAAAGTCCCCCTCAGATGGTTCCCTCTCTCCAGGAAGCCATTCCACCTGCTCCATCCTGGCAACAGCAAAGCTGCTACCTGGAGCCCCTCAGCAGCCAGTAAGTCCTGCTGCTCAGCATGGCCTCTTGCCATTGTCCTGATCTCTTCCATCTACACTGACACTGAGCATCACGTACAATATGCACCTGTCATACAAGAAAGGAAGTCCATCACATGTCTGAGCTGAAAATGCTAAGATAACTTCTAGTACTGTAATAATAGACTGTAGGCCCTGCTAGACACTAGAAAAAAGTTAATAAAGTGCCAGGAATTAGGAAGACCAAAGAGAGAGAGAGAGAATGAATAGTGCTGGTAGCAAAAATGTAATATTTGCCAAAAGATTCTTAAGTTAATTTATACTAAATTCTGAATTGCCACTGGCAAGAACAGAATTTTACAGTTGTATGATCTTAGCTGTAAAATTACAGATATACAAGAAAATCTCTCAAGATTACTCATTCTCATATTTTTTTTAAAGCCTAAAGTCCGGACTGGAATAAGCAAACCTTACAATGTCAAGCAGATCAAAACCACCACAGCTGAGGAAGCAGAAGAAGCTATTAGATGTCTTATGGAAGCCAAAGGAGGTGAGCGCAGCTTTCTTACTGACTTCTAAAAATCTTTAAATAAAGAAAACTGTAGGTGTATTCATCCATCTCATCATAGCCCAGATGCACATATTTCTATTCAGAATTTCACCTGAACACATTCTTGCAAAATTGTACATGGTATTCTCTGTCAGTTCTGGTAATATTAACCTTTTTTGAAGATGATTAAAGTTTTATATTTTGTTGTAGAACTTGCTACTAGGAGCACCTTGGATTATTTATGTCCAGATTTAGTCAGAAAAATTAAAATATAAAGATGGGATCTTACTAAACTGATGTGTTAGCTCAGAGTTGCATAAAAGATATTTGCTGCTCTATTTAGTGAATGCTTATTATTCCAAGCAGAACTACAGAGCAAATACAGCTGCAGGAGAAATAACCTGGATTCTGTTCACATTTGGACAGCAAGTATAGTTGTAACCTAGATAGAAGCTTGCAGCACTTCAGCTTGAATAGTCAAGCTAACAGGCTACTCTGTGTTTAGGCTCTCTATCCAGTCCCTGGAGAAGAGAGCCTTTTGCAAGGGCAAGTTAGAGCAGGAAACTAGCTTAGGTACTGTGAATGTACCCTCCAGGGTTGCACGCAGTCTTTCTGCTGATGCTGCATGAATGAAAATGGCTACCTGAGTTTGCAAGACTCTCAGTTCAGGAGAAAAACACCACTTTTTCATTTATAAATAGAACAAATGTAGTCTGGACTAATTCCATTTATTTAGAAATATCATAAAGGCATAAATTCTTCTGTTTGTTCCTCAGTGCTATTCATTTAATTTTGAAATCAGATTTACTTCCCATTACTTTTGAAATTCACATTAAGCATTTCTCTTGGGGTGGATGAGAAAACTAGTCTGGTTAGCATCACTTTCAGTCCCTGATGTTGTACCACCAGTTGGCATTCACAGTTTTTCCCAAAGTACTCTACAAGACATGCTTGGTATCATTATCTTGACTTTTCAGATTGGGGCAAAAGGAGACTCAGGACTTGAGGCCAGTACTCCTGAACCCCCAGCCAGTGTTTTTTCCACTTGGCCAAATGGTGACACAGTACTGCTAGTTCGGCATAAAATTATTTCAGATGGGAGTTTTTCCCTAACAGCTTATTATTACAAACATGACAGAATTGCAAAGGTCTGTGCTTATTTCTAAAACCTACCTTCTCGGCCTGAGTCAGCCCTTTAGGCCTGAACATTTTGGGAAAGATGATCGTGAAAGAATATACCTTGAAGCTGCATTCTGATCAGGCTGAGATGCCATATTTGGTTTTGCTTTTCAGGACTACAGGAAGATGCAGTAAAGCCTGTTCCAAGCAGAAACCAGACTTTCACGAAACCCGAGCCTCTTCCCAGCATCCCAAAGTCAGCATCATTTCAAGGGTCGCAGGCAGGACCAGTGCCTGTGCCTCATCGTCCACCACCCAAAGTTCCAACTCCAAAGAAGCCAGTACCCCTGCAAAGGACCGGAGTCAAGATGGAAAATGTAAGACAGTTGCAGCCAAATGCATCCAGCCTCCATTACCCAATGTGAACAATGGCAGGAGGGGTAGGCTGTTAAAACAGTTTGTATGAAGTCCTGTCACATCAGCAGGCACTGAAATGATTTTGCATAAAATGTAAGAAAGATTGGAAAGGAAAGAGAGCCATATTCCGCTTTTCTGTTTGTCTGTTCATTCTCTTAGATTTTGTTATCTTTTTTCTGGTTTGTCTAAACCTTCTCAGGATTTAAGACTCACCTCTTCTTCATCACAGTGTTTACTTTTGACCGTGAGTGATTTACTCTGTAATGACTTGAGGCAGCTGCTTCATCAGTTCTGCATCCTGTGCCCTCGCTTTTCTTGTACACCTTGTAATGCGATTCAGCCTTTCAATTTGAATTCTGGAGTCTACTCCAGAGTTCAGGTTCTTAAAAATACAAACCTGTAGGTGTTCAGGTTTTAATCTCTGTCAGGTCTCTACGATGAAGATAACAGTTCACCTCTAGAACTGCTGAAATAATTATTTAATGTTGAAAGCAATTTAAGTACCAGAGAAAGACAAATATAACCTTTTATATTCTTCCTTTAACAGAACCTCTGCTAAGAAAACTCTTTTCTGAGTTGTCAGGACTCCTGCCTTACCTTCCTTTCTTAAAGGCATTCACCTCTTCTCTATAATGGACTTTGTGCCATCTTTACTTTGCAGATTCACAAAAAAAACCCAACAAAACAAAACAAAAAAACCCAAACAAACAAATCCAAACCAAACCAAACAAAAACAAACCAACCAATGAACCAAAAACACACACACACAAAAAAGCAAAAAACACACACACAAAAACCCAAACAAAACAAAAACCCATCAGAAAGCACATGCCAAGTAGCGGTCAGTTTGTTTGTTTTGTCGCCATTCCCAGGTCACTCCTGAAAGGTGCTGAGAGGGGTTGCTATTTTGGTGTTAGTTATGTGAGAGCTTCTGCAGGAATAGATCCATTTCAGTTTGACTCTGCTTTGGAATTCCACTCCTTCCTCCACCTCAGGGAGGTCAGATGGAAGTTGTGTACTTGAAAACCTCTACCCAATCCACCTCGCTAAAAGAGCATGCAGTCAAATGTAGGCAACTTAACAACAGCATATAGACAGAAGTGGCAGGGGATATGTCCGTCATGAAATTCAGAGTAAATATTTTGCCTGCATTAAAATTCTATTATCTTTTAATTCTATGCAAGAGTAATAAAGAATTTAAATGCTTGCATTCAATCACACCAAGTCTGAGAAATCTGAAGGAGCCCTTGCCCTCTTAGATTGAGTTGGGCTCATTATTTATATATTTTTAAATGGTGGATATATGCTAGAATGTACTTTGAGAGCTTACTTTAATCTTCAGTTTCTAGCATCAGTGAGACAGGGCAGAGCCATTAATGCATTTACTGGGTTAACATTAGCTAATTGTCCTTCAGTCTTATCTATCAGGATATACCCAAAGGCACGTGCCCATTAATTTAGGCCTCCCTATGCATTCTTGCTTAAATAACATTAGTCAGTGGAGAGATGTCACAAATAACTCTTCACAGAACTGTGTTAATTTGGCCCAGAGCAAAATCCTAATGTGAAAGGGAGATGGTCAGAAAGAGATGTATTTCTCACACAGGGAGTGAACAGGCTGTCCTCAAATAGCTCTCTCTAAATGAACATGGGTGCAAGGCACGATGCATGAGCACAGAGCCCAGCAGGTACAGTGTAGAACTGTGCTGTCAAGCTTCCTCTTTGTACTGTTTTTTTTTTCTTCCAGGACAGCCAGTTGCTCTTCGTAACGCCATCAATAAGACTTGCAACAGTAGTGACTCAAACTTTAAGGTACCCATTTTTTCTCACATTTCTTCTTCCTTTTCCCCCTCAGGCCATGTCTACAGAAGAGCAGTTTGACCAACAGACAGTACAGTCTCCTTTTGGTGTCCTAGAGCCCCATCTAGAAGACAGAGCTATTCTTTGTCCAACCAAGATCACTCCAGTCCCTAAACCCAGAACACCACAAGCTGGAAAGCCTCAGGAGAGCCGGGGAAGCACTGAAAGGCAGCCCCCCTCAGCAAGCATGGCTGAGGCCATTGTACTGCCTCCCCAGAGTGTTCCCTTTGCCCCAAAGGTGCCACCACGAAGGAAGAAGTCTGCTCCTGCAGCTTTTCATCTGCAAGTTCTCCAGAGCAGTGACAGCCCACTTTTTAGTGGGTCAATGTTCAACAACAACCGCCCTGGGTCCTGCCCCCAGACTGATGTCCTTGCTCGCTCAGCTCCTACAGCCTCCACCAGCCCAGAAAACAGCACAACAAAACTGTTGACACCAACTGCTGCAGAACTGAATGCTAATCTCCAGGGCCTTCCTATAACAGCAGGCCAGTATCCACAACGCTTGGATACCAGCTCCCTTCCAGAGAACACCAGTCTTTTGGGCCTGGACGTGCCTTCTTCCTGCCCTCTTTCCATACAGGCAACATCAGCTACTTCTTCAGCACACACTTCAGAGAATTTAAAACACCCCAACCTGAAAGATTTCAGTCACTGGGTTACATTTAGTGATGATGAAGACAGCAGTGCATTGTCAGAAGGGTTCAACAAACTGCTTGTCTTAGAACAAAACAAAAATACCTTGATGAAGACAAATACTGATTTAGAGTTGTAAAATTTTGCCTCCTTAATGTTCCTACAGAAATCATAATTATGATGCAAAATAAAAAATTAATCTTTTTTATTTAATGAAATAGATTATCTGTCCATGCTACATTTCATTTTCATGTTTAAAGATAAAGATACTGCCCCTGGAGGGAAGTATATAGAGTACATACAGCCTAACATTATCCACAGCTTGTTTGAAAAATTCTTTATTCTAAGTTATTTCTTTTTATTAATCCATCTTAAGATGTTTTATTTCATTTTGGGTACGAATCATATGTAAGAACATGTAATGATGTATGGAAAAAAGACATTAAGAAAAACATTTTCCTGTGGAATTTATATTTTAATCAATTGTTTGAAATAAAGCATCCTTACCTCGAATAGTTAGACTGCCACAGTTATTCTGGAATGAACATCCAGAAGGGGAATGTACACAAGTATAAAGACAGCAGTAACACTGGTATTGCTCTGCTACTTCTGCTGTGGAAACAAGGCTCAGACATATCTGCTTGTAGATCTTCACCAGTGGCTGTGTTGGCAGCACTTACCTTGTTAAACACATTCCTCTCTGGAAATAAAATGAGTGGTGTGTACCACTTCCGGGATATAAAGCAGAACCAGGAGAGGTGGTGCCTGGGGCCAGGAGGAAATGCCTGGTTTTATGCCAAATCAGGCAAGTGGCCCCCTGTATTACAGCAGACATAAGTGCTGTGCTGTTCATGACACTGTAGTAATGTGCCTCAGCTACACCAGAAGGCTTGGGCTGCCTCTCAAAACATTGCTCTGACCTACAGTGAGCTCAAAATCAGCCCTAGTGGGTCTTCTACCACAGTTCCAAAACTCACCTGGTTTTTGTTCATAAGCCCATGTCCAACAACACACTTTGCAGGGAAATAGCACTTGGACAATGACAGTCCCTTTTGGAAGAAATGGTACAGTCTGCTGGTATATTATCTATGCAAATCCTGAAGAAATATGGTGAACAGTTGAGAGCAGCCAATGACACAGTCACTGACTTATTGATGTCTTATGCTAAAGGCAGTTAAGCAATTCAGTAGTTGTGTCCCTGTTCCCATTCTGTGTCTTCATAAGCAAATGCCATGTCAGTATTTTATTTCAACAGTGCAGATGAGGAAAGAGCTGGTCTTGGAACTTAAATGTGTCCCGCTCTAGCTGCACAGGCTTTTGCCTTGCCTTTGGGGTAAAACTGCACAAGATAGATGCCATTTGTGCAAAGCAGGCAGCTAAAAACAATAAACAGATTGCAACTTGTCATGGTAACTTGTTAAGAGAAGCATCAAGATCTTTTATTATTAAAGGAAGGAGAATATTTTTAAGCAGTTGGTGAAGCCGAAAAAACCCCTCATTCTGAAATTTTTTTTCAGAAAAGATGTGTTTAAAAAGGGGGGGGGTTTCCCATAGGAAAATTAATTGGCTTGTTCTCAGCTTCCTGGACACTGGGAATTAAGCCATTTTCTTCCTTGTAATGCCTACCTGTTTCACTGCCACTGCCAAATTTTGAACACAAGGCATCCTGCAAGAGAGGATGCTGCCTTTGTCTGAGTACCTGTCATCCTCCTTGCTCTCTCGTTTGCCAGACACTTAAAAAAAAAATCCCCCAAACCTTCAAAGGCCAAGCCCATAAAACCCAGTGCTAAGCTTCTTATGTGAGTGTCAGTTTAACGTGGCAGCAGGCTGGTGAATAATGCTTAAGTAAGATAATCGTTTCCCTACAAGATGACACAGAGCCTTTGCCTCTTTGTCCTCCTTTAAAAAAAAAAATACAGTGAATATTTATGGGCACATCTCAGTATAAAACATTACGAGCAGTAAAAAAGAAAGAGTATGTTATATGACCATATCCAACATTTTCTGCAAAGATAATTAACAGCTCTAGGACAGCTAATTTACATGTTAATGAAAGTGTTAGCAGGAAAGCCAATTAAACTGGATTTATACAAGTCAAATAAAATCTGCTTTATTACCCTCCTTGAATAAGAGACGGATGTGGCCTTTAGCATTATATCTTATGTCTATGTATGTGGCAAGCTGCCCATTAAAGTATGAATCCCGGCAACTAGCCTGGTTTATGCTGTCAGTGACAGCATATACTGTTCAATTGCAGCAAATCAAGGGAAAGGGACAGACAGTCCAGCTGAAAAGGTTACAGTGCAGAATGAGGAATCTCCTGTCTCAATAAATTATCTTCCACACTGCTGCCCAACATCCCAGCCAAGTGTTTTCTCAGAGGCAGGTACTTGTGACCTGGATTCTAGTTTCAATGGTCAGGGGAAGCAAAGAAGGGCCAGACTTGCTCTGTGTTTGGGAAACCCCCACAGAAAACTAGACTGCAGGAAGCAGCGATTCATTCCTTCTCATTCAGAATTAAGCCAGGCCCCACCACCATGAGAAAAGAGTCCAAGTAACCTGAACCATGGTTATCTGATGTCCACAGCTGTCCTCAGATCTGCTGCTCATCCTCATTCAGACATTATCAATGTAAACTCTGGTTGTCAGTGACAGCTGTCAGTCTTCAGGGCCATATAATGGGTGGGAGGGAATTGCTATTGCATGACATTTTTCATGTCATGAACCCAGCACTTGGGAATCTAAAAACTGTTGACAGCGAAGCCAGGTGTGAATAATTTACCAGGTGCAAGTATACAAGTGTCTGTATGCTTATTTAATGAGAGATTTTGGGAAGAGTAGACTAACACTAACACTACACTGCAACTTCAAGCTGCAGCAAGCATCCTGCTTGCTCTGCTGCATTTACTTTTGGGGTGGGGAAGTGGTTCTCCTTGGTATAGCAACTGACTGATTTAGTTTTTTCAGGTGAGTGATCACTGAAACAAACAAAAAGGAAGAGAACCAAAATTAAAATATTACTGGGAATTTTCACCATGACCAAACAAGATTTTTGCTTTTCTCCTTTTTGTCTGGAATTGCCTTTTTCACCAGATGGAAAATTTCTCATTTCTTGCCAGCTGCTCCACCTGGCAACATGAAGCACAAATCACAGTGAAAGCCAGTTCACAGTACTGTAATCACAGCCATTAAAAACTCGATGACTGTTGCTACTAGAAATACCAGTACAGTCATACAAGAGTACTGGACAGCAAGTGCAAGAGGACTGACCAAACCCTATTAGCCCTCCCTTCCTGTCTTACTGTTTTACTCCTGGATGCCACAATGCAGATGAAACACCATCTTCTCAGACAACTCACATGCACCTGCTAACCACACCTGCAGCTGGGGCCCAGGCTAGATGGGATTAAGGGCATAGTTTGAGATCTAAGAGTTAACATAAAGGCACTGCTCTCAATTAATGTGACACCAGGAAGCAAAAAACATAAAGTTCCTAATGAGAAGCAAACACAAATGCTATGCAACAGACCTGCTGGCCCTTGAACCAATGTCTGTAAATGCTTCAGGAGACACTGCTGCAAATACAAAAGCGAAACTGAAAAACTGTTCAGTTTGGCAAAATATCACTGACCAGCTGCCCCTCAGTACTGTGCCTCTCACCAAAGATGAACATTACATTGTTCCAGCATGACACAACCACTAAACCATAATGCAGAACTTTAACAAAAGTGAACATGATCCAGAGCATTCATTTGGCAGATCATTAACCTTTAATACATGTTGTAATGTATCTAAGACATTTTTTAAATCACATGTTATTACTATATTCCAAAAAAACCCCAACAAAAAACGCAAATCCAACAACCCACCTGCCAAATATTAGTTTTAAAAGTTACACATATATAAATAGTTACAAAAAGCAAAACATTGCCTTAGGAATTCCAGTTCCAGTAACAAAACATAGATGCATTTACTAAGATTAATGTTTAATGTCATTGATCTGAATCCCTGTAAGCCAAAGAAGTCTACTAAAATCAATAGATTTGTCAAACTAAACAAGCAGTCAATTATTAGAAGTCTTGTCTATTCACAATGAATTCCACATACTCTCTTCTTTGTGAATACAAAGTGTACTACTATATTTAGACTGAAGTCAAACCACAGTGTAAAAAGGATAAAGCTGTTTAGAAATTACAACAGGTCTGTTACATTTTCTATATGAAACACTGCAATGCAGCATTCTTACCTACATCTTGGTTGGGGGGGTTGCCAGTGTAGTGCTGCACATTCTCTGTACTGCTCTTGTGAATTTTAGTACCAGACCCCCTCATGTCAAGGCTCAACTTCTAGAAGTGTATTTTAAGATGTAGTGTCTTCCTAGGCTGGAGTGCTCTGAAGTGGGAACAGCTGAGGTGGCCTCAGGACTGGCAGGACTGCAGTGCCCACTGGCATCAGAACCAAGCCCACACAGAACCACGAGGTGCATCCCACCTCTCTGGTAGCTTTCATAATTTTAAGGCCAGTAACATTAGATCCATCTCACATAAGTGACGTTAGGAGACACCCCAGGCCTGTCATCAGTACAGGCCTTACTTAACAAATGGTCAGCAAAGGTAATACAGCCTTATCATAGCCTATGCTTGTTTTCAGAGAGGGTTGGGGGTGTAAAGAAAGGAAGGAAAGAGACCACAATTAGACCAGGCTGCTTTTAACTACAGTGCAAACTACCTAAGACTTCAAAAAAGTGACTGTGCACTGCCATTTTTTTGTCTAAAAATACTGATTTCTCATCAGTACTGTTAAGGTACCCTAAACGTAAACAAACTCAAATAAGACAACACTGCTGGTTTTTTCTGTATCTACACCAATAAATATACTTGGGCCCCAAGAAACCAAAACATCTGCGGTGATCTGCATTTCCAGGGGTGCCTTATGATCATCCAAATTTTTCCCTGCTTTACTTTTCTCTACTAAAACATGAGCTTTTTTGTCAGGGCCCACATTTTTCTTAATCCACCTGAGCATTTTCAATACTCTTCTTTAAATCAGCTAAAGAAGAGGTTCTGTAAGAGAAACAGGAGCCAGGGATTTGAACGTATACCATCTTCTCAGAACATCCTAAGAGTAAAGCAGAAGAGCTAAGCCTCTGTTCTGTATCTTCCTTGTGAACAGGCACAGAACTGCCCTGTGTCTGACCAGAGACATGCTGTCCTAAAGAAAGAATCTCACACATTGCTAAGATTAGGAGAGAAATGTACAAGAAAATGAATATTTCTTTTCTTTTGTTTTCAGTAAAACAGACAAGGTAAAAACCATGACAGTTGTCTAAGCAAGACAACCTACCAACCCATCTCTTTCTCATGCAGAAAATAGATGCCATATTTGTTGACAAATCTGGGTGCTCTAATAAATGAAAAGGCAAATGACAAAATCTCCTCTAACTGGGCCACTAGACGAAAATGCTACCTTCATTTATTTGGATATTGTTTCTCCAGGCTCCAGTCAGACTACTTAGCATAGACAGTAAACCAACACTTTGCGGCAGCTTCTTTGCCTTTTTGTCACAATAAATAATCACCTCAGTTAATTGTTTCTGATCCTCTCTATAAGACTTTGTCCCAGATGTATATTTACCTGTCTCCAAAGCAAGCTTGTGTTTTTTTGCTAAAAGAAGATATCTTGGGCACACATTTTCTTTCTGCTAGGTGTATATTTGTTTTGAATGTATTTTAGAAATAAATTGCAGAGGTGTCTAAGTTGGAGATGTACTGAAAATTATTCAGCCGCAGATACTACTGACATAGCACTCGTGTAGTTCTGCAGATCCCCTAACAAATAAGAACTTTCTGTGTCACACCAAACAGAGGGCACAAATAGCCAAGGATAGCAAATATTCAATCTCTAAGTTCTTGGGCTAAAACATCCTGAATGAACTTCAGTGTACGTTGGTACAGGAAAGCATCCTTCTTCTTTGGCTTACAAATATTTAGATGATTAACATCCACCGGAATAAGGTCTCCAATTCCTAAGTCTGGGAGAGTGAAAAAAAAAAAAGAAGAAAAAACTAGTAAAGTTCGTAAGATGACCTAGACTGAAAAGCACATCTTGTATTAGCAATTTCTCTCTCAAAAGCAACTTCTCCTGTCTTCAGTGTAACTGTTTGGTCCTCATTATTTTTTAATGTGCTAGAAACATCAATGCACACTGCTGTGGTCAGACAGAGCTATACATTGGGCACAAAATCCACACTGGTAAACCATTAGGCCAGTGTTCTACTATCTTTGTTTGATATACACAAATGTACATTTTTTTCAACAAACGTGGGTAGAGCCCTTCCCAAATCTTCGTTTGCGAAGCCTAGCCATGATGATGACATTTTTTTCATGTAGACAACTTTGATGACACAAAACTTCATTTACCAGCACCTGACGGACAGCACAATTGTGACTGAGGTTTAAGCATTGACATGATCAGGGATAGGGTTTAATCCACGGTATCTTGAATCTGATCACCACTAATTGCCCATATTCCTGACAAAAATGCTTTCATGTGGAGATTAAAAATTGGACTAGAATGAACCTGAAATATGCCACAATCATCACACACATTTCTGGGCAAAAGAAATATTAACACTGTGGCATTTATTCTTTCCTGACAGCTATCACTACTAACTTTCCAGTTAACATGCCATGACTGCCACAATTCGGTTTATTATCTATTCGCTCAGCAACCTCGAAAATCCTCCACTTTGCTTTGAACTCTGTATCTTTAACCATGTAAAATTACACTAGAGCAGAATGAAGCTTTGCTTTTGTGTGCTCAAGCACACATGCAAGAAACATGGAGTGTACTGCTTGTCAGCCTGCGTTTTGAACAGAACAAGTGCCGTGCCGCTGAACTGTCATGTACCCTCTAAAGGTTTGCAAGAGCGCTCACATGCTGCATTGTGTGTCATCTCTAGAAGAGGAGAGATGCTACAAAATTATAAGTGCACACACAGTATTAATTTGGGCTCTGTCATTCAGCCCTCTCTTTAATTTCATTTTGCTAAATCTAAAAAAACTCAACCAAAATCCTGTTTTTCAGTCCTTGCCACTCAAATTGCATCAGCAACATTTTTGCAAACGATTGCTGCTCAAGAAGACATACTGTGAAAATACTGTTAAATATTGACTCAGAAAAACAGTTCACCTTCTTCAGAGCAACTGACCTTGGACTGAAGCTAGTAGATTTAGCTGGTGGAAAGCCTGATATGAAACCCAACAAAGCAATGGTTTCTGTTCAGGGCCTTACAGATACCTTGGGCACTGCAAAAGAAGGTTTTGCTTCATGAAAACCCAAAAATGTAAGACTTAAACCAATTCTCTAAGTTGAGCGCCCATAAAAAAAGCAAGGGAAAAAACTGTCTGGTCTTCCTTCCTCCTACGAAAGGCAAAAAGATGGAGGAAACTCTTCAGGAAGAAAACTCTACTGCTTGAGTATATGAGATGTGCTAAAAGATTCTTAACACTGAAATCCAGTTTTGTGAATTTTTTTTCTCCATTAGCAGTTTACTAATTTTCTGTCTTATTTTCTTAAAGGAGGAAATAGCTAGAATTTGTGGAAGCATCTGAAACACTATTCAGCCTACCTATACAAATATAAACCACAATTAGTCATAGTTCCAAAGGAAAGGACTCCAACAGTGTAACATTAGACCAGGTTTTAAGCTGCTTTTTTCAACAAGCAAATGTTACTTGCATTTAGAAAAACCAAAACAAACAACTTCTATTCTAAGATCTAAATGTAGCTGCTTCAGATCTCAGCAGGGAAACTGCAGTTTAAACTCAGACAAAAGTTTAAACAAAAAACCCCACCATATAACAGATGCATTTTTCTAGGTCTTTTTACCACAACATTTATAACCCTTTCTCATTATCGATGTTTACATGAATATATACAAAATTAAATAAATGGCTATTTGACTTACCTGCTGATTCCAAAGGTACGACATGTAGTTTTAACATGCTGCCTATGTGCGTGGGTAAGGTTTCTGCAAAACTCAGCACTGAAAATTTCTTGTCTTTGGCAAAAGACAAGAAGTCATCATTCAGCTCTTTAAGTGCAGGAGAATCTAAGAAAGAGCAACATAATTTTTGCAGTGTTATCTGGAACATAAGGTTATAGCATTTGTCTGGCAAGACTGCATTGCTAAAGAGTTGGTTTTGAAAAATTAATATGACAGTAAAAGGAGTAGCATTTAGTCTGTAATCCCTTTTTTCCAGTTACCATATGCAACAATTGTTTAGTTCTGCATAGCATAGAATTAGTTTGGAAGATAAGAGTCCAAGGTCTGGTACATGTTAGTTATTACTTCGCTGAATGGCCCAAACTACTCTTTAAACTTGTTCTGACTCCCCCTTTTCTCCTCACCTCTGCAATCAAAGAAACAGCTACTCAGAATCACTTGCAATAATTCAACACACAACCCAAAACATAGAAAGGCGGTTTTTGTTGTTTTTACCCAGCTTTTTCTGACAACAGGATGGAAAAAACAAAGCTTCGTGAACACATTAGCAGAGTTCCCTGTTGTTAGATGGTAGCAAAGTGAACGTACCCTTGCTGAGTTCTTTAACCTCCACAGACGGAAAGAGAAGATATCTGGCATTTATAGAATATTCAGCCAGCTGGGAACCATGGTGAGGTACACTATAAAATATGATTCCTCTGGTGTTGTTTACAATTTTATCCATTTCTGGATTCTTGGAAGCATCCACCAGCATCTTTTTGACTAGAAGACCTGGCAACAGAAACTGAATTAATGCAGGGATTTAAACCACTGTGAAAATAATGAACATGCTATATTATCCATGAAACAATTAACCATATTCTTGCCTCATTGATTAGTCCTTCGATTGTCAAATATATAAGATTAAGCTGAAGAAAAACCTAACTGAACCTGAGAAGGCATTAATATAAAATGTCAATGAATGATGCAAATCCAATTTTGGTTTGTTTTAAGGGTTGCTAATGACATTTACTATATGCCTGATCATGGAGAAAATTTTGCCTCTGGATTTCCATTTACATGAATTTCAACTCACTGAGTTTTTAAATCAACATGTAAAAACAAACAGCAATAAAAATCGTTTCAAAATGTATATGCTATTGAGTATAACACATTAAGAAAATTGAAATCTGTTTTTCATTTTTAGGTCTTTGCAAAATTTTTAAATAAACTATTTGAATAATTGTATTTCAATCTGAATTTAACATCTTATTCTGAAATAAAAAGTCAAAGTAATACTTTATATCAAACAGGCAACATGCTTACCACCCATGCTATGAGATACCCACACCAGAGGTCTGTCTCCAATCCCAGCAGCTTTGAGCTTGTCAAGCAGCTCACTGCTCCTGTAAGCAATAGATTTCCTGCAAAGAAAAAATGAACACAGGCATAATGAAGCATGATAGGTTAAAAGGCAATGTTAAAACACAAAGAATTTTCAGTGCTGTGTGTTTATGAAAGTGAATTTGCTACAGAAACTATAATTATTTAATTATTGTTGCTACAGTGAAAAATGCCAAAAACTTTTTAAGATTGGCTTCACAAGGACAACAGAAATTGAGCTAAATTCAGTTTCTTGCTCTTGCAAGAAAGTTTTATTTTAATTTCACTTACCAATCATTTCCCTTAGCTTGACAAACTGTTTTATGGAGTTTTAAATAATTTCATTTACACACCGTAACAAAACGATGTTTTCATTTTATGAAAGCAACATCGACGCATCATGAACTTTATTCCTTGCAACAAGAACATACCTAGTGTCTGACAAAAATGTATTTTGCTAAATATTGCTCCAAATGTGGAGCAGGGTACAGAAACTTAATAACTAAGTGCATGATCAACCAACACATTTAAAAAAATCACAGCTAATCTCTGTTACACTTTCCAGACAAGAATCTCCAAATGCTTTGTAGTGGAATAGTATGAAAGCATAATAATCTCCACTTTGTAAATGAAAAGACTCAACTCTGGAAAGGATAAGCTACATTTTAGAGGCTGAAAATGAATCTGTGGTACAACCAAAACAAAACCAACCCCAATTCTCAATCCAAGCTTGAAAGTGCAACATCATTATGCCTTGCAGTGTAACAAGAATCAAACACAGAAAGTCCTTGGATAATGAAAGCATCAGGATATCGGGGCAACCACTGTGCAAAATAATTCACTTCATCTCTATTGGTCTCAGCATTCTCACTAGAAATTGCTTTATAACACATATGAAAAGGATACTCAAATGTGTCTTTTCAACTGAACAATAGGTTTTAGGCTAGCAGAGAGGCATAAAAATTCACTTTTGAAACAGCGAATGAGACTATACACTTAAAAACAAACCAAGTTTATGATTATATTGCCACATCTTTGTTCCTGCTAGTTAAAAATATCTTCAATATTTTTCATTTATTATTAAACATATAAAACTAAAAAATAATCAAATACTATGCTTGGGTGACCATAAATAGCAGGTAATGTAATTTTCCATTTTGTAATGAAAAAGACATTAATCTTAGTGAAAGAAATACATGTTTATTTCTTTAAGCATACTTCAGACAGACACGGAATAGAGTTTTCTTAGAATCACAGAATCATTTAGGTTGAAAAAGACCCTTAAGATCATAGAGTCCAACCACTAACCCAGCACTGCCAAGTCTACCACAAAACCATGTCCTTAAGGGACATATCTGCACATCTTCATATCACCTCCAGAGATGGGGAGACAACCACTTCCCTGGGCAGTCTCTTCTAGGGTTTGACAACCCTTTCAGTGAAGAATTTTTTCCTATTATCCAATCTAAACCTTCATTGGTGCAACTTAAAGCCATTTCCAGTCTTCTTTGGACCTGTAACCACCCACATGCTTCTTACTGTCATTTTTCTGCCTCATTTCAAATAAGCATATCAACAGTCATGCCTTCCTTATTTTTTCCCTGCTTACATGTCTTCTTTAATGCAATAATTGCATTGAGCTATCATATAGCCAGAAGGAGGAGGGAATGAACAAGTAGCAAGTTCCCAGTCTATTACACACATGCTGAAAAAATTTTTTCTTCCCTGCACAAAACATAATCCACTTTCAGATTCCTAACCTGTGAGCAGTCATGCACACACCTCCACTGAAGTACACAAGTTGAATCTACAGTACTAGTTACGTGCTAAAGTATCTGCATAAGTGTTTAAAGGACTTAGGTTCTGATTTAAAGATCATGATTACTAAGCCTAAAATTCATTCAAGCCAAAGAACCCTTACAGGCTCAAAGTATTTTTATTTTTCAGGAAGAAAATGCATGATGATTGCATCTTCCTCTGACCTACCCAGTTCACCAACAGCAAAAATGCAACTCCTCTGACAATTACACTACCTGACCAAATCAGATACAGTTGCTGTATTTTATGGGTCAAAGTAACACTTTTTGAGCAAAGTATCTTTGTATCAGAAATAGTGTGGCCAGCAGGAGGAGAGAAGTGACTGGTGAGGCAATGCCTTGAATCCTGTCTTCAGTTTTGGGCTCCTCATTACAAGAAAGATTTTGAGGCACTGGAACACGTTCAGAGAAGGGCAACAGAGCCAGTGAAGGGTCTGGAGAACAAGTCCTATGAGGAGCAGCTGAAGCAGCTGGGGTTGTTTAACCTGGAGAAAAGGAGACCCAGGGGGGTGACCTTATCTCTATGACTACCTGAAAGGAGGGTGCAGCCAGCTGGGGGTTGGTCTCTTGGCCCAGGTAACAAATGACAGGATGAGAGGAAACAATCTCAAGTTGCACCAGGAGAGGTTTAGATTGGATATTAGGAAAAATTTCTTCATCAAAAGGGTTGTCAAGCACTGAAACAGGTTGCCCAGGAAGTGGTTGAGTCCCCATCCCTGGAGGTACTAAAAAGATATGTAGATGTGACTTAGGGACATGGTTTAGTGGTGGACTTGGCAATGCTGGGTTAATGGTTGGACTCAATGGTCTGAAGGGTCTTTTCCAACCTAAACAATTCTATGAAAATATATGCTTCATTTTATCAGGAGTTCAAAGCCATAGTACAGTGATTTTTTTCCTGTGCTTATGAAGCATTATAGGGTCACTTCAAGAAATATCCCCCTTAAGATTTACATTAACTAATAGCATAATTTAGTCTCCCCTAAACATGAGTAGAATGGACTGTAAGAATTCACGAAGTTGCCAGAAGTGGCTATTCATGAGGCTAAAAAAACTTAAGCATACCATGACTATTCCTAATTTTTTCCAAATTTGATTTTCCAATGCAACACAAGATAAATTCACTGTTTCACACTAGGTGATTCCAAGGATCAGCTTTACAGGTCTCCCTCCTGCCCCCCCTCCAAACTGCAGATGCTATATTTGTTACCTGTGAGCCTCAACAGGACATTTTGCTTTCCAGTCACTCAAATGGGTGTCATATTCTACAGATAGGATTCTAAGGGAAGGACAGTCTGAAGCCAGCCATGTCTAAATTAAAAGAAAAGCAAAATCAAAGAACTTATAATTGGGGTACTTAAACTCTTGCAAGCAACTTACCAGCAAGGAAGCAAAGATGTTACTATGGGGACAATATCAAGCAAGACTTTCGCTCATCAATTAATCCCCAAATACATTTTACACCTGGATTATTATTCTTATTATATGCTGGGGAACTCTAGGTTGTTCCCCAGCCACAAAGTAGGCAAAGGATGAAGACTGATCTCTAACTCGTGTGTTCCTGGCTCCCTCTCCTGGGTGAAACAAGACTAAGATTACCAACAGGACTGATCAGCTCAAGTTTTACAGAGATACTTCAGTGGCTATACCGGTGTGAGTCACTTGAAGCAGTAACCAGTTATTCACTAACAATACTTAAATAGCAATCTGCACATACTTCAACACCTATGTAAGAAAGGGTACTTAATTTAAAATGTAATTTTATATATCTTTTCCTCATCAATAACATTCCATTAAAAAAAAAAGAGCATAAGGAAAGCAGCCACGGCCGCCTATTTCACTAGCACGTAAATGATGTTGAGAGCATTAAACTTAGCAGGGATTTTTCCTTGCAAGAACAACAAACAACTCACTAACAAAAATCTATCAGGAACTTGGAAAGTGCTACTTGTATAACATATTACAACTAATGTGATTCAAAAAAGACATCTGCCAGACAGTGTCCTTCTAGATGCTCTGGACAGCTCTCATTAATGAGAAAACAGCAACCATGTGTAAAAATGTTACTGCCTTTTTACCTTTGGCCAGCACTGACTATAGTCCTCTTCACCTTCTGAGACCTTTTTATCCAAATGCCTGTCAATGTCTTGCTGTCGCCAGGTTTTAAATGCTGCTCCCAAAAGACCGTGAACAAAAAGGATGTCTGCTCTGATGGGTTGACTGATCAAGAAAAAGGAATTTTTAAGAGATATGTGGTACATATTCTTTTAGCAAATTAGAACTTCTAACCTAAGGGATGCCAAAACACTTTTTTTAACACTACTTGTGATTTCTTATCTCGTGGACAGTATATCATGGTATTTCCAAGAGTACACTCAGATCAAGACAAAAACCAGGGATTCACCTAGAAGAGATATAAAAAGAGGTATGGAAAGTACCCACCTCACAAATCATAATTTTCTATAATGAAAACCAGCTTTCCCTCCAGCTACTATTAATGCAGCTTTATCATCTAATTAGATCTTCACTGCAATCTGAGTAATACCAATGAGCCCAGGGAATAGCTGCTACTAAGTGACAGCACACACCCGAGACTGCTTCAGTCCCAGATCCACAACTGCTATTTAAAGAAGCTAAGATTAAAATTTACTGCATCTTAGGCCAACATGTGCTGATGCCAGTAGAATAATTACAAGGCATGGTATTCAAGACATACAGTGCAAAGGTTAAAGGGTTGCAACTCATGCAAAGCAGTAATTAATCTCATGTTTTGTGTTTGGATTTTTCCATGGATTACAGTGATACCCTTGGTTATGGTTATGGACTACTCCAACCACTTCTGTTGTTCTTCTACTTGAGAATGTAAATTCAGTCCTTTCAATCCACCAAAGAACAGGAGGAGCAGGTGATATCACTACAGCGGCACTCTGATTTCAACTCTTCCAAGGTTTTGTAACTGAACAGCATAACAAGAAACTCGAAGTACAGCATTTACAATGTCTCCTCCTGCTTTACCTGCTACGATACTGTGGATGTAAGACATAAACGCCATCTGGGTATTTTTCTTCCACCATGTCCCTGTCTAGATTAGCCAAAGCTCTGGATGCATGAGAAGACTGAATGATATGTGGGGATTTCATTACTTCAGCAAGTACAGAAACCCAACCTACATTGAGAAAATAAAGCGGCAGGTTAACTAATAGAAACATCATCCAAATGAAAGAATCCAGAAACATCACCCTTTAAACTATATTTGTGAAAACAGATGTTAAAACTTAAGAAGGGTAACATCAAAATAAATTATTTCAATCCACTCTTTACCTGAGGAAAGCCAAAGATAGGTAAGTGGAATCTCCAAAATTCAAAAATTCAGAGAGGCAAGGAGGCAATGTATTTTACTACTGTTCAGCTTATGATCTGAAGGAGAACGTCTTCTCAGAAGAAAAAGGTAAAATGCAAGGAAGATGGTGAAAATGAATCTTAAAGCACAAGAGAGGCATAAAAAACAACCTACAGGAGCAATGGTAGGTGAAAAAAATTGATGCTCCCTGTAAGAGTAGTACGACCATTTCTAATTTTAAAATCCAATGTATGAAAAACTCATTATGGAATTAAAATATCCCTGCTATTCTAAAAATACTATACTATTTATACCACAGAAACATATGATAATTAGATTTGATACAATTGTCAATAAAATTTTAAGTCATAGCTACTATGACTTACAAACACTTTATAATACTCTACCTAAAGTGTAAAATTTTCTTAAACATGGATGGGGATGTTCATAGACTACTGAAAAATTCAAAGGAATATCTTTTATGTGCACACGCAAATATATATGTCTCTTTCAAATCCTGATAGATCTTGTTGCTGCTAGCAAAAGTGGCCTATAAATCACAATTACATTACAGTCAAGTTCAAAAGGAAAACCTTGAAGAGAAATTATCAAATGGAGGCTGGTTTAAAAAAGAACACTATATCTCATGAGCATTGTTTCAAAATCTTGTACATTATGTTACTACTAGTATAATCAGTAAGTTGTTAATTCAGGATAGTTCACTGTAGACTAAGGAAGAGAATGAACTGACATTTGAGTTTTGATTTAAACAAACAAATTTTTTAAAAAGAATTATGTATTTAAATTACATTTCTAAGCAGAATATATGTTGACCATTGTGCACGTTCTCCTTCAGAAGAATACTACCTAAAGTCTACTTTCAGTTCTCCAAATACAATGGAGACTGCCAAGCTAGTTTGACTAAAACTAGTCTTTGGTTTTGCATTTCTCTTAAATGAGCCAAGACAAAGAGTCAAAAATAGTGTTCAGAATCCTTCTGTTTCCAGATACCCCATTACAGCTACTACACAATGCATCACTTTTTCTTCCTCTTCCTGTGCCAGCAGTTTTTGCATGGAAAAGAGCCTTAGAGGTTCTTTCATCTTATGCATCATCCAGCAATAAAAGAGAAGCTTTATCAACTCTGGACCAGCAGTATCCAACTGCTCATCTCTGGAGTTTGGTTCACTGTCTAAAATTCCTTTTGTACTGAGAGCTCTGTCCCAGGGAACTGCTGACTCTCCTGTTTCAATCTCTTCCTCTACATATACGCTTTCAGCAATCATAAGAATTTAGGAATGGTGCTACAATTCAGAACAAAGGTCTTTGTAGCCCAGTTGCCTTTCTTCAGAAGTGAGCAGTGTGGAAGTTGCAGAACAATAGAAGAATAGAGCAGTAAAAGGACAATTATGCAGTGCTGAATCTACTCTACACCCTCTGCTTTTCTGCAATCAACTTGGTTTCCATGTGTAGAACTTTATGGATTTTTCTTTTAATGAATTTATCTAATCACTTTTTGGAGCTTTGTAAATCTTCAACTATCACCATGTTTTATGGCAATTTTTAGTTTGGTCATGCAATATATTGAAAAATATGTATTTATTTGTTCTGTCTCCTTATAATTTAATGTGCAAGAACCTTTGATCTTGCATCACAACAAACAGCAGATGACCATTCCCTCCTTGCCTTCTCTATGCCAGTGAAGAGAATTTTACAAATCTTCATTGTATTCTCTTTCAGTCACTTTTTTCCATACTAAACATCTCAGTTTAGTTATTTGTTCTTTATATCACAGCCATTTCAAATTTTTCATCATCCTCACAGTCTTTTCCTGTGCCTTTGCTACTTCTCCCTTGTGTAACAGAGAGATTAAAAACGCACACTGTGTTTAAAAGGCAGACACCATCTTGGACCTATACAACAGCATATTGATATTTTCTATTTATTTATTTTCTAATAAAACATTGAGATTTATTTATTTGGTACAGAACTTTCATTGTAATATTTAGAGGGTATTAAAAAAGGGGTATGAGAGAAAAGCTTAGCAGAAGTTAGTAGTTTAACTACTAGGAAAACAAGGGAGGGAAAGGCATCATGTTTCACTTTGTTCCAAAAGGTGAGGATTGCAAGTTGGTCTGTTCCCGTACAAGACTAAAACACAGTAAATTAAAAAAAAAAATGTACAAGGTAGATGATCTGTAAGAGCAGGAAACTCGAAAAAGATTTTTGCCAGTAATGTGAACATCAACAAAGTCCAAATTTTCACCATCCATCAGACTTTGGACACCTCTCATTGACATACATTGGCTAGACAGCAAACAGGAGTTCTTAATCAAAACCATCTAAACAGTCTACATTTTTTGTGTTAAAAAACCTGAACAACACCTCCCCAGCCCCGCAAATATAAAACCCACACCACTACCATGGTGCTCTTCATTTTACATAAGCACCAAATCCTCAGAAATTTTCAGAATAGAAATCTGACATTCAGACTACTCGCATTTGCTTTCCTTTTACCTGCACGTACTATGGATGAATGAAGATGTTCATCCAAAGCCATATTTCCAATAATGCGAATTATGTTCCTCTGTATCTTTGCTGAATCTTTACGTAGCTGGTATATCCTCTGTAGTAGCTGAAGGCCTCCTTTAGCTTCAATTTTATCACAGTGAGAAGAAATCTAGCATTATACAGTAAATACAGTGATAATAATTAGATATTCTGCATCTTCAGATGCTGTTAATTCACAGATTAGGGAGTTTCAAGGAGCCGATATAATGCAGAGCACTTATTACATGGAAATTATCATTAATCTAGAATTTATTATGCCATAGTTAAAGAGGAAGTAAATATTTTAATATGGTAGATGCTTGATTCCTATGAATTGACAACCTGGAAAACACTGAGTACCATCACTTTACTCTCCTCCACATCTTAGGGAGATGAGATTTTCTCCACTTGGCATGATCAAATTTCAACTTAAGTTCAAGAGTCTGAAACAGGCCAATATTCTGTATTTGTTAGAGCATTATCTCAACCAGAGCCACGTGTCTCCCTGTCCACCATCTAAAATGCACTGAAATCCAAAGGTATTTCTACTTCCAAGTAGTACTACTATCATTATCGATACTAAGGGCAACAACAGATTTTAGTCTAAGAAGATGAATATGCGCTAATTAGTTGTGTCAACTACCAATATTGGCCAAATGGTTATGACTTGAACAGATTGTCTACAGTGCTTAAAAATGCATGGTAGCTACCAAACTGCTGATATCCTCAAGTCTGTGGCTTTCAAGAGTCACAGCTTGCGTGAAAGAGTACAGTCACAAGTTGCTTAAACTGAAAATCTGGAATATAACACATTCCAGACTAAGTCAGAACTTCTCTGTATATGGAAGATGTGAAAGAAATACCAGCAAACTGCACTTTATCCATCTCTACTATCAATAACAATTTGGTTTTCTCAACACTGTTTCTCAGTGGTTTAGCTTCTGAGCAATGAAGTGCACACAGAGGAGTGCAGCAACAGGAAACAAGAAGAGTCACTGTTACAAAAAGTCTCCCATACTCTTCATCCGTGTCTGCAAAGAACAGACTGGTCCTGGGAGGCCACTGTATTAGCTGCTTGCTGTGCAGTAGTCTGCCCAAAGGCAGTGGCCCCTGAAGGAGGGAGCTTTTTGAGTAGATAAGGTTTGAATTCATGAGGCTATTTTACTTTGTGAAAACCTGGCACTAGAGTCAGATTAAGAGCCACAAGAACAGACCTGCTTGTAAGCTTTCTGAACTGATGTACACTGACTCATACAAATCCACATACTTTGCACTGAGAATTTCACATCATCAGTATCTCGATTACTGAGAAGCTGCAGAGTGGAAGCACTGTTGCCTCATGATATCCATCTCCAATGACTTTGGCTGTCAGTGGGAAGTAGCCCCACATAGGATGAAATCGTTTAAGCCACCCGGACCTCAGGCATTCTCTCCTGCTTTTCTGTCTCAGAGCTGCCCTTTTACTTCTTGAAAGATAAACACAGGTATACTACAGGAGAACTTGTAAGGGCTAATTAGAAACAAGAACAGAACTTACATACACTTTCCCATGAGAAAAAAAATTAGCTTGTTACACTGCCTTTGTTTCACACCAGTCTCGGTTGTCTGAACACCTTTACAAAAGGAGTGAGGGGTAGGAGACAAAGAAATGGCAACTCCTTCCCAATAAATGAGAGACCATTAGAAAGGAATGTTTATAAATGTAGTTTAAAGGACAAATTACCTTAGAATGCTGTACTAAAGCCTGCAAGCAAAAGAGTTCCACTGTTTCTGAAGGGATTTTACTCAATGTCTCACAATATGGAAGTCCGTTTCCTCCAAAACACCATAAGCCTCCCTGAAATGAGAAACAGTAAAAATCATAACACACTTCAAACAGCTACATAAAACAAGGATGTCTAAACTGAATCATTAAGTGTGTAATGATCTATAGAAATGGCTTTAAAGAGTGCACAGCATGCACGCACTTTTCAAAATGTACAAACTACACAACAGTACACCACAGAAATATTTACTGTTTTTAACTGAAATATTAATTAGATTTTCAGTCAGTAGTCTCCATAGTCTATTAACTTCAAAACATAAATAAAGGGAAAAATGTAGGATTTTCATTTTGTTAATGAATGTCTTCTTTTAAGATCATTTGCTTAAGCGATAAAAGCAAGACTCAAACTAAATTTAGACTTCCATAGTTGCAAAACTGAAAATAGGAGGAAAAAAGGTCTCCAACATGTGGCATAGCCTCTGAAAACCAGTCTCTCAAATCACACAGCAGAAAGACCATCATAACCTCAATAAAAATCAAAATGCCTATAAGTGCAGTGTCTTACCAAAGCTCACTTTGTAGCAAGAGCTCTGGCTGTGAAAAAATGAAGGAGTGATAGCATAAAAATAATACACATAACTCTGTTATAGGAACTATAGAGTTATTGCACTTTGAAATCTCCAAATGAAGGCTGACAAGCATCACTATTAAAATGAATTCACGTTTGCTATTGCATCTTAAAAAAAATAATGATCATTAAAGAAGTCACAACTTTTAAATAAAAAATAAAATTCACAAGAAAGAGTGGATGAAAGTAGCATTACAATTATTATTTTTAAGCAATAATGGCACTTTAAATGATGTTCCTAAAGCCACTAAGGAAGCTGTTGCACTGTTGAAGAACCCTAGTTTCCAAGTTCAGACAGACCACTAGACTATTCCATTTCTGGTTTGATAACAGGGATCTGTTCCAGTGAGGAATTTCCACGTGATATAACAGAGTTTACTATTTGAGGTGTGCTAACAACATACTAGTTAGCTAGTAAGACTTAACAGAGGTTTAATCATCTCTGCAGTAAATGAAAATTCAAACAACAGTAAGATAAAATGTGAAAAATCACTTTATCAGCACTACAAGGGGAAGGAATGTTTTGGATAAAATGATGAAATATCTGCTTAATGGGAAGGTTTGAAGGATACAATCTTTCACTAGATCTTTTGACTAATACAGCTGGGAAACACAAACAAGCTTTCAAGCAGACAGTCTGTATTTAGAAGAGATTTCGCTTATGTTCTGCGGTCACAAAGTCTCTGTATTTCTCTTCCTCTTACAATGCTCAAAAATGTGGAAATAGGTTTATATCTTTGAGCTCTGCAGTAACAAAAAACCCAAACAGTTCTACTTTGTAGATGGGAACCCACCCTTTGTGCAGCAAGAGTCTGGCTACTTTCACGTAAAGCAAGAGATGTGAAGTACTGAACACATGGATCAAGACCAGTCTGTGGTAAAGATACTAACAACAAGCGAAGCTCATCTTCTATGGGATAATCCTGCAAAAAGTAAGCACAAATAGCTTTTAGTTTTGTTCAAAGCATGAAGCAAAACACAGAGAAAATAAATATTTGACATAATGGAATCAGCCATACTAATGAGGCCATAAAATATGAACCCTGGACTTAAGTGCTCTGCAACTTTTTAATAGTTATATCTGTAAAGGCTTTGAAAACTGGTAATTCTAAAACCACCAAATAAGTGATGAAAAGCTTCATACTTTACACTTCATACTTTGGTATGTTCCTCTTGGCACAGGAAGCTTAAAAGTTCACCCTTAACTACACAGTAATTTTCCTAGAATCATAGAATATCCTAAGTTGGAAGTGACCTAAAAGGATCATTGAAGTCCAACTCCTAGACCTGCACAGGACCACCCCACAAATCACACTGTGTGCCTGAGAGCTTTGTTCAAACACTTCTTGAACTCCATCAGGCTTGGTGCTGTGACTACATCCCTGGGGAGCCTGTTCCAGTGCCCAGCCACCCTCCGGGTGAAGACCTTTTTCTAATATCCAACCCAACCCACCCCTGACACAATTTCAGGCCATTCCCTCGGGTCCTGTCACTGGTCCCCAAAGAGAAGAGATCAGTGCCTGCCCCTCCTCTTCCCCTCATGAGGAAGTTGTAGACTGCAATGAGGTCTCCTCTCAGTCTCCCCTTCTCCAAGCTGAACAGACCAAGTGGCCTCAGCCGCTCCTCATACAGCTTCCCCTCAAGGCCCTTCACCATCTTCACAGCCCTCATTTGGACGCTCTCTAATAGCTTTATATCTTTTTTATGTTGTTGTGCCCAAAACTGCACACAGTAATTCAGGTGAGGCCGCACCAGCTCAGAGTAGAGCGCAACAATCACCCTCCTCAACCAGCTCATGATGCTGTGCTTTTGGTGACACTCCATTAAAATGAATGTATAAATTACTAGTAAAACATAAAGACAACATTTCTTTTAAGCTTTTATATTCAAAATATTCATACAGGTGTTCGTTTAACAATCCACAGATCAACTGATAGATTCAACAAAGTTGAATAACAAAGTCTATTTGCCCACAGTCATGGAATTCACAGTTATTCTAATCCTGGTTGCATTCCGACATGGAGACTTTTGTGATGATCAGAGCTGCCACAATGATTTGCTTCAACTTGCTAAGCAGTAGATTGGGAACTCTTAGCTTCAATCACCTGGTAATCATACTCCTGTAAAAATATATGCACAACCATATACTAGTATAACCTAAGATAAGAAAGGAAAAACTGAGCATAACACCATGAATCAAAGTTGGTGTTTCAGAGTTTTGTTGGTTAACATATACAGGTAGTTTCTGACAGGTAGTTTCTGACAGGGACTTCTGTCAGTATTCATTCTATAAGCATTACAAAACACCTCATATATTATGCTTTGTGTGCCAATTCTGTTTATTGAAGAAGCTGATAATGGCATGACTGCTCTGACCATCATGTATATAATATATATATACACACCCTTAAAAATAACCTTAGAAAGAAAAACCAAGGCCAAATTTATCCAATAAAGATTTGTTGACACCCAAAACCTGGCAATGAAGAGGTGGGTCTAGAGCAGAGCACCACACCAGCACTGAGGATGCAAAGGCCTCCAGGAACACTACCTATGTGTAGGATTCTGTCAGGATCAATAAGGCAATCCAGGATGACTTCTTCACATTACCCATTAGGCACAGACAAGCAGTGTGTGTATCATACTGGTAACTGGTTCAGACTTCACTGCTGGTAAATATGTACTGTGGATATACAGTTCAAGAACAGTAATTGAGCAATGTGTTCAACCTTATTTCTTTCCATCATGCCATTCGCTAATGCAGATATACCCCAAGGGTATATCATATCTTACATTTTAGTCTTAATTTTACTACTAGTTAGTTACTTTAGAAGAACTCTAAACAACAAACAATAACGACAAAAGCAGTAAAAACAAATAAGCAACTAAGAATCATCTAATACCTACTTTTCATTTACTTACAGTCTTTATTTTTGGCAATGGTGGTGGAGGCAGGAAAAAGCGAAGGTCAACACCTTTGGATCGAGCCAAACCTATAGCAGTCCTTTGATCACAGGTTTGAGCAACTGTACCATATTGATAATCTGTCATACGAGAATTTCAATGTTAGGGTTAAAACTAACCTTAAACATTTCACTTGGTTTTAAATTAAGTTTCTGATCTACTTTGTAAATACACTTGAAAAAAGAATCACCCCTCTGCAATCTACTTAAACAAGTTCTGATTTTGTAACCACAAATTCCAGAAGTTAAAAACTGCAGATGTTAGATCAGCACTACGCTGAACTGAAACACACTTGGGCACTAACTGTTCATTATAGACCAGTTTGACATAGGTCCTCAGATATAATTTGAGCACAAGCAAAAGCAAATGTTCAGTATTGCCACTGTGAAAGGAATACAAGGACTACAAACCCAAGCTTGAGTTAAAATTTAAAAGGCATCATGCATACTCTTCTGCATACATTATTAAAAACCAGAGCCTTAAATCCAAATACTGCAGAGAGATCACCCCAAATTTCAAATGTTACAAAAAGTCACGTTTCAATAAAATTGATAGCACAGTACAGTTTTAAGTAGCCCTTCCTTAATGAAAATACAAGAGAGACTTTCAGTTTCTTTACTGAAGGGAAAGCAGACTTAAAGAGCAACTACTCTTCCTTTCCAAAACCTACTTACTTTATAGCTGGAAAAATTGAAAATTACATACTGCAATTCAGTGGCAAACTGAAGGGAAAGAAAATAAAAATTTGCTTCTATTCTTGTTACTGTTATTCAATTCTAGAACAAAACTGACAAGCCATTTAAAAGATAATTTTCACCGTCACAGATTGGCCATATTTTTTCTTCAGTGTAGATCACTTACACCTGCAAACTGAATTCACTGGAGCTGTGCTTTGGACAAGCTGAACACTTTGGTTCTAGCTGTGAAAAGTTAGCACATACTTTCAATCTTAAATTTTCTTGGACTCCATTTTGAAGTATCAGGTTAAAAAAAAGCCTGTTTCCCTCATAAGGCAGTTGGCAAGAACAATTAGTGTTTGTGAAATGTCCAAATACTACAACAGTGAGCACTACAGAGAAAGGGAGATAACAAAAAGCAGCTAAATTCCTAATACTGGATATCCTGTGCTCTGAGATCCTGAGATCACCCGCTAACAGACAGTATTTTCCTACAAACACCAGACAGTTACACTAAACTAGTACACAAAGCTTCAGTTTTGGTACATCCTAGCTTTCAAATGTTTTCAAACACAATTTGTTGATGTAAATTACCCATGGAAATTAATGAGATTTTTAAAGAGCCAATTTGAAACAAAATATATCCCATGGCTTGCAGTTGCATTGGAAGAGTGAGAGATCCTCAACTGACTGAATTACCAGACTAATGAGAATCCAGAACAGAATGTCACCTAGTTTATGTGGCCTAGTGATGGAGCGAGGAGAATGACACGCATATACACATACACACACACCTCCCCTTGGGGTTTCAAGGATATTTTTTGCTAGAGCAACAGGGTGAACATATTACTACTAAATAATAACTAGGACAAAAAATGGCTTACAAATAATGTTTACACGTACAAGTCCTTTACCTCTGGTTTGTCATTATTACATATCAGCTCCTAACCAATTTTTATCAACTTAACCATGGCTTTAAACTCACTCCTACAGAGCCTTATAAAAAAATCACTGCCACAACTTGTGACTGTGTTAGCAGTCCCAACAGAAAACCCTAGGAATAAGGAGCATGAACTGCTCTCCCACAACACAGCAATGGTTGGAATTCTCTGGTGGGAAACAGAGAGAGGCCTGCACTGCAGAACAAACACTCTGTGTCAGGGTGTTAGGAAACAACAGCTACTTGAAATGTAAATAACTCCCCCACATTTTAGACCAAATTTCAGAGCATATTTATGCTTCTTGCAGCTACTAGCTTTTCTTCATATTGGCAGCAGACTTGGAACAGCTAACTGAGACTTTGTTGCATTTCTGGGATGAATTAGGCTACATCAGCACACATTACCACGCCAGTGACTGTTGCTTGCCAGGTCTTGTACAGCCTGCAGTCGGACCATTTTGTCTTCTGACTGAGTTCTCTTTAAGAGAAGCCATAAGGCACATTCATGCTCTTCTCCATCAAATGTACTGAATTGTTCTTTTAACAAGAAACAAATGAAACACAAGTTATTAATAATGAGCATTTTAACAGTCACGTTGCTATTTGTTGAGTAAGGAAATACATTTCTTTTGATATCTGAATATTAGTTATTAACAGTAATTTAGAGTGTAATGTTTTAATATTAAATTAGTACAATAAACAATCACAGAATGACATCAGTAAAATGTTGATCCTTAAAGGGTGGGTTTAATTCATTTTAGTGGCACCAAGTTGATATTTCAAATATATGTGACAACCCCTGGCTGGCACTTATCAACCAGAATTACCAGCAACTTTTGAGGCTCTGACCTGGAACAATTAATTTCATAGGATGACATGACATTTCATATGAGGTGCATATTGTTATAATTATTTAACAGACAGTTAAATGAGAATAGACAGTATGCCTCAGGAACACAATTTCTTATAAAAATTGAAGTTCTTATTGTAAATTACTCTAAAAAGCAGTGACACTTACAAATAGACTGTGCTGCTTTCAGTTGATATTATCAATTCTGATGAAAACATAACATACTTTTCTATAATGAGATTTTGAGAGTATTTAATCCCACAAATACCTTTTGTACACAAAACGGGTATCAAATATTGGCCTGGTATCTTAAGCTTTAAATCTCTTCTGAAACAGGAACAAAACAACCCTCAAATCTCCTCTTAACCATTGCTTTTGTTTACTTTAAGAAAAAGAATGGTTTTAATACATAGAAAATAGACAACCGATAATCCACATTAATATAGAAATTATAAATTATATTATCACTGTTTCAAACAGAAAAGAACATGTTAAGTTTGTGAGAAAAAAATATTTTACTTTCTAAAAGCCCTACTTCCCACTATTAAAAAACAATAATCATAGATAAACTCATGCTTTCAATACCTACCATTAAAAGGTCTCCGGAATATTTTAGCTTCAGTTTCTAGAATTTTCCTCACTGCTTTATGGATTTCTTTTCTGGCTTTGTATGTGATCCCTACAAGAATATTTTTGTATTACTGGAAGTCTGAAAGACAGTTCCCTTGTAAATATATAAAAAAAACCACACACACATATACATATGGACATATATAAAGAAAATTATCTCATATATAGAGAACTATGTATAGAAAGAACAATCTTAAAAAAAAAAATCAGTCACCAACTAAAATAAATTTGGTGACAATTTTTGATAACAGATCTCAGGAAATATAACTTTCCTTATTATATAAGGGTGACTTCCAGAAACATTCTATTCTCTTAAAATTCTGTTTTTAAAACGCAAACAATTATGCACCTTACCTTGATATTCACTTGGATTTAGAGAAGCTGTACGTACGTATACATATGATTTAAGTTTTTCTTGATGTAGAGCTTGAGTATCAATTTGCAGCAACTTATTTAAGGACAGGACTTCATATGTAATGAATACAAAACCTCTTTAAAGAAAAGAGAACTGCACATGAATATTAACTAAAAAAATACGATGGCAAAAAGAGTTAACAATCACTTTGCTATAAATCATCCAGATTTTACCACATACATAATAGTCTGCAAATTATTTTCATTTCACGAAGTAGAGAAAAGGCTATAAAATACTTGAAATAAGTAATAACTATCAGAAATTATGCTTCCAAGCCATATTCCACCATGTCTATTGTGGTGGAATGGACAATATCCCTGAAATTGTCATATTTTTTGAGAGATACACAAATTAAACTTTTAACTGTATACAAAAATTACTTATATGCTTGTCAGTTACAACTTACCCTAGTACAAGCGATCCAGTTACCTTTGCAATTTTTCCTTGAAAAAATGAAAAACTCATGTCAAACAAAGTTGTGTGCATCACCTCAATATTAACATAATTACCATTTGATTATCGGACAGTAAGAACACCAGCCACTAAGAATAAGCTTTTAAAAATTTTTCTATTGCTCTCCACCTTTCAGGAAATCATCAACCAAAATTTACAACCAGAGAAAACATTACTTGATTAGAATTTCCTGCTCTCCTAAGCAAGACGATAAAACATGTATCCTGCCAGTGCTATTTACTTTGAGTATTGCTACCTCTCAATTGTATTCATTGCTCAGCTGCAGGAATCAACAGTAAACTTTCTCTGCCTGTATCACTAGCAATCATTTTGAACTCTAAATTATTTTAAAAAGTTAATTTTTTCTTACATGGTGTAGCTATATCTTCAATGTATATTACTGCATACAGGAGTACGTACATTCTTTGAAAAGTCCTGCAGAGTCTCCATAAGAAAATTATTTTTAAAAATAATTCCATTGAATCTAATTTATAAAGCAAACAGCTAATAAACACATGCTACTTGCAACAATTTTCCTTTTAAGTCTAACGATTCCTGTCAGATTTCAGCTATTTTGTCCCTACCACATTGATCTGATTATCTGAATAAGGACCTCTACACAGAGAAACTCTTTATCATTACCAGTAGCAGCAAACCCAATGGAACCCATCTCACCTATCATGAATAATTTCTTTTCCTCAGCATGAATTGGGAGATTTGCCCCACAACCACTGCTACCAGCTTCCGTCTTTGTGAGACCATAAGAATTTGGCATGCAGACAAGAGGCAGCAGCTACATGTTGAAGAAATAACTGGCAGAGAAGTTTGAAAAAGAAAAAAAATGCAATGCTTCCTGTAGAGCAGAAATTGAAATATCCTATCTTTAATGCTCAGAAATAAACTTTGTAAGAATTGTCATTCTATGCAGAAAGCACCAAAGAAAGCAGAGACTAAGCAAGAAAGACTGCAGAATTAATATCACAATATAAAATAAATAATAGAAACAAACTTTATTCCCCGTTTACTGACGTAATTATTTCATGGCTCTAGAGTTACCAAAAAAATCAGATACAAGCGGAGTTTAAGATAGTTTAATGAGACCACATTTAGTAAGGAGAGGACCTCCCATCATGTTTGTATCTGTTCCCAAATAATCTGCTGGTGTCATTTTACAAATCATTATGCAAAGCAAGGTCAGACGCAGATAGACACTATAGGTTAATAGGAGCTTTTAATCACAAAGTCTTCAGGGATCTAGAACTTTAGTTCTAAATAATGCATGACATCACACCATTCTTTTTTATTAACACTTCAGATCAATACATAATGAACTGTACTTACTGATATCATTCCAGGGTAGGTGTGTTTTTGTGGCTGAACCTGAGGTTCCTATTTGTCTGTAGCAAAATATACAGTAAGCAGACACTGACATTCTGTGTATTAAAAAAAAAAAGTAATGATCGATTTGAGAATTACAGCAGAAAACCTGCAGCAGTTTTTCCCTGTCTTTTTACAGAAAAGGTCATGATAGCAAATGTCACAATAAACCATACTTGTGTCCTTTTACTCCCTATAAAGCACTCCAATTAAAAAAATCTATAAACTCCTTAATTTAATGGGCTGCATTTCAATTACAAGAAAAGTTTAAAGCAGTTTTTCATCAATTATGTGTTACTGTTGATTTTAGTATGTATTTCCAATTAACTTCTCTGCTTCTAAATTTCCTTTTCTACTTCTTAGTAACTCCCCCTAAAATACCAGATACACTCATGTCTCCATCAAGACATTACTCTATATGACATGCACTTTAATACAACTCAGCAACCAACTGCTTTTAAAGTTTATAATTGATTGTGTTAGCAAGTAAGTCTTTCATTCTGATTAACAAGGCTCAAGGAACTACTACATATTTTTGGCTTTAAATGGCAAATCTAACCAATACTTAAAGAATGTGAAACCTCTACGGTTGTTAAAAATTAGTACTGTTTCTCAAATGCTCTGACTTCATGGGCTCATGAAACTCACAGGGCATGCTTACAGGTAAAACATGCATCTCATTCTGAAAAGGTTCTAACGTGCAAAAGAACGAGAATCTAGCCTGAGTCACGAAGAAGAGAACTCCTTCTAAAATTAAGACCTTAGCAATTCAACATTATGAAGCCACAGGATACCAACAGAATAACTGCACTATATTCACTGAATGCTGAAATCAAACTAGATTTTTTTTCGAAGTCACAAACATACATATATTAGAACTACCAAAGTTCTGAATGTACAGGCAAGCCAATGCAAGCATGAATTTTCTTGACAGTAGCAGTCTTCATGAAGGTAGTATGAAAGTCCTTCAGAAATATGAAATATTCTTCTAATATATATGATGCAAGGCACTCAATTTTCCTGGTTTTACAGGCAGGAAGATGAGTTACGAAAAATTTGCTGTAACTTCCATACACTTTCTAGATATTACCTTGACTCTTTTAACAAGTGGGACTATTCATGAGGGACTATGCACTTTAGCCCACTGATCAAGGCTGTATCTTAACCAAGTCAATTTAGGCCAGACAAAAGCACCAATTCCTGTTCCTACCACTCACACATACTTACCATTTTATGTATTAGCAAAAGTTACTGCTTTTACACCTTCTTTATATAAGAAAAACTTGTCTAAATTAGGAAAATTTAAAAACTGGCTTTGGCAACCCACAACAGCATGTTACTTCTGACAAAGACCTCCTCTCAAGTCTTAGTTGACAGAACATGTAGTATTTTTAGCACAAGCATTATAGAAAAACCCAGAAAGAATATGAAATGTAATAATCACAAAAATATGCAAAAAAATAGTTTTTGCATACACTGCAGCAGTAACATGAAACTTGTATTTTGTAAGTGAAATTTTAGTGTCTGCGTTGATGCATTTATACTAACTGAAATACTGAGTTGATGTGTTTAAGTGGATTTAAAACCACAAAAATATCTCTCCCATATCAATCAAATTCTTATGTTGGAAACATAGTCATTCTTATTAAATAACAAATTAGGTCTATATCACCACAATCACAACTCAAAATGATAATATGTCCCTTGTGTAAATCTGATCTTGAAACACGGGAGCCTGATAAGCTCCCTGAATTTAAGATAATCTCTACAGACCAAGAAAAACGCTTATATCACTTTTATTGTCAGTGTCCAGTTCCTCTAAACAAGGGGTTTCTGTTTGTTTCCTTCCATTAATGTGTCTTCCTCTTTTGTCATTTCCCCAAAAGTTTTGATTTTTCACTTGTCTCTTGTTTGTGTTTGGGGCATTTTTGAAAAACGTCAGTATCACCCCAGCACTCCCACAATCACTGCCAGGAGACTACTTTTTGACTTCCGTCATTTCAACATTGTGCTTATCCATGCACTTCAGCAGAGTACACAACACTCTGATACACTCTGAAGACACTGATAATCAGTCCTCTAGAGACACCTCTCCCACCTCCAAACTCTGTCTGATGGCAGTTCCTTTACTACCTTTATTCACAGAATAACACGCATTTATTCTTCTCCCTAGCCAGAGTCTACAACTGCAATAAACATGTGGTTCAGTGACAGCAGGTGCCACAATTACTTGAATCTGAAACAAGCACCTGCAAACACAGGAAGCCAAAATGAGTGCCATTTCTCTGCTGCCAGGAGCCTCTGTTCAGGTCCAAGAGTGCACATAGAATCATAGGGACCTTCGATTGGACCTTAAAGATCATCTAGTCTCAACTCCCCAGCCATGGGCAGGGACACCTCCCATACCTTGAGCAAAAGGTTGCTCAAGCCTTTTCCAAGCTGGCTTTGAACACTGCCAAGGTTGGGGCACCCACAACCTCCCTGGGCAACCTGTTGCAGTGCCTCGCCACCCTCAGAGTAAAGAATTTCTTTCTAATATCTAAACTAAATTTCTCCTTTTTCTTTTGTACCCATTACTCCTTGTCCTATCACTACAGTTCCTGATGGAGAGCCCCTCTTCAGCTTCCCTGCAGGCCCCTTCAGATCCTTTAAGGCTGCTATGAGATCTCCATGGAACCTTCTCTTCTCCAAGCTGAACAGCCCCAGCTCTCTCAGCCTGTCTTGACGGGGAGGTGCTCCAGTACTCTTAGCAAATTCGCAGCTCTCCTCTGGACCGGCTCCAACAGGTCCACGTCCTTCTTACGCTGGGGGCCCCAGAGCTGGATGAATCATTTCCCTCGCCCTGCTGGCCACACTCCTTTTGATGCAGCCCAGGATTTGGGTTGGCTTTCTGGGCTGCGAGCGCACATTGCCGGCTCATACTGAGGATTTTATGCTTAGGGATATACGCAAATATAACGCGAAAGGACCCATTTTGCAGCCTGTTTCACAGCTGGTCCGGGCAGTTGCGAGCCCCCTCCCGCACCGGCGGGTGCGGTGCCCACCTGCCTGTCACGAACCTACCGTGGGGCAGGGGCGCCGCTGCCTCGGGACTGTGCCACCGGGGCTTATTTAAAAAAAAACACAACAAACACCACCGCAATTTTAGACGATGAAACACGTACACGGGGGTGGCTCTGTGCCTCTTTCCGAAGGGGTTCAGAAACAAAACAACCTGCTACCCCGAGACGCCCCCCGTGTCTCGCCCGTCCCCGTGTCCCGGCCGCCATGCCCCCACCCCGCTCCAGCAGCGCAGCTCCCACCTTCCGCCTCCGCCGCCGCCCCCGGTGGCGACGTCCGCGCGCCCGGTGACGCCAACCCGCGGGCGCTGCCGGGAGCAGCGCCGCGCGTGCGCGAGAAAGGCGCTTCCGCCGTTGGGGAGCGGCGGAGTTGGAGGTGGAGGGCTGAGGCCTGCAGGAGTTGCGCGGTGCGAGGCGGGGGCAAGGCAGGGACAGGAGCTTTTGGGAGCCTCTCTGTCCCAGGCGGGCGGGACCAGCAGCGCTGCTGGTTCGGGGATGTGAGCTGTCTAAAGGATTTACGAATTTAACCAAAGCGTTGTTTGTTTTTGTTTTGTTTTTTTTTTTTTGTGATTGCAGGTTTGCTCCATTCGCGTGTGCGACCCGAAGCAAGGGGTTGTTTTTGCGGTCTCTCCCTCCCGGTGTTTGTAAGAGAACCGAGAAGATGGTGAATGTTCTGAAAGGTGTTCTGATTGAGTGGTGAGTAACAGCGCTTACCGCCTTTCCTTGTGTCAAAACCTGCTTATTTCTCCTTAAGTAACTTAAGAGTCTGGACAAAAGGAATTGCTGTGATGCAACTGTTTGAGTTACCTGTAATTTCCATAATTCCGAAATGTTTTCTTCTAAACATTTAACTTAAGAGGTGACATCGTGACTGTTCAGTTAAGGTGTGATAAACGTACAATTCATACTTGAATTTTTTTCCATGCAATACTACTTTGAGTAAGAACTGTGTTCTCCTGGGTTTTGGTTATCCTTAAACAAAAGTATGCTTTAAGAAAACATGTTTTCATAGTACTATTGCTGAAGACAAAAATGTAAGTTCAAACTTAGCTTATTAAGGGTTGGATTTTTGGTTTTTAGTTGTTTGTGGCTTTTTTTAAGATGCTTTAGCAGAAGCATAGGGGAACTTCTCTGCTAATCAAGCAGCTGATTCTAGTCATTAGACTTTATCAGTTTATTTTTGTCTCTAAAGTAACCAAAGCAATTAGTACTGTGAAAGAAACAACCTTTTCAAAAGCTTCATATACTGTATTTAACTTGTGAGTGACTCCTGAGATTAGTAATCATTTCCCTGAAATCTTTGGAAGTGTCTTCAAATGATGTTTCTTCTGTTTGTTTGTAACTGTATTTTATTACACTGAGGTGAGATCTGATGTATGTTTGTCTCTACAGTGACCCAGCAATGAAGCAGTTTCTGCTCTACTTGGATGAGTCAAATGCTTTGGGAAAGAAGTTCATCATACAAGACCTGGATGAAACTCATGTCTTTGTATTAGCTGAATTGGTTAACTTCCTCCAGGAGAGAGTAGGCGAGTTAATGGATCAGAACTCATTTCCTATTACTCAGAAGTGAAAAGACAAGAGAAATGGGATTACTGGAAGGAAACTGAATTTCAATAGCATGGGTTGTTTTAATAGATAACACTGTGATTTGTAAGTTCTACATAGAAGTGGCTACTCTGAAAAATGCATCATTTTTATAGACAAAATACTATGGAACTGGATTTTGTTTCTTATTTTGAAAGATTGTGGTATCTTTACTAAAATCCTTAAAATTCTACAGTTGAGGACTTGCCTAAAGAATTTTTGATGCATGCTCTGTGTTTTTCCTTTAGGATTTTTATCTTGCAAAATGATGTGACCCAAAAATTAGTGTTTATGCATTTAAATGCTGTATGGACTCCTCTGACATGTTATGTTTCTGTGAAATTGTTTGACTCTGATTATAGTGTGACTGATAGAAAGTAAAGCATATCTGTTAAAGTATGATCTGTGCTTGTTGGAACATCTCTGTAAGTTGAAGGCATGGTCAGATAGTGCTTTAACTTAATGGGTTTTATACACCAGAATGAAAGTCGGTGTGACTGTTTTATTGTTGTGGTTTTGTTTTGTTTTCCAAAAATTTATCAAATGCCCCATACTACTTGCCTACTTTTACCAAATCACAAATTAAAGGGGTAACAGAAATGGGAGACCAATCCTATATATAATTGCTTTGGTCACAGTAAGCTATGTGATCAGGAAGAAGGAGATTCACGTGCTCTACCTGCGAAGAGGAAAGCTGGTTTGGGATTTTTTTTGAGTGTTGTGTTTTTTCCTTCAGCTTAGCTCTTCCTCCCCTATTACTTTTGGCTGCAAAGGAAAAGCTTCATAGTTTCATAGTTTTTTGTTTTGGTTTTTTTTGCTTTGTTTTTGTTTTTAGTTTTTACATTGTATTTGTAACTCTAGCTCAGACACTGGCTTGTTTAGTAAGCGAGCCTAGTGCATGATGATGGAATCTGTGAAGATTCCTGTTTGCAGGTCAAGCACATGCAGATTACAGAAACAAGAAGAATAGTATGTATTACTTTTTCTCTTATCCTACTTCCTACTCAAAATAGTAAAAATTATTGGGTCTATAAGTAATCATTGACAAAAGACTTCTGGGATATTACATCAAAGGGAAGCTTGGTTTTCAGAGCTCCTCATGTACATCAGATAGACGCCACGTTTTTATCTTCGGGGAAAAAACAAGTATAAATTGAAAAGCTTTTGTAAGGAACAGTTTCCTTTCTGACTCTCCCACTGCTGCTTGTTTTTCTTGTACAGTATCTATCAGATTAGTTGGTGGGTTTGTTTTTGTTGTTTGTTTGGGTTGTTTGTTGGTTTTTTGGGGGGGTGTTTTGGTTTGGTTTTTTCCCCTCAGGTACAGGGAAGCTTCAGGAGAAAGTTTCACTAGATATTTTTAATCAAAAAGCTGTCCAAAGAAAGTTCTGTAGAATAGCATATATTCAGGCTCACGTGGATAAGCAAATAGGCTTGTAGAATTTAGCATCGTGTAATTTCTGTTTCCTTTATTTGGAATCCTTGTTTGTTTTCCACCCAGATTTTGCTGAAAGGTAAATCATACCTCACTCTCTCTTCAAATGACAGCATTTGAAAAGTCATGTGTGGAATTCCACCTCTTAAGCTTCTCTATATTTAGCATGTCTAGTGCTCCATTTCTGTTGTGATTTTCCTTTTAGGTCTATAATAAACTTCTTGCAGTTCTTGGGTTTTTCTCCTGGTTAATTGCACAGCTTCACTGTTGCATTACCTGTGTTTTGGCTTAAATTTACAATTGATAAATGGCTTACATAATACAGACGGATAGAAATTCCAAACTGTATAAACTAAATAGGCATGCATTCTTATACTCTTGTAACTTTTTTTTTCTTTTTTTGAGCAAACAAGTTTATGGACTTTTAACTTCTAAACCTGTCAATAATTTGATCGTTTCTGCAACCTAACCAGGCCTGATTGATTCTGTACTGTAAGAATAAACAAATGATGTAAAGAAGCAAATTGCTATCATTGTATGTGGTCTAAGCGACTGAGTTCTTTGTAGTCCCTAGGGAAAAAAGGGTCTTGAATCACATAGTATGGTGAAGGAAATCCAATGAGGAAAATTGAGTAAGTATATAAATTAAACAAACAAAACACCCAACGGTTTCTGGTATTTGAATAAACTTGGACCTCTGAAAGGTTTTGGTTTTTTTAAAATGCATGTAATCCTGGAACTTGCATGCTTTAACAACAAAAAATAATTTTAAAAATATGTATCTATAATGCTCAGATGGGAGAAAAGTAGATACAAGTGTTAAAAATATCAAGACATTTTGAGATAGTCAGCATTTACACCTTTTCATTTAGGTGGGAAATACTGATGAGTAGAGCTTGGAATGAAACATTATGTGAAGAATACATTTTAAAGACTAGAAGCATTTAAGAATAAAAAACTGAAGGAGATCTTTGTAAGTATATACATATTTTGATTATAGAGTTGATATTGTGAGAAAATCAGCTCTCACTGTATTTGAATATTTTATGTTAATTTAACATTTGTATCCATTACTAGTAAGTTCACTTTTTTGCTAATATCTAGCACAGGAACTTCACTCTGCTCAGCTTTTGCTTGAGCAATGAAAAGAGAACTTGAATGACAGACTTCTGGTTGCTGCTTGTTAAAGCACCAAATTTTATCTTAATGGGCTTTCACTGCTCACTTTCTGCTTTCAGTCTGAGTTGAAAATATCTTGTCTACTGGAAGAAGAGCGTGGTTAGAACAATTACCTAAAGGACACTTATTTGAACTTCATTTATTACTTGCTACTTATTTATACTTAAATCTAAAAAAGATTGCAAGTTCATTTATTTGCCTTTTGTGATGTAAGCCAAGTTGCACTTGGGTAGTTACTGTAACTTGAAGATGGTCATAAGTACTGGTTTCCTTAACACAAATACAGAAGCTAAAGACTAATATTTGACAGAAAGATGAGAGATCTCTAAAGCAAGGTAAGAGAATTTGAATAATTCAAACAAAGTATGTTATATGGGAAGAGAAGATGGAAACTGAAAATACAGCTTCCTATTAAAGCACCTCATTTTTATTGAAAATTATACTATTGAGCATTTTGAGTTTTTTGTTCGTCTCATTTTTTTTTTTTTAAGTTTTTTAATGTGCTTCAAAGAAAGCTGTGTAAAAAGCAAATAAGCCTAAATTCTGCTATATATTTAGATACTTAGACAAATTGTGGGATCAGCTAATTTTGGAGAGTGGGTTATTTTAGCACGGGTGTTGGCAGCACAATGAATATGATCCTAGTTAGTTGGTATAGATAGGGATTATAATAACTTAGTTTACTTGTGCCCAATTCATAAGTCCCCTCTCCTTCTCTCTGGTACAACAACTAGCCCAGGAAGAATAATTGTCCGGTGAAGTAAAGGAGGAAATAACCAACAATCACTAGAGATAATAGATGTTGCATCAAGAAAGAAAACTGTATTGAAAGAAAATAGAGAATGCTTCAGGGAATTCTACCAGTTTATCTGAGAGAACCCAGACTGAGAGGATTTGATTTTGTAGCTAAACTGCCAGCTTTGTTTCAGAAAATGGGAGGCATCTGAACCCATTTGAAATTACAGTGGTTTTGTTTATTTGTTTAATGTGCTTATAATGGTAGTTTGGGGTTTTTTTGCTATTTAGCACAAAAAGATCTAGGTGGCTGTGTGATGTGCTACACTAAACCTTCTCCAAGTGCTGTTGTACATTAAGAAATCCTCTATTACAGTCTTTCCAGGTTTATAGGGTGCATTCAAAAGCATATCTTCTGAGTCTCTCTTTTTTTTCCCCACTGTGCCATAACAACAGTTTTTACTGTTTTTTCTCACTCAACTCTTCAGGGCCACCTCACAATCTAGAGAACATACATTTTATGCATTAACAGGATTGTTTACTTTGAATTGAAGATAATGGTATTTCATGGTATCATTTAAGTGACTTGTGTTAACCTTTCTTAGTTGGCATCATCACCATAAAACTGTCCAATTTCAGTCAGCCCCTAGGCCGAACTTGCAAAAGTAGGACTCTAAAAAACATATATGTATGTAATGTGTATGTATGTCTGTTTATATATATATATATAAATCAAGAAGTCTTTCATCATATAAACCAACACAGTCTGAGAGGTATATTTTGCTCTTCCAATCAAGCAATAGGTCATTGAAGAAAACAGTAAAGTTTTGTAATAAATTTTTTTGCAGTTCCAAGTTCCACACAAATTTCCACCCTGACTCCTTGATTATCCCACAAATGATCCTGTTAAAGCTGGTAGTGGTTACTGTGAAATGAAGCATTACTCAATATGTCAGAATTGGGTGTCTGTGTTTGTTTTGTAATTCAGACTGTGGCAAGGCCTACAAAATTAAGATTATACAAAATTAAGGATTCAATAAATTGAAAGTCATGGTGATGGAAGAACAAATTCTTCCTAAACTAAGTCATTATCTTTGGTCCTATGACTTAACAACTAATAAGAACTTTAAAATATAGGATATCTGATAGAAATGTGATGTGGAGCTGGGTTTTTTTGTTTTGCTGGTTTTTGGGGTTTTGTGGAAGTTTTGGGTTGTTTTTGTTTGTTTGGGGTTTTTTGTTTGTTTGTTTGGGGGTGTTTTTATGTGGAATAGAAGTAGTATTCTACATATTGCTGTTTCAGGTTTTCAGAACTGAACAGTTGACAATTTGAAGATAGACCAGTAAGGGGAGCTCTTACCAACATTTTAAGCTGCTATTAAAAAAATTGCAACCTGGGCTACGGTGGGTCAAAGACTTATGGTGCTTTGGAGCATTAGGTAGGCATTCAGCTAGGGATGAACACTCGACTTCAAAGGATCCTTCTAAAAAGTTACTTGCTGTAGGAGATTTTGGAATGTAGTATTTTTAGCTCAGAAATTTCTTAGATGTTTAGTTATCCAATGTTTTCTTTCTGTGCTTAGGTACACAGTCATGTTACATTAAAAGGATGAGTCTGAAGTATGGTCTTCCCTTCAGATGTTAACTGGTAGGTCTGTGTATCTCCACACCAAGATCCTACTTTAGGAATTGTTCTAAGTTAAATAATTTTTAGTGGGTGCAAATCAAAAGAAGACGTTGTTTATAAGAAGTAACATTTATGAATTTTTTCCCTCTTTATTTCCTCATAATACAAAATGTGTGTGATTGTAGCATACCTGTTACTCAGAGCACAAGCACCATACTATATGGAAGACATATACAACATTCAACCTTACTGTATTTCAGTCTGCACTGGGGATTTCTGCATCCCTATCCCTCATCATCATGGCTAGGCTTCACGAACAAAGATTTGGGATCCCTATCCCTACAGTGTTGCTAATAGTACATGGAAATGAGAAACATGGAAAGTTTTTCCCTCATTGGCCCCCCCAAAATGAATAGCTTTATTGGTTTACACCTATATAAATGTAAAATTCAGTACATTCTCTAAACAAACAAACAAGTACCCCACAACACATACCAATTAAGTTTTAATAAGAAGGGGAAAAAAAACCTCAAGACCTTGAATATTAGTGATTGTATTTCTCACATAAACAGAAAAAGTAATTTTCTCACTTCTGATTGCATAGCAGTAATAAGAAAATTAACTACAGAATAGAAACAGACTATAACATTGCTGTCAGTGAACAAATTTTAAAAGTGAAAATTTTAGTGTATTACTGTAAGCTTTTAGCTTTTTGTATTTGAGCAATTTTACCTGTTAGTAACAAGTATAAGGTTCCTGAAAGAAATCTCATTTTCAAATTAATATTTTTCTTTTACCAAAATAAAAGCAGACTCATAATACCCATGCAGGAATGTGCTTGAACACACCAAAGAAAATCCATCCAATGTCAAAACTGATAGATATTTGATTAGCCACATAACTAGCCCCTCAGGAAAGAAACAGCAAGCAAAATTTCTGGATGACTATAGATTGAAGGAGTTGTCTGTCAGAGCTATACAGTTGTTCATTTTTCTATTGCAGAAAAGATGGACCCCATTGTAAATTACAGGACATGCAGAACATTGGGTACACTTGCAGCAGTGAAGAGATCACTCGCAGATAAGGAAGTATTCTGCATTTCTACAATGTTGGCATAGCTGATACACTAGTGAGAGATGCACATACCAAACAAGGCCCTATGATCTGTCACCATTTTGTGTGTTGTGCTCCTGATGTATCAAAGCTAGAGGGGTGAGATCAGAGGATGAAAGAGCAAGAAGGCAGGAAAGAGGGAAGAGTGTTTTAGGATTGCAACTATTATTTCCTGTTAATTCTGAAATTGAACAAAATCAGAAGGAGCATAAAGACTAAGAGATTGCACTTCAATTAATTTTAATTTTGTATCCAAAAACAGACTTACAATTAACTAGAACTTAATTGGTTTACAAAAGGTCCTGTATTTATCACCAGAGCCAATGTAACACAAGGACTGGGAGAGCAAGTTTTCTTACTTTTATGCCTATTATTTTACCTGTCCTGGATGGGACCACTTTTTCACATGGAATGATAGTGCAGTTTTACTTCCTTTTAATCTTTGCATTCTCCAACACTGGCAACTCTACTGAGCATAAAATGTGTTTTGCATGTGTGTCGTATGTATATCATTACATATATGGGTATTCCAGAAGCTAAAGATTCAGCAGGGATGAGTAACCCTGGAATAATTATGGCCTTCTGTATCATCAACAAACTTGAAATTAAAATACAAAAGAAAAATCTCTCTTCAGCTGTAAAATGAAGCATGCTCCCTTTATTTGATTTTGCTTTTGGTCAAAACAAACATTATCTTTTCATCTTAGGAAAGTTATAAAGTCAGTATAAAACTGAAGACAAAAGAGGTGTGGTTTCTTAAGGAATATTTGGAATGGATATTGTTAAGTGCAGCCCTGACAAGGTCAGTGTGATAGAGGACTGTGACAGCTTTCTGCTACTGACCAGGTCACCATTTGAGCAGAGGGAGCTGCAAACAGCATTAAGGGGAGAAACAGAGTAGGGAAGAAGTGTGGGCAAAGCTAAGCATCTGAACAATTCTGTCATGTTGTCCAGAGAACCTGAAGCCTTGGAATTAGTAAATGTTTCCCCTTTTGGCTTTGAGTAGCATTTTTAAAGCTGTTTTTGCCATTTTAGCCCGTTGTGTGTCAGAATGAGATGTATGGAGTGGGAAGGAAGGATTCTGAGGGTGTATGTGTTTCAGAAGTTGGTTCCTGAAGTTGTTTGCTACAAGTATGAAAAATTAGACCAAGCTGAGACTGCCTTTTGAACATGCAGAGTTATTCTAGCTCATTTTTTTAATGTACTACAAAACAAAGGGAACTCTGAAGGTCATATAAAGAACTTTTATTGGTTGAATTGCTAACTACAAGACACAACTCACTACACCTCTAAATTTGAAACAGTGAAGGAGGCTTTCATGTAGTGCAATTTTCATTATCATCACAGTTACATGAATATCATAACCAAAGCAAGTCATAAAAACAAACAGAGAAGATTATGGATGTTGTCTACCTGGACTTTAGTTAAGCCTGTGACACTGTCTGTCACAGCATTCTTCTGGAGAAACTGGCTGCTTATGGCTTGGCTGGGTGCAGTGTTCGCCAAGTAAAATCCTGGCTGGATGGCTAGGCCCAGAGTGGCCGTGAACGGAGTTACAGCCAGCTGGCAGCTGGTCAGAAATGGTGATCTTTAGGGCTCAGTGTTGGGGCCAGTCCTGCTTAATATCTCCACCAATGATCTGTACAAGTGGATTGAGGACACTCTCAGTCAATTTGTGGGTGACACCAAGTTTGGCAGGAGTGTTGAGCTGTTGGAGGGCAGGAAGGGTCTACAGAGTGATCTGGACAGGCTGGATCGATGCGCTGAGGCCAACTGTATGAGGCTCAGTGAGGCCAAGTACCGAGTTCTGCACTTGGCTCACAATAACCCCATGCAGCACTACAGGCTGGGGGATGAGTGGCTGGAAAGTGGCCCAGAAGAAAAGGACCTGGAGATGTTACAGCCAGCAGGAACACGAGCCAGCAGTGTGCCCAGGTACCAAAGAAAGCCAATGGCATCCTGGCTTGTATCAGCAATACTGTGGTCAGCCAGAGCAGAGAAGTGACTGTCCCTCTGTACTCAACACTGATGAGGCCACATCTCGAATACTGTATACAGTTCTGGGCCCCTCACTACAAGAAAGTCATTGAGGGACGTGTCCAGAGAAGGGCAACAGAGCTGGTGAAGGGAATGGAGCCCAAGTCTTATGAGGAGCGGCTGAGGGAGCTGGGGTTGTTCAGCCTGGAGAAAAGGAGGCTCAGGGGAGAACCTATTGCTCTCTACAACTACCTGAAAGGAGGTTGTGGTGAGTTGGGGGTTGGTCTCTTCTCCCAAGTAACAAGCGACAGGACAAGAGGAAATGGTCTCCAGTTGTGCCAGGGGAAGTTTAGGTTGGATATTGGGAAAAATTTCTTCACCAAAAGGGTTGTCAGGCATACTGAAACAGTCTGCCCAGATAAGTGATTGAATCACCATCCCTTGAAGGTTCAAAAGGCATGAAAAGGCATGTGGATGTGGAAGCTGGGAAACATGGTTTAATGGTTAATATGACAGTTGCTGTGTTAACAGTTGGACTCGATGATCTTAGAGGTCCTTTACAACCTTAATGATTATATGATTCTACAGTATGCTCACCTTTTGGGAGAAAGATACTCTTCATTGCCCAACAATATTTCTTACAATTTACAGAGGAAAGGGATGTTTTGGAGTCCTTATGCTGAGTAGCATTATAAGCCTCAAGCAGGTGGTGGGGATTTCAAGGGGGAACAAACATAGGAAACTGGGGTCCCTAATCAGGTATTCATTAAAGTATGGGATATTTTTGAAATTATTTTATTTGGACCTAGAGCTGCATTCTATCATTGTATTATATTTCGTGAAAACCATAAGGAAAAAGAAAAAACCCTCAGTATATTAGTAATACTCTTGCAGTGTATTTTTCTATACTTAAGTCTAGGTTGAAATGATTTTTTCAGTGGAGTAAAAGGATTTAAATATTTGATCATGTTCCATTATGCTGTAATTATATTGGGTTTGTTTTTGTTATTTTGTTTGTTTTTTTTCTTTTTAAGAATTAACATTTGATCTTGCAGCAACCTCTGTATTTGTTGTATTTTTTATTATGGAGGGTGATAGCAGGGAAGTAATTTGGGACTCTAGTGATAAACTGTGTTTAAGACCTTGAATATTTTGATGGATTTTCCCTTATTCTTTCACATTTTTCAAGAACTCTATATTTGAATGTTGTCTCCATTGAACTTTGCAACAACAACAACAACAAAAAAGGACTGCTTAAGCTTTGCTGTGCTGTTCTCTTACTTAAACTCCTCATGAGACCACACTTAGAAATGCTAAAAGGTTTTGAAGAAAGTACATGTGGCAGGGGGCTCTGTAGATTTAAGCTAAAAACAATATAAATTTATATCTCAGCCATTAAGGCACCTGTCTGAAAAGCCTCGGGACTTCGGAAGTATTTCCACCAGCTGTTATTTATTTTAATATTCTAATGTGGTCTTTGCTGAGCAAGTTCTATTAATTGATTTTTTTAATATTGTAGACATATTCAAAGGTCTCACTTTGAACAACTAGTTTTATAATGCTAAACTTTTTATGAAATGCATAAGAAGGAACCCTACCCCAATGCAGCAAATAAAATAGGCAAAAATTACTGTGTTTGTTTAATAGAGTAACATATAGACAGTCATGTCTTTCTCTCCTGGCCCTCCTCAGTACCCATTTCAAATTTAATTTACCATGCTTTAATGTAATTGATCACAATTGTATGCAGAATTCTGGGTGAAGTCTTCCCAATACCACTGCAACACTTTCACATTCCAGATCTCTCTTTGAAATTCTGGGAATATTAACTTCTTTCATGATCTCATCAAATTGATGCCTTGTGGGTATTCTCTTGTTGACTGAAAGATACAGATTTTTCTCCTCCTCTCTTTTTACTTGATGTCTTCAGTTGAAAATGAACATTTGTAAGTCCTTCAATTCATCACTTTTAACTTTGTACTATCATATTTAATCCTATTCTTTTTAGTGGTCTGCTTCCATGGGTCATCCATTCTTTTCTGAATGATATATCTATTTTGATTCTAGGCTGTATTGTTGATTCTCAAGTTTGTATTGTCAGCAAACTTTATTACCATACTCATGTTTTTGTTTTAAGGTCACCTAACAAAAATATTGAAAAGGCAAGTATCAGGGCCGATTGTTCAGGGACTCCATTTACTGTATCTCCTCAGCTTGCTTTCTTTGGAGCACCATCCACTGCCACGCTTTAGTTCCCATCTCTTGCCATCTGTACTAATCCTCATTTCTTCATCTTAATATCTTGCGTGGCATAATGTGAAATACTATGTCAAGTTAAAAAAGCAAAAAACAAACCCACATGAATGTATTTCCCTTGTTTAGGATATCAGTCATTTGATGAAGAAAAATGCATTTCTATTCAACTTAGTCTATATTGCCCCATTTTCCCATTTACCAAAGTGTTTTTGTTCTTTTCTAAAAATGTTTTTCAAATCCTTATGTGTCATTCACACCAGATGGATAATTCTGAGCTTGCCCTTATTGTTCCCTTTGTTGAATACAGGTACAGTCTCTTCTCTTTTATATGCTAGAGTTGATAGACTTAAAAAGATTATTGGTGCTTTTAATATGTCAGTTCTTTTTGTATCCTGGGATGACATCTTGTTTTCCCAGGTTGCATTAAGCTCCTCGAAGAAGCAGGGCAAAAATATATATGGAAGATTGGAGCTGCTTCCACGACAAAATGAGGCAGGAGGAAAGCTGGGGTGAACAGCCAGTCCACTAGAGGGTTAGTTAATCCTCATTCAGCCTGGCTATTCTCCTCAGCTACTGAGGAAATCCTTGCTCTATTGGGGAATCTGCCCAAGCAAGCTTTGTTTCTCTTTCTCTGATGTATTCGTCTGTGGTGGAGGAAAATTGCGAGGTGAGGTACATCAAAAGGAAATGTCTTTTGGAATCATTTGAGCATATAAAGCTAACAAAAATTAGTTAAGTTTGCATGTGGAAGAAGTACAAGTGAATAGATTTACACGGGAAAAATGAGTAAGTTTGCATGTGAAACTCTCCAATGCATTAAAAATGGGGTAGTCATTTATGCTGTAAATTCAGAGAGATGTGAAGAAGGAAACTAGAATAACAGAGACATCTACAAAAGCAGTTGTTGCATTGTAACACAAGCCACTTCGGTACCTATTCTAATTTAGGTCCTGTGGAGGAGTGTTCTGCAAGGGGAACTCTGTGTCTCTTTTTTTTTTTTACAACATTTAAAGGCAATTTTAGGCTTCTCAGTTGTATAGCATACGTAGCTGAATTGAGCTTGTGGAACTCAAAGGTGTTGTCAAGTTTTTGTAATAGTCAGCCTTGTGCAGATTTAACCACATGCCAACATTAAATACGTTTCTGCTTATCTGCTAATGATTACACCTGAGAGATATAAGAACATAAACGTATTATGTTGATAGAGTGAGCTGCAGCAATAGTAAGTGTGCATTTTTCTGTGCATTTTTATTCAGTCCTCACCATGTAACAGGGGGCAGAATGAGTGGGACTCCTGCAAGGTATCACTCAGTCATGATCATAGTTTATAGAGGCTGGTGAACAACTAGGACACATAGTTTTCTTTTGTGATTATGAACCCAGATACAAGTTCTAATGCAGCTGAGAGAAGGGTCTAGTAGGCAATACTGTTGCACCATAGTTAATGTACCTGGGTGGAAAGGACAGGGTTACAAAGGAGGTTAAAGCAGCAGTGGTGTTTTGCACACCTCTCTATGATATTTTTTGCTTTAGTACCGAAATTAAATTCTTATGATGGCCTGTAAATTAGGAATCGAGCTAAGTTAAACATAGGAACTGAATGATACAGTGGTTTTAACTGTTTTGGTTCCTCAAAATTTTCTGCTGAAGAAGTAATTCAAATAAACGAAATGTAGGCCTACTGGGGGGTGGTGGTTGCCTTTGCAGATATCTAGTGGGTAATTCAGGGACCCTGGTCTCCACAGCTCACCAGTTGAGAACAACTGCTGTAATGCACCCAGAAATGGAGCCCTAACTCCCTGATAACTTTTTACTGCACTTCAGCTATAGGATCTGTTAAGACTTGCCCCAGGGTTTAGTCTGTGTAGGGTAACTGAAAATCTTCAATAAAAAAGCAACTTTTTTTTCTAAATGAAGATTATATTAACAGACAAAATTTATACCTAACTCTAACACATTATCTCAGGCTTCAAGTCTTCCAGATTTTCACACACCTAGCTGGCCCTTGTCAAAAGTTTGGCTCGTTATTGCTGTAGGTTATAATATAAAATTCTTATGGAACTTTGGGGAATGGTATGAAAAATATTTACCCTTTTAGTTTCTCAAATGTTCAATAAGTTGTAATTACTAAAGCCAGCAGGGGATTGGGCCTTTTCACTTCCTCCTCTCAGTGTACTATTCTTTGGATGGCTTTTCTAGAGCTGATAATTACAGTTTGTTCCCGGTTTCCTTAAACTACTAAGTGCTTCACACTTCTTTTGTTTAGGTATTTTGTTGGTCCTTTCTGAAGAAAGTGAATGTGCACTGAATGTGATACCAGAATACAGCATCAAAGTTTGTTTCCAATACCAATTCCTTTTTTACTGACGCTCCCCCAGGTCTTGTAGTGTTGGTATTTCTAGATTGTATTCTGAATTCTGAGGATAGAGGCATTCTCTCCCACAAGACACTCTCTTGACCCGTTACTGTAAGCATGATTTTCTCGGAGCAAAGGTTACACTTAGCATGGGACACTGGTCAGCACAGCTAACTTTCACTCACTGTAGCTTTTGGTTTGAGCCAAAATTCAGGAATTGAATTGGTGTCAGCGTTTGTGATTTTTGCAGGGAGGAGTGTGAGGTACATGACGAGGCTCAATGCCCCAGATACTGCCACCAACTTCTTTTCCTTCTTTCTCAGCCCTGAAGGCAGGAGGGATAAGTCAGCCGTAGGTGCTTTGTTGTCAAATAACCCCTATTTCGTACAGGCCATTGTGATTCCTGTTTCAGAGGGGGGTGAGGGGCTGAGGGGAGACAGTGGCGGCTGTTTCCCCTTGTCAGACGCGCTGTTACCACGCCGCGCCGCAGCGTGCCCCCCGTGCATCTCGCCGTGCCCTCTGCCGGGATCCCGCGGCGGTGGCTTCGGGGCAGCCCCGGCCCGGCCCGGCCCGGCGGGGGCGGAGCCGGCCGGGGTAGTGTAGCGGTCACGTGGTGGGGGTCACGTGGCGGGGGAGCCGGGCCCAGCCGTCGCCGCCGCCGCTCCGGGAGCGGTGAGAGACGGAGCCGGGAGGGCGGGCAGGGAAGGAGGGAGGGAAGCAGGGAGTGTGGGGGGGAGGGAGCCCGCGGGCGCGAGTGGCCACCGCCCGGTCCGCCGCTGCCGCTGCGCCGAGGTGAGTGCGGGAGGGGGGGCGCGATGGGCCGGCCGCTGTGCGGGGCCACGGGCGGCTCCGGGGCTGTTTTCCTTTTGTTCCGGTGGGCGCCGGCGGCCAGCAGGGCGGTCCGCTCTCTGGGGGCGGGGTGGTCCCGGAGCGCCGCCGGGACGGGCGCGTCCGTTGTGTGCCGCGAGCCGCGTCCTTCCCGCGGCGTTTCCCCCGCGCCCGGCGGGCACCGGCCGGGATGAGCCCCGGGAACGGCGGGCGAGGGGTAGCCTGGAGCCCCCGGCCTTCCCTCGCACCTGCGGCTCTGGGCGGGGGAGCTGGGGGGGGGTCTCCGCCCTCTCTCACAGACTCGGGAGCGGGCGGGGGTCCGGGAGCCGCGGGCGGCGGCGAGGGGAGCGCTGGCTCCGGCAGCACCTGTGACTCTCCGCGCACCGCCCGTGCCGCTGCGATGTGTAAACATTTTCGTCTTTTTCGTCTTATTATTCTCTTATTTTCTTTTTTTTCTCCGACGTCTGTCCAGGCCCCCTTACGGGGAGGGGGACGGAGAGGTCTGGGGGCACACGGTTCGGAAATATGCCCTACGATATGGTAAAATTCGCCCAAGGAGAGCAACTCCTTCGCATTCTTTCGTGTTGTGTTTTCTCATCGTGCCTTTCAATAAGCGTCTCTGTGCGAACGTGTTCCAGCACATTGGCTTCCTAAAGGTTTCCGAAAAAAGTGCACGAATCGTTTGCCTATTCAGTGCTTAAATTTGACGTAGACATTAGAACATACAATTAAAACAACTGTATGGGGTCAGATTAAAGGTCCGTCTTGTTTGGATTCCCGTTTCCGCAAGTGGCACGTAGCAGATGTTTAGGAAACACCATAACAACAGGGTGAGCGTGCTGTGAATCTTTGGGAAAACAGCCAGGCCTCCAGCGATTTGAGGTTAAGGGACTGCCTGAGTCAAATGTGATGTTTTAGTATTTAAGACTCCTTTTTCTTCCATAACTTAGATATACATGTTTTCAAAAAAGAATAAGGCAAAGGCCTCTTCATAGAAAAGTTTTTTTCTTAAAAAAAAATAATTGTAGTCATGTTATTGTCATAGGTAGTTTCGTTTTGCCTATATTACATTTGCCTGTCCAAGGATTACTGATTGGTGAGCAACATCCTGTGTTTTGAATAGGTAAGGGATATTTGCAATGGATATTTTCTACAGATATGGAAGCTGTAAATAAAAAAGTTGTTTTTTAATGTCTGCTTTTACAAATAATTTGCAAAATGTAAATCTTAACACTAAAAATAACTGTTTAATAAAATTAAGTATAGTGAGAGCTGTGTCAAAATAGCAGGTATTTTACCAGAAATACAGTATTGACAGCTTTGAAGATGATTATATGAACCCCTAACAATTAACTATTTACACTTAAGCTTAAAGGGTTAACTTATTTTCTCATTACATCAAGACTTCTGGTAAAATAATTTCGATAATACCATCACAGATGTTTCCACAATAGCAAAAGCATGGTGATTCCTGGGGATGCTAGCTATTAACTTGATCTTGCAATCTTAATTCAAGAAATAGCTTCATGCCAGTAATTCCTAACCTGATTGCTCTTATAAGGAACATTCGCACAAGTGGGCCTCATTTTTCACAGGCAATATGAATGTCAAGCAAAGTAGAGCTATTTCAAAAAACTGCATATTCCCCCACGCCCCCGGTGGAATTTTATAAGAAGGTCATTATCAGTTTCTTGGGGGCTGAAAGGAGATAGTGGGTTGGTGTGTGTGTATAGATAGATATATAAGATTAAAAATAGCTTACAAAACTGACAACTATAAGTATTATGAATGATTTTCATAGAACGATGATTATTTTTTTTGTACATCAATTCTAACAACTGCAGAATTCTCACCTAGTCAACAGATGTTTATTGTAAAACCCTTAACATGTTTCATTATTCTATGAAAACCCTGCTCATGTTGAACTATACTGAGCTCATGATGGTCTGTTTAAAATGTTCAATATATTTCCTTCAGTAAGGCGATGAATAGCTTTAAATCGTTCTATTATAACCTTGCACCAAGAAAGCTGTTTAGTGCACCTGATACCTTTTTATCACAAAAAAAGATTGATTCAGCTGAACTTTCAAATAAAATCAGTTTTGTTTATAACTAGCCTCTAGAAAAAGTTGTACTTGTTTTATGTAATTATTAAGCATACTTATAATACACAGCTTTTAGCAGTGCTTTTCATTATTAGGTCTCAAAGCACCTTGCAAAAGAATTCAGTGTAATTATTCTCTTCTTATCTTAGGGTAATTATTACCATCTTATCTAGTGCTCATAAAGAGATCATTGTCTGCCTGTGATTGTTATAAGAAACTCTGTAAGAAGGTCTAATAATAAAATCAGATTTTTTATTTAATCCTTTTTTTACACTAAACCCCCACAAACTTGCCTTTCTGTTTTGTACAGTTTTCTGTTGCAGCATTTTTATTTCATTTAATGAAGACTGAGGTAATTTCACACTGTACCTTCCATGCCAGTGTTGGAAGCTAAGCCTGTGCTTTACGTATAACAGACTTCTCTTCTTAGTGTTAGAAGAGACTTTGCTGAAGGCTTAACCAAATTCATTGATGAGTAAGAAAATGATTCAGGACAGTTCCTGTTAAGGTGATTGAAGTAGTAATGGTGCACGCCTCTAGTTCAGTTACCAGTGAGCTTGACTGCTAAGAGAGTTAGAATATATGTCTCTTGATATCTATCAGGAAGAAAAGTGTGTGTGAATGTGTGAGGTTACATGGCCAGCATCCTCATGTCTTCTTTGTTTTCCTTCATCTCCACCATGGAGAGCTGGTAGAAATAGTACAGAATCTTACATTTCGTTTTTTTGACTGGAACCACCAGTTCCAGTCACGATCAGTGTTCCATTTTTGTAATGCTCTGGTAACAGAACAAACTTCTGATGCTAGAGGTGTGAATTACACACCCTTAAGTTGTTTTCCAACTACCTCTATCAGTTGGGGTGCGCAGATGATTATTACTAATTATATTATTGGTGCATGTAAATAGTTTAGTTTAGGTCTTGAGGTCTTCTACTCAGTTGCTATTTTGCAAAATAGGACAAAAAGTCTTTTTTTAAGTTCAAGACAATACATTAAATCATTGCTATTTGGGGATAAAATGTATGGCCAGTCTTCGCGAACGAAGATTTTGGGAAAGGTCTATTACCATTCAAGCCTGCGCAATGGAATTTTTAGGTGAGACACAGCATGCGCTGAACTGAGCCCACCCTTTAATCCTAAGGTTCATCTGCTGGGGCCAAGCGAGCTTGGACAATGGCAGTGAGGTCCTCAGGACGTAGGTTTGTTTAGAGTGACCTTCTCATAGATGGATGGCCTTACAGGGCTAACGAGCTCCATCTGCCCGGGGGAGTATCCCTGACCGGGAATCGAACCCGGGCCGCGGCGGTGAGAGCGCCGGGGACCCCTGGTGGTCTAGTGGTTAGGATGGGGATAAAATACAAGTTAGGAAATGTATGAAAGGTTTGATAAGGGAAGGACTATAGTTTGGGAAGCATGAGAGGAAAGTCCTGCTTATCAAACCTAATTTCCTTTTACGACAAGATAGCCCACCTAGCTGGTCAAAGGAAGGCAGTCGATGTCATGTTTTTGGATTTCAGTAAAGCTTTCAATACTGTCTTTCACAGGATCCTTCTGGACAAAATGTCCAGCACACAGCTGGATAAACACATCATGCAGTGGGTGAGCAATTGGCTCATGGTTGAGCACAGAGGGTAACAGTGAATGGGTAACCTCCGACTGGTGACCTGTCACTAGTGGGGTTCCACAGGGCTCCATCTTAGGCCCTGTGTTTTTCGACATCTCCATAAATGACTTGGATGCAGGACTGCAAGGGATACTGAGCAAGTTTACAGATGACACAAAACTGGGACGAGCTGTTGACTCCATCAAAGGCAGGGAGGCCCTGCAGAGAGACCTTGACAAATCAGAGGACTGGGCAATCACCAATCATATGAAGTTTAACAAGGGAAAGTGCTGGATTCTGCACCTGGGATGGGGCAATCCTGAATGTACGTACAGCGTAGGGAAGGAGATACTGAAAAGCAGTGCCACAGAAAGGGACCTGGGGTCCTGGTCAATGGCGAGTTGAATATGAGTCAGCAGTGCCCTGGCAGCCAGGAGGGCCAACCGTGTCCTGGGGGGCATCAGGCAAAGCATCACCAGCCGGTCGAGGGAGGGGATTGTCCCGCTCTGCTCTGCACTGGTGCGGCGTCACCTTGAATATTGTGTGCAGTTTTGGGCACCACAATATAAGAAAGATATTAAGCTGTTAGAAAGCATCCAAAGGAGGGCATGAAGATGGTGAAGGGCCTTGAGGGGAAACTGTGTGATGAGCGGCTGAGGTCACTTGGTGTGTTCAGCCTGGAGAAGGGGAGACTGAGAGGAGACCTCATTGCAGTTACAACTTCCTTGTGAGGGGAAGAGGAGGGGCAGGCACTGATCTCTTCTCTGTGGGGACCAGTGACAGGAACCAAGGGAATGGCCTGAAGTTGTGTCAGGGGAGATTTAGGTTGGATATTAGAAAAATGTTCTTCACCCAGAGGGTGGTTGAGCACGGGAACAGGTTCCCCAGGGCAGTGGTCACAGCACCAAGCCTGACAGAGTTCAAGAAGCATTTGGATGATACTCTCAGACACATGGTGTGACTCTTGGGGATGGTCCTGTGTAGGGCTAAGGGTTGGACTCGGTGATCGTTGTGGGTCCCTTCCAACTTAGCATATTCTGTGATTCTATATAATAAATAATATAGGAACTGTATTGCTAAACAGTGTAATGCTATCAAGTAACATAAGCTTGGATAACTTGCATCTAAGTTGTGAACCTTTTATTAAGGAAACGAAGGCTTACCTACTGTAATGAAGTGTTTGTTAGAATTCTTATAGGTATAGTCAATTATTTGAGTTGGATCTCTGTAGAAACAATGCCTGCTTGTTGTCAGGCTAACATCTAGATTTCAGTTAGGTTTGCACGGTTTCAGGTTATTTGGAAAAAGGTCCAAGAGGAAATGTTTTGAGAAGTCCAGTTTCAAGAAACTACCTATTGGTATGTTCATTGTTTTTGTGTGACTCTTTGTTCTGAACCATTTTTTTGTATTTGATCCATTATTTCTATGTTGTGTCATTTTTAACTAATGCTGTTGTTTACATTATTTTACAGTACTTAAAAACTTCAGTATGTTTTAAATGGTCTGTGATAATAGTTTTCACTTTGTGCTTATACCTATGAAAGACCTTAGTATTATTCAGCTATGTGCCATATCATTGATAGCTATATCAAAGCTGGTCTGAGGAATCTCCCACTGGAAAGCTGGGCTGTTTGTGTAGTGTGGAGGTCCTTTGTTGCTCTCTCCATAGTTTGAGAGCTAGCAGACCCAACTGGTAGTCATACACTTTCCTGGGTGTGAACAGTCTCCAACATCCTTGTCGTGTGCAAAATACTTTTTGCAAAACATTTACTTGAAGAATGATTCTCCCATTAGAATATAAAGATCTAGCATTTTTTAATACTTATATCAATCCATCTTATCAGTTCTTTCTCTGCTTTGTATGTGCAGTGGAATAGATTCCTCTCCTTTGAAGACAGTCTTTTCACTAAAGACTTGTTGAAGCAAATATCTTGCAGCTTAACTGCTTTCTAAATAAAGTCTTCATATATCTATTGTTTCACTAGTTTGGACAGTAATCGCAATGTAAAATTTCAAAGGTGACCAAATCCATTCACATAGCCATTTAAAGAAAATTCGTGCAAATACTTTACCAGTGGTACCTGGCGCCGTTTAAGCAGACAAAAACATAGAAAGGAGCCATGAATGTTGGACACAATATGAAAAGAGAATCTTTCTGCATCTATAGTAAGAATATGATAGAAGAGCAGTATTTTTGAAGATAAGTAGCAAATAAAGTTATTGTAAAAAGCAAAGGTTGACTGCCTGCTGTGATCGTAATGGATCACAGTCCACAGGAGGCTCTTAAGTTGTAGAAAGACCATAATTAAAAAAATTCTTAAGTTGTGAGAGGGAGAAAGCACTCTCACTTTTATTCTCTTTTGGGTGCGTTATTTAGTACAGTGGGAACCCACGTCTGTTGGGCATCCAAGCATTAGTAGCAATGTTATTGCTGCCTGTGCTTTATAAAGAACAGATCTCTCTATTCTAATGGAAAGGTAGGATGACTTTTAGGAAATTCTTTCAGTTGTAAATACCTAAAAAATAAAACACAACCCTAGAGATCTACCTGTCTAAAATCTGAATAAAATACCCGGAAGGGAGATTGACTAACATAAGTCCTGTCTTGCAGATCATAGGAGGTGTGGATAATAGTTAATGTTGTATAAAAATATTGAAAATGTTATTCATAAAGCTATTTTAAGTGTTAAGTAAAACTTTTAAGGGGGAGTGAATTCAGCTAAGGGAGAAGGAGGAAGAGTTATATATTTGTGGTGTCTTTCCCAGCTCTCACGAGTCATGTAAGTATATTAAGAACTGTTACTATATAAATATCTTGGCTGCCATACAAGTGCCCTACATAGTGTTTGGAAATGAGGGACTTGAACAGTGTAGGTGTTGAACCAGCTTTAGGTATTGTACCTTCCTGTTTCCCAGGCACAAAAATACAGACCTAAGAATGGTATATCAGCTCAGACCAGAGATGTTTCTACATTAGTATCTTGTTTTTAACGGTGAATGATAGCAAATGCCCAGGGAAGAGTATCATAGCGTGTGCAAATAGCTGAGTGTCTGAAGGGAAATATCACTGATTTCTAACAGGATGCAGTTTAGGGGTCTCTGGGCAGATGGTTTGGTAATTAATCACATGGGTTGTAATAGTTATGAATTTATGCATCTTTTTTTTGAACCTGTGATAGCTTTAGCATCTGCTGCATCCTGTGACACAAGAATGACAGAAGTTTAAAGTGTCCATTTTTAGTTAGACTGTTGCCACTTTAAGAGTTACAATCCTCCACTCCTTTCATTTTATATGGTGTAAAACCCAGTTGTTTTTAATTTGTAAAATTTTATATGAAACTTTAATGGATAAAGTTGAGTTCTTGATGTGTACATATGGAATGTGAGGCCCTGTGTACGAACTCTTGTTTACTGAGAAATACAAAAAAAGAAGTCTTCGTAAAATCTCACTTCCAGTAAAGTCCAGTTTATTTATGCCTTGCATTTATCTTAACATGGAACCTGAGAACTGCTTATAGTCAATTTTGCTCTTAGCAATGTGTCTTTTTGTAAAGACCATGGTGTTCATATCTGTATATGAATTCTACCTATAAAAAGCTGGCCTTTGAAAAGTAGTTGCCAAGTTTGTAATTTTTTACAAGAATAAAGGAAGTTTTTGATTGAGATTTTGGTGTGAACTTTCTGTAATTGAGTAGCAGAGGACACATATCTGTATTTGTCATATGGTCATTCAAGAAAAAAGTAAGGCACTCCTGAATAATTTGGAAACAGAACAGTATGTTAATGAAATGGCTCTTTCCTATGGTCAATACCCGAGAGGAGAAAAGACAACACAGAAAGAATCAGGTCTTGCCGATACCATCCAAGGAGTCTTTCTGCTGTGCCTTTTGCAACTGGACTTGTCTATCTTGCATTGGCCTCTTTAGCTACCAGCACACTTGTAGCAAATGAGGGTAGAGTCCTTCCCAAATCTTCGTTCGTGAAGCCCTGCCATGAGATGAGATGGTCAATACCCAAATTTTCACTTAATCTGTGAGGAAACGATATAAATCAAATGGGTTTGATGTGCATTTCTGGACTTGGATTGCTCTGGAGTCTGTTGAGTGCTTTTGCGGTTTGTTATGAACTTATCCCTGGTTTGGGTTCTTACTTCCTTCTCTTAAATGTTAGGGTTTGTTAGCAGATCTTTAATGATGTTTAATGATGTCTAAGACAAAGGATCCTTTATGGTGTATATATTTTTTTTTTACTTTGTCAGAACAGAAAATGGGGCCACAGCTTCCATTGTCCATTAGCTGTTTATTAATTCAATTAGCTGAAACAGTGAAAGTGGTTGATTCTAGGAGAGATTTAAATAAATGTATTTGAATTTTATAATGACATGGGAAGCTATGCAGTGGAAATCCGCTATCTTGCATGAATAATCAAGTGATAAAATTATACCAGCTCGTGTTACAGGTATGCACTTTGAAACCATTTGATGTTTTTCCAAAGTGGAGATAGAGATATAAAAAAGATTAAAAAAAGATTAGAGCAGTGGAGGAAGGGACACGGTTCTTCTAAGGATATCTATATCATCTTATTGGGAACTGTAATAGACCACTATGAGCAGGAATTAGTCTGTTCTCTCAACAAAAAAAACTTTCATGCAGGGTTCTATTAAAAGCAAATACAAATCACAAGATTAAGTGGTTAAGTCCTCTTCCTTTGAGTTACAGACCTTGCAGAGGTGGATTCCTACCAGATTTTGCCAGCCCACTGAGGAGACATTCTCTCTTCCTTTATACCAGCAGAATTAACCCTGTGGAACATGTATTAAATCCAATATAAGTTATTTCCTAGTGTTGCAAAGAGAATTTTTGAATTTGAAAGTCTGTTCACTGGAGCTGTAATGAGATTGAGAAAAGCGTACTGTATAAAAAAAGTATAATTTGAGCTCAATACTAGTGCTAGGAGTATGATGGCTGTACAGTATTAGTCCCTCCTCCCAGAAGCATCAGGGGCTCATGCTGGGTAAATGCGTTGACAGCATCTCCTGGAAAATACCTAAGCTTAAATGCTGTAAGTCTTATTAGCAAGATGCTAGTCTGCTCTTCTGCAGAGGAAATGGACATGGAGTGAGGACAGAAGGGAAGCAGAGCAAAGCTGATGTGTACAGATACATTTCATCCACATAATGTAAGTAGTTCACAAGAATTGTGTTATTACATACTTCCTAGTAGCAAATTGCTGACTGTCCTCATTAGGGAAACATGTTCAGTCAAAAAATACCCATATCCAATGGATAAATATCCAATACCTGAATGACAGAGAGATGGTGAAGACACATGGACAGGGCTGACATGAAGCAGTATGAGGATTTAATAACCATATTGACTCTTAGAGGCAGGATTCACAATGGCTTTTTAAAGGAAGGATTTTAGAGTCTGGCTTCAGTGACTTTTGCATGGTATCTTCTAAATCCTATTAAGGAGTTATAGAGGACTTTGTTTTTTTGATTGTTATGGACAAGAAGTTAATAATGGGAAAAAACCAAAACGAAACTAGTACTTATTTTTATTAACAAGGGAATTGGAAATTGCTCTCTCTTCCAAGGGTTTAAATGAAAGACCACTGATTAGATAGTGATGATGTAGCTAGGGAGATGAGGAAGAAGATTATATGGAAAATTCTTATAATACAGTTTCATTTTCAGTACTATGCTGGTGGGTTTTGCAGTCATTATTAATATAGAAAACAGACGACCCGAAGAGTGGTTGTTCTGGGCTAAAAGTGACCAGTAATGCTGAAAGATCTCACAAAAGATTGCCTCCTATTTCCATGAGATGTGACAGTAAAGTCTTTTGTCCCTGTCATAGGGAGGTTATATTCCAACGGTTGGATTGTTAATTGTCTTCCCCTTCTCCCTTTGGAGTTTGCTTTAAATATTTCTAGTGTGAGGGAACGTCTAGCTGGTTTGGAGAGAAAATATTTGTGATTTAATTGTCCAGTGCTGTAGTGCCAGAACAACCTCTTGCAGTTAAGAGTTGGACGTGGTGATCCTTGCGGGTCCCTTCCAACTCAGGATATTCTGTGGTTCTGATTCTGTGATTCTGAATTTTAAAATAACATTGCTCATTGAAGTTTCAGAAATACTAGGAAAACTTTGATCCATGATTTGGATTTGAATTTGTGTCCATCCTTGTCATCCAAGGATTCACGGGGAAACCAAGAATTAGCCAGCATTTGCTTTAATGAAAATCCTCCTAAAACGATCAAATGACCTTTGCATTGGAAATAACAATAGGATTTTTATAGTGTCTTCAGGAGTAGATCTGCTACTAGTTGTCCATCATCTTTAAGGAAGATATAATGGGACAGATATGTTGTGAGGTTTTGGATCATACTGATTTTCCTCTGGCTGTGTAGTCACAGTTTTGACAAGTATCAGGAGAGAAATCTTGTTTGGGTTTTTTTTTTGGTTGTTTAGTTTTAAAGCACCTCATTGTGTTAGCTGATCTAAAAATCTACCTGGAAAATTGCCCCAATTTGAAAATAAATAACAATTGCATGCAGGCATACTTGGCTGCACAGCAAGATCTATTTTTAGAAAAGATTTCTGTCTTGTTTTTACTTAATTTTAATGTTGCAGAGTTTTTCCTTCGTTTGAGACATCCTAATGAATTTTGACATCTTTTCCAGTCCTTCGTAATAGATAAATGAATGCATCCTCTGGATCAGATTTCAGAATCATTTGTGTAAGGGAAACCATGCTTATCTTCAGATAACCCCAGGTATTCCAGTAATTCCCAGTGTGTTTGAAGTTCTGCCTCTGTTTGGTGTTTACTCTGGTGGGTCTTGTGGTTGGAAAGGTGAAGTAGGCTGTAGGAAGCTGCTGCCCTGTAAGTACAGCAAATTAAAAGGCAACTGCAACTCCATGTAGATGAGTGTTCTGATGAAATGGTGATTTAAAAAAACCAAAACCAACCTGTGTCAGTCTAAAGTAACAGTTAAATTTCGATTTTATTTTTCTTGTGCGTTAGTTGAGGATCACAGCAGCAGGCTGGGAGTCAGAACTTCTGTACTCTCTCAATTCTACTATAAGCTTCTGTATTGCCTTGAGATGCTTAATTGTCTTTTACTCAGCAGTATAACGAGAATAATGCTATTTTCCTACTTCTTGTAGGATTCACTGAGGCTGGTAAAGCACTCCTAGGACATTGGATAAAAGGTTCAAAATTTCAGGCTCATGTTAAAAGAAATCATGGTGTAGTTGGAATTGAGTCAAATGTTCACTCAACTGAAAGTGATTAGACTGGATACCAGTTAAACTAAAAATGTTCCAGAAAGAGAGGGGACTGAAACAGGACAGGCTAAGCTATAAATACTGGTATGCAACTCTCTATTTCCTGGTGTTCTAGTTGATTCTTGAGGCTGTAAACTCTTGGCTTGTCACTTAATGTTGTAAACCATCAGACACAGAAATGATGCTAAGGTTACAATACTTTAAAACCATAAGAATGACAGAAGTGCGTGCCTGGATGAGGTATCCACATAGGGCATGTATTTGGACATATCCACTAAAGCAGTCTTGTATTGAAGGAGTCCTCGACGTGCTCGTACTGAATAGGGAATCATGGAAGGAGTCCACAATCTAGTGTCACTAGATTAGAGTATGGTGTGTTAGGATTTTTGGGAGTTAGCAATGAGAACTCTTTATCATTCATTCATTGGTAAGAGTGTATTTGTGAAGAAAAGTTAGTGCATTTCTATCTCCCCTGTGTATTAGAAAATACATCTGCAGAGTATTCAGCTTTATCCAGAGATGCTTTTTGGCTGCAGATATTTATGTAAGGTTGTGGGAGTTTTCATTTTCACAGCAATGTTTGTGTTTATTGAAGCAGTACAAATAAAGCAGGGTTGCTCTTTTGTTGGAAAGTCTTATCCTACCTGCTTGGGATTGTTTCTGGAGGACAGATTACTAATTCCTATAACATTTTTCTTTAATTCTTTAATGGTTAACTCAGCTATGATGCCCCAGATTTATTTTTGAACAGTGCAGTATATAATAGCACTGTTTTTGCATTATGAGTGAAGTTGGGTGCTTGCATTAAACTAGTGGTTTTTTTCTGAGAAAGTGAGACTTAAATTCATGATGCAGGTATGAAGTTTGCTCTCACAAACTGTTAACCGTTTACAGTTAACAGTTAACTGCAACAGTACAGTTAACAGTTAACTGGTAATAGGATTGTTATTTCTTGCATTTGGATATAGGTAGAGACGCTGTGAAGAAGAGAACTGTACTTCCAGATAAAAAGGTGAATATAAAATTTCTTAGGTCATAGAGTGGGGTAAGAAAACTCAAGAAGGTCCTTGTTTTGAGGCTTATCAGTGTTCTGGTGCAAATGTTTATTCTGAACAAATTGAACCAAAAAAACGAAACATGCCATGAAAAATGCAGTGAACAAAATTGCATTCTTTTGTAATAATTTTCTTCACTAGGTTTCTCAAATTGTGGTGTGAAGCTCCCTGGGTGTCTCATCTTGAGCTGCTTGCCACCTCTCTTTGTAACGTGTCTTGTTCACCTATCTTTTTTTCTTTCTACTTTTTGAAGGGCTTATACTTTGTCTTCACAGATTTACTTGCTGCCTTTGAGTAGCTGCATGAATTCAGGGGTCTCTCAGGGATTTAAATTCATCAAAAGATGATAGCACTGTCATGTGTCTTCTCTTTTCCCTCTGCATTTTTGAGTTTTTCTTTCAGGACAGGCTCCTGTGGCTGTGTGATTGATTCTGTGCACAGTTCCTCATAGTGAGACCGTTAAGGTTTTTGCTCTCTAAACTCTGATGTTTGTTAGGTGGCCTGTACCACAGTAGTCAGACCTTCTCTTTCAAGCTTTTCTTGCAGGATATTTCAAAGTATGAATATGTGATAACAAGGAGGGAAGAGTTGTGAGAGATGCTGGATTCAAAGAAGTGTGCAGCTTGTTTGGCAGCATTAGACTATCTAGTGCACTTTGCAGCACTCTTGCTGTGAACTGACAGGCTTTTGTTCACTATTTTGGAAAATTTCAGGCCCAGAACACTGGTCAAAACACTATTTAGACAAAAAATGGCTGCTGCTCCGAAACCTATAGTCTCTCTTCTTATGTTAAGGTTGTCAGACTTAATATAGAGGTGTCCCATACTCTACTATTTGAAGGATCAAAGGCTTAATAAATGTGATACTTCAAATTGTGAGTTATTTGCCCTAGCACCCATTCACATGGAGTATCTTCTGCAGAATTTTTCTGGTGTTTAGAAACTAAGTGGACAAAAGTTTAATTTTTTTCTGATAGGTTTGTGTAGTCTGTGTTTGATTTCTTTTTTTCTTTTTCCTCTAGATTCAAAATCTTTACGGATTGTAAACAAGGCATTCCCTCATGCTGGTGATAAGTCAAAATCTGCCTTGGGACAATTACCTCTTTCTTAGCATGATGTCAGTGGAAAGCCTGAAAATGCTGCCATGCAGCAGCTTGCTTTCTCAGCTATTGTTTATTGTCAGGGGCTTGTTAGATCCTTAGTATCATAGAAATTGATTGTATATAACATAGTCATAACATCCTTGGGTCAAATGCCTTGACTCTTTGTGGTTATACCCACAATCAACAAGGTATCATAGTGTGTTTGTAGCTTGAGAATATAAAAACATATTTTGCTGAACCTATGCCTTGATCTGCTGAAAAGATTGCTTCCTGCTTTCCACTGTTTTTGTTGCATATTTCTGTCTCACAGAAACAAAAATGAAGCAAAGCTACACAGCTTTTGGGTTGAGACAGGTATAGTGGTTATCGAGTAGGTATTTTTCCATGTCGTGTTCTGTTCCCCCAGCCCCTGTCATGTTATGTGATTACAGCAGTAGCCAAAAATATGTCTGTGAAGAGTCCAGCATGAGGATAACACTCTCTTCTCTCAGGAGTTTGCAATCTGCATTAATTTTTTAAGGCAGACACATATTGTATGTTTCTATCAGTTGGGTCTTTACGGGAATAATTTGAAGGGAATCACTGCCCTCCTAATTTTTTCATCAGCATTTTGTCTCTGTTTTGCTTAATTGCTGATTGCACATTTTTTTAATAACACTCCTATCTAACTTATTGAAACAGGATTGTCTTGCACAGTGGATTTTATGAACATGCAATTTCTGATGTCAAATAATTGAGCATTTAATTGACGTGCTAATAAAAAAAAATGCTTCAATAACTTTGGTTTTGTTTCCTTTTTTAATTTTTTTTTAATGTATCCTACAAATGCTATTATTAGTCTGAAGGATACAGATTCTGCCACCTCTCTCCTCCCCAAACCCTGTATCTTTACTAAGCTAATTAAGCATCCCTTGTACTAGATGGCAGATGATACTCTAGTATGTATGTAAGGCTCTTGACCTGTTTACTCAGTCCAGGAAATTAATACCATGCCTGAAATCTGATTTGGGCTTTTTGCCCAAGAGCTGTAGCATTGTGGCTTCAAAATAAAACTGCACGAATTCCACATGTTGATCTAGTGCTCTTTTTACCCTGTGAACCACCTGCCTCTTCTCAATACGGCCTTAGTTCATCCCATTTTCCCAGAAGGAAACTTGCTCTTTGTGTCTCTGCTTTCCTCTTAGAGGGATTCCCTCCAGTTCTGCCGTTATCTGCGTGACTGGGATAATGTTTGTCATGACCTGATGTCTCAGCTGGAAGGGAGCAGATCAGTCACCGGTCAGGTTGGAACCAGCTTTGAAAGATTGACCCACTGCTGCCAGATGACTCTGCAGGATTTGGCAAATAACCATTACAATTTTTCTTGTCACGTGTGCATATGTAGATCGCTTTGAATGAGAGGAAGTAGAAATACCAATTTCTGCGTAGCACCTCTGTTATGAACTGGACATATGCATTGTTCATGCCATATTCATCCATCTGAAATCTTGTAGATGTTGAGATTGGAATTACAAAGACTCTATATTTTCCTGAAGTTTTAAATAAGTAAAACTAATATGTCTATTTTTTGTCTGCTTTATTAGTCTGTAAAGCAGACAAAATGTGTTGAAGTCTGACCTTGTCAGTTTGCTATGTCTTCTCCTGCTATACCTGGTAGAGACTGTCGCTAGTCTACTGCTGAATGATTAGAAGAGAATGTGTGCCTGTACCTCATGCAATTTATGTTAGAATTTGGCTTTTTGGCTTGGTATTATCTTTATTATCAGCTTTTAAACTGAGATTTGGGACCTTTTTGCGTTGTGATGGACATGCAAAATCACGGGTCCCTAATGGAGGAGAAGCCTTTCTGACAATACCATTGCCAGAAGTCTTTTTCTACAATATGTTAGAGAGCGCTTACAGGGTGGCTAAAAATAGATATGAAAAGATATTATTTTTAAAAGTGTAACTTTTTATCTTAGTCTATTGCAGTAAGTTTAGCCTATAGTGTTGTCAAATTTAAATAAAATATATTTGCTGATAAACAATCTGAGTATGCATTGGTTAAATGTTTTTGCTGAAGTTTTAAAAGTGTATCAGACCACTAAAGTGAGGGAAGTTGTTGAGTAAATAGTTGGATTCAGTTTGCTGAAGGGGCAGATCAGTCTGCAACAGATTTTCTTCAGTAGGCATAGATGAAAAATTCTTTGTTTATTTCAGTATAGTTTATGTCAGTTTTTTTTTCAAGGAGAAACTGAAAAGGATTGTTTTCTTCTTACACAATGTAATTAAATTGAAATGTGATGTTGAGATTAGCTATTTCTACTGATGAAGTGATGCAGCATCTAGAAAGTCACCTCAGTTCACAAACTAGTGATAATTCTTTGTTTTATTTGAAATAAATAGTTCAATTTTCAGTGAAAAATGTGATTAATATATGAGTCCAAAAATCTAGTGTAGTTTTATTAGTAACAGTCTCTAAATCTAGTAAAACTTGGATATCTGTGAATGAAATTCTGGTTTCCTTTGAAAGTAACTTTATACAGTTGTGAGTTTTGGAAGATAATCCTGAAATGCAATCCTTTAAAATACTGTGGTGGGTTTTTTTGTTTGTTTTTGTTTTGTTTTGTTATCCCCAGCAACATTGTAGACACTGGATTTTGGACTGTTGTCAGTGATATTGCTTGTTCTAAGCTGAGCCTTACAACCCTTCAGAGTACCTTGTGTACTTGCAGTGTTATGTATGCAGATACAGTGTGTCAGTGGGGCACAGATGGCAGTTTGGAGAACATCTGGTCCAGAAAATGAGAAGGAACATTTAACCACTCTTTTTTTGAATGAAAGAAAGAAGTGGACAATAAAGTTTTGAAGCAAGATAGAAATTGACAGGAAAATACCAGATGAGCTACACTCAGTGGTGATAGGATGGTAGCATAGGCTGGAAGACAGTAATGGTAAATTCTGCCTTCATATTTTGATACTATCTTTCCCTTCAGTATTAAGAAAGGTGCTCCAGCTCTGTCCTGTGGAGGAAGTTCCATGGTTCAGCTGAGCTAACATCTGTTTCTGAAATGTCTCCCTGCACCTAAGTCTTGTGCCTGCTCCTTAACTTCAACCCCAACACTCATCTGACCCATCAGTGTTTTAATCCAGCTCCCCAAGGCCACAGAGTATTTCTCACTTTTTAAAAAATATTTATTTTCTGATGTTTTAGGAAACTGAGTCTGCCCAAGGACGTGTCAGACAGCCACCCAGCAATGAAAAGGGGGATGAGGGCCAACCAGATCTAGGAAGGAAAATTGGACTGGGCCATTGAGGTGGTAGAGATTAAGAAGTCTTTCTATGGCATAGGCTGCTTTGAATGCTTTGCTTGTCTTGCAGACCTGAACCTTTAGGAAGGAATCATACTTACCTATCTGACAGAGTTGCTAAAAAGACTTTGTAGTTCAGCATTCAAGGCATTGCAAGTGGTGAGACAGATCTTATAGAAGCAATCCTGCCCTACTGTATACTGAATGTACTACTACTTTTTCCATAAAGCTTTATTTCTCAGGAGACAAGACTTGGATAAAGCTGTTGGATTACCATTGACATTGGTAACTACCAGTCACATGTCAACCCTTCTGTTGAAGAATGATGAAGCTCTCTTACTATTAGTAGTTTTGTGGTTAGAGCCGGGCTATGTGTTTGAATCATTGAAGGTTGCTATGAGAAACCCAGTAGTGTTTCCATAGGGCATAGCAATGTAATTATAGAAGCTTCATTTGAAAATTGATAAGGTGTCAGTTATTTGTAGCTCTGCTTTTGAGCAAAAAAACAATAACAAGTGTGGAACAGAGCAGGTGACCTGCATGCACCTGATTTTGTCTGCATCTGCATGTGACATTCCGGAAGATAGACTTGGGTTTGCTTTTAGTCTGTTAGAATTCTTGATGTTGTGGATACTGTTCTGAGAAGCAGCAATAAAGGGCATTCCTTATCAACCCAGAGCAGTTGTTTTGTGCTTTGGCTTTTGGCTCTTGCAAGGAGAGCAACAGATCCAAGAATCACAGAGCAACATTGCATGGGGTAATGTTATTAAACAGTAAGTGCCTTGCTATGCTTGCTTAAAAATTTTGATAAAACGTTGAAGCATTGAGAGGGAATAATCCTGTGACATCTATAAGAATCTATATAGGAAACAAACACTGCTTTGTTGTAGAACATCCCAGCATATGTGCTCCCCATCCCAGCAGGAGACTGACTGCTTAGCAGAAGATAGTCTGTAATCAGATCCCTGTAGCTCTGCGTTGCTCCAATGTGTCTGTCAAGAATCTAGCACTGTCTTGCTTTATTTTATGGTTCATATTGCCTTCTGTGAGATGGATTTCTTCATCTGAAATGAAAATTGGTAAACATAACAAGTGCAAAATAAAGCTTGTGAGTTATATTTATAAAAAGCCTTGTTACTGGTTTCAGTCAACTGAAATACCAATTTAACTATTTTGTGGATGTGAGCTTTAGCTTCTCAAGCTTTAATCAACATAATATAGCTTTCCAGCCTTTTTTGATTACACTTGTTACAAGACTTCAGAAAGTACTGTGCTTCAGATGCTAACTGTAGTTAAGCAGATAAAATCGTATGGATTGGATATTGTATTATTTTATAGACATTTTGCCCCTAAAGGGAGGGGAAAGTACATAAAACTTGTAAATATTGTCTCCTACCTACATACCCAATAGAAATAATAAAAAAAAAAGGCAAGATAATTCAACAGACCAGAAAGGCTTTGCAGACAATTTGTAGCTGTCTTGGAATACCAAGGGTTGAATATCTCCCTCTACGTGGATGGAAACAGCAAAGAAGTTCTAGAGAGTTCTTAAACCTAATGCTATACTTTGGTCATTCTCTAGAGCAAGGGGAAGAAAACTTGGTTTTGTTAGCAGGTCCCTTAAATATCATATATGTGTAGGATCTTTTGGAGTTCAATTGCTTAAGGACTTTGTGTCCAGTAGGGATGGACAGGAAAGGATGGAATATCTGTTTTATGGGGTTTGTGGTTATCCATCAGTAAAATGTTATTTATTCCCATTCTTAGTGATAGATTTTGAAAGGATTACTGTAGGATTGACAGTGTGGGGAGTATTTGGAAGATAAAACTGGCATATTACATATCTCTCAGGTGCATTAATTTGTAAAATTATTTGTCGTATATGATAATTGTCTTTAGAGGTTTGCTTTTTGCAAGCGCATTGTGGAACATTTATCCATTCAATGCTATGTTATGGTTATTTAACATACTTGGAACAGTTTATGGCACCTCCTTACACTGGCTTTGCAGTTTTATTAATGCACTGAATTGCTCATCCTGGGAATGCAATGAGTGGGTTATTCTTTTTTTTTCTCCCAGGTAGTCCTAGCAACTTTCCGTATTCTATTTTGACCGGTGACACAAGCATTACACAGCCCCTTGTACAAGAGAAATACATTACAATATAGATGCAAGGAGAAATAGCAGTGGCAGTAAAACAACTGTGTTGTGATGGTCTGGAGTTATAAACAAGGCAGTATATTTACATGTAATGTCTTGGTTTGTATCTTTTTATAAAGAAATAGGCAAACATATAATCTTTGGATTATAGATGAAGTATAATAGATTTTTTTTGTTTTATATCTTACATCAAGCAGCCCAATATTGACAATTTGACAATTGACAATTCAATTAAATCAGCAGCTGTGTCAGATATTATTTAAGGTTTTAGTGTCACTGAGTAATAGATTTTCCCATATTAATTTAGATATTTAATTCTTTTAATTGTTAGGAATAGAATTTTTGTATTCTGACATTGTAATTTTTGTATGTTCATCATCTGTCTTTGTTTCATGCTGTCATTCAGTAGAAGAGTAAATGAAAAGTAATATATAATTTTACTTATTTGGGTAAATTTTTAAAAAAATGTTCTTGAGGTATTTAATTTCAGAAGCCTTGTATCAGCTTTATGAAATAGTGTATTTTTACCTTTGTCTCTAAATAAATTTTGTTTTGTACATCCATCTGCTACAGATCAAATGTAATTTCTGTTTCAAGCAGATGCCGAACTGTTGATTTCATACAATCTAGTTAATAAAGGTAACAAGAAAGTACATGGTTTTCTCATAGTAACCTCCTATTATGTGGTTTCTGCATAATACACAGTTAATGGAGAAAGTATTAAGATGTCAGTGCAGCCTTAGACACTGAAGTACTATACTGTCTTATGTTCCTTGAATCTAAGAAGAAACTGGAATATACTGATCCTCTTAAGCTACTGAATTGAAATCCTGAAAAAGATGTTTTCATGTAATTTGTTTTAATAGACTTTGCAAGCTCAAGGGGATGACTGACACTGCAAGATTATGATGTTACCTTGCCAAGCTGCTTACCAGAAAAAGCAGTAGAATTTTCCTTGAATAGTTTGCAAGCAAGCTTTTTTAATACAGAAGAGGAACCTTCAGTACAGGTGTTGAGTTTTACAAAGGGAATTATCAAGGTGGATTATATGTTGTTTCTTTTCTCTAACTGTTCTGCTTTTTCACCCCTTCACATAGACATACAGAAGTAGCTCATACTATAGTAAACATTAGGCTTTTTTGTGCCTCTGGAGGTACTTAGTGAAGTACTTATTTAATAAAAAAAATATTTTACTAAAACAAGTTTATCTAATTTTAGGCATAGAAGGAAAAGAGTGACTAGGTAAATAGCTATAAAATTTTAGGTCAAAAGTACTTATGAAATGACCTCAGAGTGCTTTTATCTTCTTATTGTTACTTTTGTCTAGGAAAGGCAAAGCGTGCTTGAGCAAAGCATGATTGCAGGACTATGACCTATATTTGTCAGATTTAGCAGAAGCTGTCTGCTAACTAGCACAGCATCTACTAAGTGCAATCATATTACTTCCCCAAATCCAAGTTTTCAAAATGAAGTAGAAAATGTATGAAGCTGACATTCTTCAGCCAAATCAGTATTTTCTATGGCTGTTTTGAAAAGTTTACCCTCTTCATCTGAAGATTCACGTGCTCCTTGGAAAAGGCAGTAAGGTGAAACTTGGCAATGGAAAAGAAGAAAATCTGAAGAAAGAATGTTTTTTCCTCCTGTTTAGTCATGCATAGCTTTAGCTTTGATTATATGTGAATGCATTACCTCTGTGTGAGTATATATCTAAAAGACACAGATTTAACTGTGATGATGAATCTTTCCTTTTGATTCTCCTGCTGGTAGATTCTGAATCTGAGCTTTAAAAAAAAAAAAATCTGATAAGCATAGGTTAGGTAAAGATGTATTTAAAGAGGCATTGAGAGTTTTCTATTGAGGAAGAGAAATAATTGGGTCCAAGTAGTTTAACAGTTGCTGCACTTACATAACTTCCTGGGGGAAAAAAAAGGAATAAAATTATAGCACCTAGCTAGCAAGTAATGAGAATATTACTTTGACGTAAAAAAATCCCACAGAAATTTGTAACATTTGCTTACTTTCTTGATGAAACCTGAATATTTGTTCAATGGAAGAGCATTTTCATAACTTTGTAGAGATTGAAGTTAGAAGCAAGCACTATCTGGTAGTTGTAGAGAGAGTATTAAAGTGAAATGTTCAGAATTCCTACTTAAATTAACTCCTGTTTCTCCTTTAATGTACTTTTCTAGTGTTTCTGAAACTCCTTCTATTCATTCATTTTCATCTATGATCATTTTAACACATATTTATTTATCGTACTTAAGAAAATAGAAGACATGGTCATTGATAGCCATCCTTCCACCAAATACCTCTGTAATTGGCAATTTTTACCTATTACAGGCTTCTTACAAGAAAGGTAGTAGTGTCGCAGTCATGCATGAGGGAGGATTGAGCTATTGGCGACTACGGCATACTGCTGTTTCTTATCCCCATTTCAAAATTTTACATTTTATCTACCTAGGTATTTCATATGAAGAGAGGATCAGAATTGTGAAGACCTCTACAAAGTCATACTACTTGGACACAAGACTGCTCTGTAAATTTGCATAGGTGCAGATATGCCTTCCTGCCTTCAGCTCACCCACCAGAACATGGCTGTGCCTAGAGCATACCTGTGTCTTGCTGGCCTCCTTGCTTCTGTCTGGACAGGTAGCCAGTCAACACTTGGCATGTTTTTGCAGACAGAGCAGATTGAAAACATCATTTACCTAACAAGGCACATGTGTATGCAGCTGATCTCGTGCCTTCTGAGTCGTGGTAGTGAAACAACTCATTTCTGTACAGAAGTCTTTGCTGTGCTCCAAGCATTCCTTTAAAACTCCTGGCTTTTACAAAGGCTTCTGCAGTGATTCTCTCTTATCAAGGTTGCCTCTAAAGTGGCCACTCCTTGAGTTAGTATGTTTCCATTACATTGTATGCCTCCTTTAACCCAGAGACCTTGGCACAACTTTCCAGAACCTTGAGGAAAAAAACACGTAACTTGAAGCAAAAGGGGACAACAGCTATGGGGAGGAGATGAAGCTGTTCTTTAGCTTTACATTTCTTTATTGCAAGGGCAGGAGTATCCGTGCACTGCATCTAGACTTCTAAGCAGTGGTTGTGAGGTGAGTGCAGGTCCTCAAACGCAGACTGAGATCTTCAGTTGTGGCACATTTGAGGGACAGTCAGGACAGTTCTTAATCCCAAAGCCAAAGACTGAGAAACCCAAGTTCTTTGCAAAATGCAACTCTTGTCTTTTTATATTTTAAAAATATACGTATAGACGCATATCTCCAAGCCACTGAAGGTCTTTGTGAGAAGTGCCTTGCTTCATAGCTCTAGCCAAGCAGCCTGTGGTGAGCATAGGACTGCACATACTCACAGTCCTCTTCCCACCTGTGGTGCAGCTTGGAGGCATCACTTGGAGCTCCCTCCCCGCACGCTGATGCAGCATCCTTCCCTGCTGCAACACGCTGCACTCAAACTGCTTCTCAGCGATTATCAGATTTCTGATTTAAATGTGTCTTGCTGTCCAACAGAAATAATTATTGTTTATGAGGCTTTTTGGAATTTTAAAAACTGGTGACTTCTGTTGTTTTCTCCCTACATCTTCCCCTCCTTTTTTTATTTTATTGGGTTTTTTCCAGTGTGGCAGTGCCTGTGTGACATACAAAGGCATATTGGAATTTTGGAGGAGAATATCGAAACTTCAGTGTGTGTTCATAAGAAAGTATTCAAAGAGCCTATGGGTAGATATTGGAGATAATTAGGAACTAGCTGGAACTGCTGCCGGCTCGAGGGATGTTTGCAGGCTGCAGAATGTTCCTACGGGGAAGAAATTGCTCTGTAATTACAGGCAAGGTCAGTGCAATCAGTTCAATGGAAAAGAGATGGTGAAAGCTGGGGCTCCCTCCCTTGAAGAACTTTGCATGTCATTACAGAGACACAGTTGTTGCCGCTTTTTAAGGAAGTGTCTGGTGAAGTATACATTGTTTAAGTGTTCTCTGTGCTGTGAGGATTGCAGCCCTTTCTTGAGAGAGAAGATTGACACTTTCAAGTGAATGGTATTTCTTGGTCACACTTCACATGTCTTTGAATCTCCAAAGTTTCAGTGGTGTGAATCTCTAATTTGTTTAAAAGGCTAGTATATGATAATCGTACATTTTATTTTCTGAAACAGGCCTTTCAAAATCTGTCTGAAGTATTTCTGCTCACTTCAGTTTATTTGAAAATGAGGCATATTTTCATGGCTGATGGGTAACTTTGGCTCCAGGACATTTTGGTAGCCATCTCAAATTCATCCTCAAGAGAAAAACTTTGTTTCCTTCTTTTCTGAGGACAAACCCCTGAGTCCAGAAATATTCTGTACCCAGACTTTGTCATCAGTAGCCTTCAGGTGGCAATACTAGTTGCAAGTACTTGTTCCTTCTGTTTCTCACTTGCGTTGTACAGCTCCTCATTTTCCAATTTGCCAGTGTAGCTGAATGTGGGACAGCGCTGGGGCTGTGTCAGGGGTTGATTCAAAATAAAAAACCAAAAGGTTTTAGGCACAGTTCAAACTGATTAAAATCTCCAGCCACACCTCCCAACCCCTTTCTTGTATTGACAATAGTGTTGTTGCATATGCATGGTGAGTTCACTAAGGGAAACTCTCTTAAAATCAATTGCTGTTTTTAGAGGGTAAGTTTTTTGGCAAGATGAGCTTCCTGAACTGCACGATTGAAAGAGTGCTGGTGTCTTGTGTTAGGAGAGGCTGGAGGGTATGGTTTGTCACAAGGGAAGCTGAGAGTGTGGCTGAATCTAGCAAACCAGATATATATTGGTTAAACTGTTACAAATCTTTGTTTCTAAAATTTTTATTTGGACAATTTCTCTGATGTAATTCAGACTGTAGCACCTTGAGTGATCATTCTGGCTTAAGTGAAGGGCATAGTGTGCTGTGTTAGAGGGTGAGAAAGAAGTGATCAGAGCTATGGGAGCAGAGATACCTTCTGCTTGTCTTACAGCTGAAAACTTTGTATTGTGAAGTCTAGCCTTCAGTTATTTTTCTGGTTTGCTTCCCTGCCATGTAAGCATAACAGATCTAGCATTATTTGACTCAGAAATTTCCCACGAGCATGTTTGACCAGTGACTGATTAAAGGGACTTGCATCAGTTCTTCCACAAGTGGATATATTATTTATTCATCAAGAAGTATATAGTTGTTAAAGAAAGGGTTTCAAAACAAAACCAAAACACAACAACAACAAATTGGGTGTTGTTCTCTCTTGCATGTTTTTGCAAGTTCTGGTATCTCAAATATCCTTAGATTTGAGACCGAATCTGTTTTACCTTTTCTAACTTCTTTTCCCTGTGAACAGTGTAACTGTTTGCCTCACTTCTTCCATAGATAGGGTGTTTAACAATCTGATGTATTTCATGTCTTCAGGCCTCCGCCTTTTGGAGAATGTGTATAAATTTGGCAACTCACAATTAATGGCTTCTTACAGTTTGCTTAAAGACCTTTGGTGTTTTTCTTGAAAAATATTTTCCTGAAGGCGTTTTAAATTTTGTTTATTGCATATTACTTCTAACTACTTTTTAATTTAACTACCATTTAATCTGATGGTGTAGCATCAAGAATTGAAAGTGCAGTTTATATAATAGTTCTAGAAATCATACAAATATTTCCTTTATTTTTCATATAAGAACTATACATGAAAAAGATCTTGCACTTTAAAAAATGTATGCAACATACATTTTCAAGGACCCAGAAGGGTCATTTAGCACATCAGAACTGCCGATCAGCTACTACTGTTATTTATTTTCACTTCTCAGAGAGTGTAATTTTGGGAGGAGATTGTTTTAAGTTTGTCAGAGTATTGCAATGAGATAAATTTTGTCAGTACTCACAATGAATGTCTGCTGAACAGCCACTGATACAAGCTTCACTTCTCTCAATATGCCAGCGAATAATTTTTGTCAGTTTTATTTGCTTAATGATATATAGGTGCACATAACTAACATTACAGTGTCTGTATTAATGGGCTGGCAGTTAACATCACAGTGCTTGGCATTACACCTTTGCTACATATTTGTTTCTGGGCAGCTATGCTGCGCTTACAGGTCTTTTTACATCTCCGATTAACCTGACTGACTGTCTTGCCCAGGCCATGCAGCTGTCCCCAAGTAGGGAAAGAGCTTCTGGAATTACACAAGGACGAATATTTTGGAGAGAAAGCGATTAAAGAACAAACAGAACAAAAATCAAGCATCTTCTAACTTCTTTTTTCTCTCCACCCTTCATTTTTTCTTGGAGTAAAGAACAAATTTTACATCCATTATTTAGCTTATTGAAATTTATTTACAATCACGTCCTCCAAATTAATTTTGTATTGCTGTGTAATGTGCAAGAAATGTGTTAACCTCAAAGAGTTATGCCACAATGGAAGGTGAATAAACCAAAGATAATTAGAAGAAATGAATGAAAGAAGAGGAAAACCAGTACCTATTCAGGTCAAAATTACATTTTCTCCCTATGGAATTAGCCCATTTTTAATGTAAAAAAATCTTTTACCTCCAAATGAGTTATCTTCAGGCTTTTTAGGATTTAAGTATTTAGTTTTGTTAAATAATTTTTTTTCTTTTTGGATAGGATTATTTAATAATTTATGTTACTTTATAAGTTGGACTAAATAAGCAACAAATTGTATCATCTTATCAGCTTCTAGCTCTGTAGTATTTAGCCTGTAATATAGTAGCTATATTACATAATATGCCAATTTTGTGATGTAGTTTTCAGTAGTAACCTTGATGGTTAATTCCACAGTCACCATTTGATAGCTGGTGGGATCATCTGCCATCAGCTTGTGCTGAACCAGTTGTGACTGGCACTTTTAAAACCTCTTGCTATCTTCATGGATACTGGTGTACACTTTTTCCTTCTTAGACTGTAAAGGGAGGGAAAACTACAGTTTCCCTTGACCTTGTGCAGGTTTGACAGGAAGGAAATCTGGTTATGCTGAAAAGTCCTGAAATCTTTTCAAAGACTCTTCAGCTTATATTTGTTTCCTGAAGAAGTTTGGGCAGTCAGAATCTTCCAAAAGCAGACTGTGAGTCCCTTTTTGGTTTGGCTTTTTTAAGATAATAATTTAGAAATAGTGTGTACTCACTTCAGTTTTCCTTCTTTGCTTTCCTTCCCTTCCCTTCCCAGGCCCCTTTTATCTTTACCTTCAGATACTCTGCTCTGGAGCCTTGAACTATTGAAACCTGAGCTATTCAAAACATATTTATGTTTTGAATAAACATAAAATGCTGAAGATCTTGCTGAAGTATTGGTACATTTGGCTGTGCATGACTTCTTTCTGTCAACAAAAGAGACAACCCAATGAAAGGTGCATGTGAACAAGCAAATATTTTTCTGGTTCTCCAACTGTGGCTTAATACACTTTATATAAGTTAATGGAAACAGGAGATAAAAATGATGAGTTAAATATTGACATTACAGTATGAAAGCTAATTTTTTAAAATTAATACCTAAATTTTCTGAACTGCAGAAACATAACTTGCTGCTGGGTTTTGCATTGGAGAAGAGCTATGCTTTCAAAGCAAAATGAGATAAAATACTCGTGGATCCTACTTTCCTGTGTTACAGGTCTAATATGTTTTTGTCTCATTAGCTGTTTGTACTTAAGAAAAGTTTTATATCACTGGGCATAGACTTTACACAGTATTAGAGGATGAGTTCAAATATCATCTCCCTTTGTTGAAGGGAGAATCCAGAGCAAAGATATTTTCAGTTACCCTTAAGTGAGAGTAAAGGTAGGTAACTGCAATTCATTGATATTTAGTGTCCAAATAGTGTTAGAAAAAAATTACCAGAAAACATTGTTCTTCTGTGATTTAGCCCTTGCATTGCTCTGAAAGGAAAGATGCATAAAGTTTGGTTATAAAAAATCTGCTGTTAAAAATTTAGTTTGGATGAGTTGCCTCTGGAAGGCCAAGTTCTTTTTATTATGGGGAACCCAAACTGAATTTGCAGTAGTGGTAAGATTGTGCAAGTAACACCTAGTTCTTCTATAATGCTTTTTATCTTCTGCTCTTACACATGCTTTACAATAGAGTTAGAAGACGTGGTGTTTCTTGGTGGGGGAAAAACAAGACAAGAAGCTTGGTTTCAACATATGGAAAGGAGCAGAACTGTGGGATGGCTGTAATGACACAAGAAGGGGAGTCGAAATTACTGATTTTCTTGAGGGAAGACTAGCATCTGTATCTTTTAATTAGGTTATTTCTTAGGAAATACAGAGTGGGTGGAAATGAAGGAGAGGGAAATGGAAGGAGTTAAGTCTTAATATATAATATATGTATTTTGAGTGTTTCACACTACAGTCTTAAAAGTGGGTTTTTTCTTGTCTCTGAATATAAGTACACCATAAAGGAAGTGTTGACCCTCAACGATTTAAAGGTAGAATATCCTTGAAGGTTGTGTCATATTGAGAAAGGTGTTTGAATAATGACTGACTTTATTCCTTTTGTAGTTATTTTAGATTTTCATCTCTCCCTGTCCAGCATTTCTTATGCAGTTAGAGTATTTTTAAGAGGAGAAGCCTTTGTTTTGTCTAATCTTGAAAGTGATGGTAAGTGGGATTTAGGTGACAGAGGGTTATTGGTCAAGATACACACAAATCCTTTTGCCAAACTTGTTAATTTTATATGCAGTGAATACTACTACTAGTAATGCAGTGAATGTATGCATTATATATGCAATAATTATATGCAGTGAATAATAATAATAATAGTTAATTTTATATGCAGTGAATAAGGACAGAAATTGCATAGAGATTTTATGCAAAGCTACTGCACGTATAGTTACCTGTATTTTATAATTCGCTTGTAAAGTTGTAGTTCTTGCACAGTTCAAACAATTCTGTTTCATGCTTACCTCATGCTGCTCTTAACTGATGTTTCAGAGACTCTCTGCTTTCTCAGTAAACATTTTTGTTGGTTTGTTTCTCTGTAGGATTAGTAAAGGCTTTCATCATAATACACATGATGCTAATATAAAATGTCAACTCTTGAATGCAGATGTCTGTTAGGAAGACGTGAATGAGTATGGAACTAATGGCACTGGTCCTTCAGAGGATCACGTTTGCATATGGGATAAGTGCAGAAGTTTGTCTTCAAGCCATTGTGTTCTGAAAGTTTTTGTGTCTTTTCCTTTATAAGAACTTTCTTTCGTCTGTAATCAAGAAGCACCAGAAATTTGTAAAGTCCAGGCGACATTTCTCATATCCTCATCATGCTGTGATGAAAAAGAAATTAATAGCAGCCATGATTTTTAAAACTTCAGTTAGTTGTAATGCTGAAAAGGTCTGGCAGTGGCTCACCAAACCTCAGTGTTTCTGATAAGTAATCTAACTGCATAGTGTTGTAAACTACTTTTTTGCCTTTATATCTATAAATCTGTTTTCTTATCTTTTCCCTTTAAAAAAAATCTTATTGGTGCATCAATGCTACACTGAAATAAGTAGTTGATTACACGGATTATGAGGTATAATGCTGTATGTAATATAGATACATCTTTGATGAATGTTATGCATGCAGTTCTTAATTTAAATGACCTCTCTTTAGCAGTAACTGTATAGATCCAATAACTGTGCATATGTGTGCACTTAAGATACAACTTCTGGAATATCCTCAATAGCCTTTTTCTTGATCTCTCCTACTTTATTTACACTCTTCTGTATAAAACTGACTTTGGGGAATTTTTCTCCTCTTTTTCAAATGGAGACTTATGCAGGATTTGAACAGTCTTTAAAATTCATCTGTATTTATTCAAACTTCTAAGATTTAATTTTGAAGTACCTTAGATCTCTTTAAAGTAGTAGTTTAAGCCCTGGAGGAATTTTCCTAGTCGCTTTGAGATTGATAAGTTTAGCACTGTACTTTCATGGTTTGGAGCATCTTTTCTAGGAGGAAAGTCTGAGAACTGAGACTCTTCAGCCTGGAGAATAGAAAGCCCAGGGAGATCTTTTCAATGTGTACAAATACTTGATGGGAGGAAATTAAATGAGAGAGACAGGTTCTCCATGGTGGTGTCCAGTGGCAGGACCAGAGGAAATAAGCACACACTGTAACACAAGTGGTTCCCTTTGAACATCAGGAAACACTTCTTTACTGTGAGGATGACTGAGCGCTGGCACAGGTTCCCCAGAGAGTTCATAAGTGTTCATCTTTGGAGATATTCAGAAGCTGCCTGGATACAGTCCTGGGCAACTGACTCTTAGGTGACCCTGCTTAAACAGGGTGATTAGACCAGATAATGTCCAGAAGTCCCTTCAAACCTCAGCCATTCTGTGATTTTGTTTGTGTGCGTCAGGGTCTAACTCTGTGCCTGCTCTGTCATTAACATCTCCCTTGCCTATCCTCACTCCAAAGTTGTGAAATCTTTAAGAGTTTGGCCCAAAGACTGTGACCAAAAGAAAGTTGGGTTTTTTTCCCTCCTAATGTATCCTTCCTAGATACATTTTATTAGTTATACCTGTCAAAGTTTTGGGAATTTTGGAAGTGGAAAAGAAAATTTTGTAGTTCGTCTTTGTGTGTATATCAAATACATATGTGTGTTTCTGAATAACGTCTTTATCTATATCTAATATAGATACTTTATAGGAGTCCAATATAAAATCCTTAATCATGTTTTGATTACTATAACAGTAGTCCTTTAATCTTTAGGTTGTTTTGTGACTTATTTTATTCACTTTTTTCCTTTTTCTTTTTTTTTAATGTGTGTGTATGTGTGCTTTGCCTTGCAGAGTTGGAAGAATCCAGGGATTTCAAGTTTTGAGTAATGGGCATCTTACAAGATTACCACAGCTAAACTGAAAAGACAGATGCAGCTCTGAGTACCAGATTGGTGTATGCACTGCATATACATGAAAACGCACATGTTTTTGTCATCACATAGACTTGCTCTGGCATATTCCTGAGAGCTTTGCAATTGATGAAAATTAATTTGAGAACCAGATGGAGCACCTTTACAGCGCAGGAATCAGTAATCCATGGAAAGACACCTGCCAGTAATGTTCAACTTTCCACACGGTCTTCACGGGTGAAAAAAGTTTGCAAGAAGAGGAAGAAAAAACACCCTCTGCACAGAAAAAGTGTAATAAATACCTCCACAATCTAAATCAATAGCTGTGAGGGAAACGGAAGAATACAGTGGGCAGAGGAAACCGATTTTGTTCTAGCAGAGGAGTAATGTATGGTCTTTGGCACGTTTTGCTTTGGGCTCAATAGTTTGTGAATGGACTAATAAACCGTGACCTTATGTTGAGTGATGATGACTAGAAGTAAATAAGTTGAGGAACTATGGGACAAGTCTGGGCATTGAACTGAGCAAACCTTGCTGCCCTTCTTGAGTTAACCAGGTCATCAAACTTGCATATTCTTTTTCCCTCTCCTTTTTCCTTTTCACTTAGTGTGATATAAATACTAATTAATTGAGCTCATAAATGTTATTCAAATAAAACGATTGGAATACTTCATATGTTTCCTTCTTGTACAGCTGCAAATGTTGTGTCTGGAACTATGAATCTGTGCTGTAGACAAGCATCAAGAAGGAAAGATCCAATCAAACAAGCAAGGAAAATACCTAGAGAAATAGTGAACCCAGGAAGTCAGAGTTTTAATGCTGCTTCTCTTTCTTTTTTAGACGGTTATATTTGTTCCTTCCTTGAATTTTAGAAGATTTTGAAAGAGTGCTTACTTGATGTGCTTTAATTCTGGCATTTGTTTTTTATGGTAGAATGAGAAGTCTTTGATTCCTTGTAGCAGAAAAAAAGGGAAAAGTAAAGGAAAGCCAGCTTGACGTTTTAGCCTGTTTCAGAGGAGAGAGAACTTCATGGTTCACCTGAGGCAAACTTATCTACTTTGAACGCTAAAAGCTTTAGAGCATTTTTGATTCTGCTATAAATGAAGAGGGGGTTCTTTTTCATTCGTGTGTGGCAGCAAAAAGTGGGAAAGCAGGCAAGATAGTGTGATAAACAGTTCAGGCTGTGTTGGGTCTCTGGTGGAAAAAAAGTGCTGCAATGAAAATTGGATTGGCTTTGGATTGCAAAAACTTTTGAGTCCAACAAGCGGTTCAGAATCAAGAGGGATTTCCCAACTGGCCTGGCACACCAGTGCCTGCACAAGTTCGGGTCTGTTGTTTCACACGGTTTGTGTGCCTTTTTTTCCCTTTATGCAATCTCTTTCAGCTTTAGCAGCAGAAATACATCAGATGGAAAAGATATGCCAGAGGGCAGCTTGGAAAAGAGGAATGTCATATATATACATATATATGTATGTGCGTGTGTTTCAATTTCTGCAACTGAACTTTTGAAGAAAATCTGACTGGAGGAAATTCTAAAAGCCTTAAGTTACTTGAAACCTACACATTTGCAACTCTTTGTCTCTGGAATTGCATTACGCTAAACTGGAATCTCAGGCTGTATAAAGATTATATCAAGTTGAGCAAAAAGATGACTTAACCATTTCTTGAGAGCCTCTTATGAAGTAGCTGTTTCTCCAAAGGATAAGTGCACCCTCACTCTACAGACTGGAAAACAAAAATGAACCTGAATTTTTTTTTAAGTGTTACTTTTTCTTAGCCAACTGCCATCATCTTTTATAGAGGAATTTTTCACTATGCATTTGGTGGATATTTATAAACACTGACCCCATCCTCCTCCCTTTCAATGATCTATCCCAGGTCAGTCTTATCAATAAAAAAAAAAATTGATTTAAATTTTGTGCACTAAACATATTACTTTCGTATGTCAAAAAATAAAATATTTAAAAAGCATGTATGCAGCAGTGGAACATGGGCCTGTTCTTTGCAGCGATTCCAACATCCTCTGCCTCTCCTGGAAAGGGAGAGTCCCCAAAAGTGAGAAGGAGAAACCAGTGTGCCGGAGGCGGTACTATGAGGAAGGCTGGTTGGCAACAGGCAATGGCAGAGGAGTTGTAGGCGTCACTTTTACTTCCAGCCATTGCAGGAGGGACCGGAACACCCCTCAGAGAATCAACTTCAATTTGAGGGGCCACAACAGTGAGGTAAGCAAAATGTGTGTTACACTTTAAAGGAAATGATAGATATCTTTTTTTTTTTTTTTTAGTATTTCTGGTTGAAATTTGACAGGGTGGTATGATGGAGGCTTAAGACTAATCCAAATGTGATTGGGGTTTATTGGAGTCTTTCTAGTAAATTCAAGCATATGACACTGATTGTGGAGAAGTTCTCTGGAAATGATTCTGGTTTTGGTTTGGCCTATTCATTCCCCAGTGCCTCTCAGTTTCCAGGCGGATTCAATAAATGCATGTTAAGAGAGTTAAAAATTGCGATAGTTGACTGCTTTTACACAGTACTAAAGTTTGGCCTGGAAGACTAATGGAAAGGCAAGTGAGTAGGAGAAGAGCTCGATTGAAGTCTGCTGGTTTTTCAGAAGCTGTAAATTGCAATGGCCTGTGGCAGGAGATAGCTGTCATCTCTAGGAAAACGTTTAATTTTGTTAGAAAAAGGGCCAAGTGAGACTTCTCAGAAAAATGCTGAGATGCCCTACAGTAAAATGCTGTAACTTCAGAGAGCAAGGCATTGCTCTGACTACAATGTCACAAAAACTTTTCCATTTGTGTTTTCTGAAAGGAATAAATCTGTTGGTATAAACTGATATTTCAGCTGTGCTTTATCATCATCTTGGCACTCATGTCTTTTTCTGTATAATGCTTCATGGAAAGTGCAAGTGATGCCCAGTGGTATACTGAGTGTCTTGGGCAAGTGTGAGGACTTTGTTTCTGCTTTTCAGTTATGTTTGGATGTGCTCTTTGGAAAGAATCTGAATTTGAAAAGCTTTGCTGTTGGGTTAGTGGGTAGAATGACATTGTATGTACTGAAATGAAAACAAAAGATACAATGTGTTTTTTTTCCTTGTCCACCTTCTTGGGTGGGCTCTTTAATATATGTTGCCCTTTTGACAAGCTGCTCCAAAGATTCAGAAGTGGGTTCTTGTGTAATATTAATAACAATCCTCTTTTTAATGAAAAAAGGGAGCAGAAGATAAATACTTAGTCTGAAATAATTGCTTTGTGTGTATGGAGGTGTGTGAGTGTATGGTAAATTATGTAGACTTGTATGTATAGATGAGAGACAGATTCACATATATATTTGTATCAGGTTCATTCAAAAATTTACAGCCATGTTGTCAGGAAGAATGATGTTTGAATCCAGCATTTTGATTTGAACCATACCTAGTTGTCAGTATAACTATCAATTACAAATTTCATTTTATTTTTTAAATGTGTGATAGAGTAATCACTTTTTGTTTCTCCATATTTTGTTCTCTAACTTTTCTGTGAACCTGGGCATAATAGATGTTTTGGAAACAATGAAGGAAGTGCTGTTTATGGGAATGTGAAGTCTTATTGCAGAATGTGAAAATATGAGGCTAAGTTTAAGTATGTTCCCAGTTAAGTAGGCAGTTAAGCATGTTCGTATGCATGCTGCCCTTTGGTTTTGGTGAGTTTTGCTTCATTTACTCAGTTGGCCATTAGATTCTCTTTCTGGGTCACTGCATCATTGCTGTGCAGATTGAGCTGTGCTGTTTGTGCATCTTTTCACCTAACAGTGATTGGCATGAGAGAGACTCTCAAATGAAAGGAAGATGTTCTGTTTGAATCTTTTTGTTGTTGTTTGGGTCCTTAAAATATGCTGGGTCAAGCTTGTCATTAATAGAGTTGTGTTTCTGTAAGTAGTCTTAGTAATAGCAGAAAATATGTGAATGACCAGAGGGGAGACTGCCAATTTATTTCTCTCTACGGCCCTACTAAACTGATAATGGTGGGATCTTACTGAAGGAAGACAGAAGTGGCTCTGGTGCAAGTAGCTTTCCATGATGAGTCTGTGGCTGCTATCACATTTTCCTGCTGGCATGTTTTTTTGAGCATCATTTTAAGTGAAAGTTCATTCTTACAAGATGATGTGTTATACAACACTCTTCACCAGGCTTACCGAATTTAATCCTTTTACAGGAGAATCCTACTGATTTGAGTAGGAATGAAACTGTAATACAAGATTTGTTACTTGTTAAAGGTGTATAGTTGAATGGACAGCAAGATTATTTTCATTTGAAAACACCTTTCCTTCTAAATCCATCTGCTGAAAGATTCTTGAAAGAAAATATTGAACAGCAGCATTTATTGCTCATATTTGCATAAGAAGTAGTAAATGTTTTGTTTTCTCATTCTAGTGTTGAAAAGCAAGCCAGCAACAACCTTGTCTCTTCTGTGTACCACACTACATAATGGAAAATGCTAATTTTGAAAGCATATCCTGGTATATGTGTCTGATTAAAGCCATGTGTGTTGTACAGAATGTGCCCAAAGGAATGTGATTGACCTAAAACTTTAAAAGCCTGTTTCATTCACTGACCATTTCTAGAAGAATATTATATTGTGTGGTTTCTAGAAGTGGTGATTTATACCTATATATATTTTTTTCTGGGATAAAGCTAGGGTGGCAAGTCAAGTTTATTGCTTTTCAGTCATACAATGCTACTTCAATATCAGTATGCATTTGATTATAAAGTATAAAATGCTGAAATGAACAGAGCGGAAGAGTGAAAATACAGAATCTAAATGCTTTCTATTTGGAGTGTAACTAACAGCAAGCTGTGGGCAGAGCTTGTGTTTCATTTATTGTACATATATTGTATTTCAGGTTTAGGGTGAAAATCTGGAAGAGGTAATGTGACAGCACTGTGCTTTTGGCAAGAATGTGGAACTGTTTTTAAGTAGGTCAAGAAGGTGAATGCTAGTGATGTATTTTTGCAATGTTTTTATGATTGCTGAAGAGATTCACTGAAACCTTCTTTTGGGACACTTTTTTGACTGTAATAACATGTCTGTAGCATATCAGAATAAACAAGAATGAAGAATCCCCAGGACTGAATTACTGACACGCATATTATAGTGGTGGATTTGAATGACTCATCATGTTGAACAATAATTGAGAATTAAAAGCGCTGTAGTGTGAGCCACACTTATGTTTTTACAATTGCTTCAAGGTTGGCTTTTAGCATTTGCAACAACCTCATTTCTTTTTTTGTAGTTACTAAGAAGAATTACAGGAGTTTAAAGAAGCATATTCCCTTTATTCTGTGGCAAGAGGTGAAAAAACTGCACTTTTTGATAGATCTTTCTTTTAACTTTGGTGCTGTGTTTACAATCCTGGATCTTATTTACATAAGGGTCAGCATTCTGAAAAAATGAAAACTTAAATGTGCACATATCAAAGGCAGAAGAAACTTCAATGCAGAAGGAAGGGGACGTGTGTGTTATGCAGCAATTGTGCAGCTACTGTGTGTTTTACATGTAGGAGGTGAAATACTTTGCATCTCTGACCATGGGATAAGAAGCATCTCTATGTGAGGGTAGGTAGTGGATGGAGCAGATGTGAATGACTGCAGAGGCACATTGTTCAGTCTGACTTTGAGCTTTTCATTTATTCCAGAAGAACAAACTGATAGAAGCTGGCATTTGGTGGGGTTTTGTCTGGCAGAGAGGTTACAGGGCAGGAAGATGTGCCATTGTATCACAATGTGCGAATTAGCAGTCAAGGAGCAGAGGCCTGGTGATCTAAAATACCTTCCCTTCCTCGGCATGGTAAATGCAGTTCTTTGTCGAAATTAAAGAGTGAAATTTTGAATTCTTTGATTTTGACCTAACTTGACTTTCCTTGGCTGCACTGGGAAACTGTTGAAAAGGAATAGAGCACATTCCTTTTATGACTTATTATTTGTGTAATAAATTAGATATTAAATGAAAAATATGTGGTCACTTCAGCAGGACCAGTATTTTACCTAGAATGACTAGTAGTGCCAGGCTGAATAATTTTTGTAGTACAGCAGAGATACCAGCTTTCAGCATCTGATCGATCTTGAGTTTTCTGGAGAGAGATTTTCAAAGGGATCTGTAAAGGATAATTAGAGGAAAGCCCAAACTTATCTTTATGGGGCTTCAAGGACCCTTATAGGGATCTTCCCTTCCAGTGAAATATTTGTAAAATGTCTGCAAATCAAATTGGTTGGATGGTGCTGTTGTAGGTATTTTTAATGGTTTCTGTTGTGTCTAGTGTATTAAGATGGTAACAGTTTCTATGGCACTTAATGTTTCTTAAATTATTAGTGTTTAAAAAATTGTTTTGCACATATACATTTTCTTTTGACTGTGCTAGCTGAAAAGACATCTTTGATATATTTAATAAGATTCAGTATGCTAATTGCTGGACTGAAGCATTAAAAAGTGTTGCAAGAATATGCAAATTCAGATGCAGTGACCTAAGTAACATGCTGAATATATTATTGAGTATATATAACATTTTTTACTGTAAACATAAACTGCTCATTTATTTACATTTGTCATTATTTGAGTGTTCCAAGCACATGTCTACTCCTGCAAAAAACCCACCCTGTTTCATTTAGCACAGGATTTAGAAGTAGATAGGGATGTAAACATATCTCAGCTGGACTGTCAAATGAATTAGTTACACCTTTTCAAAGGAATGCTGTCCTTTAAAAATATTCAATGCATGTTGCTGTTTGTACTGCATTAGTTATGGAAATCTGCACAGTTCTTGGTTTGGTTTGGTTTGGTTTTAGAGTGGAAGGAGCTTACAAATTGTTTTTCATGTTTTAAATAGTCAGCTTTTCTTTATGCTGTCCCATCTCTTTGAGCTTGTATGTATCTGGCAGAGCAGACTCTTTCCAGAAGTCTATTGCTTGTGTGGGAAATAAATTTTAAAAAACCAAAAAAAAATAACCTTTTCAGTAGTGTTTCTTGCTTTGTCGGTCACTGGTAATAATACAGAAAAACAGTACTGGAAAACTTTTTTTGTTTGTTTAAACTTTGTTTTAATGTAACTTGTATTTGAAACTTAAATGTGATTTTTATTATGATTCCTGGACAGAAAAATCAAGTCAGCATGTGAGTTTTGACAGCATGGGTCTATTGTATCAACTGTTGCCTTCAGACACACCTGTAACAGTTGATACTGGTGAACAGTGTAAATATCTACTTGAGGTAGTGATACCACGATGATGCCTTTGGGCTGTAGAAGCCTTAGTGGTACAAGACATACACTGATGTAAACTGCAGTGGTACTGCAGATCATCTTTTCTGTTTTTCTGTCACTGCACACAGAAGACAGGATGTTTGTTGGCAGAAATACAATCTCTTTGTTAAAGCAAGCTAGTGTAATTGGAAAAGACAGGCAAGCTTTTGGGCATACAAGGTTCTGAAGAAGGACTTATCTTCTGAAAGCTTCACTAGTTTTTACAACCCTCCTATCAGAGACAGTGCTAAATCTGTCTACAAACCATGCCCTTCCTCTGTCCTTAAACTATTATGGCTACAGAAAAATAGTGCTACAGAGAGAGGCAGAATTAGTAGGAAGTGACTTGTAGGACAATAGGTCCTGTGCCTAACTGTGTTGGCTCTGTTCAGTTTGTATTGTGACTAGTATTGCCAGACTTTTCTGACTACATATTTTCAGAAAGGACAAATATTGGAATTTCATGTAGGTTCCCTCTTGACCTGTCTGCTCTGCACTTGGTCTGGGTGCTCAAGTGCTTTAATTTCTTAAAGTAAGTATTAAAAGAGCCAAAATGCATTTTAAACCTCATTGTTAGTCTTTTACCAATCTTTTCAACTTTTGATAAAGCTTACACAAGTCCTGTGGCATGCAAAAGTGCCTTTTATAGCCTTCTCTTAAGAGATTTAGCAAAGAAAATAAATGAAGCAGTAAACTGGAAAGGATTGATCCTCTTCCCTTAAATGACAAAGAGCAGACCTGCTGCTTCCCATTTCCAAGCCCTATATAGGTATGCAAATACCAAGGTATGGCCTAAACTGTTCAGTACACCTTCTGCATAGTTTTTTCACTCTAAGAAGTGCGACCACTTTCAATGTATCTTATTTCTTTGTGTAACTATTTTTTTCCAGCCACACTCAGCTTCTACTTTCACAAATAATTGGCTCTTTCTGTCTGACTATCCACCTTTCTCAATGGCCTCAGAGTTTGAGCGTCTGTAGGAGCTCTCAAGTTCAGGGGGCATTGACTGCTCAATGCAGTCTCTTCTTAATAAGGTACGGGATTATATTTGTTCTTATGCAGTCGCGTGGCTTTGAAGGAAACCATCCAATATTGCTACAGTTGTTGAGTAATGAGAGTTGGTAATGCTTCATTGATGTGCTTCTTGAAAGTTATTTTTGTAGGTCATGGAACACAGTTTGTTTACTGCAAAGGATCATCAGCTTGGAAATTTTCAAATGAGAATTTTTCTGGTTTGTGCTAATAAGCATCTAGAAAATCACCCTGGAACTTGGGCAAAAAAGGAATATTTGACATGAAACCAATGTTGTCAGCTTTTAAACAGAATCAATTATATTTGTAAGTGGGTCATCAATGCAGTTTTAAAGTTTACCCTGCCATAACAAGTTGCTATAGTTTTGTTGTTCTGTAATTCTACTCAAAAAAGTTTGAAGTGTAAAGCTCACCTTTATCAGAAATTAAGCTTTTATTCATGTTAAATTGATGAAAGATAACAACATGCATATTTTAAGATAATGATACAACTGAGGGGCATTTCTTGTTTTTTAATTAGGGTGAAGATACTCTATTGCTCTGGATAGAAGCAATTGTTCAGCATGATAATTTCTGTGTTCAAGGAAAACAAATGCATTTTCTTTAAGAAAAGTTTAATGATATGGACCTATTGATGCACTGAATAGCTGAGATTACTCACCAGTTAGACAGTTGATACCTAAACTTGGAATATGAGCACTTTCACAGTAAGGTGCTGAATCAGGAACTCAATATGTAATTCTGAAGGCTTTATATAGGCATACATACATATTGAGTATCTGAATGGTGGAGAAATTGGGTTTTATGGTGGCATTTCTGAGCCATAATAATCATTAAGGACACTGCCTTGGTTTAAACAGTTCCCAAAGGAATTCATCAGATTGCAGATTGTCTGAACAGCTAAGATACCCATTACAAACCATAAACATTTCACAATATAATGGAACGTAGAGTACCAAGTAATTGCTTGTCAACTATAGCTAGAATGTAGTAGGACAGACAAAAGAAATTTTGTAGGCACTTATCCTTGGGCAACCACCATCTCTGCTCTGATAGCAATCTTTTATGAACAGTATTCTCTTTGCATTAGGAACTTCTTTAAAGGGAAGTAATCCACTTGTATAATAAAAATGTTATGGGAAGTAATGAAAATAAAGTTAAATTGGGGAAAGTTTTGTGAATTTTCAAAAAGAAGTGCTGGTTTATTGTGATGTTTCAGTTCTGGAAATATTTGACAAACTACTATGCTGGAAAATAGTGTCCTTATATGCATTTTACAGAAATGATATGTACATAGATGACTTTAGTAATGAAGAAAATGTGGTTTTGTTTACCCTAATCAGAATGCTGAACATGAGCAAGGAGTGTAACCCTTACAGCAAAGAAGGCAAATGGTGTCCTTGGTGACATTAGGAGAAGTATTGTCAGCAGGCTGAGGGACGTGATGCTTCCCCTCTGCACAGCACTAGTGAGGCCACACCTGGAGGACTGTATCTGGTTCTGGGAGAGGTGGTGGTGGGATTCCCAGTACGAGAGAGATCAATGAAGGGCCACAAAGATGATTAAAGGACTGAAGCACCTCACTGCTGAGGAAAGGCTGAGAGAGCTGGGACTGTTCAGCCAAAGAGAAGGCTCAGTAAGATCTTATTAATGTATATAAATACCTGAAGGAAGGGTGCAAAAGATGGAGCCAGGCTCTTCTTAGCAGTTCCTGGTGACAGAGGAAAAGGGCACAAACTAAACAGTGGAAGGTTCCCCGTGAACGCCAGGAAATATTTTTTCCATGAGGGCAGCTGGCTCAGGTAGCCTAGAGAGGTTGTGGAGTCTCCATCCTTGGAATTATTCAGAAGCCATCTGAACATAGTCCTGGGCAAGCATTTCTGTGCCCTTTTTTGAGCAGGGAGCTTGAACCTTCCAGAGGTTCAACCCCAACCACTCTGTGACTCTGTGAAATCTATTTGTAAATCTAAGTGAAATTCTTTGCACCTAGATTGGTGAAGCAATAGCAAAAAAACAGCTCTTGAAGGCAGGCAGGAAGTGCTGAATATACAAAAGTGTGTAGAGGAGCCATTCAAGCTTGGCTAAAATGAGAGAACAAACTGATGTGCTGGAGGAAGGAGAAAGCTTCTTTTCTGAGGAGAAATCCAAATGATTTTCCAAGTAGTCAAGCAGTTGGAGAGCATAGTCAATTCTTACTTCTTGAAGTAAGAAGGCAGAGGTAATTAAAATGCAGAAGAAAGTCGAAGCTGTTGCATGTGAGGGTAACTTCACAAGAGAAACAGAATTTAGGAAGGAAAATTGTCATTGATCTGAAGAGGAGAAGGAACTGTTTAGGTGGCACAAACCATGTGGCTGGAAAAGTTTTAGAAGCAGCTGCAGAGCATAAGTCTGTTGTAAACTATAGAAATCTACAGCCCTCCTTAAAACAAAGTGATAAGAAATGCTAAATGTAGACAGTGAAAAATGAGACTTCTGGAAGAAATTGAATCACAAAGTAGCAGTGCCCTAATTACTGAGTTGGCTCATCTACCTATAAACTGAGAGAAAGGCAAGTAACTGTTTCATTGAGGAAAGACAAGGCAAAACTATGAAGAAACCTGCAGCAGCAGATGCACACTACAATAAGTATGTACCTGAATATGTGCAGGAGGAACAGGTGTAGCTGGAGTACAGCCAGTCTCAGAAATGTTGTCCAAGCAGAGAAAGACACTGGCTTTTGTGAAGCTGAGCAAATGTGTGGGGGATCTGACCTTCACTGGCAGCAGAAGGCAGCAATCAGTTCCACAGATGTAGTTTCCAGAGAGGATAATGGCCAGCAGCAGAAAGGTGATTATCAGCAGTATGGTGACATCCTGAAGTTAATGTCTTGAGTGGTGTCCTGAAGGGGGGGCCAAACATAAGGACCTGCAAGAGGTCCTGGAGAAGTTGAGAAAGAGGGAGTATTTCAGTCTGTTGAAGAAGAAATCCATCTTCTGAGTAAAGTGAAAAAAATGATAGAGTTCTCCACCCAGGGAAGAGACAGCTCTCAAGCCTTGAACCTGAAAGACTTAGGGGAGATTGAGTTTCACAGAAAAAAGGATTTCACTGAAAGGAATATCACAGTCATTCTTCAGGTAGAGACACAATAGAAAATTATGTCAGTGGAAAAGAAGAGGTATGAAGGAGACTCAAATAGTCTTGATTATTTGATTACAAAATACTAAAAATGGAGGTATTAATAATTTCTAGCTACCCTAATGAGGACCTTCCTGGAGGAATGACCTTATCTGTAAAGTATGCACATGTGAAGATATCCCAGGAGGCTCGGTCGAGGATACAAAGAAACTGCTTTCTGATGCTCTGCTTTTGGTAAAAGGAGTATTGATTGCATACTAGAGAGCTTAGTTTATAAGGGATACGACAAGGCAGTTATATTAGAATTATCATAAGGAAAAGGGGTCCCGTTTCTTCTTTCCCTTCCCCTAATTTTAATTTGGTCCTGTGCAGTGTTTTTTGAGTTTGATAATAGACAAATATCTTGCTCCTCAGTTGAGCAGTATTCTGGGAGCATACAATGCTGCACAGAAGTGAGAATGTTAAATGCCTGGTTAGTTAATAAAGGGTATTGTAAGGAATGGATGATCAAAATGTTTAGTTCCTTGAAATAAGGTGTCTTAAAAGTATGCAGAGGACTAAGTGGCTAAGAAAGGCTGCATTTTGATGCTACATGTCACTTCTTGTTCTGGTAATATGTTAGGCATATACTTCATGACCTAAATGGGACCAATACTGAATAAAGTGCATGAAATGGAAGAACATTTGATGTTACAGTTACAGGCTCAGATTGCTTTACTGTACAAAGTGAGTCATTAGCATAAGTTATGTTTATTGGTGCATAAAATAAATGCTTTTTTACATGTCATCTTAGCAATGCAACTTTTGCCCACGAGAGACCCCACTGATCATAGATTAGAGTAGGAATTGCTGTTTTCCTATGAAAAATCATCATCTACATGTTTCATTTAAAGTTCATTTCATTTCCAGCATTCTTACTTATTCCAGTATCTAGAATAATACCCCCAATACTTTGTTCGAATCTTTTTTAGAGATTCCAGACTCCACACTCCACATGAGAGAGAAGTCTGCATGTCATAAGCTTTCTTGAACATTAGCAATATTTATGCAAGTTATAAAAATGTAAACTTGTTTATTGAGAAATATGTATTGGCATAGACATAGATGTTCTTGTTTGAGGGAAATCAGAAGTCTTTTGAAGCAGTGCTTCAAATTAAGAGTTGTTCATAATGACAAAATTTGTCCTGCTCCAAGTTCTTTCTCCAGAAGAAGCAAATCCAACAGGGAGGTTAACAAATTAGATTAGAATATTGTCATTTTAATACGTACTACTTATGCAACCAATTATACCTTGTTATTATGTCTTATGGCTACCATAAAGTCATTCTGTCGAATAAACAGATTCAAATTAGGTTTTGACACAATGTTATTATGTATTATTAAAGGCCCTGCCTGAGGCTGGAGTTTCATTGGGTTAATTGTGGTAACAGTTCTAGTCTCTGTGGTCACTGAGTATGTGTTATAATTGTCTCCCTCAGCCAGCTTCCCCTAGTTGCCTCAGAGTGAAGAAGTGATATGTAGTTGTGATTACAGTGGCCAGGGAGCTGACTATGTTTAATGCAGGCAGCAGGTGTCAGTAATTACAGGTGTAGGTCACTTTTCCATCCTGAAGTTCTTGAGTTGCTGCTAACAACTAAAATGAGCCATTTAATCCCTGAAATGGGAGAGGGAGATGCCTTCTCTAAAAACAGATGATCCTAAACTACCATTTGAGACAAATATATGTAATTTTGATTCTGTACATACAGAATATTTTCATAATGTCTCATTCTTATTTTAATTACTCTTTCTGCAGCTTTGCATATGTGGCAGTTTGAGCCACATTAGAAATCCAAAATCCAATTTTCAGGCATCTCTACCCTCTCCCACAATTTATCCCAACACCACCGAAGAGAAACTTTCAGGCCAGAGGCTTCCGTAGAGGAAGGGGGAAGTAGATACATTTATTTACACAAATAAATATACTGTACAAACTAGAAGCAACAATATCTATATACTATTACACTTCTCTCAGTCCTTTTAAGCCCCTCCCTTTAACTTAGTCCAGGAAGAGCCTTTCAAGGCTGCTGGGTAATGCAGTCTCTCTTGTAGGGAGTGTTCCGGGCCCCTGAACACTCCCTAACCGACCTTCAGCTGTTTCTGGAAGTCCTTCCTTCCTCACGAAGTCCAAAATAGCTTTGAGTCCATCCTCCTCGGTCTGCTGTGTGATCTCTTTCTCTCTCTCAATCTCATACCTCGGCTCATAGGCTGCTGTAAGTGTAGTCCAGCTTATCACAGTAGGCGTTGGAATCTTCATTCCTCCAAGTCAGTTTTCGGCTGCCCCGGTCAGCTTCGCAGGGCAACTCCTGAGCCCTTGACCCGTCTCCAATTCTTGCCTGGGATTCTTCTCCCTGACAACTGAGCCTCCTCCGGCCCGTCTCTTGGCTCAGCTTCAATGCTGAGCCTCTCCTCCACTTTCCAGCGGAGGGAAAGGAAAGCCCCCCTCCACAGCTTAGCTGTAGAAAAGGAGGGGGGAGAGGGCTTGGCTGCAAAGCCTGCCTCTCTCCTCTTACCTCAGGTCAGGTGCTGTGAGTCTCTTCCCTCACTGCACACACTCAAAATGCTGCCTCTAACTCTGCTCTGGCCTAGGCAGAGCTGGGGGGACCGCAGGGCTCCCCTCTCCCCCCCCCGGAGGGGGGGAAGAAGGAGCCCAGCCACCCCCCGGCCTTCCACACCTACACCCAGCAGACACCAACAGCCCAAGTGCCAACAGCTTCTGGCGGCTGTGAATATCTGATTTTGAGCAGAAGCGAACAATATAAATGGAGATTGGCTCTTCAGGGAACACTGCCCTGGCACCCAATCACCTCTGAGCCCCTCTCTTCTCGAGGGGGGGCCAATCTCAAACTATGACAACATAATTGTAACAATAATCAGAACATGTTTCTCAGTTTGCAAGAACTTCAGCATGTTCATAAGACTAGAAAACATAATACAAAGAGGTTGAATTTTACATCTCTACAGGTTTTAGGAATGACATGGACCTGTTGAAGCAGATCCAGAGGAGGGCCACAAAAATGGTCAGAGGGCTGTTGAACCTGGAGAAGTCAAGTCTCTGGGTAGACCTTATAGCAGCGTTCCAGTACCTAAAGAGGGAAAACTGGAGAGGGACTTTTTACGAGGGCGTATAGTGATAGGACAAGGGGTAATGGGTTTAAGCTGAAAGAGGACAGGTTTAGATTAGATATTAGGAAGAAATTCCTTTGTGAGGGTGGTGAGGCTCTGGAACGGGTTGCCCAGAGAAGTTACAGATGCCCCAGCCCTGGAAATGTTCAAGGCCAGGTGGGATGGAGCTTTGAGGAACCTGGTCTAGTGGAAGGTGCCGGTGCCTGTTCCCATGACAGGCAGAACACCTTTAAAGGTCCCTTCCAACTCAAACCATCTAGAATTCTATTTTACTTACATATATATAAGAGCTGTAATATATATTGTGAGATTAAAAAAAATCATGTAAGTAAAGCTGTTGAAAAAATAACAACCATAGAAAAGTTCTGTTCCACAGAAAAGTACACTAATGAGAAATTAAACCATTTGATCTAGGGACCTCTTACAGTCGTCTAATGTTTCATGCTTTAGTTTCAGCTAACTTAATATAGTATAAAACAAATGTTATTGAGCTAAAAATTCATATGAAGCTTGATAAAAGTGCAAATAGATGAGACATGCCATAACTTAGGATACTATTTTAAATGAAAGCATAGCATTTTTTTTAGTGACCTTTGAATATTCTTATTTTCTAGTTAACAGTTTTTCAAATCTGTTGTGAATAGGCATGATTCACAAACGAATTGAAGGAGTAAGCTTTTTGTCCTAATTTTTTGCCTATTCATCTGTTTTGTTTTGAAGGAAATGATATCTGATTTTACTGTGACTGTTCAGTGCTTTCAGTGTTTCTTTCTTACAAATTCCCCTTTTTTGGTGCATGAAGAATTAATGATAATAATAGCTGAAACAAAACTAGAAGCACTTTTTTGTTGCATGTACGCAGAATAAAAATTCTTGCTATCCACTAGGCATTTTATTACTTAATTTGAGATAGTTTTTCATGGTAGTTTCTGAGCATGGGATTTTTATACTGAAATACACTGAGGTTTAGTTGCAAGTGTGTCTCCTGTTTGAAAATAATAAGACAGAGAGTTCAAAGATTTTAAACTTGATGGTTTTGGGCAGCTGTTATTTTCAAGTTTCTTGTGGCCTTTACATTTGTAATCTTCAGGACAAGAATTTGAAAGCTTTTTAATACTGAAGTCACTCTAGTTTCTTAGATTGTCTTTTGTAATACTGCTAGTAGTATTAGAAATACCTTGCTATTAAAATTTTATATTTAAATTACTAGTGCAAATACTAGTAGCACCTGAATTTCTAGTATTATTTCTACTCACTCTCTAGAAATTGTAAGCTTTCCAATATTATTATTGTGCTGTTGAAAAATAGGTAGTTTTACATGGTGAGCATCCATTACTATTTTTATTGGCATTTGTTCAAGCCGAGGGTTTTACTAATTTGATGTAGGCATCTAATATGTAATTAATTGCATGTTAATTGATAGCAGCCTTCATGAGAATAGGGAAAGAGCTCAGACTTCAGTTAGAAATGGATATGAGCCTGAAGGGTCGGTAGGGTGGGAATTTGGGACTGTTTGGATGCAAGATATAGGAGTACCTCGAGGGGATAGGAGGCAGAGAGAGAGCAAGCCTGCCTGCTGCTTTTCTGTGTGACTTTCTGCCAGGCTTTGAGGTTGAACCTATGGTTCTGATGTCCTGAATTCATAAACAGCTATCAGATGTGGTCAAAATAGCTTCATCCTCTGTAGTGATCCAAACCAGAGATGACAACTTTAATAGCTCCTGGTTAAATGTAGATAGTAGATATCAGTCGTGCTCATCGTTTTGTGGATTGATGGTGGATGTCATGAGCAACACATAGGTTTTTTGTATTTCTTTTGTAAAACTTGAGCAATTTGTCAGACAGCCATTGAGTATCAGATAGAAAGATTAAGCTATCAGAAGTTATGAAATGTCAGCATTAGCTGCAATTGATTTACCATGCCGGTTCATTTCCTTGAATGTGTCAGTGCATACGTATTTTGATTCAGTTTTCAATTACCCAAATACATACTTTTTTTTCCCCTTTTTGGCTCCTTGGAATTCTCGTCTGCTCAGTGCCTGTATGGTGCCTGTGGATGAGGGAAAGTTGCCCAAACAAGTTCTATATTACTTTTTTTTGGAAGGCAGTAAGTATGCAGTGAATGGCATGAAGGAAAGTAAAGTCTCATGGTTAGGCAGCTGAATGTTGCTGTGGAGGATTGGGTTTTTTTTAACGTAGCTTTTCACCATAACCAGGATGTATTTTTCATTTTCTTAATAATGGTGGTTATCATTTTACTATCTTTGGAACTGTGAAGATGAATCAATTAATTTTCATTAAAAGATCAGTTACTATAATTCTACAGAGGTAGCCAGCATTTCTTGGCATTTGCCCATGTCAGTCTAATCTTGTTGTTCTTCTGGGAATTTGATTTCTCAAGCCAATTTAAAAATAAATTTTCATGACTCGTCTTCAGAGTTTGATCATGATCATTTGACCCCACAGCACATGGGCTGTATTGGTATATATCTAGCTGATCTTGAGGGATTCCTCCATGGACAACATAGCTACCTTCAAAGCTCAAAACTTAGATGTATAACAGTTGGAGTAAGGAGATTTTTAGCTAGGTTTTACATCCAGCTCTCTGTGATTCAGTCAATTTATGAGCTAAGAAATCACCCGTTCAGAACTTCAGAACAATTGTAAGGATGTGGATTGTGCCCAGAGGATGTATAACATAATTCCTGTTAATGGAAGGCTTTAATAATTGAGTTCAGTGTTGTTGATGGTAACATTAGAGATGTCAGATTTAACTTGTCCTTTTGAGCTTGACTTTTAAAGTGCTCTAAAAAAAAATTCTGTAAGGTACTTATATGCGGCAGCAATTATTAAGACTGAGAATCACAGGCATTTAACTGAATCTGAAACATGGTAGTGTGACTCCCTTGGGTAGGTGTGAACGCTAGAAGGAAGTCAGATAGTAAATGGAGTGAAGCTTTTTATTGTCAATTAACTCCAGAATTGCTTGAGAAATGCAGTTTATCAGCCAACTTACTGTATTCTCACCAGTACTGCAAATACCACCGTGGTCTGAAAAATTGAGTTGAGCTTTTAATCCTCACGAGTAATCAAGGTAGATTAATGTAGGTTTGCTCTCCTATATCATCTGTCCAACATGGTATTTCCAGCAGGTCTAAGTGAGTTTAATGGAAAAAACTGTTGCATTTATGAGTAAAGATATTCCTTTTGTTCTGAAAGCAGTAAAAATATGTTATCTTTTCTCTTTATAGTGATAACTCTGAGGTGTTAACTTTTTATCTTGAATGTCAGTGAAGGTGAGTTTTGAATACACATGGGGAGCAAATTTATCGAGTAAACACTTGCTACTGTTAAATAAATCACCCTTAAGGCTGCATTTTAAAGCCCTTACATTGCCAGAATGAGGCAGAGGCCCATAAAATACTCAACAGAAGGTGCATGATATGTACAGGAGGCTTTAAAAAGGGGGCTAAAATGTCTTTTCAAATAACTTTTATACTTCCAGTTGGTTGCAGAGAATGCTTTTTTGGGTTCACTGTCCTATGTGTTGATGGCTGATTTTCTAAATTATTTTTACAGGTGTCTTTAGCAATAACAATTCTATCATACTGTGCTGTGGCACTCATGGGTAACTTCTGTCAGTATAGATTTGCTACTATTCTTGTGAAATCAAAATTTTCATTAATAGAGAAAGTTGGGTTATTATTTTTAAAATATTCGTGAGGATAGTACTGCTTTTAGTGGAACATGTTAGATTACGTAAAATATTAAGCTAGTGTGTTTATAATGACAACTTTCTTTTTGGTGTGTGGTTTTTTGTTGTGTTCGTATTGTTTGGTTTTTTTTTAACAAATCAAGAGTATTTGAATATTTCACCTAAAATACAGTTTTCAAAAGCCATTTTGCTCACTCCTCTTCATCTTTTTGTATTTCTGCTGAAAGAAAGTAGTCTGCTGCTTTCTTCATTCACTACTTCGAATAAGTAAGGAGGGAAACCTTGAAAATACTTCAGATAAAATTGAAGACACAGATTTTCTATTTCTGTGAGCCAGTAATAGTTTAAGTTGGAAATAAGAAGCTTGTTTTTGAGGATTTTTGATTAGCTGAAAATTTTTGGAACATCTCCAGTCATGACAATCACATAATTGTTTGATGGAAGGCTGCTCACCAATTTGTATTCATTTTTGGGTGGTTATTAGCAAGCTAATAATTCTGGATGCTGTTTTGAAATTTCCTGTCACTTCTTGTCATTGTCTCTGGAAGCAGTGGGTGTCTTTCCAAGGGATTATCCTGGCATTTTATACCACATTTCTCAGTGGTACTGACGAGAAGTGCAGTGTATCTAGACCAGTGATGGCCAACATTTCTACTCAGATGAACTAATATCTTATTCAAGTGTTAAGAGAAAATTGAGTGCTTTGGCTCCTACTCTGCCACAACTGGACTTTGTGTGGGGCACTACTGTCAGAACTAGTAAAAATAAACAGGTAGCTTGTACCAGTGGGTTATATTTGTCCCTCAGTTACCTGAGCAGCAGCTGTAGAATATGCTCATTACTGTGCTTTGCTCAGAGTGGTACGTACGTGGAGCCCAGGTGCTAAGGAATGAGCCATGCTAAGGAATGAGATCTGGCTGCCTGTCTCCTTTGAGTTGTTACTGCCAGCACTGATAAATTGTTATGCCTTACACAGCTGCAAGAGCCACTGCATGTCTATAGTGGTAGCACTCTGTGTTGGAGATAGCTGGAGTTGATCTGTCCCTGGAGACAGGCTATTCCTGAAGCTGAGTTGTAGCAGAAGCTCTTTGTTTGCTTCCTCCATTCTGTAGGGTTTTTATCAGTGAAGGATCCTAGCAGTAAGCAACCAAGTCAAGCAGAAAAGACCGAGGCAGGATCTCTCAGTCACAAGGATGCCAAACCATCTGACATCAAAAAGCTGTTAAAACTTATAAGTATGTGAGAAACTCTAGTACAAATAGCATGCTGGATCTTTTAAAATTATTAATCTATTTTATGATCTCCCTTTTATAAATAAAGCTATATAATAAAGTCGTCCAGAGTCCTTTCAGGTGATCATCATGGCTAGGCTTCACGAACGAAGATTTGGGAAGGGCTCTGCCCACGTTTCTTGCAAGCGCGTTGGTGGCTAAAAAGGCCAATACGAGAAAGGCAAGTCCGGTTGCAAAAGGCACAGCAGAAAGACTCCTTAGATGGTATATTCTGCAAGGCTCGATTCCTTCTGCGTTGTCTTTTCTCCTCAAGAGTGATCCTGCGTGCTTTCTCAAAAGCATCAGCAGCGTTATAGATGGTCTGTCTCCAGACCTCCCGATTGGAGGCCAGAGTAGACCAGTTATGGTGATCAATATGGCCGAGGGTGAGTTGTTGCTTCAGGGAGTCCTTGTATCTTTTCTTTGGGGCTCCTCTCTTGCGGCAGCCAGTGGCAAGTTCAGGTGAAAGGCATTAGATAATGGCGCCTTTAGATGTTTACTTCTTGTCTGAGCCTGTGAATTCATTTATCACTGAAATGCTTATTGCAAGACTCTGTTCTTGCCCATGTGTGGTGTGAAACTATTTGAATATCTTCCTTATTTATTTTAGCTCATTATTGTGTTTCCTATTGTGAGGCCTCTATGGCCTGAATTAAAACAGATACAAAACACTAAAGCCAAATCTCTACCTAAAACTGCCAAATAAAATATATAGCCAGGCAAGATTATAAATAAATAATCAGGCACAAGCCCACCAGACCTCTTGGAAACTACCCACGAAGGAATTAGTTCCCTGTTACTCAAAAGAATGGAAAAAAACATGGGTAACAGATAAAAGAGCAAAGGGAGGGGACCCAAAATAGATAAAAATAGCTCAGTTGAAATAAACAAGTCTTGCAATAAAGCCAACCAAAAAAGGGCAAGAACAGAAGTGCATGCTGAAATGGTAACACAGAAATGTGAGTTGTTATACAGTAGTGGAAGTCACAGTGCAATGGGGTGTCCCGGGCCAGGATCTGATCTGCAACAGGCAGAGGGCTTTGCTGACACGCAGACTACTGTCTGGAGTTTGGTTTTGCCTGGCATTTTCAATCTGCACATGGATGGCCAGCTGCAAGAAAGGAAATGGCAATGCTGATACAAGTGGGAAATCTGCTTTTCTGAAACACAGGTTTGCTTGCTTTGGTTGTAATCACACTATTAGGGCCCTCATCCGCCCATTAACCACAGAAGACCCAAGTTTTGTAGGATGAACCCTAGAAGTTGTAAAACAATGCATCATTTTGAGGTTGTTGGATGTTACTGGTCTGGGTGATTTCTTCTCATCTTTCCCACCTTCTGTAGCCATCAGAATGCTAAAGGCAAATGAAGATCGACTACAAGGGTTTATCTTTAACATGCCCTTTTTGATAGATTTCTCCATAAATGGATGTTACTTGTTATAAAATCATTTAAATGAAATCTGTATTGCTGCCATGTTTGTTATCTGAATCTTTTACCTGTGCCAAATTATTGTCTGCAAACAGGTTAAATTATTGAGGGCAGAAGAAAAGTCTATCATGTTACTTTGTACTTCGATAGAGTCCACCCTTGCCCTCAGCTCTGAATTTCAAAACAACACTCCCTGAACATTATGCTGCTCTTTTATTATACCTTCTGGCAACCTGTAGGTGATTTCTGCTTTGCATAGCTGCACTTCATGGAATTCTTATTGATGGTTATTTTTTCTACCAAGCCCATTTAGGTATTTGTTTAAACTGCACAAATAAATAAATAAAAATAATAATATTAAAATATACCTTTAATTTTACTACTGCTTTTTCGGAAGTAATATTCCAGTAGTTTTCTCTCCCTGCCCTCTTGCAGTCTCACCCTTTTGCAAAAAAAATCTTAATAATAAAGTTACCATATTTTGCCCTTTATTCATTTTGAATCTCTTTATGTGAAATCAGTGCTTTTGAAAGCTAGAAGTTGACTATTCTGGAGGATAATCAGAGAGATGCCAGTCAGAGTGGATATGGAAAAATGCAACAGTTGTAAGAATTCTTTCAATCTTCAAAGCTTATGCTCACCTGTTCCCAGCAGTCCTGATGCAATCCCCAGTGCTGATGCTGGGGTGCCTCCTATGCAGAATCTCATGAATCAGGATCAGGAGCACATGCATAATTGTCTTCTAACTGGAAGATTTCACTCATTATTGTTCTGTTTTAAAAGTGTAACCAAAGACAGTCTGCAGGTGACTAGGAAGATGCTATGAATTCTTATCTATAGTCTTGTATAAATTGGAGAATTTTGACCCTGCTGGTTTATAACCAGCAGAGATGTTATATATAGTATGGCTGGAGGTTTAAAAAGACATTACAAATTTCAGTTCCTCCTTACTAAAATGTGTTTGGTATTTGTAAGTTAAAAATAGAATGGCTGTTTTCATTTAAAACTCATTTAATTGAATTAGCTAAAAAAATGTACAGTAGTAATTAGTGTCTCATCAAGCAGAGCTCTGACTCTTGAAGCTTTCTTGGACACTGCAGTTGACTTTGTAAGTCCAAACTTGTCATACCCACATGAAGCCGCATCCTCTTCATTGTAGCATGGATGTTATGCCCCGATATGCAGGGATGGAGGTAAAAGGAGCATGATGAAAGGAGTTTTAGACCCTTGTACATAATCTGCTGTTTAGCATTTCTCGGTTCCTGGTCTTCACTGGTAGTATACTGTGAGACTTCTGGAAACTATTACTATAGTACTGGTTTTATGGTTGTGATAAAACATACTCCAGTCTTCAGACCTTTCTGGATATTCTGCTCAGTGTTCTTAAAATGTCCCATGTCAGGATTTTAACTTAATTATACAATTGAACTTTTTTGATGTGATGAGAAAAAAAAGACACTTAAAACTTCAAATATTGATCTTTTGAGGAGTGAAGAAGAAATACAGGACAGACTTTACCAGAAGTAGAGAGTGAGAAAAAAGGTTACTGCTGGCACTGGCAATTTTTAGGATTAATTTGTCTCTAGTTTGAGACGGGACAGCATGAAATTTTACATATTAAAGGCTTTGTCCGCAGTGGTTAAGAGCATCCATAGAGTGTCAAATCAAATGTCCAGATGGCACAGTGTCCTGTCTCTGGCAGTGGCTGGTAATCAACACATAAGAAAGAGTTTAAGCACCAGTAAGCTTATATTCACACTTTTCTGATACAGATCCAGCAGTCTGAATCTCAGGAGCATTCTGGGACAGGTACACAGGCTTTGTGTCCTTATGACTTCTTCTGTGAATTTGTGTCTTTATGACTTTTGTCTGTGAATTTGCCCAATTGCTTTTGGCATCTGTGTAAAATTTTGACCTGTACTGTATAGTGAATTGTACAATTCACCTATGGGTTGTGTGGAAAAAGTGAGTTCTTTTGTTGTTTGAATATCTGTAGTTCTGATTTCCTTTTTTTTTTTTTCTGCTCTGGAAATGGCAGTAACAGTTGTTACCTCCATGCCACTCCTGATTTAATAGACCCATATGATATCCTTTTCTAGTGATTTATTTTCCTGATTTGAATAGTGCACATATAGAATCCAATTTATCCATACATCTGAGTCATCTTGTTTTTTCCCTGTTCTGAGTTGCCTTATATTCATTTTGAGGTTAGAGGAACAAGAACTACGTGTAATAGAAATGAAAACCCATACTGTGGCATATTGCTGGTCTCTGTTTTTCCTTTCTCCCCCACGTCCTTACAGTTGCAAATGGAGGCCAATGTAATAATGACAGTTGCCACTTGTTATAGTTAGGGCTGATGTGTTTCTTTGAAAGAAAGCCTAGTGGGGAACTGTCGTGACGAGGGAAGGCACCAGACGCTCAATGTGAGAATCAACGAACTTCATTTATTGCAGATTGACAACAGCTTAATATACACTCTATAATGGGTTCATACATATTGCAGGGATTAAGCTCATTATTGGTACTTAGTTAAGTGGTGATATCATCTCAACTCCCTTGCTTTGTTTACACAGGTGGCTCTTCAGTTGCCTTTGTTTTGCTAATGCCAACCTCCTGTTTATCAGCCAGTTTTAGCACATACAAAGACACTGTTGCTTTCCCATGGCCTTGCCGTCTCAGAGGTTCACACAAGCTAATTCCTTACAGGGAACATTTTAACTGGTGATGGATAGAGGACTTGACATGGGCTCCCAGTACAATTCCTGCTTCTTTGTTCCATGTAATATTTGTCATAACAGTGGTGATGAGTGATGATACGTATTTATTTTTTTCAGCATGAAGGATGGCTGCATTCAGCGTGCACACATGCAGATAAAAGAAGTTGAACAGCTTCAAAAGCTATGTCAGTGAGTCTGTCAAAATCACATTGGCAGACCTGGAGTCCTGTATGTACAGATGGGACCTGAAAGTGAGATCTGTTTGCTCATGGGGATGAAGGGAGCTTGTTTTGACAAGACTACCACAGAGAGCAGCTGGCTGGCTTTGCTGTGACCGCATCTTCACATGCCTTGTAAGAAGCTTGCTCTAAATATCTTTTTAAAATTTTTCTTTTTTTTTCCTGCAAGCTGTATTTGCCTCTTGGAGATGTGCAGCCTTTGTGCACTATGTCCTCTCTGGGGCACCAGCCACCTTTGCAGCCCTGGCCCTGCTCCTGGGGTCCTCCTGAGCCACTCACTGAACCAGGGCTTCACATGAGGGGTGAGCAGGCAGGTGAGCTGCTGTCACTGTTGTACCTTTGCTCGTGCTCTAAAAGCTCTGCAGAGAAGCCAACAGAGGAACAGAAGCAACTTTTCCATGTAGGGGAGTTATGCTAGGAAAGCACAAAGTGAGCAGGATGAAGGGTGTGATCCCTCATTCCTCCAGAATGAGCCCTCCCAGGCACCTAATTCTGACTGGATTTTGCGATGAGGGGATCACAGGAGATCCTGTGCCTGTGCTCAGGAGGACCATCCTACATACCTTGGAGAAATCTTTTAAAATGGCATCAAGCCTTGACACCGAGGAGTAGTTACTTACCTGTTGGCTAGAAGATCAGGGGTTTTGTTATACAGTTGTCAATTCAAAGCAGCTGTTCACCTACTGAGTTAAAGGAAATAAATGTATTTGAAATGTTGAGAGATTCTTCTTTCTGGCATCTGTAGCCTTTATGTATGTAAAGTTGTCATATAATCAGTTATCCATATCTTGTACTTTTGTAATTTAATTTTATTTTAAAATGTGAGCATTTAAAAATTTGTGTATGTAGGCGGTATACTTGATTTGTCTCTCTTGGCCAGGTAATAGGTATGTATTATTTTGCTAGGCTTGGTCCTTGGTAATACTGATGTACTGAAGTGTTAATCTGTTTTCTGTCGACTAGGTTTTGTTGTTGCATTTCTCAGAAAGATTTCATGCATTGAGGAAAAGACTTATGGGTCTTATTAGAGGTGTTCACCTTCCTGGCTTTCACCATGCTGCATATAGTGCATACTCTGATTTCAGCCAGCAGATTAGTTAATTCAGTAAAATAGGGAACATTTTTTAAAGTTTTTTTGAAAGTTTTAGTGAGGAAGATATTAAATGTCTAATATCAGTTGAATGCAGCAAAACAAATATATGGAAATGATGCAACGTAATGAGCGTGTTCTCTTGAGAATATATTAACATGCAAAGAGTAGGTGAAGGACGTAGGCACCTACAAACTAGAGCAAATGTACAAAGGAACAAAATTGCCGTAAGATAAAGACTTGGAAAGAACAGAGAAAAAGCTAGGACACAATGGTAGCTAAAGTCTATTATAGAGTCATTGTACTGGGAAATGGAAAACAAAATTTAGCAAGGGAATGCAGACATTAACATAAATGAAGTTCTCACAGCCTTAATTATTACGTAAATATTCTTTAAAATGTCAGAGGCACTTGTTTTCACTGTCCCTTAAGAATTTGTAAATTCTGATTTTTTAATTTTTATTTTTTGTCTGAGTAGAGAGCTGAGTTTTGCCCAGTGACAGGCCCAGAGATGATGGGCATGAACGGAAAGATAGGAGGTTCCATCTGAACATCAGGAAATGCTTTTTCACTTTGAGGGTGACTGAGCTCTGAGAGGTTGCCCAGCAAGGTTGTGGAGTCACCTCCCTTGGAAATACTGAAAAAGCCACCTGGACTTGGTCCTGGGCAGCCAGCTCTAGCTGTGACTCTGCTTGAGCATGTGCTTGGACTAGATGACCTTCAGAGGTCCTTTCCAACCTCAACCGTGCTGTGATTCTGCAAAAAAGTATTTTAATTAAACAAAGGAATTTTTTGTTGTAATTTGCATGATGTAAACAGCTCAGCCAACGTAGTGGACACTTGTAAAAATATGCATTCACTTTCAGACATTAAAATGAGCCTTACAACCAAATAAATGTTTAAAACTTATATTTCCATGATAAGACAGGGCAAAACGGAAACTTCAGACCACAGTGTGAATTTGGGGCTCTATATCCTCTAGCTGCAAAATGGAGGTTTTGCATAGCACTGTTGATAAAACATCTCATTATGGAGGATAATATATGGAAACAACCTTGGTGGGGCCTTGTTAGCAGCACTGAGTATTTGGTGTTTATGACTCACTGGGATGCTTACTAATGTATTCTTAGGGTGAGATCTAAATCCTTTTGTTCAAGAAATTATTTTTTTAAAGTAGAAGTGCAAAAGTAATGAGAGATTAATTGCCATCCAAATATGATTATTTGGCAGGACTTCACGTGTAAATCCATTGGCACTAGCTTTTGGTCTAAAATTATGATGACATTGATACGAAAATGTGAAGCACTGGCATTTTAAGATGAGTCACTTTAGGAAGAAATACTGTTTTAAAATCAATCCTTCAGTCTGAGCTGCAGGCTGGGGAGAATGTTATTTGCTTTTGATAAGGGATATGAAAAAATACTGATTGAAGGTTTACTGAGGGACAGAAACGTATCAGGCATACAGAGTTAGACAAGATAAAGCACTTCGGAGAGGACTGTAGAGGAAAAGCCTACTTTCAAAGATGCAGAACAGTCTGTATGATCCAAGACAGTTACAACCCAATTGGCTGACCTTACCACATTTTCTGTGAGGTTTGGCTGGAAAAGCAGAGTAACTTCCAGTCAAAGGAAATTTTGAGTCTGCTTCTTTGAACTTCATTCTATCACTTGCATTTGTAATTTTCAATGTAGCTTGAGCTGAATTACAACTTTTTTTAATGGCACAATATTTATTTTAGTTAATTCATGTTTTCAGTGCTTTGAATGTGAAAGAAGCTACACAAGAGCAAAGTGCTATATCTTTGGACCACTGCTCTTAATTTATTTACTTGCATGAAGTTGTGCTCCAATTCTGCGCTCCCTGTGATTTCCCTTTATCTTCATATCTACAGCTTGTGTTACTTGGGATAGGTGACTTAGCTGACAGCAAGGCTGAATTTTTCATCATTTTTCTCAGAATCACTTAATGACTCTTGGTAGTGCTGGTTTCCTTAAGGGATGCATTCACATTTTAGTTAGTTTTCTCCTGTTTTTGGTAGTGTTCAAAGGTTCAAATTGTTTCCCAGTGTTTAAATCTGAATTTTAATATTTCTTTACTTTTTCTGAATTGCCAAAAGTATCTTTTTATTACTAGAAAAAAAACCCAAAGCACATACCTAATATGAAATGCTATCTTAGTTCCCTCACATGTGACACATCAGTAGTCAAATATATTGTATCTCATTCTCCGTATCAGAGATTTACATAACACTTGAGTCTTCTGTGACTGTGAAGCTTAATAAAATTTAGATTGCATCTTTGCTTTGATATAGAAGTTATTGTTTTTCAAGATACTGGATTTTGCTTCTTATACTACCTCTCCATATCACTGTAACTGATGAATGCAAATCCATATGCAATTCAGCTGTCTTGCTGCACGTTACAGGCTAAATTTTATTTTTATGGAGCAACTTGAAATAATACTTTAATAAGAAAGAATGCGTGAGCTTATGAAATGAATATTGCTTTTTGCTGTCCAAGAAACCAGATTTTGCCTTTGTAAGGCTCTTTGAAAGAAAGAAAATGCCTTTGAAGCTGAAGGAGATCTTAATATTTGAAAAAAAAAACCCAAACCCAAACAAACAAGGAAAGAATATTTAGCTTTCCATTGGATTTAGCAAGATCTTGGTTACTATTTAGTTGGCCCATTTGGATTTCAGCATTTATGGGAAAAGATACTGTCTGCAGTTTTTAAAAGTGAAGCCATTCAATTATCAATCCTGTACTGTTTCATAAATGGAAAAGATTCAAAAAGTTAACTGCAAGTGAAGCCAGTTAGTTGGAATTAGATTGCTTCAGTGAGTGGAAAAAAAGAAGTGTTTCTGGAGAGTCTAACATATGTTTGCTTGGAAAAAAAAAAATTGTGATAATAATAATGTCTGTTAGTGGAGGCTATTAACAGCAGGAACTTCACTTCAGAAGTCTGGTAGCAAGCACCATGTAGTTAAATGCTTTGACTTGCTGGGGGAGCATACAGGATACTGTCTCTGGCTGCTGTGCAATCGCAACAGTGTTCTGAGTGTGGTAAAGAAATGAAATGGAAGAACGGGAGCAGAGGAAGAAAGATCAAAGTGCTGTAATAATAATGAGAGAGAAAATATTCAGCAAGACCCCTGTTCTTTTTGTCCCTCCTCCCATTTGATGGTGTTAAGAAGGAGTGTTTGCACCCGAGCAAGGAATGGCCTTTATTTTCAGCAGATGTCTTCCAGGAATTTTCAATAGTTAGTAAATAGATCTGCTCATGACTGGGACTGGATGTTTCTTTTTATAGGCAGATACTATTTTTGTTAAGACCTATTTATCATGCTTTACTTTTTTAGTTCACTGGAGAAAAGTAGGTTGTTTTTCATGTGAATTGTCTTTCGGTACTCACATTTTCCATGTGTTTGGAAGCTTCTGCTCAGTTGTTTCAAAAGTTTTGTTTGTTTGTTTTTTAATTATTTTTTTTAATTGGTTGATGACTTGAAGCTGCAATAACTTCTAGTCAGGAGACCAAGCTGTTTGGTGGTTAATAGGCTTAACACTAGGTGGTTTTAATTTTCTTGGAAGATCTGTGATGGCCAGCACTATCAATTCTGTCACTATTTGTAGAGTGTTGTTTTTGAATGTTCTTTTCTTGGAGTCCAGTAGGGAACAAACAAATAAGGAACTCTGTTTTTTGGCAAGAGAAATTGTTGAAAAAAAGTAAAGAAAGATTGAAAGCTGTGGAAGTCTGGGCTTATGTGGTCTCCTAGAGGAATAATGTAGATGTACTCTGCAGGTTGTCACTTACATCAAACCAAAATTAATTTGGTACTAGTATTTATTTCCAGCTATTAGCATGTCAGTGCAAACAATGATGATGAGTTCTTTTAATGCTCATATCAGTGTTTACATTGTGAGTTACAAGAATTAAAATCTTCAAATATGTAGGAAACAGTGGACCAGTGCACCATCTAATTTGGCCACCAGTAGGTTGGAAACTTTAATACCAAGCTCACTGCAGAATTCAGTAACTTGAACATTGGTCACACAACTTGTATCAGATAAAAATTTTCTCTTGCAGTTGAAAAATTTCCATTCCTTTTCTCTTGGAAGTTGCAAGGTTCTATTTCATTGAGAAAATGAAAATTATAAGTCCTTGTGATATTTTTTTGTTGCCTCTAAGTAAATATCTAGTGGCAACATCATCAATAATCTGTAATTGCTTCAAAGTGCTATTGGAATACTAACTCTCTCATATGTAGTTGTCAAGAGAAATGCAGAGGGCTACTTGAGACAGATTAATTGGTAGGAATTAATGGGACCTGAAGGCGGTCTGCTCATGGCTGTGTGCAAAGATAACCAATGCTCCGCTCCCAGTATTGTCTTCCTCGTACTGTCAGAAGTATTTTTAAGTGTCTGTCATTGTTCTAATAGAACACTGCAGATATTTTACAAAATCAATTATTTCGGTCTTTTCCTTTGGGCAAAGGGAAATTGAAGTACTGTTTCATGTGATTGCTGAATTGCTACCAAAATAACCCCTAACCAATCCTTTATTTGAGAAGACATCTCAACATATCGTGTCTGGTTTGACTTGTATATGGACTGTGGAGAAATCAAAATAAAAGTGCAATGCAGCTGAGTTATATCTTTTCAACATACCGTGTGAAAATCACTGAAGTTATCTTAAGTTCCTAGAAAACTAATGCATTCAGGTTGGACTGTGATAAAGAAAAAACTTGTCTACATAATGGTTGTTCTTGGAAGTATATACTTGCGTGAATTGGTTGGTTGATTTGTTTTATATATTGCCCCTTTTTTTTTTACCTTAGAACAGGTAAAGAGATTGTCACCTACAATATTTTTAGGCTTTAAGGCACTTTATAAAGAAAGAAAATAAATAATTAAATCTAAGCAAAGAGCTCATTTGTGTGGAGCTCAGTGAAAATCTATTTAGTTTTGGTCATCCTTCTTAAACTTGATTTGTATTTTGCCTGTAGGGGAACAGTACTACCATGCATTTTAATAGTGTAAAATAAGTTATTAATTTTTGAGTGTTAACTTGACAGCATTTCTATGCATTTCTATTACTGTCTCCTATGGATTGGTTGTTCTTTTTTCTTTCTCACTCTAGCATTAGGCTGGGACTTAACTTCAGAGCCTGTCACCACTGGTTCATATTTAAGCAGAAGAGTGACAGTGCAGTTCTGTAGCAGTTCCAGCTCCTGCAGTCCTGGGCAGGCAGACTCTGAGAAAGAGAGCCAAATTTTGCTCTCAGGAAAACTGCAGCCACATCAGTGAAGCCACTTGGATTGAAGGCTGCTTAATAGTTCTGTAAATCAAGTTAACTGTCCACGTCTCCTTTTGGGCTGTGCTAAACTGGCCACTTCTACATAGTCTGTGCAGTGACAGTTGTTACAGATAAGAGAAAGAATTGCATTATTTGTCTCCCTTTCTTGATGTACAGTGCCCAAGCAAGACACAAGAATTGGCTTCAGAAGCACAGGAAGTATGTCAGCCCTCCAGATGCCCACTGAAAACAATTAAAATTCTCTTTTGATTACAATAGAATCAGTCATGGATTTAGCTTTACAATAAACAATGTATTTGTGAAAAGATGCATAGCTTTAAAAATTATCATGTGTAACAATTGTTGTATATTATGATTTTTCTTCAGGAAGATGAGCTAGTAATAAAAGAAATATTGCTATATCATTATATAATCTTCTATTGCATACAGCATATTAACGACAGATGGCCGTTGTCACTAATTATATTACTACTGAAGCAGCAGCATTGGAATGAGCTGCTTTTTTGTGTCTTGGTTATCTTTTATTCTAACTGAGAGGAAAGTCCAATGCCCAAAGGTAATTGGTGTATTGAAGTAGAAAGCATCTGTGCTGGTAAGCCTGCTTCTCAGTCATTAAATGCTTTCATTTTATCTAAAATGGGATTGTACTAGGCTATTGCGTGGCGTGTTGCACCTGTTCTAGTGTTGAAATGAGTGGGTACAATATATTTTAAAAAGTGTGAAAGAACACCATAGCAGATGAAACACTGAGTGCCCAAATGTCACAAAATTCCTGAATTAAATTTGGCTATGTGACACAAGTTCTCTACTTTATGCACAGGCTTCATGAACAAGTCTTTAATTACACAACCATACAGTGGGATTTCCTCTCTTCCATACAGCAGAATATCTGATTTGCTTGCATTTGCTCTGGAAGCCTCCAAAACCAGCTTGGCATTATTGTGATAATAGTTGGTGCTCAAAAGTAAAAAGACCTCAAAAAGTCTGTGCAGGAAAAGCACCAACCTGTATTAAATGTTAAAGTCACTACCAGTTGCTTATGATTTTGTAGGATTCCTGGCAAATTGTTTAAAAATTAATGTTTAAATCCCTGATTGGCATGCACTAAGGGGTTTGTTAACAAGGTTTAAAAGTTAGTAGAGTTGTGGCATATAAGCACAGAAATTTATGTCAGGAGATTTGTAGCTATAGAGAACGATGCGCATTTCACATATCAAACTGAAACAATTGTGTTTTCTACTCTGTGTTATACTTAGAGAAACATAAATTAAAAGAATGTAAGTACAGGCTAATGATGAAGAATCAACCTAAGTAAGCGTTGAAGGGTTAGAATAGCATTGGTAGTAATAGAGTATAATAACAGTTTCATAATGATAATGAAAATATAATAATGTAATAGAAAGTAATGTATTATAAGATATAATGCATGTATACTATAATATATAATAATATATTAATATAAAATATTCTTGTGTTATATGTATTATATATTATATACACTATACAATGTATAATATAATATAAAATAATACAAAATAATGTTTTGTATACAATATAATTATAATAATAAAATAATAAAATAATAATAATAGGACAAGAATAGGCTTTAATCTCACAGTTGACTTAGTTTTGAAGATACTTGCTATGATCTCTTTCCTGGAGCCAGTTACTGGGCTGGAGCTGTATTCCCTAAATGGTGCAATGTGGTGAGTGTTTGCACAGGCTTCGACACAAGAGCAGATTAGGGAAAATAAAGAGTTGCTGTGCATCACACTGATTTATGGTTGTTTTCTGTGTGCGTGATCTTAGCTTGCAGCAAATATTAGATAATTTGTGTAAGCTCACTGAACTTAGTGACTGAAGTCATTGTGTCTTGAGTACTGTTCTTGGACACTAAAGGTAAAATGATCTTAAGGGGCAAGAAAGCACTTGTGCTCTCATCAGACTGCATCAGACCTACTGCTTAGCAGTTGGAGGGAGGGTCAGCTGAACTGGCTGAGACCCCACAAAACTAATTCTGTAGAGGAATTAGTGCCATTTCTTTCTTTTCTGAGTTGGCTATCCATTTTATGTATTAGGATTATTGTGTATATGAGCTGTTCACTATTTCTTTCTCTCTGTGGGTTGTGCTTAGCAGTTTGTGGGCACTTCATTCTTGTACACTGTAAAGATTAACCTACAGAGCTCATCATGTGGGTTTTATGTGGCAATGATTGAGTTTTAATATGGCCTGTATTTAGTTCTGAATGCTATTAGAGGAGGAAAGAGAAACACAAAATTATCATATATTTTAGAGAGAAGTAGGAAAGGAACTGAAGGAAGGCTCTGTGTGGAAAGCAGTTATATAAGAGTTGAGGTCTTGCTTGTTCTGGCTGTTCAGGGTAAAAGAAATAATGAACCCATGTTGCTGCAGCCTGGAAAAATGAACTTTAAGGATGCAGGGAATAAAAATACAAGGGCAGTTAGCCAATAAACTAAATTGCTAAGGGAGATAATAGAATTGTTGATTTAAACCCATATAATCATAGGATAGATGAGGCTTGTATGCATTAGAGTTGTCTTAGGACCAGTGGCATTGTTTCTGAGATGTGGTAGCAAAATAGCTGGCTGAGGAGCTCTTCTAAAATCAAAATAATAAATGGATTAGGTACTGGTTATTTGATGGCTGTGGTAAACAAGATTCAGAATAAACTTGTGTTGATTTAGGTGCTCTTGTCTGAGCTGCATCTTTGGTGTCAGCTCAACTGAGCAGATTTGGCTTTTAGAGGGAATGGAGAAACTTCACTTTTTCCAGGCTCAATTTTAATGTCTTTTAGATTTAGACACTTTCGCAGTCATTTTCTTGCAGTGAATTGTTTCTGCTCGTTTCATTCACAGGTAGGTTTATGTGGGGATGAAAGGTTTGGGTTCATTTAAGCCCTCTGAAAGCCTCTTTATGACTAAGAAAGCTTCTTCCCATATAGAAGGTGACCACGAGTTCTCAGCACCTCTGGTGTTCCTCAACATCCTCTATAAAAGCTTGCGAAAGAGGATGACAGTCTTTTCAGTAAGCAATAGCTGGTGATTTGGTGCCAACTCCAACTGTACAGTTTTTGTGACTGTTTTGGCCAATCATTTAATCTTTTTCTGGATTGATTTTCCCGTTATAATATGTGAGTAACATTAATTCCCTTTTAGCTCCCTTTTGTTCATATCTAGATTTTAAACTTTTTTGGGATTCTTTATTGTAGCATATTTGCACGAAATCTAGCACTGTGGGATCCTTGTCTTAGCTGAAGCCTTCGAGCACTATCGTAAGTAGTGGCAGAAATAATAAGCTCCGTTCCCTATTGATCCCAAACTTTATGACAAGTAAGAGAGCTCTTTAGGTCGGTACTTAACATAAGACCCCACAGACTGCTGAAGGCTTTAATCAGGAAATTGTTATCATATGAACTCAACAGAACAAAAGTTAAATTTATGAGGGAGTTAATTTTTCAACCATATATTCCCAGTGTAAGCCTTCATTAAGGTGAAAGTTGTGTTCAGAATGTATGCAATTAATTTAGGTGAATTTACAAAAATGTTATAAAGACTGGGAACAATACAGCCTGACGTTAAGGAGAGAAACCCCCAAACATGAAAAGTTCTGTAAATAATGTTAAATTTAATGTATTTGCCTTTCTTCTAAGCTCAGAAATACATAGTTAAAATGCAGGAACTACTAGTCTTCTGTGATGTGCTTTAGTGAATAATAGTGCTCTGTGAATAATAGTGTTGTATTCCAGTTCAGATAAAGCTCATTAATTAAAACACGTAGAAGTCTATACTTTCTGTCAATTTCCCCCCTAGTTTATAGCCAGAGAACAAAAAGAAAGCCTTACAGGTTGATTAGCAAAGCCTTTCCATCTGACATATTTTTCCTTTATGGAGAACAGTGATTTGAAAGAAAGGAGCTGTCATCTTTCCTAAAGCCAGATTGCATCGCTATTCCTTCAGATGCACTGGGATGTGGCCATCCCTTTGCAGTATGGTTCTTAATGGAATTTTCTGCTGCAGAGCAAAAGTCATCAGTTCCTGTTAATTTAGAAGGAGTGGGGGAAGATGACATGGACATTAATCCTTAAACAGATAAATAATCAGAATTTTTGAATGATGCATGAGATTTCAGGAAGCTTTTATGGTATGTGTGAGAGCCCTGCACAAAGATCCCTTGGGAAACAGGAATGATTTAATGCAAGATTTTCAGCATTTTAGTAACCTGCTTTTAATTTCTGCATTTTGTTGCAAGTATTGCACTTGCTGATGTTGGTGTATACAGTATTATTCGTATGTAACTGTCACTGGATCTTTGGTACACATAAAAATGGTAGTTGGTATTTCTGCAGCATCAGAAAAATCAAAACTTGAAATTTGTTCTTGAAGATAGATAGAGGTGTTCTCCACCCTCCCCCCCATAATTGTGCCTGCTGAGACAAAACATGTTAGTAAATACTTCATTTTCTGACTATTAGCCCTTTTTATAATCTCAATTCATAAATTTGCCATTCAGATTTTGTCTCACTTCATTATCATCCTCATTTCTTACTTTTAAAGGCACGATCTCCAGCTGAGCTAAAATTTAAGTTGTCTGGTGGATAATAATAATAAATAATGGCCCATCTTCGCGAACGAAGATTTGGGGAAAGGTCTTTTACCTTTCCAGCCTGCGCAATGGATTTTTTTAGGTGAGACACAGCCTGCGCTGAACTGAGCCCACCCTTTAATCCTAAGGTTCATCTGCCGGGGCCAAGCAAGCTTGGACAATGGCAGTGAGGTCCTCAGGACGTAGGTTTGTTTAGAGTATCCTTCTCATAGATGGATGGCCACACAGGGCTAACGGGTTCCATCTGCCCGGGAGGGACTGGGAATCGAACCCGTGGTCGCAGCAGTGAAAGTCCTGCACGCTAACCACTAGGCCACCAGGGGTCCCTCTGGTGGATAAAATCTGTCAGGGAAGCACCTGGGCAGACCTTCAATATATCTACTCATTTGAAAGACAGAGATAATCTGCTGCAGAAATAAAAATAGCATCTGAATTATCCAGAGGAGTCAGAGAATGAAGCTACTGGATTAGAATACTGCTCATTTGTATGTAAATGTACTGTCTCTGTTCCTGAATTTGATCCTTATGATCTTTTAATATGGAAGAGTAAGGGATGAAAAACATTTTTGGAATTGATCCAAACAGATAAACACAGGTTAGTGCTGTGGCTAAATTGTGATGTACATGCTGGGGGTTATCTGAAAAAAAATCTGCAGTTGAAAAAAGCAAGCTGAATGCCTTGGGAGAACAAAGCACTGCATCTACCATTGCTGAGGCTAATGGTCCTATATGACTTTAATCGTATAAAGACTTATATTTGCTAGAAAATTTCAGTGCCTAGAAAATCAAGTGATAGATGCCTGCATTTTTGCTACTAAATGTTGCTGTTTACCTGTGAATAAACATTACCCAAATGAATGGAAATATTTTGTGGAAGGATTTTTTTTTCTAGCTTGGGTCCAGGTCCTTTTTCTGCAAAAAAACTGAGGGGAAAAAAGAGGAGAGGGAGAAAAAGAAAGAAGAAACTGTCTTAGAGACTAAGATTTCAGCCAAGCCTGCAAATAGTTATTTGCATATTTCAACTTTGTGATAGCTGTACTGCTCTATTCAGTTATCTGAAGCTTAGGCTCTGTTAACTGAGTCCATACTGGAGCTGTCATTTAGAAGCTTGATGTTATGGGAATGTACCTCAGTGAGTTTACACACCCGGCTGTGTAGGCTTTACATTGCATTCTGTTCATACCTAAAATTATACAGACTCAGGTGTGCTGTCCTGGTTGCTCATCATGTCAAGAAAGAAGAGCTCTCTATTTTTCTGTAGCAAGAAAAATTAAGGAAACAAAAATGAAGGAACACAGAACTGCTAATTTGAAAAGAAAGTAAGGATATGAAATCAAAAAATTGAGAAGTAATACTAGAACTAAGGCTGTTAGTCTTCCTCAAATTTTCTTCTTCCCATATGGTATGGATATTGGATTACAGACAGTACATTTCACAGGTTTTTGGGTCCTTTGCCTCCTGCAGGACACAGTTTGAGTGGTGCAGGCTAAGAAAGAAAAGTTAAGACATTTACTGACTTTGATGGGTCCAGTGGCATGCCTCCAAATGCTTTATGCCATGTTGGGCAGGAACCCTTTAGTGCCTGTGGGCGGGCCAGCCAGGAGAAGGCGCAGACACACTCAGTCCTGCTGTTCCAAAGGCACATTTTTCCTCAGCCAGGAAATGTTACATTCTTTCAGTTTAGCAATTTTTTTTTCCTGAATTCATGTAACTTTTATAAGTTGAATCTGATGTTCTGAAATGAAATGTTGAGAGAGAGGTTACTTGCAATAATTTTTGGATGCATTGGACTATTTTGTCTTACAGCACAGAATACTAAAAATATGTAATTAGGCAAATGCCAAGAACTTTTAAGGGGTTGGCATCTTCTAGTACTTGCATTATCATACATTAGCTTAAACTTGCAGTCAACCTTTTTTTGCTTTTAACCACGCTTAATCTGTTTAATAAATAGAATTTGTAGAGCTTCCCATGCAGTACTTGCAATAGTCAATCTCTGGACATGCTTTTTGCGTAGCCCATGTGTTTTGCTAATCCCTTTAAGTTAAATGATTATTGATCTACTGTATAGATAGCACTTGGTATAAATTTGAGAAAGGTCATCTGAAAATAATTGTCTTGGAGAAAGTGTGCTATGTATATAGTTGGTTTTTTTGGCTAGTGTGCTTCACAGTCTGTTATCTCTTCCATTTGTGTGACTTGTTTTCCACTGATTTCATCTTTCCTTTTACCTCCTGGCAAATAACAATATGCCTCAGCATAATGATGAGCAGCAGTAAAGGTAAAACCAATGTATTTATATTTTTTCCTGCCTTCCAAATTTAGAACTGAAAATAGAAACTAGTTAATGTCTACTGTTCAGAAGGGTAACAAAAACCCCATGGTTTGGGTTAAAAGGCTGGCTATCCTTTATATTTTTCTGTATTATGCTTTTCTGTAGTATGTAAAGATTTTTGTAAAGTAATTTAGGAATGATGCTGACAAGAAAAAGATAAGCAGGAGGATCGTGTGCCTTTTATTTCAGTGAGACTTTAGAGGCTCAAAGCTGAAATATGCTGAATTATTTGCAGGATGAAATGCCTAACACATAAAAAGCAACACCGTGCATGCAGAGTATTTGGAGTCCGTCAAGGCTAGGAATAGCATTTTTAATGAACATGCCCACCTACTGCTGTTTAATAACTGCCATCAGTACCTACTGTTCCTCCTCACTATTAAGTTAGCCCTCTGGATACTGCAGCACAATTTTGTGTTTCCATTGTCACTTGGGTCATCAAACACTGGAAGATATTGCCCAGAGAGCCTGTATAGTCACCATTCTTGGAGATACTCAAAACTTGACTGGACACAGCCCTGAGCTGGAGCAGGGGCTCCAGCTGACCTTGCTCTGAGTAGGAGATTGGACAAGGTCATCTCCAGAGATCCCTTCCCACCTCAGTTCTGTGCTGGGATATCTTTTAGTAAGGAGTGCTAAAAGTGGTGGGACATGCACAGACTGTGACTGAAAAGAGAGCTGGGCTTATCTAAGGGCAGCTTAGAAAATGTTGGCAGATCATGGCCATAGATGTTTTTGCAAAATGTTTCCAGAACAACTGTAGAAATAGTACTGCTAGTAAGTAATCAAAAGGCAGAACAAGGAGCCCAAAACTAGCTAGGGAATGGATGTGACAAGGATGTTATCGATAATAATGATCAGCTTAGGAGTAGTACAAACCAGATGTAATACAGGAGTTGATCGAGTAAATTAGCAGCTGTTTAAAGGTTTTGAAAATGAAGAATTGGTGCCAGATTGTCCATGGCTGAAATTTTCCACATACCTGTCAGTGGTTTCATCCAAGTGAAAGGTGATCAAAATGGTTGTTTTAGCATTGCCTTAATGACCAAAGGTTGAGGGTTTTTCTAATTATTTTTCTTTCCTTTTCCCTTCTGGAAAGCCCGAGAGGCAGGATGACAGCAGAAACAGTACCTTCTGTTCCCCTGACAGATACCTCTAGGCAGCAGAGTGACCGGGGAAGCCAGGTCTGCAGGGCAGCCAGTGTTAGAGGCTTGCCAGTGGAAAAGATGAATCCACTGGGGGGCTGGGAACACGAGCTGTTACAGTTCTCTCTTCAACACAATTTCTCTCCTCCCTCTGTAGGCTCATGAAGTCACTGGGCATGAACTATGACTTTGAGGTTGTATTTTCTTTTGGATTGTTTCTTGGCCAGAGGTGCACAGGCTTGTTGAGGTTAGAAAGGACCATTGTAAACATTCAGTCATATCTTCTATACTCTGGGCCTTGGAGCATCTTTCAATTATTGTATTAATGAGCTTAGACAGGGATTATCTGTTGTTATTAGGAGCTTGATAGATCAGCTATAGTTTAGCCCATAATTATCATCATCTCCTCCTACTGATTTTCTTGCTGGTGATTTAGCTGGTGATGGATTTTGCTAGTGTATATGGATGTTGAAATAAAAAGCTTGAAGACAAAGTATGACAAAGCATACATTTAGGATTAAGTAATGGGTTACAAAATACTTTCAGGAAAATTAAGTTTAAAAGGTAGATACATAGTTCCATAAGCCTTTAGTATTTTTATGGTCAGTCACATAATTCTAAGGCTTGGTAGAAGAGGTGTGGTCAAGGGTGATGATGACAGTTGTGACTGTAAGACAAGATATGGTCTCCAGTACAGTGAGCCAATTTAGTGGCTGATTTCTGGCAAAAAGCAGGCTCCTCTCCCTCCTCCAATTATTTTCTCTTTTTTTTTTGCTTTATTTATCTTTCACTTTCCTGCCAGCTTAGCCCTTGAAGTAGGGGTTATGTGAGTGCTAGGAGAAAAGGTTGGACAGGAACAGTTCCATTCAGGAGTAGCCCACAGTTAGATGGGCTTGACTGTGTTATTCAGATCTAAGGGGACATAATGAAGCATGGTAACTAAGGATCTAACTAGGAACAATATAGTTAAAAATTTCATCTTGTAGCAGAGGCTTGAAAAATCTGTATTTTCGGAGACTTCTGTTTAGACTTAGATGTTTTGGCTTTATAATATTAAATTTAGAATGCAGAATGTTACCATAGTAGGGCATTGCTGTAGGAGTACGTTGTTAGTGTGGAAAATGCACAGCCACTGAAGTTACAGGATTGACATTGGCACGCACATGAGTTGATAACACCTCCTGAATAATACATGCGATGGGTATAGGTGGTTGATGCACTGGGGTTGTGTGACTGACATGGACTTGATGAGAGGAGAAAAGGTTAGGGCAGCACAAGGTCAGAAATGTCCTTCTGCCTCTTTGGCATTCTGATCTTACACATCAGGAATTGGAAGAAAAAAGAGAAAAAGTGCTTTGGGGCTTTGTCATCTTGTCTCACAAAGTGTTTGGTTAAAATTCTGGTGTGCTTCTACAAACACATCAACATTAGGAGGTTTAGTAACACCATCATGTTAAAGGCTGTTCTGTAACTAGACTTTTTCTGAGCAAGCTATTAACCTGAGTTGGACGTACTTTTGAAGGTAATGTAGGAAAAAAGAAAGTAGATTATTGCCATTTTTTTGGTGTATATTCTGAAGTACCCCATATTTAAGGATATTTTCAGACATACATAATCTTGTTTGTCCTCCGTTTACTTATTGATTGCATTAGAGAACCAGGTAATTGGTGCTCTTTCAAACTTCCGTGAAAAGTAGAAATTGCGTGAAACATTTAACAAAGAAGGATTTTCTCTGGAATATTGTCCAGAGACTGCACCTTGTCAGAAATAAATAATGAAGAGTTTTATACACTGAAAAAAAATATCTTCCCTTTTCAGATCTTTTCTGTTTCTGGTGCTCTTATGTGGGTATATCTTTTATAGTGGTATAGAGGGCTTGGCAGTTCTGATATAACCAACACCCCCACCATCCACCCCCTCCCCCCCAAAAAAAATGCCAGAATCAAACTCCTTCATATTTGTGTGCATGTGCATGAATATGAAATGTGTAGTTACGTATGGGCCCGTAATGGAGCAGACTGACCTCAGTGGTTTTCTTTGTGTCTGATTATATTTCTGAAAAAAAGCTCTTACGCCAATATTTGAATGGGATAAAGCCTCGTTCTCCTGAGTTTACCCAGATCTCTAACTATACAGAATCACAGAGTGATGGAGTTTAAAGGGACCTCTGGAGATTGTTTAGTCCAACCCCTGTGCCCAAAGCAATGTCACCTGGGGCAGACCACTACTGTGTACAGCTGGATTTTGAGCATATCCAAGAATTGTGACTCCACAACTTCCCTGAGTCCAAATAGCACAGTATGTGGTATGAAATATTTAATATGGGAAAGGAAGCGAGATGAAGAGTCAAGTTTTATGGTCTACACTCCATGGAAGCATTAAAGTATATACTTCAGTCTTACTACAGTAAGCACAACTTATGTTTGGATTTAAGTGCAGTACTGAGCTAGAGTCATCAGTATGTTTGTTTTCATGTAATGGTGCCTTTGTTATTCTTTACAGATATTAAACCTGGTTAGTATTCAGTCACAGAAATCAGATGGACAATTGCCCGTTCTGCTGTCTTCATGCCTTTTTATTTTCCTAATGCTAGTGGAAAGTGCTATGTTTGGGATCCAGGTACAACTGTGTAACCCTATGGGCTTTGGTCAGTTTTACTGCTATTGACTAGGAGTATGTTTTCATTTTTATTACTATAATATTACATAGAACTGTAGGAATTTATTATGCTTGCATATGAAGATGTGTCATTTATTTACAATGTGTGCAGCATATTTTTTTAATGCCATAAACCCTTTACATAAAGCCTTTGAAAGAGTAATAAGGCTGCAGCAGGCCTGTGCAATAATCTTGTCATCCTTAAATTATTTTTCCAAAGCATTGCTTCTCAAGCTGTCATGTGGGATACTTTAATCTCTTTTGCTGATGGCATTCACTGTGTCCGCTTCCAGGGCAGCCACAGGCAGACCTCTTTAGAAAAACAGATGAAGCAGTTTATATATAGCATTCCATTTATTCCTAATGAAATCAAATGGCCTTGTGGCCAGGACTTTGGTTAGAAAGAGCAGTTTATTGAGAACCTCTAAATAGGATAAAAAGGGTAACAAATGGTGCTCTCTTCCCCAGCTGATTGCCTTTTCAATATCATACAGAAAATTTCCCCCTGGAATGGAAAAAATTCACCACACCCTGTTTATGTAGAGGTAGTTCACTACTTCCTTGAAGATTTTACGAATAGTAAAAAACAAAGAAAGATATATCCCCCCATGGCATTGAACTTCAGAACTGGGACACCAGAGTAACTAACGTAATATTTATCAGGTTTCACAGTGTCCCTTCTTGAGCAGGAGCCTGTGACTGGATGTTACTTTTAATTGAGATGAAAGGAAATTAAAAAACAACAAAAACAAACGTATTGAAATTCCACTGCAGTTACTGAATTTGTAGGATAAACCTGACTTGTTTCTAACTCTGCAGTCAACTTCGGCATGTGGTACGCTGGGAGGGCCGCAAACATCTACTGACCATGATTCCTCAAGACGGAACTCTAAATGCAAAGTATACTATACCTGTCAGTGCCTACCCAGTGCCCATATGTGCACATTTACGCAAATACTGGTGTTGGTATGCTGTGCTTAATGACTATAAACAGTGCTTTTCCATGGAAAGACTTTTTGGATTAGGATTGCCCCTAAGTCATTAGCTGGAAGAGATGCTGAAGGTACATCAGTGTTTCTTAACAGTGAATCAGATGATGCATGAAATTCAAACCTATGTACTGTGTGAACAGTCATCTTCTATTCACCTCATTAACTGTACTTTTATCTTGATATTAAAAGGTCTAATTTTGTCTGTTGTAACTACAATATTGGTAACCCAGTTGAATTGTCTGCTTGAAAAGTTTGTTCTTCTAGTTGGCTTCTACTATAATCTAATTCTTGACAGTTCAATTAGTTCTGTAATATGGCTCCATGGTTTAAAAATATTAAAAAACTCTCTGAAACTGAGTAATTTTACAGCTGTGTACATGTTATATTCTATCTTGTGTGTTTATTGTCTGTCACTCTTCTACATTACACTTTTAAGCTAATTTCCCATATAGGAAGGCTTTCCCCTGGATGCATTTCAGTATACATTTTCTCCAGGCCACCAGTGGCTTTCCACCTGTTTCTTCACTCTTTTAATCTCTTTCGTTTTTTAGTACTTGGCCAGTTAGATAATGTTAATCCTCAAGGGCCAGTTGATTGAGACAGTTGACTCAGATTTGCAGTCAGGCTTTGGAGAACACCTTCATGAATGTGTGCCCAGCTATAATAAGCCTATAAAAGAAAATTACATTAACTCCAGCACCTTTACAGTAGAAGTGGTGATTATTATTTGAAATCCACATTTTTCAAATGCTAAGCAAAATACATATTTGCTAAAGTGCCTGAATTTGCAAAATCTGGATGCTGAAGTTAGCTTTTCATTGACCCAACTGTGTGTTTTGGCAGTGGTTGGAAGAGAGGAGTATGTAGCAAACTGATCTTTATTAGTTATCATGGGCAATCCACTTTTTTTTTTAATGACATAATATCAAAATTTACAGAAAGAAAAAAATTTTAGATGCAGAAATTTTATTTGATTTCAATGTCAATAAGATTTACCTTTTAAATTTGATACAGTTTTGCACTAACTTAACTTTGAACATAAGCTTCCTAGCCTTTAGCAACCAAAGGCAGAAGTGGCCTTGGTTTCAAGAAGGAAACAAAAGTATGGAGAATAGAAGAGCCCTTCTTTCAACTGCAGGACACTGCTCTTCCACTTGTCCTCAGCTCTCAAACCTCACTTTTCTAGTGATAATACAAGTAGTATTTCTAGGATCTGATGTTCAGGATTTCCTGAAGGAGACCAAATAGAGAGAGCAAGGCCTGCCCTGTAGCAAGATGTAAGCTCACTTTGTTCATCCTTTTCCTAGTCTTGTAAGAGCTTTAGTTCTCTCTCATATATATTTCTTATTTGCTTACCAACCCGGAAAGCCAGCTATCCATATTAACAGTACACTGTGTCATGTGGGTAGAAGATACAGAAAAATACACCCACCAACCTGTAGAGATGGGGCTGAAGCATGAGGGTGATTACTTCTGAGTAATGGAATAAGATATTAGGGTGAAAACAAAGAGACTGCAGATTTTGTTTTTCCTTTAAATCTCCTAAAATGTGTTTGTAAGCAACTGATTCCAGAGAGCTTTATGGCTCTGAGGTTGTGCTCCTGGGCTATGCTCAGCAGAGACCCCCGTGTCAGCATCCCACCATGCGGTTCATGCCCCATTGGTCAGTTGCCCAGAGCTTGGCAGGGGGGCTGCCATCCATCTGGTCCTTTCATCAGCTTTGACTAGGCTTGCTATTTTGGCGCTTTTAAATAGACACAGATAACAAAAAGAAATTATTTTGTAGTTAATCATATGGTGCTGAAAAGCAAGTAAACCACTGAAATCATTGCAAGAAGGAAAATATACAGAGAGGAGGGGCAGGAGTACAGAATTGATAGAGACATACTGATAAAAGAGATGAAGTGTCAGGGGTGTGAAGTAGATGAACAAAGGTGAGGAAAATACACATGATGTAGAAACTTGAATTTTAAATTAATATCAGTTTATATTGTAATATCAGGGTTATACTTTATAGCTGGAACAAGAACTCTGTTGTAAATCGAGAGTAATCTGCTTGGTCTACTAGTAATGGACTGAGGAATGACTCACTCTTCCTCTGAATTTATATGCTGTTATTTTTAATAAAAGGATGTGTTGCCTGTTACACCCGTTGGAAATGAAGATGTTTTCCCAAGTATTTTGAATGTCATGGTACTTCCCTAATCATGGTTGCACGTGAGGAGTTTACAGGGACTTATTCTATGAACCACCTTCCTGGAATTTCCTTGGAAAATGTGTTGCGATATTGTCTGCTACCTCCCTTCCCATGTGTTCCTTTACATTGCCTTGAAATTCTCATAAAGTCAGGTTAAGGTAAAAGCAAATGTGTTTTTATTTATAATATTCTTATTTTACAATACAATGTATAATATATACCTTAGACACAAAAAATGTGAGCAATGTAAAAGAAAGAAAACCTCACAGTTATCTGGGTAATCAGGGTATTCCTCCTAGCCTGTATGGAGTAGCTCACAAGTTGCTGGAAGTTGATGTCCCGATGGCTGAGGAGTCATTTCACAAGGAAGTCTCTGGTCTTAGATTGTAGCAGCGAAACAATGTTATAGTGTCACTTTTTGGAAATACTAGGATCCCTTTGGCTAGATTTCCTGTAAGGCAGTAGGCTGCCTTTTTGGTAAATGATTTTCTCTACTTCATTAAACTGTCACTAAACTGTTAATTTAATGTAGAGGAAAACTGTGGTTCTCACCTGCTAAGGAAACACAGAAGTCTCTGGTTAGTGCCTTTTCATGCTCTGGACCTTGTGAGCAGTCAGTTCAGCACCTTCATACAGATGCATAAACCAAGACTGAAGTATGCATTGCTGACTCTTGAATTAATCTAGATGTGACTCTCTGTAGACAACTTCATGGTGAAAAGGGGTTGGTATGATTGTCTTTTTTTTCTTCTTCTTCTTTTAAACTGTTTGCCCTTTGTCCTTGCTCATTTTCCTGAAAGTCATAGATCTGAGCCTGTTGCTTCTCATGCGATGGCAATTAAAAGCTGTGATCCCATTGTAGGCTTAGTTTCCCAGTCTGTGATGTTGGAGCTTTTCTGAGATAATGATGAGTCACTTTTGACTGTATTAACATATGGCCAGAGCAGCAGGTGATGCACTTTTATATAGTAAGCTTTTGTAATTAAGGATACCAGGTTTTAACTGATGGACTGAAGACTGTTAAAACTCCAGAGCTGGTTTCCAGGGGTCTCATAGGAGTCATTGCATGAAGAAACTGGTGTCTTTGCATAGCTACATGATTGAATTCAGTGGGTTTGCACTTTGAAGGGAGTAATTCTCATATTACTGTTTTTAATCTTTTGATTTGCCATTGTCTTAAGTAGAGCTAATTATAATTCCATCTTTGCAAGGAACCATCACAATAATTGGAGGAAAAAAAATAAAAGCCTGAAAAGTGTGTTGTCACCCTGAGCTATAAACACACAATGGAAACGTGACGTGTCATGCATAGCTCTGAAATCCTTCAGGGGTGAGATTAACCTTTGATGGGATCATTCAGTTAAAATTCAGTTAGCAAATTTTAGAGACATCCCATCTCCTGGTGTTTCTTAGACGTTTGGATGACTATGTTATGTGGTTGTGTTTTGATATGCTCCCCGTCTTTGTCTTGTCATTTGGTGCTAGCTTGAAAGAAAACAGAAGCATGCCTTGTAGTTATGCACCTTTGCCGAATGTGTCTTTGCTCTTTGGCTCAAAATCGGTGTGGAGAGAATGGGTGTTGATGAAGGAAAGCAGCTGCTGTTCTTGCTGTTCCCTTAGGAGGTTTTCTGTGTTTCTAACAGTAACGCTGGAGTTCAAGCAGGACTTCTGCAGATCAGCAAGGTTTCTCCTCTTTGAACTTGTTTGTGGGCTGTCCTATAGTAACCCCAGTGCACTGTCTTATTAGTCAAGGCAGTATTGCTCAGTGTATTTTTGGTGTCTGAAAGAACAGCCCCTCACTTGAATGATTGCTGGATTTGTGTGTTTATTTTTTTAGGCATACTGTTGAATGAATGACTACCAATGCCTCAATAGTTCAACAAAAAAATCACACATATGGCTATTTGCTTAGTTTTGGAAAGGAAGAATCCAGCATTGTTTTTATTTGCATGGTGTAAATCCTAAGCCCCTCTACTAACTTCATCAGTGTCTTCTTTTTTTTACGTACTTTTTCATTCTGAGAATTTCTGAGAGCAAAACATAGCCTATAATTTAACACCAGAAAGACCCTTCTGTAATACTGTCTTTGAAAGTAATTCATTTGCACTGAACTGGTAAATTGAGAACTCTTATTATTTTTTGGCATAGCTTTAATTTTTGATCTACAACCAGAAAATGCTGGAACTTAATAGTTATGCTAGCAAAAAGCAAAGAGTAAATCAACAGCTTAATAATGTCCTCCTTTAATTACTTTTTGCTCTCTTTTTATATTTAATTTTACATTGAATGAAGTGTTCCTTAGAGTAATTCAGATGTTGATTAGTTAAATGGATTATTCATAATGGAAAAAAGTTATATTGAATTGGAAGCAAACATCTTTACATACATATGTACAAATCCAAGCAATACTTTTTTTCCTTCTTGTTTATTTTTAGCTGATTTACAGCAGGAATATGACAGGAGTAGGACTGCTCGCAAGGTGGTTTTTGTCATGTACATAGTTACTGAGTTCTAAGGAACAAAATTTTCTTGAATTATTTTGGTATATGGTGTTTTTACTTTGGCTGCTTACTAGAGAGGAACTGCTGGGGAAGAATGTGAGCAGGATTCAAAGTCTCTGATTTCTTGGTGCTTGGCAGGAACGCAGTCTAGAGAAAGAATACAATAGGTGATGTGACTGCATCGAATACTTAAATTGCATTGGGATCATTATACTGATTTTCCAAAAGTGTTTCTTTCTCTCCACCAAACTTTTGCCAGCAAACAAGGGTCTTTGTCTCTTCTTCTCAAGAAGAGGTTGTTACACTGTCTGGAAAGCAAAGCTAAATAATTTCAATTTCAGAAAGAAGGCAGTTTTAAAATTAATCTATCTAAAGACAAACAGTTGTACATTAATGGTCTGTAAACCACATACCGATACTGCTATGAAAACTTCACTGAATATAATACAGAGAGATCTGCTTTGGTACAGTTGCGTTTAGCTTGAAAAATCCATATTGTGAATTTTCTGTGCAGAGGATGTATTTCAGAAGCAAAGCATAAATGATGTTGTAAGGTATAGTGTGTGAATCACAGAGAGGAGCGGGTGCAGCAGACGTCCTCTACTGCTCCTTGGAATAAGTATAGGTTGAGTTAACAGCATATATTTTGCTGGGAGGGGAATTTTATCTTAGCATCCTGGGTAAAGCAGCAAGGTATGCTCTTAGGTAAAAGGCTTGCCTGTTACTGAGTTGGTCTGACATCTCTTGTTGGGAGGCTGTGTTTTCCAGTGCCTACAGGTTTGTCAGCTGGAACCACTTGGGCTGAAATTTTTATTAGTTGTTTGTCTAGCTTGAAGATGATACTTCTTTTTCCTTTGAATGCTTCTGTTATCTCTGTATGGAGGAATAGGGATTTTTGTCTCCATATTCCCCGTGTCTGCTTTCAGACCAATCTATAACTCCTTGAAATCTGAGAGAAGCAATTTAAATTTTAGCAGTTAAATCTTTCCTTGTGCTGGTCAAACTGCACATGCATCCATCCCACAGAGTGGCTCAATGCGATGGTATCTGATGCTCCAGGGATGAGATCGGACTGTTTCTGCTTCTGTTGCTTCTGCATTGAGACAAACAAACTGAGGGTGGGAATAGGGAAAACAGACAGCACTGGTGAGATAAAAGTGATTTTACATTGTGAAGGCAGGAATGGGTGGGAAGGGAGAGCAGAGTTCAAGAGCTGTGGTGGGGGAAGACAAGTGAATTTGTCTGGATACTGGAAGGTGAGGGAAGGCATAGCTGAAGAGGGGTTTGAAATGGAAAGCCCGCTGAGGAGACTGGGAGTGGGAAAGTTAAGGGGGAAATAGAGGAAATGGTTGAGGAACGGTTCTTCACAAGGACATGAGGAAGCAGAGGAAGGGAGACTAGAATGAGACTTGACAAGGTTCTGGTGGTGTAGAAGAAATAGGATGGGACCCAAGGACAATTTGGATATAAAGGGGCTAAGGAAATTTAAGCATGGCATGAGAAGGAAGAAGACAGTTTTAAACACCATGGCCTGGTGTTGCTATGATAAGCAACATTCATGAGTCACTGTTGTCAGCAAATATCTGTGAAGCCCACCAGTAAAATCTCTGAGCACTGTGTAGATGTGGGGAGCTAGGGGAACAGCAGGCTGCTAACGTTGTGTAGGAAGAATTTAGGTGGTTCTTTTGACCCAATGAGACATAGAAGAACCTGAAAGTATCAGCAGAATTATGACCACTTTATCCACTTTGTGCTATTGAAAGGTCAGCATTTGCCCTCTGTTACTCTTCAGCAGTGTCAGATCCTCCTTATTCTCACTGTATAGTTAAGGTAGAACCCTGCCACCCTGTTAGAGATACTAGTGGCTTGGGACTCCAGATGCTTAGGTTTAATCCCAAATTGGCCACTCACAGGCTGTATGATCTTAGATTAGTTAATTCACCTTTGTATGCTTTATTTTCCCCCATCGGTAATTTGGGGATAATGATTTCTCACCACCCTCTATAGAGGCAATTGAGCTCATGAGCACCACAGTTCACAGAAGAGCTGAGAAATGCTGCTTGTGTTATTAATGACAATTTCTTTCTATCTAATTGGTGGCTGTTTCCTTTTTCTCTTTGGACCATTGTGTGACTGTGGTAGGACAGAAATTGAGAAGAAAGAAAGAAACTGCTGGGAATAATAGGTATGGTGTAACAGGGACAACTTTCTGTCTTATTATCCAGACTCACTGCTTGGCCAAAACTGGATGCATTTTTGTCTGCAGGCTGGACTGGCTCAAACTTCATAGGGGGTAATTTCAAAGACATACAGGCCTCCACTCAGTTTATGTGAAATCATTTTGAAGAATCTGGCTCTATTAAGTAATTGTGAGCAACGTGGACCCCGGCACTGAGCACTCGTTTTGTAGCTGTTGTGATAGTGCTGCTTGTGCCGTGATCTTGTGGGCTGTGGGATCAGGCAGCGCCACAGGAACGTGGCAAGGTGAGAGACAGGACTAGGAAGGGAGAAACTGCAGAATAGCATTTTATTGTCATACATTGTTACATGAATGTTTGAAGAACTTTATGCAGCTGCCCTTCCTTTGAATGAGGTAGCTTTTTTATTTCATGTTTATTTGTGCTCTTCTTATGACTTGTAGTTCTCTTTGAGCAGAGAAGGCACCTCAGTGCTGTGCTGTAGATGATTCAGATGCTGATTTACAGTATATATCTGTATGTATGAATTTGGATTTGAATTCAAATGAGAATATGTGTCAATGTCATAGGTATCTAGCATTAAGAAGCAACTGCATTTTAGTTGTTTATGTGTTATATTTAGTGCAATTGTGATGCATATCTCTGACCCTTGTCATTCTCTTGAAATTGCACTTGAGGAACACACTCAGATCAGAAAGCTTGTGGTATGCCCTGTTGTTAGAGGAGAAGATGCTATCATATGTGACACAGACATCAAGAAAATGTCTCATTACTACTGGTTTTTGAAGTATCAATCAGTGCATTGCCTAATCCACAGGAGCCTGTGAAAATAGTCAGGCTCAAAAGGCTGAGAAAAGTGCAGAGTTAATTCTTTTAAGCTCTTGCAGTAACACCACTTCTATTAGATTAGAATCTTTCCTTCTGTCCTGCTGTTTTTATTGTTGTTTTTGTTCTTGAGGTTTAATGACTTTTTACAGGGGCATATACTGATAGGACAAGATGGAATGGCTTTAAATTGAAAGAGGGTAGTTTAGATTAGATAATAGGAAGAAATTCTTTACTATGGGGGTGGTGAGGCCCTGGAACAGGTTGCCCAGAGAAGATGTGGATGCCCCTAGAAGTGTTCAAGGCCTGGTTGGATGGAGCTTTGAGCAGCCTGTTCTAGTGGAAGGTGTCCATGCCCATGGCAGGGGGGATGAAACTAGATGGCCTTCAAGGTTGCTTTCAACCTCCAAACCATTCTAAGATTCTTTGATTCTATCTTCTTGAAATTGAGCCCAGCTGGAAGCCAGCAGGCTGTAGACTGGCTCTGCAGCCCAGAATCTGTGCTGCTGCTTTGATCCCAGAAGCTTTTGCAAGCTTGGTCCTCAACCAAGCCTCCAAACCCTGCTGGGAAGTTGGTACGAGAGCAGATTTAAGTGCTTAAATGTTCTATTCAGGAACAAGCCCGATTCAGCTGGTTTTGAAGAATGAAATGCTTGTGAACTTTAGAGGCTGATATCTTTCTCAACTGCAATATTCCTTTCAACCTCTTTCTTTAGTTGTTTTTGTCCTAGCTCCTCATCTGTAACCTGTCCTCGTAAGGTAACACATGCCAAGACTTGGATAAAAGTATTTCGACATTCTTTTGTCTCAAATTTGAGTGAAGAGGTACAGATGCTGAATTTTTTTTTCAGAAAAAAGAAACTTTCATAAAACATTATATTGGAAATATATTAAGTAAATCTACATTTTATATTGCATTTCCATATAGCATAGCATTACCTTGAGAGATCTGTTGTGTTTGTGCTGTATGACACAGTTCTTCCTTACAAGCCCGGCTCTGTGGCTGAACCAATTTCTTACAATGTGCCTGCAGTTATGCTTAGGAGTCTTTAAAAATTCCCTGGCAAGTTGATGTGCTTGCTCTTGTCATACTTATCTGTTGTCATAATATTTGCCTCGATGCATTGCAGGTTGAAAGTAGTCCCTAAGCCACTCCAAATTGTTCAGTACAGTACTGTAGGACAGTCTTCTTTGTACACTGACCTCTCATTACAAAAACATTTTCTTTGGATAACCTCCTCTCATCTACTTTCAGAAAAGAGTGTGGCTGTAATTCCTGAATGCTATTATGACTCCCAAGTTGAGAACTTCTGTCCTAGAATAAGTACCTCCAATATCTGCCATTATTAGTCATGAGATACCTTGACTAGTGAACAAAATACAGTACTGTGGATAATACAGTAAACTGTGGATAATATCATGTAGTGGTGATGTAAAGTAGACACCAAAATCTAGTTAGTATATGCTTCAGGAATAGAGAATGTAATTAGAAAAGATGATTTAACTGCATTGGATTTGTTTTAGCAAAAGGACGAAAAAATCAAAAAGGTTAAGAAAATAATCTTAGTCTGTGATCTCTGAGAGCCTCTTAATCTTCCTTTCTGTTCTTAAGAATAGCATTGCTGTCCCCATAGTGACTGTACATTAAGTAGCAGCTCTTCAGAAAAACTGGCTGTTATTAATTTTACCCTTATTTCTAGAGCTTGGTTCTCATTTTGCTGGATAGTGAGAATTACTTATATCCCACATCCAGAGAGTCAGGTTTTGGACTCTGAGAGTCACCAGAAGTGGTCAAAAGTATTATGTAGACATCAAATGGTGGGGCTGTATAAGCCAAGATGAGTCTCAAATCAGAGCTTTGTTGAATAGTGAGAGTATGCACAGCTTGAGTCTTAGAAAAGCATGGATTTAGCTCACAAAAAACCAATTTGGAAGAAAATCTCTTTACTGTGGATGAATTATCATATCCTCTAGATTTGGGTACATGGTGAGCGGGTAAGTAAGTTAGCCTGGAACACATAGCTGCCCAAAAAGAAAGGTTTTTTTAGGACCTGGTTGTGGAGTATGTATTTCTGGCCTTCAACCTTTTTTCATTCACTTCACATGAGAGTTGGGCATTATTTATAGCAAGTGTGGGAGACAGAAAGAGTACTGTGGAAGAAAGACAGAAAGAGTACTGTGGAAGAAAGAAAAATAAACCTTTCAATCATGACTTCTGTTTTTGGCTGTGATGCCAGTTTGGGGCAAGATGCCAATAATTTTGCACCCAAAATAGAAGTGCTAAAATCCCCCAAAATTCGCCAGTCTCACTCATGATCTGAATATTTTCTCAAATTATAGTTAGGAAGCAAAGCAGAGAGTCTTGAAGCATGCATCAGCCTCATGATGAGAAGAGCAGATCATCCTCTTTTAACTCATAAATGTCTTCCTGTTGTTTTGAATAGCCTTTAATGGCCAGAGATGACCTCTGTGTTTAGGTATTGTCAAGGTTACCAGGCTGTAAAAACAAACTGAAATCTCCGGTTTTGTTCTCCAGTGCTTGGTGCTGCCATGGGTCATACATCATCATCAGGCTTCATCTTGGCTGGGGGCAAGGCCTGCTGAAAGCTCCTCCAGAAGGCACTGAGGTTTTGGAGCTCTGTAGGACTGTAGCCTCTCTTTGGCTCTGGGATTCAATAAGGTGGGACTCAGTGTAGAAGTTGAGCTGTGTTGAGCAGCAGAGGCCACTGCCATCAGATGAATATGCTCTGCTGTTCAGCCAGCTTGCTTCTGTCACTGCTGTGGTACCAAAGGGGCATGGTGCAGTTTCATGGACAGCCTTATGATGTCACAACTTATTCAAGAAGTTTATTTTCCTGCACCGTAGTTCAGCAACAACTTAATAGTTGTGAGAGATTGTTTCTGTGATCTGAAATATTTTGTGGCCACTCACACTATTGCATTGACACAAATGAAGGAACAGTTAAGATGGGAACCAGGAGTGGGAACAAGCAGCTGAGCTGGGAGCCTTGCCTACTGAAGAAAATTTATACAGCAGTTCTTCCTGAGTCTCCTACAAAGAACGACACTTGGAAGAGCTCTTTCAAGCAACCTGGGAGGGTTTGTGTAGATCCTAAACACTGCATGGGCACTATTCAACAGCATCAACTTTTTGTTGCAAGCAAGCATCAAGTCATACCATTTCACACATTTCTTGTTTTGCTTGCAGCTGTACCATGTTCATTCTGTTTAGTGCTATGGTAAGAAGTGAGACCCCTGGTGGCCTAGTGGTTAGCGTGCAGGACTTTCACTGCTGCGACCACGGGTTCGATTCCCCGGTCTCCTGGCCTGATGGAGGTCGTTAGCCCTGTGTGGCCATCCATCTATGAGAAGGACACTCTAAACAAACCTACGTCCTGAGGACCTCACTGCCATTGTCCAAGCTTGCTTGGCCCCGGCAGATGAACCTTAGGATTAAAGGGTGGGCTCAGTTCAGCGCAGGCTGTGTCTCACCTAAAAAATCCATTGCGCAGGCTGGAAAGGTAAAAGACCTTTCCCCAAATCTTCGTTCGCGAAGATGGGCCATTATTATTATTATTATTATGGTAAGAAGTACTTGAAGAGTCACAGCCTTGTTGTTTAGAAAACAGGAGTATTGCATACTGCAGCTGTCAGCTCAGGTTACTTTTAAGGGAAGGCAATACCCTGTGTTTTTAAGGCAAGTCAAATGTTATTTATTTTGAGCCTGGTTACAGTTCAGCCTAGGTAACACAGAACATAAAGGCATGTTATGCTTGAGAAGAGTAAAAGGATCAAACAATGGGCTTTTTTTTTTTTTTTTAGTACATGTTGTACTTTTAACATACTTGTTTTCCTTTTGTGGCTGCTAGATGCTGTGAGGGCATACTATCTTATGTTTGGAGTACCATACAAATAGAGACTATATAAATGTGATGAGTAGGGCAAAGAGTAAGACACAGTGATTCAGTCTGAATCTGTTGTGGAGCTATTAACTCTCCTTATCTCATAAGAAAAGATAAGAGACCAGGTCTGTAGGATAAGAGATACGGTCTATAGGAGAGCATCTCATTAATTTTCTTAAGTTTCTTAGTATATCCCTATAGTGTTTGTTTACACGAGTATTCAAAAGTCATGTCTCAGACCCAAAATTTACAAATTTAACTTTAAAATATTAAACTTTTTAATCTTTTTGTCTGTTGAACTGTTAAGGTTCGTGATTCTACTCCTGATGACCACATTAAAATACTTGAATATTTTTTGTGTTAAAATGTGAATGAAATTACTTTGTAACCTTCTGTTATGTTTTGAGATCTAACAAGCAGGGGGAAAGTTATGGTAAAATTGATTCCTTACACAAGCTTACACACCAAGAGCATTTTTCCCTGTAGTCCTGTAAGTGGGAGAAGCAGGGAAGGGAGAGAGAATCTGTTCTTCCATCCACAGCAGATCCTGGGCAGTACCTCTGCCCTGAGATACTGCAGCTGGAATCCAGGAACTGGATGTTTTTTGTGTGCACCTTGCATGAAGAGAAGAGAATCACTGTCTTCACAACATGCTCAGCTCTAGGACTCTCAAAGGAAAGTAAACCCATAAGGTAATCCTACAGCAGATAAAAATGGACCCCAAAAGACTGAAATGCTGGCAGTGGAGCACACAGCTGAAGGAAAAAAAGGAACAAATAACAGAGAATGCTTTAAATGAAGGAGAAGCTGGAAGTAGGTGAGAGAACTTACGGGCCTGCTGGGTGGATTGCCATGCACAAAGGGAGCAATTTGAGAAAGCAGAATATTGCAAAGATGTTAAATTATTTATTAGTACTAGTCCTCACTGCAGATTTGTGTCCAGTTTTACTGAGAGAGTTCAAGTATGAGGTGACTGAAGTGTTGGACAAAATATATCTAGAGTTTTATTAGAAATTATAAGAATGTGGAACTAAACATGTTAGAATGCTCTAGAAAGCACCTGGAGAATTAAAGCCCAGTAAGCTTATACTGGTAGTTGGCAAATTAGCTGAAATAATAGTTACTGACAGGTTACAATTCATAGGTTGCAGGCATCGAGATTGCACAGAAGAAAATGATGCCAAACTGAAGGGGAGGAAGTGGTTTTGGGATATGGAAAATCATTTGATTCAACTGATAAAAGCTTTTAGAAAGTTTTGTTGTCCTTCACAAATGGTTATTTAGAAACATGGTATGACTAAGATAAGAGTCAGTTTGCTAGGATGTCTCAAGACCTGTATTGAACATAGAAGCAAAAGGCACATTAACCAGTTAGACCTTCTTACAGTGGTATACTGATAAATTCCCACTTTAAACTGGTGGGGACTGTTCTGTTCTTAGAGGCATGAAGCAGCACTATTGTGCGATTCTGCCTGCCCCATTAGCCCTGCTGAAAGGCAGAATTGGGAACTGTCTAAATGGTGTCTGATCCCTGAGCATGGAGAGCTGTGAGGCTGTCAAGTCCTACACCCCTCCATGGAGACCTCCACGTAGGAAAGACCTGGACCTGAGAATACCAAGCTCTTCTTCAGTATGCAGCTGACTTGAAAAATACAGAAGTAATAGAAAAAATCCCAGTAATTTTGAAAATATACCATTAAGAATAGGAAAAGTAATAAAGAAGAGCATGGAGAACGTTACCAGAAGTAAAAGCTGATATATCAAGAACGCCCTTGTATCACCTCAAAATAGCATTCAAGAGTTAGTGGGAGTTCTGAAAACATAAGATGAAGCTTTAAAAGAATTGGGGAAATCTCAGTTATGGAGAGTAACTGAAGAAAATTGTGACCGCTTACCTTAGAAAGCAGATGAGTCAGAGAAGAGGCATGCTAAAACTGTGTAAACCAGCAAATGGTAACGGAGAAGGTAGATTATGATAGTTTCTGTTTGCCTTGTCATAAAGCATTAAAGTAAGTGAATATTCAAAGGAATCAGAAGGTTGCAAATTCCAAAACTGATAAAAGGAAATTCTTGTTCAGATCTGTGATTAAGTTCTGATAGTCATAACAGCGGTAAGGTGTTGTGCTGAGGAATTTAGCAAGGTTTTAAAAGGTTACTTTAATGGATATCAGAAATATTTACGGCTGTCATAATCCATGTTGACCAATTTTGAAGGGAATATTAAACTTGAGTTTTTAAGACTATCTCTAGTGACTAGAGAAATCTTTCTGTTTTGTCATTCTTCTTAACCTAAAGTGTTAGGTTAGTGATATAATCCATTTAACATTTGTATACAAGCTGTGAAGTTAGTTCTGATTCTCAGTAATATGCTGAAGAGCACCCTTATGTGAGTGGTGCCTGAATTCAGTGTGGCACGGTCTGTTTTCAGGCACTGGCTGAAGAGAGTATCCCAGGTAAGGGTTGTTCCCAACATGTCTTGAAATCACCAAGATCTGTGGCTAAACAGAAGCGTGCAGGTACAGAATTCCAGAAATGTAATGAGATCAGGAACTGAACTCATTGTAAATTTTGATAGAAGATGTTGAGTTGCCTTTTTTGGGTCACGTGCATTACGTGTATGAGTAAAAGATTTTCATCGCTTAAAATGCCTTTAAAGCAAGAGATCTTTCTTCACTTGTGTTCTGGAGTTCATTTCATTTGCAGTGACTGGAAGGCATGATGTAAGCAACCACTCTTTATCTGAAGTCTTCAGTTAAATTGTCAAACTAAATAAGCAAACCTAAACTAAGAAAATTTTTGTTTGCCTACAAGAGCACATCTCCTTAGAGCAGCTCCAGCACACATGGTTTCCATGCATATGTATGTGAGTACATGGTAATGAGCAGTTTATTATTTTTGGTTGTATTAAATTATATTTGTGTGTGTATGAATGTGACTCAGATACTTGCCAGACATCAGTCAGTCAGTTCGTAGTCACGCCACTTTATCTAATAATAACCTCCTCAGGAATTGTACTTGCAGTCTTACCTTCATCTCAGTGCTGGTATAGCTATTCTCTGAGTTGTGCCTCGTTATCGGTGACATGATATTTTAGGATAATTCAAAAAATTCCAAACAATAATTAATGATGTTGTGTACAGATTTTAAAGGCATGAGAAGGATATTTGAAAAGACCTTGGAAATCAAATCCTCTTGAGAAAAAAGGAAAGCTATATATGCAAAAAAAGAAACTTAATCTCTGCTTAATTGCCAGAAGGTAAGGTAATTACAAAATGTTAATGAAAAATGCTGATATTTGGCCTTCAAATGGCAAGCATAATGCAAACCTGCTGATTGGAGTAAGTAAAATGGTATGGAAAAAAAGCACCCTACTTGAGAGCTTGGGGGAATCAGTGCGTAATATGTATGTGCACATGCCTATACAGTAATAATAACAGAATTTAAAAAAAATTAAGAAGGTTAGCATGATTTCTGATAAATAGTGTAAACTAACTGGATCATAAATGCAAATAAAACTAACTCTAGATGACTGGCTCATGGTTACAGTATCTCAGCTGTCGTGGTTTCACTGCATAACAACAGACTCTCCAGTGCATGAGTCTGCATCACATGGTTTTATTTTTAGCACTGATAAATCTAATATTTCAAGATCATGTGAAGCTGGGCACCGGGGTTGCTCAGTAGCTACCTTTTCTGCACTCCCTCACTCTCTGCTGGGACACACTGCCCAGGGCTCCCTGACTTGTGCTCATTCACCTTGACAAAGGTGTCAGCTTTGGCAAACAGCATGTTAGGAGCAAAATCATTCTTCTGATACTGAGTTTGAGGTTTGGTGATGCACGCATTGTCAGGAGGGTTGGGAATGCTGTTGCGGGCTAGACAGGATGCCCCTGCCATGGATCGTACAAAGCAGTAGGCGGGTGTGGGCATCATGGATGTCCAGGCACATTTTTGTTGGTATTTTCTACAGAAACATACTTCGAAGGAATTACTGTATCGTAATGGTAGCAAAGTAGGATATAACTGCAAGGGTGTGGTTGGTGCTGACATGGAGGTTTGCTGAAATACTTCTGGCTCATGGGCTGGGATGGCGGAGCAGGAGGAGGCAGTGATTGCCATAAGCTGCATATCCATCTTCCAGCTGAAGCTCTGGGGCAATGGGTGATGGAATAAGCTAACGACTGAGAGCTGTGGTTGTGGGATCCCTGTACTCCACTGTTTAAGGATGCTTAGCCCTCTGATAGCTGAGCTTGCTTGCTAGTCAGCTTACTGAGACTCCTTCACTCCTGCATTTAAACATTGTGGTACTTGTAGATGGTTCTTGTAGTATCCTTGAGTCCAACACAGAATGCTTTGGTACTGTATAGAGGACTTTTGTGAAAATCACTCTCTGTTGGATCTAGGGTCCCATTTTTGATTCCATACTTTTGCTCTGTGGCCGTAACGCTCCATCTCCCTTTTTTTCGGAGAGAGGGAGACCCTCTGATTTCTCTGTTATCATATATGCACCCAGAACCACCCATACAATTAGCCTCCCTCCCAAGACCACTAGCTGCTTATTATGAACAATTTCCAAATGGAGCTGTTTGATCATCATGCTGGTGATGTCACTGCTTAATTACTAAAGGTTTCTGAAAAAGTTAATGTTTCCTGAACTGCTTCACTCTGTTGTTCCTTAGGAAATGTTGTACTCTGGAAATGCTAGCAAACTAACATTTCAAAGAGTAACAAGAGCACACACAGAGCAAAACTTACTGGAATGACTGATTGCTTGCAGACATGGAAATGGCTGGCAGACCATCAAGACAGCCATCACCTATACTCCCAGCCTATAGACAGACACAACAAATATGATTTATCGTAGCTACATAAAGATACAGATCATTCCCCTTCAGCCTCCTATGTAGAATAGGACTGTTCTATACAGAATAGGACTTTCTTTTTATCACATACTTATCCCGAAATAATATGCCTTGATTCCGTATATGTACAATACTTCTTCACTCAACTGAGCTTTAAAGTGATACTGTTCTATAAAAACATTAGAAAATTAAAATAATTTATTGTGTTTATTAATAAAATACAATAATTTTTCTTAAATCTCAGATAGTGAATAAGAAAATAATTTTTTAATAACAGAACCACTGAAATGCAATAACAATGTGTAGTCAGTTAACACCAAAAAAATTAGGTCCCTGCAATATACCTTCTTACACTATGTGAAAATTTGTTTGAAGTGTTTCCAAAGGTTGGCTTCATTCCACCTTTTCTTTTAGAAGACTGTTAAACTATTTTTTCATTTCTGAAAGCTTTACTTGATATTTAATCTAAAATATAGTTTCCTGAATATCATCCTATTACTTACAGTAACGTTTAATAATATCTTACCTTCCTTGGTTTTTCATGTCATTCCAGTACTTGCTGGCCCTTTGCATGACTCCACTTTGCCAGTATACATTTTTTATTTTATTATTTATCTCTAATATAATGTCTCAAAACTTGGATTAATTTACGTGCTTTTTAAACTCTTTCAAGAAGGATAAAACTTACTTTAGGAATCTGTAAAGTATCATATAGAAACCAGATTGTGCATAGAATGAAGGGAAGTATTTTCTTCAGCCCAGTCTGAAGTAAGCTATGGATGCTTACTTCATTGGACTGTGGCAGTCAAAGACCTGCTGGTAATGCTCTTCCTAATGCACCCCAGGATACCATTAGCCCTCTTGGCCACAAAGACACACTGTCAGCTTGTGGACAGCTTGTTGTCCACCAGGACCCCCAGGTCCTTCTCTGCAGACCTGCTTTCCAGCAGATCAGTCCCCAGCCTGTACTGGTGCAGGGGGTTATTCTTGCCCAGGTGCAGGACCCTGTACTGACCTTTGTTGAACTTTAGACAATTCTTCTCTGCCCATCTCTTCAACATGTCAAGGCCCTTTTGAAGGGCTGCACAGCACTCTGGGGTATTGGCCACTCCTCCCAGTGAACTTGCAGAGGTGGCACTCTGTCTCTTCATCCAAGTCATTGATGAGTAAGTTAAACAATTTTGGGACCAGTATTGAACCTTGGAGGACACGACTAGTGACAGGCCTTCAATTAGACTCTGTGCCACTGATAATGATCCTAACAATGTATTTTAAACATTTTAAACATTAAATATTCCAGATACTCATCAACAAGCAAGTGACTTGGGATAGAAAACATCTGCTCATTTTGCCTGGTGAAACTTTCTTAAAGATTTTACTGGGGGGAAAAAAGAACAGAAATGTGTGAACTTCTTATTGCTTTTTTCCTCTCATTTTTTGAGTGAAGCAAAGGATAAACTAGACTATAAAAATTACTTTCCAGTGGTGCAGTCCTTATAAGCTAGCTGGCTCAGGCTCTTGGATACAGATCAGACAACTTCTGTCTCTAGTCTGTGGTTCATGTACCGGCTGGGTTGTTAAAGGTTGAATATTGTTGCTCTTTGGTCTCTGAGAAGCAAGTCAGCTTTAGCTCAGTTCCTTGAAAACCGCTTTCTGCAACACAGGTAATCAATAAATTTGTTAATATTTGCTTTAGACAAGGTCGAGTATTGTCCTTAGTTAGATGTGTGTTACCTGTCACCTTTAGCACCAACAAACTGATAGTCTCATGGTGACCCTTATATCCCCTCAGGGTGCCCAGGGATTGCATTCTTAACCTATAGTTTAGCCTTCTCAAGTGTGTTGAGCAAATATAGTCATTTTAGAGTTCTATAGAGCTAACCCTTCCTGCAGAGCTTCCCTGGCCTGCTTTTGCGTTGTCTTCAAGGCTAAAAACTCCAAAGACTATACTTGTCCATAAACTGTGCAGTGACAACAACATGAGGGTCAATTCTAGTAGAGACTTCTTGATGCCACAGTAGTAAAAAAGAATAGCACAGATTTGTGCTTTCTGGGGTTTTTCACTTTGCCTGCCGCAGTCGTCCTGTCTGAGTAACTGATTGAACCCCCTATTTGTAGCTCCCTTGTATTCTCTGGGAGGTCAAACAAGTAAAATCATTGGTCACTTGGCTACCTGCATCATGGTATGGCTTTTGTTTCATGAGGAAATAACAAAAGCAGATAAAACTTCTTACAGGGGTTTGCTTTGAACACAGTCTGTGCAGAATTGCAGGCCAGCTGAAGCAAGGATGGCATTTTCCAAATCTGCTATTTGGCATTTCTTAGAGTATGGCATTTCTTTATCTGGTATTCACATTGTCAGAAGTTTGTATCGTACAATTTGCAAATTAGGTGGGCCAGTGTGTCTCAAGCCTGAATCAGAGCCTCCATGGAGTTTGTATATATATATATATAAACAAAGTAATTCTTGATAGTTGTCTGTTGTCTTATATATTTTAATAGGCTAAATTGAATGTTTTGCATGCATGTAAATATTGTGATTTTTAGTTCTTGCTATTGTTAATTTCATTTCTCCTTTTTGTACCTTTCTGTCCTGAGAGGTGTGGGTGCCGAATGGCTGTTCTGTCCTTCCTTCATTGCCTGTTTAACTGTATGCTCCCTCTCTTGCATTGCCCTCTTTGGAAGTAGACACTATTTAATTTTCCACTTTGTTTTCTGTGTCTGTCTCAGCAATTGTACAGTCACCTCAATAGCTGTCCTAAATGCCACTAGCCGAAAATCATATAAATAACCCCATTCAGGGGCAGCCAGCACGTGGGGGGTTCAGGTGGTGGCCTTTTGGTGGAAGTTAAAGCAGGTGTCCTACCTTTGCAAAGTAACATGGTGGAATTTCATCAATCTCACAAATTACTAGGGATGCACAGTCTCTGTGAGTCACACAAAGACATTCCAGGCAGTCCAATTAAGATTATACAAATGCTTTCTTTTCTCAGCATCTGTGACTAATTTAAGGTCACCAGTATTCCTCAGATGGCCAGAAATGTTCTACAGTTTTTTGTGACTCAGGCAGAGATCATTATGGTTGGACTTGATGATCAGGATAATGATAGTTGGGTATTTCAGGTAGTAAACTAGTCCCACTTCACCAGTGAAATGCCCAGCTATACCATCTGTCTCCAATCCACCTTATAACTCAGCTTAATTAGATTAGTGCACAGCTATTATCACCTGGGAGATGTTAATAGATTTTAAGAGCTGATCTGTGCTTCTACTGAAGTTTAGATTATTTTTAGTTCCTTGTGTTTGAAAAAAAAATACTTAGGGTTGAAATATTGTAACTGCTTGAAATAATCACACTTGGACAACACTTTTTGATATTTTCTTTGTGAATTTTAAGGTCTTTCCTGTTTACATGGCTGACAAAAATCAAGTTTTTACTGTAGTTCTTAAAGGGTGAGGTTCTTCTCCTTGGAGAGGGCTTGCACAAAGCTTGTGCTGCAGTCATGTTCCATATAAGACTTGTTTGGTGGACTGTTACGGTGATTTCAGCTAAGCAGGTGCAAGCTAAGTTATAGTCTAACCTGTAAAATCATCAAGAGAGTCATTGGCTGGCTTCTGATTAAAAAATCTCCACCACAAGTGCTAATGATGATATTCAGAAACCTGGAATAATGTTACTTAATTGCTGTGCTGTATGAGTTTGAATATCCGATGAGCAAAAAATTATCTGTCACCTTAGTATATTTGATATAGACAGACTTAGTATATTTGATATGGGAAGATTTTCCATATGTGGTCGTGAGACACTATTATTTTTCTGGCACTTCTCGGAATAGACTCCAGAAAGTGAAGAACTTGTGTTGCCTCCTTCCTCCTGTTAATTAACACAGTTTTATATAACAGCATTTTTATTACATTTTTAAGAGTTCTCTTTAAAGTTTCCTAGTAGTGGAAACATGGATTTTTTTCTTGAATAATATTTTTGTGCATAAATATATACATGTAAAATTTTTAAATTATATTTCACTATTATATGAACACTTAATCAGGAATTTTTAGCCACCAAATGGGGAAGATTGAGTATGAGGGAGAGTGCGTGTCATAGTCACTTCACTGGCTTTTTCCAGCAGATCATTACCCTGGATGTATTCCTAAAGAAGATAGCATTTACCAGGTGGGAAGATAGTGTAGGAATTCCTAAGTAGCTGTTGTTGAGAAAGCAGAGTAGAGCTAGCTCATTTTAAGTAGGAATGGTTTTCAATAGTGTTTATTGTTATGCTGTCTCCCCTGTTTTGTTTTGTTGGTTTTGTTTTTTTTTTTTGGGGGGGTGGGGGGGAAGGATGTTGGGGTTTTTTTACTGTAATTATTTGGTGTTCCATCATTTTGGTTATAATACATGGTTCCAAACTATTTTATCCTTGATTGCATATTTTTAAGAAGAAGGGACACAAGAAAACCGTATGCTCTGCATCAGTATTCTCTGTATTTTTAGCCAGGAAAAAAAGACAGTATTTTAAATCTGTTTTACATTTGGGGTGTTTTGGTTGGGTTTTTTTACCCCCTCAAAACTTCTAACAGAGTTGTGCATGGTCTCTGAATTCATATAGCATTGATGATGCATAGGTGGATGTCAGTGAGTGTTATTTTTGTTGTTAAAGCCTGAGGTTCATTTACAATGAGCTTCTCATACACAGCCCAAAAGTGAATGTAAATGTGGAGGTTTTTGAAATGGTCCTGATTTATACCGTCTGTAATGTAATTTTGCCAGATGTTAATGAAATGAGCATTAAGCTCATGTACTTTTAATTTAATGTAGGCTAAATACCAGAGACTTTTAGATCTAGTGCTTTTTTTTCTTGTGGGAAAATAATTCACCATGGATGCTCAAACCCAAGGAATTGCCAGCTCTGCACAGTTACTGCATGTGTCTTACTTTTAGCTGGAATGGTGCTCCACAGTGATTGGCTAGAAAGAGTGGGAACTATATTGTTCTCAGTATTTTGATCTTAAAGCAAAATGGTTGTTCATCATTAGCTAGAACAGTTGTCTCTCTTTATTATGGTGTTTTATCTGTATGGAAACTAGAACGAAGGGAAAGTACTGTTTATCCTTTGCTCATCCTTACTTACATTGAGTTTTGATTTATTTTTATTTAGTTTGGACTTACCTCTGCATTTGTATGAAGTATGTATGGGCAATTAAACAGAAGTATCTTATGGGAATGTGTGAGTACAGGATGACCATTGATAAGAGAATGTGGTAGTAATGTGCATGCTGTAAAGGAGTTTCCCTCACTGAAGGTGAGCGTGGTATAACTTTAAAATTATTTTTCTGTGGAAACAGCTATCTTTTCTGTGAAAGAGCTTTTGGGACTTGCAAATTCTTCTGGAGGGAAGGGAGTCAAAACCAGACCATAGACTTTATCACTGTCACTCTGTTGTCTGCAAGATGGGAGATGAACAGACCTCCACCCATTCCCCTTACAAAAACATAGTAGTGGGCAGATGTCTTGTGCAGATGGGTGATTCAGTTCAAGTCTTCACTTTTTTCATGCCTTAATTATTTTACTTTGCGTTATAACCAACTATTTGCTCTAATAGCCCTTGAAAGAATAGTTTACAAACTTACTCAAATGAGAACTGGTAGCCAGATACCAACATCTTGTCATCCATGTTAGATTCATATCAACTGTTATTTCTCTTTCTCACATGCAACTTTCCATTCTGACAAGTGACCTGTCAAACCTTCTGGTGCCCAAACATATTTATTGGATATACTGTGGACAAGCTAATTTCTGCCGGTGCTTGTGTTTGGGTTTTTTTGGTTGTTTTGTTGTTGTTGTTCTGGTTTTTTGTTTGGTTTTTTCTTTGTTTGTTTGTGGGTTGTTTTTTTTAATGTCTCCCACAACTGTGATTCTTTGAAGCCACAATTAAACATGGTGACTTTAAAGTGAAAAGAGTAATTCCTTTGGAACTGGCTCTGTGAGCCACTTCATTTATAGGAGCATTTTACTTCTTGTCTGGTACCTGCGAGTGGTCTTGGGGATGCTTTCCTCTTCTAAAGTAGGTGATAAGATAGCACATTTTATGTTCTGTGAGCATATAAAATGGTTATGTGGCAAATCCTTGGGACTAATAATAGAGTTTGAGGGTGTTTTTCTTAAAATGAAGTGTATGATTTAAGGAACGTAAGGAGATTTGTAAAGCTTTAGAGCCTTTCTGAGTCCTCATCTTGGCAGTTTAATACAAAGGCACCTAAATGTATTCAGTGAGATATTGACAGTCTAAGTATTTTTAAGACAACATCTTACATTAAAGGCATTCCTTCTTCAAAGTAGCTATCAAAACAAATTTTTGTTGCTATTGCCTATTTGCCAAAATCATTGTCTCAAGCTTTTAAAGGTCAGACTGTCTTCCTCTGGGGTTGGATGCCAACCACATGATACCTTTCAAAAATAGGTATATGTGGTGGGTTGGATGCCAACCCCAAAATACCTTTTAAAAATAGGCATGAGTGGCATTCATCTGCAAAGCAAATAAACAAAACTTGCTGGGGAGCATCAACATTCTTCCTAGTGGGTGAGCAACCACACTATTACTTGAAGGGGTACCAGCCGCTCACACATAGAGTGAATGAGTGCTGGGTGAATGGTTACCTCCTCTGTGCTTACTCAGAGGGTTATTGCTGGTGAACTGCATTGCTCCTGCCTGGCCATTTCTCTTTCTGCAGCTGCACAGGTGATCTGAGTCTTTGTCAGCCTGGTGTGTGCTCTGAGCATTATGAGAACAAATGCCAAAGATAAAGGGGAAAAAATTAGAGGAGGTATTCAACAAAATGGCGTGGAGCTTCTGATGTATGCCTACACCATACTTAACTTCAGAGCCTTACCTGAGGTTTTTGAGTTAGGGATGTATTTGCTTTGGAGTCAGTTTTCATATGAAGGCCGCAGAGAAGTCTGTGGTCAGAAGATGATACAGAGTTGGGCCTGGACCTTTCATCTTCATTACGGTCAGCACCTTATTGCTGGTCCAGCCTTACCTCTGATTTCAGTTAGTGCAAGGTTAGGTCCCTAGCTGACAAGCTTAGCTTATTGATAATGTTATACCATGAAATCAGATTGTCAGTTTAAAAAAAAAAAAAAAAAAAAAGGCTGTTCAAATTTGGTCCTTGAATGTTAGGGCTTTTTTGTATTTCTTTATTTTTACAATACAAGAATGTTGTTATATTTATTTAAATATTATTTGCAAAAGTTGAAACTCCTTTTCAAAGAGCAGAATGAGCAAGATGACAGCAGCTGGCAGAGTAATACACTTTTTTCAATGAAAATGTAGGATCCTGGGATAAAGTGTCAAACCTCTAATGTATGAGTGGCAATGGACAGTTCTGTGGGTGGCAGCAGCCGAACTCCCAGGGGCTGTGAGCAGCTGCTGTGCCCTCAGTGCACATCACTGCAGACCACAGCTTCTCCTGTGGCAGGAGTAAGGGGTATTAAATGACATCCGTCCCTGAGATATCTGAAGGCTACTCCAGTCCTTCTAGAGGAGAGCTCATTTTTTTATTATTTAGGCTAAAGAAACACAAAGAATTTGGGATGGTGTTTTCTGTCTCCCAGAACTCATTTGCCATTCATTTACCCACTGTGTAACCTTCAGCCCCTATTATGAATTGGCAGTTTTCCTCAAGAATTGTAAACACTATTATAAATTTGCCATTCTTTAGCTGCAGCACAATGTTTGTTATTAATAGTAGGAGTAATAATTTCATGATGGGTATCATACCTTGGAAAGTGACAGCTCCATATGCAAACGAAGCACTTCCACCCAGGTGTAATGTCACTGGAAACAAAAAGTCAAAGCTCTGCAGGTATGGGAGAGATAGGGAGTATATCATTAGAGAATACAATATAAGACAAGGAGGATAGGAAAGATGGGTGATGCCAACTAGCTGTCTACCACATCTGCTTCTTTTTTGTCTAGGATTGTTAGGAGGAAAAATATTTATGTGATGCTCTTTGCGTGATTGAATTAGTTTGAATGGAGAGAGTTATCTTCATGTTGTCATGGCAAGAAATGAAGGTCGTAAGTGAAGGTGAAAGTAAGAACAATTGCAAACAGTCTGTTTGCAGCATGAGAAATTAGGAGAGAGAGAACTTAGATAACCTTTATACTAATATTTAAGACAGTTAAACATTTTGCTGAACTAAACATATACAGAACCATTTATAACCAAATATTGCTTATAAATAAAGTATAATGAGAAGGAACAGCTCATTAACTACAACCCTACTGCTTATTCTGGGCACCTGTTGTAACTTTCAAATTATATTCTAGTTATAAAAATCCACTTCAGTTAACTAACTTCAATTAGTTAACTAACAAATGCGCAAAGTTGGCACAGGTTCCTTCAAGGATTTGGTAGGGATGTGTATTAATGCACATACCCATGTTATATGTATGTAATGTGTATACACATTATACATGTATATACATATATCTGTATCTCTCTGTATTATGGAGAGAGAGGCACTGAACTGTAGTAGCATGTAAAAGTGGTTATTGTTTTCTCTGGTTCTTGTACTTCTGTGTTTGATTTCTGTTCCCCACTGTGCACTCATCCTTTTTCTTTGATAAATATACTTAAACATTTTTTCAGCTCTGTGGCTGTTAATAAACCATAATATGTACCAGTATGTTGCATGTACTATATGCACACATTTTTCTATACCTGTAACCACGAGTGAAGGTCAATGTACTTACTAGGGAATTGCATAATAGGACTGCTTGATAGAGCAAATAGGTGATGCTCAGTGATTCTAGGTAGATTGTCGAGTTCCTTTTGCCAATGCTTTCTTTCAACCTTTATATGTTCCTTTAAAAGCTTAAGTACTTTCCTAAAAGCACAGGATTGAAAGATGCCTTTAGATGGGCTGAGTTCTGTACTCTGCTAGTGTAGGCAATAGACTAATCTCCTTTATTATTCTGTCCTAGGAACATTTAGGCCTTCTGCTGTTGCTGCTTGGAACGTGGAATTATTTCAGCACCTTCAATAGCACTAGAAATGTAGTATGATTTATTTGGGGGGAAAGGCCGACAATTCCATATGCTCAGTGGAGTTATAATGCATCACATCCTGTGTACCCTGTAAAGATATCTATTTTACTTGTCATTTCAGAAATGCCCGTGCCACATAAAGGAATGTGGCCCTCCAGGTGTAGCAAATAGTACTGTAATCAAATATTGGCATCAAGTATTCTCTACTCTATTGCTGCAATAGTCTGTCTGCAAGCACGTCTCCATAGTGTGTGTGAAAATGAATGCTGGAGAAGACCTCTATCTTTAGAGCATATGCTCGTTCCCCAATAAAATGGATGGAGGATCAGAGATTTGAATAAATGAGTCACTGTGACTCACTACAGTGTATCTGTAATAAAATCTATCTAAATTTGGTAAGGAACTCTAGGAACTAATTGCCCTAGTTACTTATCCGTTCTATTTTTTTGTAGATGTTTGTCCCTTGCTTTTGTAGCAATTATGTATGTACATAAGTAAGATTTCAGTAATGACTGTTATATGGTATTCTAGATTAAGGACTTCTGCTCTTGGAAGATTGATTGGTATCATATTTTCCATCATCTCCTTCAAAAACTGTAATGAAATTAGGAATAGCAAAAGCTCTCAGAATGCATTAGATTTTAGCGGGTTTGTATTGTGTTAGAAAATGTGAAAAAAATTAATAAAAGTTTCAATAGCATGTAATAAATTTAGATTACCTGACTACAGGTTGGAAAAAAGGTCACGTTTACTATAAGTCACATATTTGCTACTCCAAAAATTGCAGTTACTCAAAATTTCTATTGTTAGCAACAATAAAATATGCCATTAGTTCTTGATTATTGTTTCTAGCACTTTTGGGATTAATTAAATTTAACTTCTGAAAATCAAGTTGGCAATTAAAACAGAGATATTGAAGATCCTGAATGCTGTACTTCTGAAACAAATTGTTCACCATGATTTCTTGTATACAAAGGAGCTCAAAGAAAGCCCATTGACCTTGATGGAAAGCATCCTTTTTGAAGGCATTATGTTGGCCTTCATATTGTACTTAATGTATTAGACCAGGAATTCCTTGAAGTTTTATTCATGGGAGATCATATCCTGTATGAGAAAGCAGTTTAGAAACTGATTAACATCTGTGATACGTTTTTTCCAACAGTAGAATGAATACATTTTGGAATTCTTCTAGAATTAAAAAAACCCCATAGCCGAGCAACAAACAAAAATAAAAATAATTAGACAATATAAGAAGGCTGTGTGGACCACAAATTGTCCACAGACAACTGACTTTTGTGCACCAGCATTCTTACTCCTTTGAATACAAGATATAACAGTTCAGTCCTTCAGTACCTGTGTGAAGATGTTAAGTAGGAAGCAGAGACCATAAAGGCAGAAGTAAAAATGGGTCCTCTGTGAGTTGAAGCTGTTAGTGAAAGTAATGATATCTTTGCATTTATGGATTAGCAATAAAATTCCTCTTTGCAGAGGGGTAATTCCAGCTTATGCTTTATTTAAGTGTGCTATCAATGGGACATGTTTTCATATGCTTTACATTTTAGCCAACATAAAAGCCAAAAGGCAATCCTTTATTTCTTTATCTCTTCTTCAGTATGCTAAGTGTCTAAAATGAAACTGGAAATACTCGAAGCAGTTGTGGACTCAGCGCCTGTAGTCAGATGTTAAATGTAGATTATGGCAGCAGCTTTAAAATGACCTCATAAAATGGTAACATTTGCTTTGTGTTTGAAGGACTTGAATTTTCAAATTACAAATTTGCTTCCTTATGAGTTATCAGAAGGCATATAAAATCATTTTCTCACCTTTCTGATTATAAAACAGTAAGTTTATTTTGGAAGTTACTAATTTGTATCTAATTGCAATAGAGGGAGGCTATAGCTAATCTTGTTTACATTCAAACGTACCTTGAATGTTTTATCAAGTCTAAACAAAAGACAGGTTGTACAGAATTTGAATAAAAATTTTCAAGTTTTAACAAAATTCCTGTTTAAAATAGAAAAGAAACCGCAACAAAGTAACTGTTGTCACTTTGCCCATAATTCGTATTATTGGTCAACTGGTATGTCTAATCTGTAAAATTGTATGCTCTTCTCAAATCTTTACCCTGTTTTGTCTGGCGATTTTAAGGTGTTAGCTAAAAATTTCAATGGTGTTAGCTAAAAAATCCACGTTAGTTGAACAATTAGTTTACTTTTTCTTCTTAAATTTTGTCTTGCAATTCATTCTGTATGATCTATGAAATATCCAATGTGAGCAGTGCCTAAGCATTTAAAGGTCTGGTTTTTTACCAATGGTAAGTACCTTCTGCTCATTAATAGTCATCATTAGCCTTGGCAACTCCCAACCTTTAAAGAAAATTTTTCAGTGTTATCCTTGGGTTTTTCTTCAGTTCTTTCATAATACTGTTAGGCATTGCTGGCAAGTACAGTTATGTCACTGTTGCATTTTGCCTCAGGGTGGATGAAATTTTATGGCTCTTTGCATAGGACTTATACCAAAAAGAAAACAAAATTTTGACAAATCTGTGCTATTCTTATTTAGATGGAAGGGACAGAGCAAAACCTCCAACAAAGTACATCTGCTTGCATTGCTATGATGGAATATTTTATTTATTGCCCTTCCAATAAAAGAATATTTTTAAAAGCTGTGTGTGATATAATCTATCTAGGGGCATGGTATAATCTGTCCGACTGGAAATGGTTCTGGTGACTTGGAGTGCAGCTGCAAGGTTATAGTCAAGTAGAAGCAAGTGTTTTTCTGCAGAATCTCAAATGGGATTCTTCTAAGCTGCATAACAACAGTGAGGTAGTTTGTCCTACTTGCTTCTCCCCATAATCTTTGCATATGAACAAAGAAATGCTTTTCTTGTGGTTATTTAACCATTCAAGGGTCGATGCTTTGGGCTGGTGAGCTTCCCTGATAGACATGTTCTGAAGTTCTGACCCTCTGAATAAGTGTAGCACTCACTAAATAAGTGTAAGATCATCCTTCAGCTGTCAAGTTTAGGTTTGAGGTATATATGTGTATTTATATCCTAATTCTGAAAGTGACTGCTAATTTTGTTGTGAAGCATAAAGAGTCTCTCTACTTAGAGCTCATCTTAGGACTGGAATCTTTAGGAAGATCAGTCCCTCTCTGTAAAGAGTAAAATATATTTCAGGAAGAACTTGCCCGTCTCTTTTAGAGGATTAATTATATAGTTTTATGAAAAAGTGTCATTAGAGCTGGATGCTTATTAAGTAGTTAAAATAACACTAGTGATTGAGTATTTAATATATGTTTACTTTATTTGCATACACTGTGTCTCAGTAAAATAGCTGGGGGGGAATTTTCTTGTGTATGAATGTAAGCATCCCATATATATCCACGTATTTTTGAAATACAACTAATTTTGGGAAAAAAGTTTTTAAGAAAAAGTCACTAACAGAAGGTAAATGGTTTTACTGCTAATTTTGCTTCAAGCACTGGGATGACGTGCTTTTTTTCTGTTTTATACTGAGGTCTCAAGAGATAGTGTATTTGTTAAATTGATATTAATTAAAAATGAGAGAGCAATTTGGTAGGTTTAGACTTGATTAGATTCTTCAGAAAAGCCCAGATAGCTCTAATGCAGAGAGAAGAGCCTAAAGCTGCTTTGTATTCCTTCTTCATGCAGTACCAAAGCAACTTTCCTATGAAATTTCTATTTTTTAATAATATGGGACTTTTGGGGGTTTTTTTGAATGAGTATTCAATAGGAGTATTTAAATTCACTCTGATACTGGTGCATGCAACTTCATTTGAAGTCACCAAGAAGTGATGATTTGACGTAGAGTCTGACAGTCTCTGAGATTACAGTGAGGGGAATAATTTGAAGGAGTGTTGGATGGTCTGCGCGGAGCCTCCTGTTTGCTGCTTCTGTAATGGAGTGCTGCATTCCAGTGTACAGTATGATTTTATTGGAAGCGTGCAGTGCCTTCCAAAAAGGTCTGACGGTGAGGGATTGTGCATTTCCTGACAACCATGAAAAAACAATTCCAGCTGTTCTTGAGAGATGCCTAATGCTATGCTGAAAATTGCTATTTTGTACATCTTTAGGATGTAAATGTGATGATGTTTATTTGGCAGTATTGTTTAACCACTTCTTGTTAAATAGCTGTTAGCACAACATGCAGTTTTGGTAATGCTGTATTTGTTTGCAATCTTTTAAGGTTGTGCTGGTGAGATGGAACGAACCATTCCAGAAATTAGCAACCTGTGATGCAGATGGAGGAATATTTGTTTGGATACAATATGAAGGCAGATGGTCTGTGGAGCTTGTGAATGATCGTGGGGCACAGGTTGGTATGCATGTTTTCTCTTCAGTTGAGAGTGATCACGTCCTGAGAGGCAAAATGAAGAGGACAATCAATGGTGCTTTATACCTTTCAAAAAGCACAGGAGAAAATGAAACATTTCTTTGTTGAAGAGAACATGCAAGAATTGTCACAAAAGCACAGTTGCTTTCTCTAATAGGCATGACAGTGGAGCTATAACTGGGTTAATAGGTGCCCTGTCTCGTTCTGTGCAGTGTTGCCTTTTATTAAAACAACAAAATATTCCTACATGGCCCACACATCTGTTTTCTTGTCTTTGATATGTTAAGGTAAGCGACTTTACATGGAGCCATGATGGGACTCAAGCACTTATCTCCTATAGAGATGGATTTGTGCTGGTCGGTTCAGTCAGTGGACAAAGACACTGGTCTTCAGAAATAAACTTGGAGAGTCAGATCACCTGTGGAATATGGACTCCAGATGACCAACAGGTAATGAATGGGGCATTTAGAGGTGTCAATTGGGTTGCATTGATATGTTATAGACTACACCTTTTAAAAAGTTGTTAAGTAAAATGGTCACTTGGTAAGATCAGTTTCCCTCGAAATTGCTGCTCCCACCAATAAAGAAAATTAAATTCATCCTGTTGTTCTCATTAGGCAAATATGATAATGTACCAAGCTACCTATCATCACTTTTCACTCTGATTCACACACAGTCTTATTCAGTTGTTTGAGACAGGAATCTGTAATTGTACCTTTAATTTGTTGGTACAGCTGTCTTGAAAATGCATTTGAGCAGAGGTACAGCCTGGACTGTTAAACATCTGACTGGTCATTTTTGTGTAGATCTGTCCAGTCTGCACTTGCAGCAAAAGCAGTTCCAGCTGCAGATATAGTTATGTTTTGCCTTCATATGAGCAAATGGACCTAATTAATTGAGTGTCGAAGAGATGTCTCAATATTATGCAAACAACATAATTTAAAAGAAGGCCATTTTTCCAACCATTGAGTTCAGATCTTGCTAAGTGTTGAAAAAGCCAGTTAAAAAAAAATCTTCTTTTCTAAAGAATTATATTATATTGGACACATCACCATTTATAGCGTGGCTTGAGCTAGGCCACTGGTTTCATCTGCAGAATTTACAATGCCACCTTGCCATTTACTACTGAGCTTACTGGATTGGTCTTCCCTTCCACATGCTTGCTATCATTATGGCTGTGTATGTGTGTATAATACAGTGCTGAAAGAAATGATGGGCATAGAATAGTGCAAAGAGTAACTCTATTATGATCACAGCTGGAATGTTTTCCTTCCTTCATTTTACACCTCCATGAAAAGATGCTGGCTCAAGACTCAAGGTACCACTAAATTTAGAATAGTCTAAATTTATCCAAGACAGAGTTATTTTGGGAATTTCTAGTGGTATATAATAGCACTAATAATAAGCATTTCTGCAGCAGCATCTAATAATTTTAGAGGGCTCTGCAAAGAATAATGAATTAATTATTGCAACATTGCCTTTTAAAGCCAGTGTGTCTAACTGCCTCTTTTTGAATCTGGGGAAATGTAAATCTTGACAATGAATAATTTACTTGAGATCAAGAGGAAGAGACAAGCAGCAGAAGTAGATCTAATAACTCTCAATCCTATGTTTTGAATGTGAGGCTACCCCATTTGTGTGATGCTCAGTTATTGCTACTGTATTTGGAAATATCTTCATTTGAGTGTTTAATTTGGAGTGGCTGACTGCCTTTAATTCAATTTAGCCAATATGTTTGTACTTTCTAATCTGGATGCTCCATAAGTGGTTATTCCAGGAAACAAACACTTGTTTAGCATCCAGATAAATGCTTTCGAACATAATGGCTAATTCCAGCTATGTGAAAATCACTTGCTTGACTTATAGACTCTACTGCTGACAAACTCACTGAAGTAGAGACCCAAACCAGCCACAAGCTTGATATTGCTCTGCACTGTTCTCCTAACTATGTGGTTTGCAGGGGTTTTCATGTTAAGTGATGATGGATCTTTTTACTGTTCTCCAGAGCTGGTGGAAAGAAGTGATCTTCTAAAATATATTTAGATGTATTTGTCTCTAGAGGCACAAGGAGATATGAATCACAGAGGTACTAGGCAAGAGACTGTGCTCAGTTCAAACTAAAAATAGCAAACTAGGGGGAAGGACATTGCATATATTACACACAAATAAGTGCGTATGGAAATGAATACCCTTACTAGCTTATTTCTTTACCTAATTTCTCTCCTGATTTGTGTCTGTGCAAATGAGAACAAAATATCACTCTGGTCTAGAATAGCTTCAGCATCTTCCCTATTGCTTAATGTAGTCAATTTGTCAGTAGAGTGAGTGAAAGATAAATGTCAACATTTAAATTTATATTTTCCTATTGTTCTTTTTGTCACCGCTCTGGCACCATGAAGGTTGCTAATGAATGTGTTCCTGGAAAACATTACACTCCATGGTCCCATGAGTTTAACACAATTATCTTTGAAAGTTAAATTTCCAAGGGGATTGTATCGTTCAGTATCAATTTTCTATTGTCCTGATAAAAAATTGCTTAATATAGTATGTCTGTTCATCTCACCCTTCAGTTCTCTTAACTTTCTTCTTCACTCCCTTCTGCATGCATCCTCCTCTTTTCTGCTATCTTTTCTCCTATCTGTCTATTCAGCACCAGTAGACTGTCACCTCTGTCACTCCTCACTACAGCTCTGTGGCAGCTCTACGAGAGGAGGATAATTTCCTACCACCATCTTTCTGTTGGAGGCAAGAAATGGTTGGATACTGCAGTATTGCCAACCATCGTCTTGTTTGACAGTGTGTGTGGACTCTGGGTTTGTGTCCTTGATGTTGACACAGGCTTGAAGAAAAGCACCTGTGAGGTAGTGGCTAATGTCACCCATAGATGAAACTCCATAGTTAACGCTTTCTCAAGTCTTTTGAAAGTACAGAGATAGAATGAGAGCAATAGAGGTGACCAGGATGAAGTACAGTCCTGCTGAAATTGATATAATTGTATCTTTTAACTTATTTGGTACGTACTCTGCCCTGATTAAGTTATTGGCTGATTTTATTAATACTAGATGAAACTGTTCTGCGTTTTCTTTTAGGAAGAGAGTGGTATCATTCTTGTGGCTCTGTTTTTTTCAGGATTTCTCCTTGTCTTTTGGGGACAAACTTACTGTGAGTCATATGGATGACTGCAGTGCTTTTTCTCAGCATCATATGTTTCAGATGAACTTCTCATTAAGGTCATCAGCAGATTTCTACTGTGGTTCACACCCAGATCTTGAGACTGGACTTTGAGCTATGGGCTTCTTCAACTAATTCAATACATAGGCCTTTTGATTGTGATTCTGCATGTTCGTTGTAGAGGACTAGAAGTTAGTTTTCTCACTTCATTGTATGTCTGTAGTCCTGCTTATTTAGGCATTTTCTCCTGTACATTATAACTACAGCAGACATCTGGGCAAGGCAGAACCCCATTGGCCTCTTGGGGATATGCAAAAGGAAGACTTTACAAACCTGGGTCATCTGTATCTCAAGCAGAGTGCCATGCTTGCATTAAACTTGGATGGATAGAATTACTTAGGAGTGAGACCTTCTTTTCACTGTTTTTAAGGGCTACAGGAGACTGTAGGAGTCATGTGGAATATTTTTCTGGTGAGAAGGCTCACCTAGGATCATGTAAGGATGGAAAGTATATTTGAAATGAAAAGTAAATTTGAAATATCAGAAAATGCTCTACCCTGTGTTGAGACAGTTCTGTGGTGTCATACCGCACTTGTTTTGCGAAGAGGGAGTGTACATACCAAGTAGACTGAATGACTTCTAAGTCAGAAAAACTTGACTTTTGTCTAGTCAAAGGGTTTATTTATAATCATAGAAGCAATGTCAAGAAGTAATTGAGGATTTTTCCTAAGCCCACAAGTTATATGAAACATCTTTCCAGTGCTTCATCTCCCTTCCTTTGTGTTTGCTCAGCTCCTAGTGACATTTTTTAATCTGTCAACTTCTGCTGCCTTTGGGACACATTGTCCCTCTCCTTCTCACAGATTTTACCCATTAAAGAAACTATCTCTCTTCATGATGGAGAAAGACACAGTGTCAGAGAACTAAGAACTATAGAGGGGTCAAATTATCATTTTGTTTATAGCAATGTAGTGTAACTGCTTGGACTTCCCTGGGGTTGTTTCTGTTGCTGTTTCTGTGTGTGAGAAGGGAACCAGAAGGAAATCACTCTCCAATAGAGGAAGGCTGTGATGAAAATTAATATATTTTAATTCATGATTATCCCAAGAGATGCTAGTAAACCATATTTGTACCTTGCATCTCTGCTAGTATAAATTATTAGACTTTTCCAACAGCTGTAAGTGCCTATTTCTATTTCTCCCCCCTCCCCTTTTCCAGCTGTAAGCTTTAATTTGTGGAAATTCGGGGACTGGCCAGTATTTGCTGTGGCTAGGATGTGACAGACTACAGGTATGTGTGAACTTTGTCAGCTTTTCCTCCTGTTTTCTTTGAAAACAGGTATACAAGCAGTTAGCTAATTTGATTTGCATCCTGCTGGGTACACTGTTGTATGTGGCCCCATCGCAATGCAACATGTGTTAGTACTAAGAATGTGTAAGTACAGGCCTCAAGATTCAGCCACTTCTGTTTCTAATCAGACAAAATTATGCTCTTGGTGAAACAGAAAAGCAGCACTGCGTTAGGAACAGATACCCTGTGCACTGAAGGGTCTTACAATGCACTGGAAGCAAACAATGAGACCAGTAGTAGATGAACAGCTTTGTCTCAAAACGCAGGGTGTGGGAGCTCTGTACGTTGTTTTTTAAAAAAACTCTCGTAGCTTGCAGTAGCTGTGCAGGAAGGCAGTTTCTATGCTGGTGCTCCCAGCACTCGCCATCTCTATTCCCATGGCAACAACAGACGCTTCAGTGTCTTTTTTCAGTGACGAGCAGGAGGCAGGGGCAAGCTTCAGCTCCTTCCCCTTGCCTGCAGTGCTTCAGGGTGGAGCCCAGGACTCAGAATGGAGCTTCACATGAAGAAGAGGATGCTTATTATTTCTGGGTCCAGCAGTGTAGCTGGGTGGGATCTGTGTGCTAGTACAGCTAGTGGTGCCCTACGTGTCCCTAAATAGTATCAGTGCTGTACTGTGCCGAGCGGCTGCCATGTGGTAGCCACAGTTCTCATAGGAGGTAGGAACTGATTACAGGACGCGCTGTCAGATGTTACTGGGTGTTTCATGAGCTTGTCTCTCAGGCTTCTTGGTTTTGATATGACTTTAGTCCCTGGCAGGAATTTACATAAGTCCACTTTAGTAGAGTCTGCTTTTGGACCGCCCATTTTCATCTGTGAACTTGGATTTGGTACCACCTTTTCAGGGAAATGTTGTTCTGAACAGCTCCTAAGCTGGGAGGAGGTGTAGCAGCCTTACCTAGCTTCCAGAACACAGCTTACAGCTAAGGACTTTGTAAGTGTTTGAAAATATTGTATCTGTTTGGGCCCTGCTGTCATCTTCTCACCTACATCTACTTTTGCCTGCAGCTCTGGAATGAGGAGTTTGTGCTTCCATTCACCCTACTTCTTTGATTTTATTCAGGTGCTGTAGCACACATCTTATTCAGGCAGTCCTTGCTATTGTGGTAGTCACACTGATCAAGTTTAATTATTCTCAGACATCTAGCTGTGTGGAAAAAATCTTGAAGACACCTTTTAATGAGTTGACAGGATGATGAAAGGGAGCTACAAACAGGCAGCTGGGGCAGTATGGGGAAGGTAGCTGTTTACCTTAATTATTATGAATGAAGAGAAGGAAGGACAAAATGAAAAAGGTTACAACCTGTAAAATTTGAAAGTGTAAGCAATTATTTTGGTCTTTATTAGAATATTTCTTGTCCCTATTAAGGATTTTTATTGGTTCACATAATTGAGCCTTTAAAATGCCGGGGAATAACTATATTTTTGTGTTTTAACATACAAAGATATATCTTTTCTCCCATCAGTTCTGGATGTAGAGACTATCAAATGACCCCACACACGTTTACAATGACTAGGGCCACTCAGAATTGCACCATAAGATACAGACTTTGACGAAGAACTGAAAGCCTTACTTTCATTGATGGATGAATTACTCAGATTACTGGGAAAAATGGCTAGAGGCTTTTTATAGCATTGAAGAAGTGTCATTAATTAAGTAGGCAGTTTATCCAAGCCACAAGGACTGCAGACAATGGTTAAATCATGTATAAAGATTTTCACTTTGCGTGCTGCATAATTGAGCAGCAGCATTAAAGTGTAAAAAGAGGAAAATGCAGGGGAAGGCGAGTTCAGTTGTCTTTCAAGATAAATATGTTTGGTAAATAAAACAAACAGATAAACAAAACCTACCACAGATTACCTGTGTTTAATATTTTGGACTGGTTTTAGAAGCATTTCAAACCTTTGTGGCAAACTTGCTATTAAAATTAAAGATTTCTGCTTGCTTGTGCTAAGGGGCCTACGAATGTTTACTATCCGATTGCAGCCTTTTATAGACCAAATATGTGGGGGTTTTATCTATACTTAAAATGTTTGAATGTTTTTGGGGAGGCTTTGTATTCTTGTTTTATGTATTTATAAATGCTGGAATTCAGTAACACTTTGGTTTTGCTCTTTGCTTGGGGACTTGATTTTTATGATGGTACATAATAGTGACAGATTTTGTGTGAAAAAGTAATGTGAATTTTAAGTGCTATTTTGCCTTTCTTTCTCCCATCTCTTTTTATTATGTTGTTTTCAAGCTACATTATGCAGCTATTTGCTAAATTATGGATTTCTCTTTTCTTCCCTGCTTTTTTCTGCTGTCAGTGCATAGTTGTATTAGCATTGTCTTTCCTTTGCGTTTTTGTCTCGGAGTAGGTTTGCATGCATCATTTTGCTGAGAATACAGCTTCCAAAAAGAAGGAAGGAGAAGAGTTAGATAGCTTGGTGCACTGTACCTTTTTTTAGTTGCACTCTCCTTTTCTCACTGCAATGAACAGCTACACTGCAGATTTCAGTACTCAGATGAGGACTTTATAGGGTTTGCCTTGATTTTTGGTGAGGGTAGACAACAAGGATGTTCTCTTTGGAGCCTCCAGAGCCCATCTACAGTTTCAGGAGCTGTGGCATCTCTCTGCGAGTTTATTCCAGATAAGATTTTTCCTGCCAGAAACCCTAGCCTGTACTGCACAGTTATTGAGTGGGTAATTGAAGGAACAGAGCAATAAGGTGATGCTTCAGTGTGCTTTCTTCTTCCCACTCGCTTCATCTGTGCCTTGCCTAATCTTTCCCTTGATGCTCTTCATCCAGCTTGTGGAGGAAAGGCACTGAGAGAGCTAACGAGATGGTGCTGTTTGTTCTAGTCATGAGGGCTGTAACATGGGGGATGTTTATGGGCTGATGGCATCATGGCTCATGTTTTCTCAGTAGCTCCTGCAGTGTTTCATGTCAACAGTGTTTCAGATGAGTCTTGCAAAGAAATTTTCCCTCTAATGACTCTGTCTGAAAGGAGTAATACAACTGTTTTAATGTTTTGCTCATCATTGTAGACAGGGTATTTGATGTTTGTTACTGCAAAAAGCGATTGGCTGAATGGATTTCTACATCCCTTTGGATGCACACTGTACTAGGCTGTACAGATCACCCTCAACAGTATACCTTGGAAATCTTTCCCTATGACACTCAGGTCACAATATTGCTATTTTAGTTGACTGGAGTCTGGAGTTTGTTAAGCTCTGCACATTCTACCATGTCTTCACAAGGACGTCGATGGTAGTGACAAACCAGAGATGGAGGGAGAGCTGAAGACTCGTTGTGCTATTCAGTTAATGTGTCCACTTAGCTTTTTTCTACCCAGTGCTGTTTTACATTTCTGAAGCATCAGTGTTTGAGTCAGCAAAGTAAAAGATGAGCACAAATAGAAACACAGCCAGTCGATGTGTGGGAAGTGTCAGGAAGAAAGAAGTTGTTTGCCTCTCCTCTCACCTTGCTGGCACTTGTACAGAAAGATTTTGCTTATATAGGCTGAAGTCTTTAGTTCTTTAGGACAGGGAGTGCTTACTTGAACTTGTTTTTTTCAAAAGCTCTGTGCTATGCTTCAGCTGTGGGGCAAATAGTAAGAATGAGGTTTTGCAGCAGACCTCTGCAAGGGAGCAGTGCATACCTATGCTGCTTTTTAGGCACTGCAGGGAAAACATGAAACCTTCTGTGGGAAGGTGCTCTCTTTCTAAGGAGAAGTCATATGTAAGGTAGGAAAATTGCTGTGTTCAGATTTTGAACTGGTCAGAAGAGGGCATGTGAGTGAAGGTGGAATTCTTACAGAGGAAAAACTCTCCAAACTGTCAAGGTTTTACAGCATTTTTCAGAAACAGTCCATTATTCCACTGCCAAAGCCACTTGGCGGAGAATACTTCGGCCCCAGGATCCCTTTGGTTCATCCAGAGCTTTGTGCTCTTTTTGGTTCAAAAGAAATGTAGCTGGCAACATGGTTGATGTGAACTTTATCATCACTTATCTGTCAATTTTTTAGAAGTTAGTAAGAAGACCAGGAGCCAAATGGGGTCTTGAACTTGGGTCAGATGTCTTCAAGCCTGTGAAGCCTGAAACCTTGGTGCAGGAAAGGAGGATTAGAGTGACTGAATCTGGAGGAAGATATTTGCAGATTTTTGTACTGGGTCTTGTCTGAGACAGAAAGGCCAAGTTTCATAGTAAATGGGAGATGAAAGGTGTTATTTTTGGAAGGTGATATCATGTAGTCTTTCCATCGATTTGACAAAAAAAGATAGTATGCCAGTGGGAAGTGGGAGCAGCATCTCTTTATTCTCCAAAACCTTTCCTATTAATGTTTCATCCTGCATAGATTCAACTTGAGCTCTCTGCTTTGTCCTGGAGCCAGTTTCTTGTCAGTGTTCAGACGCTGAGGGATTGTTGGTGACTGCATCAACAGAAAAGAGATTAATCCTTCCCTGCTTTCCTTGATTTTAGAAGAATAGTCATTCTTCTTCAGTACCTCATTCAGTAACAGTTTATTACTCAGCCTGATTCCGTGTTGACTCAGTCACGCTTGACCTCAGCCATTCAATGTATTCCCTGACCATGCTGAGTTACCGCTCTCTGCCAGCACCTAAGATCTAGAAGGAAAGTGCAGAAGTTAAGGGACTAACTCCCATTAGCGTATGTCTTAACCCAGAGGCTTCTTGATTTTATATGATGAAATTCAAAACAGCAAGGACATTGCTTCTAAACTGCTTTGTATTGCATTTTCACTGATCAAGAGTGCCATCCTTTTTTCTAAGTAATACCATTTTCAGTTAGGACAAAAAACCACAAAACCCCAGCAGAAACTCTTGGACTTCTAAAGCTCTGAAGGAGATTTTGCCTTCAGCAGTCAACATATCTTTCAGGAAATAACTAAAACCTGGCTTGGAAATAATGCAGGAAACTGCCAAGATTATCAGTTGACTTCCTTGCCTGAATGAGTACTTGTTGGTAAAACTAATTGCACTTTCCCACCAAATGTTGTTTTTGTTGCTGTATGTAATTGGATATATATGAAAAATGTGTGTTTTCATAGACATGTGTGCACTTTCCTTTCAGAGTTTAGTTAGAAATCAGAAAACAGTGCTGCTTAAAGAGCATTCCAGACTACTTCTGCTATGGGAGCTCAGTGGTACAGGCTCAGAGTCCTGTCTGAGTAAATTGCCACAGAAGATGTTCTGTAGAAGGTGTTCAACTGTTGGGTTTTTGTTCATTTTGCGTGCTACTTCAAATGTGATTTGAAACCTGACACACCTTTGAAAAAACTACAACTCTTGTCCACATCTTAAGTAAACTAAAGCATATTGTTAATACAGTAAACACAGTAAAGACAACTCTTTTCAATTAAGAATGTAATTGCAATAAGATGCTTCCTTGAAAAATATCTCAAGAGTCAATAAAGAATATAAAAATGTGTATTCCTAGAATACACAGGTCAGAATTGGTCCAGACCAGATATAATTACGGAGACATATAATAATGAGTCGTTCTGTGATTTGCCAGAATGCTTTCAAATAACATTGTCTCTGCCTGGACAATTGCTTCTATCCCCACACGTCCACAGTAGTTGTATGGCTTGAGATCCTGGTTTTAAGAATACTTACATTTTTGACTCCTGAACTGGCATTCAGGGCTATATCTCATTTACAATCATTCAGCTATGTTATACTATTTTAGAGGGAAATAAAGCCAGTGCAGTTTGAATCTCCAGGTTTTAGTGTTTCTTATTTTTTAAATGGATTTGTCACCAAGATCTCCAGTGGATTTGTTTTCTCATTTTGTAATAGGGCTTTGTAATAGTTATCTACACCCTATGGACTCTGTAAAAGAGAGAATGAACAAACCTGAAAGTATGTAACTAAACCAGTGCTGCTTTTGAAAGCGTTAATGGCCTCAAATGAGAATTTCACTGCTATATGTATATATGCAGTTGGCTGAATGATCCTGGGTGTACCATCCATATGTGGGGCTGGTAATTCCCCATGTCTGAGGAAACAAAAACTCTTCTCAGTTTTTTTGGACATAAAGGCAGTCAAAGAAAACCTAGTGCTTTCCCTCTGAGCTTGTGTGTGAATTGTGGTGATGTCTCTTTTTGTGTCAGTTCAAGAAACCACTTTACAGTGACTGAATTTTTAATGGAAATAAAAAGCATGCAGCAGGAGACCAGCTGTCTCTCTCACTGTACTTCTTTCTTTCTCTCTGCATTTTGAGGTAAAAAAAGGAAAGCCAGAAATATCACACTGAGGCAAAACAAACTTTCAGTTTGTAATGTATTCTAAGAAGCGACTGCTGCACTGTCTCTTGCTTTGTGATGGAGAAACGGTAAACAAGAAGAGCCCAAGGAACGGAAAATGCTAATACTATAACTGCAAAATGCAGTAACTAAGCCTTTGCAAGACCAGCATTCGTTCATTAGGCTAATGAATGAAAATAATGAAAGGCAATAATTTTCCTAGTATTTCCTATGTTACTAAGCCTACCTGCATAAACAGAAGGCTGATAAATCATTTTGTATATTAATCACTTTATAGTTCAGTTAATTTTGAATCAGCAAAATAGATTTATTTCTATTAGTATGATGCCCTTATGGTGACAACTCTGAAGGCGTTTCCTATCATAAATACTAATATTTGTCCAGATGACTAAATCAGGGCAAACAGAACTAATTCAGCTTTCTTGAACTGCTCAGCATCTTCTGACAGTGCAAATGCAGTTGGCTTTATTAGCATTTTTGCAGAATGTAGTTTCTGAGGTACAATGCCTACTTTTCCTATGGGGGGAAGTAAGGGAGGAGGCTGATGGAAAAAAACCCTTAAGACAGGACTAAATTTTGAAAAAGGGAGTGTCGGTGAAGCAGAACACTGAAGAAGGCAGCTGCAAATGCAGAGCTGTGCAAAGTTGTTAATGGCAGCATTCATACTACCTGGTTTGATGGTACCAAGGTTTCAGCAGATGTGTGTGCCAGACACACACACACAGAGGCAGAGAGTAAAACAAAATGCTGAAAGTGCAAGGTTTGCAAATTGGGTAGGTGCAAGAGGAATTCTTCAAACTTTAGAAGTTAACCCTGGAGAATGTTAAAACCCAAAAATCTAGAGTTTTTGTGAGGTCATTTGTGGTTTACTTGGTCACAAGATGCTGATGAGGTTTCTGCCCTGAGCTACTACTTCACTGTTACAGAGACTCCTAACTGAGGCTGAGGAAATTAAAAGAGGATCCTAGAACAGGGTAGTTTGAAATGCAGCAAGTCCCTCTGTCTGACTGGTACATCCAAATATTATGAAAGATCTTGAATAAGAACAATATAGCTGCTAGCAGAAATCATCTTGTCTGTGTCCTAAGTCTTGAAAGGCAACACTGTTTTGCTGCAATACATTTAGAAAAGGGTTTAGGAACATTCAAGAGATGTATAAATAAGGTTTACATCTGCACCTCGCAACTGGTTAAAGCAAAAACTGAACATGGAATAACGAAACACCTGTAAACTTGTCTGAAAAGACCTAAGTAGGATGTTTCTTCCAGAGGGAGATCATGATTCACTAGTCTCACAGATGTCTTTGCATGTGTCAGTAAAAGTAATGTCTAGGAAAAAAAAAAAGCAGAAATTATGTATTTAGTTCGGAAAAGTCAACACATTCCAATGCAAGTAGCCCACCCCTTAGGATTTCCTGACAGAAATACTGTGCTTTGGCATAGTCTCGTAGTCTCCTTCATCCTGTGCATGAAGGATTTGGCAGGTATAGAAACCCCAGCAAATTATAACAATACATATTGTACTTACTATGTTTGGATGGATTAGCAGGGCAGGAAGAAGAACTGGCCAGGAATCAATCCATAAAGGGGAAGACTGAGGAGTCAATTTCCACTTTAAAAATGGAGTAAGTGGGTTTGCCTTTATGTCACACCCTGTTTTAAATTGTTTCTTTATTTTAAAATACTGCTATTTAAAACGTTTGCTATTGTAGGATACCAACATTTACAGGTTAAATACAGTTTTTTGTAATACTGTAGGGCTGTAGAATGATTATTTCACGTCCAGTAAAGCTCAGTGTGCTGGAGTGTCCCAGTAAACATCTTCTAGGACATATCTAAATCTTTGCTTTTCTAATGTGATCATTTGCTTTCTGGAAAAACTTTGTATGGTCACTTTGTCCTTCCAGCTGCCAACTGTCTTATGGGAGAAGGAAGATCCATAACTTGAGAAGTTGCTCAGTAGAGTTATTGACAACTTAGTCATAGCTGAGGAAAGATTAGAGCACTTGAAGTTTCATGACAGATGACGTTAATTTTAAGAACATTTCATTGTATCCAGGAATTTAAAGGCAATCTGTTCATGTACCTTGCATAGTCCTACAAGGCAAGTTCTGTCTTTATGTAGAAATTTGGGCTTTTAAACAATGAAATTGTACTAGGATGGAGTTTACTAAATTCTGGTTTAATTAGTGAGGTCTGCAAGTTGTTTTGCTTTTGTGAGTTGTCAGATTTATGTTCATTGTAAGAAGTCAGAGAGGATCTTTTAAAAATCCTAGGCCGACAGAAGTAAAGCAGATACATGTTCCTCTTACCACATTCTAGCATCACGATACTGGAACCCCTCACTTTAGAAGTGCTACCCTAAAGTAGCCTTGAGAGGCTTTGTATTTCTTCCACTAGCAATAGCAAATCCAGCTTCTAATACTTCAACTTCAGTCAAAGGCTCGGTTGTTTCCCTGATGCAGAATGACAGCCCAAGTTCTGAAAATGTATTGATCAGATTTCCTGGGAGTTTTGTTTAACCAGCAACATTAGAAACCTTTACTGTTAGTACTAAATGTCATGAAGAGAGGCATCTTGTTTTATCAATATCTTTCTGTAACAGTATTGACTGTTCAGTTTGAACAACCAAAACCTAAGACTGGAAACAATTTTTTCTTTTACCCCGTATATATACATTAGGTCATTTAATACATTATTGCTGGGATTGGATTATCCTTGCTTATTGTAAGAGTCAAAGTGACTGCAGTTCTGGAAAGCTTCTTTGACAAAGATGCAGGAATGGACCATGGCTAGATTCTCTGCAGATTTAAGTCAGGACAGTTTCATTGGCTTAAGTCTAAAATCATAACAACTTAATTTCCTCAGGTACTGCATATAATCAGATATGGTGAGATGGCAGGATCTCCCCCTTTTCTAAGGCTGGTATATTCAAATTAACATAAAGCTTGAGTATTCTTACTGTTGATAAGTTCAGTTTACTCACATTAAACCAAATTAAATAGCAACAAAATGCAGAAAGAACATCACTGTTGGAAAATTATACTTCTCTTACGAAGTGGTGGGCCTCCTGAGCTGAACCTTCAAAGACCACTAGGTCTTTGGCCAATCCATTGTAGCTTTGTTGATCTCTGTGCTGTCAAACCATTTTCTGCTAGTACTCTGTCTGGTCCAGATGCATTACAGCATCATGACAGATCTTACAGGAACAGTGACAGTTCAGCACGACAGATCCATATGTAGCAAAGTCACCAAACAGATTCAAGTTGTTCCTCTTGAAATTAATTTCGTAGCTTCTTGGCTATTCTAATTGTCATCTCCTCATTAGATGAATACTTCAGAGCAGAATACCCCATCTTTTGCTTACCATATGTCTTTCAGAAATTGGTATATTTCAGACTGTTTATTGAAGAGTTTTTGATATCTTGGAGCATTTAAGGGGATTGCAGTCTTGAATGACAAGTTTCATGGATGATAGCTTAAAAATCTTTAGATGAAAAATCTTTTCATTTACCAAAACTAGATTATGAAACTTATCCCAATTTACCACAGAGACTTAAGAGGTCAGCAGACTTCAGAGAAGGGTGTTTTTCAGGTATTCAGATTTGTTGTAATAAATAGGAATCACCCCAAGCTTGGATTTCATGGAGAACCGGGACATGTGTGTTTCAGAACTGAATTCAACTTTCACCTCTTGGTAGACTTAGAAAACTGTCCCAATGCCGTTTACCATAGTTTTTCCTTCAAAGCATGCAACATCTAGGCATTACAGGAGCCCTTCATTTGTGCGACTTTTAATCAGCTACAGCTTCACTGTAGTGCGGGCTTCGTTACATTTGATATGTTTTGTAAAGACATAGTATATTTTTGTTGTGGTACTGACTCACACTTTGAATGTGTTGGGTGATTTTAAGTATTTGGTTTTCAGATTATGCATATTCTACAAATGCAATTCTACAAGTGGTAATGCATGTAAAATCAGTTGAAATAATTAACAGTATGAAGGAAAGGGAAATGAGTTAAGAGAAGAACAGAACAAGGGGCCAAAGAACCGCTTCAAAATAAGTGCTTGGGTTTGGTTTTTTTAATTACTAGTATTATCATTTAGCTTTTGTAACGAAACACTATTACTTGTTCATTACCTTTTTCCAGCATTCCCTCTGACCTCCTAGATCTGCAAATAACCAAAAAAATATTAATTTAGGCAGCTAAAAGGCAACTTTTAAAATTTCTCTGTTAGATCCTTCAGGCATACCCTGTGGCTCAACCTTTTGTCTGAAGGTCAAGAGAGTTTTATTCATCTGACATAAGTAGCTTAAGTGTGGCATTTATAACTTGAGTAATGTTATGGATGATAACACCATTAGACATTTTTACAGCTTCAGCAAGAGTTCAGCCAGCAGGGCTATCAGCCTGATAGATGCTTTCATCTTAAAGGTTGTATTGCTACAATAACCCCCAAACTTAAAGCTGCTTCTTGCAACCTACAACTTGGCTAAAGAGATGAAGAGTGCCCTCCGACATTTCTAGGTTGCTAAAGAGCTTTGAGGTTCCAGTGAAGAATTAAGATGCTGACATGCAGCTGTTCTGTTCTGAATTGGAAATTACTGAGGACTTCATAATTTTGAATGATTTGGGGGCATAGCTACTCAAAAGAATTAGCTTTAGATTGAGATGGACTGAACTCTGGGTGATGAATGCAAGCATTCCTACTCAATTATAAAATGATTCTACAGGATTTTAGGAGGCAGAATCTTCTACTACTATTGTCAGAAACAACAGAGAGTTTCACCTCCTCTGTCTAGGTATTTGCAGTTATAAAACTTCTAGGAAACTGGTAACAAACTAATCTATAGAGTAGATTGAAAGTGGTGTGAAAAGCTAGTAGGATTTTGCCTTTGTAGAAGTTTATTTTATAGAGAACTGAAGGAGAGTGGCTGTGTTTTGAAAGTAAATAGTGAAAGTGGCTGTGCACTGATTATACACATGAAAACAGTTGAAATAATGAACAGTGTGAAAGGAGATGAGATGATACAAGTGAAAGAAGACTTGAGTAAAGAATCATGAGAGAAGGTGGTGTGAGATGAACAAAGCTGGAGTTCTTGCTTTTATATCTAAGAATAGTAATCTGAGGCTTGTAGCAAACTTTAGCCGCTGTTTTAACCCAGCAACTATTTAACACAAAAATATTCATAACATGTAATGATTATAGTTAAGGCAGTGAGATACTGATTTTTTCAATACTTTTGATGATGTGAAACAACTCCATTGTTTTTCTTAAGATTTTAATGACTTCACTGGAGTTCTTTTGTTAAATTGCCATTCTAGTTTACAACCTTCATTGATCATTATATTGATCATGGAAGAAATTTTAGTGCCTGTTTTTTATTGACTAAGACTTAAGAAGCCACGCTTGCTTTCTGAAACATCCAAAAGTGCAACCATGACAATTGCTTCCTAGAAGAGTGCTGTTGTATAAGTCTGATACAATAGACACTTTGAATGCTGCAAGTCTGACACTACACCTCAGAAGGAAAATGGAAAAGAAGACCTCTGACAGCAGAGGACAGCAAGGGTGATTGCAGTCTTTGAACAACAACTGTACTGGGAGATCCTAAGTAGGCTATGATTCTTCAGCTTGGAAAACAGATGACTAGAAGATTAGATAATAGAGGTCTATAAAATTGTGACTGATGTTGAGAATGTAAGTAGGGAACAATTATTCTGTATTTCTTTTAGTATTAAGAGCTAAAGGTTACCAACTGAAATTATCAATTATCAAAGAAGAGGGAATATTTTTTGCTGGAAGCTACATGTGTGTGTAGGGGAGATGCCTGCTCAGTGCATCCTGTTCTTTTACTCTTCACCAAACACTTGACCACTCTTAAAGGTTAGGCTTTTACAAGGCTAGGTGAATTTTTGATCTGAGCATATAATTGTTAGTAACTTAAATTTACAAGTATTGGAAATAGGTGGCAGACTGAAGAGCAAGTATAATAAGATTGTCCTTCCTTTAAGCTTCATTTTTAATGCTGGCCAGATTTCAAATTGATGAGTGCCTTTAAACTTGCTTTAAAATGTATTCGCCTCTTACGGAATTACATGATAGCAGCAATGGCCTTGGCTAATGCATTTATAGTTTTAAGATTTATTCATCCTTATTTCCTGATGTTTTTCTAAAATTCATCAAATATGCAGGATCTTAACTTGCTTAAAGCCTTAAAACAGAAAATGCTTATAAAAAAAGAAATTGCAGGTTCCAGTCAGTCTGACCTCAGTCTGTGCACAATGGCTATGGAGTTGTTTAGGGGCGAGAAAAAAACTTGTGTTATCCATTTTGTATTTGAAATGGTCGGTGGAAGCTCTTCTTCATCTTCCTGAATGTGTAGCACATTGCCTTCCTCTTGGACTGATCATACTGCTTTTGCCTCTGTTTTGCCACCTGCTCTCAGCTTGTCAACTGAATAACCTGTCTTTCTCTATTCAGCTTTCTATTTCTTACAGGCTGTTTGAAATCTCTGCAAAGACCTCACTTTTGTCAGCAGTGCCTTTTCTTTTGATACTGTTATAACTGATGCATACCTTGGTTTCTGCCACCAATTTTAGAAGTTTCTGTATAATCCAAGAATACTGCAGAATCTCTGGTAGCCCTTCTGCCTGCTCGCTTTAGTTGTAGTAATGGCCAAGTTCAAATAAAATGTAATGTCTCATATTAAAGTGAACAAAACGCACCCACCACAAGACATTACTTGCTCACAGATTTTTATGAACTTAGCTCTAGATCTGCTGCTTTAACTTCATTCTTTACATAGATCTTTTGTTGCAATGTCCTATTCTGGCACCATTTCACATCCCTGACTGCTTTGCTTTCAATTAATTTCCAGCATAGCTAGTTAACTACAAGATGCATTTGAAGGAGGGTCCAGTGGCTGACATTTGGCAAGACTAAGGCCTGTTCTGTTATTTCCAGGTACTGTTTGGCACTGCTGATGGACAGGTTATCGTCATGGACTGTCATGGCCGAATGCTGGCCCATGTGCTCCTTCACGAGTCAGATGGCATCCTCAACATGTCCTGGAACTACCCCAGCTTCCTGGTGGAGGACAGCAGCGAGAGCGACACGGACTCTGATGACTATTCCCCACCACAAGGTAGTGTTATGTGCACGTCCTTCTGTTTCAGCTTTGCAAGTGCTCATGAAGACATCTCAAATACAGGGAATTCTCATGCTGTTCAAAAACAGCAGGATGGGCACAGTTTCTAGCTCTGGTAGAGCAGAGAGCTGGTATGGGAGAGTGGGTTTGTTCCCAGCTCTGCCACCAGCCTTGCTGCAGGTCATACCTCATCTGTGCTGCTCTGCCTCTGCACAAATGAGATAACAGCACAAAGCTCAAAGTTTTCAGTGAGGGTGAGTGAAAAACACTAGATAGGGACATGTCAGGTTTCACTGATAAGCAGGTATGAGGTATTGCAATGGTTCGTATGTATGCAGGTAGTCAGAGTGCAGTCACAGAAGTTAATGCGTTACTATATAGATTCACGTGAAAAGACACCAGTACTAGACATAGTGTAAGGTACTATATATGTAATTTTATCTCTGTTTTGTAGGATTTCTGTAAGGCTCATCATTTTGGTCCCATCCCTGATAGTCCTGATATAAAGAGTTCAATAAGTACTATAGAAGGCTTGAAAATGAAGATATTACAAGCAATTATGTGGGGTAGAAGCAGGATGACTAAAGCTGTCTGGAGTTACTAATTCACATGCTTCAGAGCACATTGCCAGTTTGAGGGTCAGGAAGAAATTCTTCCCTCTCTTTAAGTCTCAAAACAACTCATTTGGTGAAATGCTTTGGTTTTAAACTCTAAAAATCATCAGTAGCAAAAATGTATGAGGCCAAGATGTCCCAGCACAATCAGTCCCATTCTTCTTATTTAAGTAATACTAATACTTCCTATTGATCTGGTTGGTTAGTTTATAATCAATGAATAAATAATGAAAGAAGATAGTCTGATCATCTGGTAAAATGTTAGCATATTTTAAAACTGAGTTTTGTTTTGGCTTTCATTCCTCACTTTTGGTACTGGGTGAGATTTCTTATCTTAGAAGAAAAGAAACAAACTTCAACATAGCAAGCTTCTAAAACAAGACAGACAACAACATTGAATTGTTTTTTTGCTGTTTTTGTTTTTAAATACTGAGGTTCCAGTTGGAGGATGGTGAAGCTGCAGACTACACAGATGAGAACTTAAGTGATCTGAACGTGTTAGCTTTTTCTGAGTCAGTCAGGGGGTGGGTGAACTCGTTACAAGCCTACAAGCCTATTTTAATGATTACCCAAACATGATGTGTTTTCTTGAGAGCAGATGCAGCATAAATCTCTCAAAGGTGATGAGCTTTTGACTCACACAGATGTGTAGGAAGGACTAGAAGTTTGTTGGATTTTTCTTTTTAAATTATATACACACAGAGATGGTAATTATTAGACATCTTTCTCCAAAATGCTTTCTGATCAGCTTTTTTACAAGTCAGAAAGCAATACTACTCTAAACTGGTTCTACCATTTTTGTTGACTGAAAAATATTGGCTGGGCCTTGAGAGGCACTTCATCAGGGACCAGTGGCATCTCCTCTCAGAAACTATAAACAGAAAGAGTTAAACAGCAAATGCTACAGATGGTGATATTGGTCATGAAGTATTTAGACAAAGGAGTTTCAGTGAATGCTGAAAAACAAGCCCAGAGGAGCAGAGACTTTGCAGAAATGGTTTTTAAGCCACGTGTTCCGTTTGGGCTCACTCAGACCTTTGGGTGCATTGGATCCTGTTACACAGAATGGAAGGTAACTTCATGCTGCTGCCTAGCTCTTAACATTTAGAATGGAGTAATTTGTGAAAGGTCGGATTGTTCTCTTAGCAGTTCTTATGATGTCTCTGTGACTTAAGGAGGAGTCCCCAGCACTTGCCCAAGAAGAAAGTATGTCGAACAAATAATTTTTAATGTAATTATATTGTTCATCACACTGGTTTTCAACTTGGGTTTCAAGGAAGCCTTCCGAGGCACTGGTGTTCAATTTTTTGGCACTTTAGGGAGTTGACAATGGAGAAAGATTGAAAAACACCACTATATAATATAATAGTATATGCAAGAAATCACTTGGATATGCTGCAGTAAAAATTCACAAAGTAAAAACACTGGAGTGTCACAGAAACAGACAAGCTTAAGTAGCTAAACCTGCTTTGCTTTTGCCCTTAGATGTTGCAGAAGTAAGCAGATGGAGTTTAAGACTAGGAACCAACCACTCCTGATGATGGTAGGCTGAAGCACTGTGTGTTTCAGCCTAGATGTAGTTACTTTTGGTTGTTTACCTTTTGCTCACTCCAGAGCCTTGTTTTGCAGATGGACCAGCTGCGTATCCAGTCCCGGTGCAGAACACCAAGCCACTGCTTACTGTCAGCTTCACGTCAGGAGACATCAGTTTAATGAACAATTATGATGACTTGTCTCCTACTGTCATCCGCTCAGGGTTGAAAGGTACAAAAAGAAGCCATTTCACCCCTTCCTATGCTCTGTTTTTCTTGTATTCTTAGTGATATGTGCATAGATTATGTTTTTGTGGTTGTCTCTCCTTAAGCCTGAAGCACTCGGCCGCTGTTCTTGCTGTTTCGAGCAGTGACACCTGCTGGAGGAAGAGCAGCGCTTGGCTGATGGAGTTTTTGTGTTTGCAAAATGTTTCAAAGTGCTTTTGAGATCGTGTTTTCATGGCAATTTTGTAGAGCAATCGATCTGTTTGCAGTTATCCAGCTGAATGTACTAATGTGTTTATGCTTTTTTGTGTGAATGCCTCTGCTACGTAACACTACCTTTGCATGTTTAATTCACAAAGTTTTCCATGCTTTTGGTAGCCCAGTATGAATTGCAATGCTGCTTTGATTCTCACAAATATTGAAAACTTGCTAGAATTATTAACTATGAAGAGGCAAGTTATTCTGAGGGAACGAAAATGCCATTGATTAATTACTATACATCTTGCTAAGTGATGTGCACGAATGTTTGTTCAATCAGTATTCCATGTAAAATCTTTAACTCACATTGAAATTTTTACTGTTCTTACCTATTAAAAAAGTCTCTTACTTTGCCAGCACTCTCAGTACAATTTACCATGTTTTGCCTGCAGAGACATTTTAATTCACTGCGGCACATAGGCACATACTTAAATATGCTTTTGCACCCGCACAGGTAAATTAGTTTTAAATTAGATGAAAAGAAAATGAGGCTGTTGGAGCAGACTCTTAGCTGTTCTGGAGCAGTGGGATGGTTTTGGTGAAAAGTCGCTTGAACACCAGCCCCACAGTTTTTGGGTGATCCATTATTTAGAGTAGTCTTAGGATGTGAAAAAAAAAATCACCTTTGAGGTTTCTTTTTCACTCCTTCATCTGTGCCACCACAAGAAGTGCATGATTGGCAAAGTGTAGCATCATGAGGCAACCCTATGATCCAGAAAACTCTGTCAGCCAAAAGGATGCCTAAAGTATGGAAAACTTAGTAGTCTTGAGTTGTCATCTAGTCCATCTTTCAAGTGGAAGCAGTAAGAGAAACAAACCCCAGCTTATTCTCTGTTTAGAGTTGCAGGGCTCTTTCTTGCTGAGGGTGTCTGTCCTGTTTCTCTTTCCCCATTGACTTTCACTAGTGGAAAAAAGATCCCTTAATTATGTCACCCTCCTGTAGAGGAATATTAATGTGCAAGCTAGAGTAGGAATATTTTTATGAGTTATAAAATGGACTACATTGTTTTCATCAGTAGACTAAAAATGTGCAGCACCTTGCTGGATTGGGAGTGTATGTGAGGCAGAGAAAGGTGACTGGGATATCAGATATCACTCTGTTGTTTTGAAGTACTGTACAGTGGAAAGTATTTACATATAGTTTTATATAGATGTCTGGTTTTTCTGTGTCTTCATATCACATTTTGTTTCAAGTGACTGTAATTTTACTGCAAGAATGTGCAAAACCACCCAGTTCAGGGTCTCCATCCTGTCTAGGCACTTGGTATTCTGCTGAGAGTGGATGGTCTTCAGTATTGGCTGCAGGTTCTTGTTCCTCTGGTTGTGTTTAAAATCTCAAAGTATTGCTTTGTGGTCTGTGCAGCAGATATCCCTACCTTTATGGACCATTGTAAGGCTATTCAATGTGTTTTTAAAGCAGTCAACTATAAAATTATTTCAAGCAGTAACAATATATTTTTGCCATTCAGCTTTGCAGAGCTGTAGTTTTACTGGGGATATTTTGGTGAAATTGATAGAGAAAAACGTTGATAATTTGATTACCCAAATAAAAGTTCTTCTTTTCATCCAGCTTAAACAGTACTGGTGATTTTGTCAGTCCTAGTGGAAATCCTGAACTGTTCAGATGGATCCTTTCTTTTTTTTATACTTTTTAACTCAGTGATTCTCAGTGCTCTGGTACCTGCAGAACTGCTGAACTACATCTACTAGTTGCACTTGTTAGTTACAACTACTGCCTGCTCTCTGTTCAGCATTTGCTGATACACATGCCTATAGTGGTTGGTAAGTAGTTTTGAGGGATGACTGATCCACTGATTTACTTGCAGACCATTACCCTAGACAAAACCTCCATCTGATTTTTAGTCTCTGTGCTTATGCTGAGAACCTAGTTATCAGTTGAGCTATTTTATATAAAGGTTCAATAGTTGTTGAAGACCCTGTTGGCAGTGCAAGCATGCAGTAGAGCCACACTGTCCCGGGAGGATACTGCAGCCCACATCCAACCCTTCACTGCCTTTGCAGCAACCTATTTCTAGGAGTTTGTGAGAGGGAAAACTGCTGGACAAAGTAATCACTGCTCTTCCTCTTGATATAGGGATCAGCTGAAAGTTTTACCTGAAGACATGTATCGAAAGGAGACTGTTTTTTCATTTTGGTAGTTCTGTAGTTAATCCAGTTACCAAAAGTGGAGTTGATCAGCTTGCCTCATTTATTTTTAGCCTGCCTATCATTTTACTCTCTGAGAAAGAAGAATTAAATCCCATTGTAGATTACTTAGAGGGCTGAAAACCAAGAGAAAACAAGAAACATACCATGCCAGCTGTGGAAAAATTATCTTGAGGAACTTGCATCTTGCCTCTGATATGTATAGAAGCATAATTCCCATGAGAAATATAAGAAAGTTTAAATAATACAAAACCATTTTAAATTGCACATAAAAGTCCCTGAAAATGACAAGTTGACAACTTGAAACAATTTTGAGATCCTTCCTGCCAGCTCTCATTTCTCTCCTGCTTCTTCATTTGAAGACAGCTTCTCGCCCACAAATGTGTTCAAAAGGTTCTTGGCAGATTGAGCATCCCAGAGCACAGAAATTTTGTCTTTACCTTCACTTTGTCTCAGCACAAAATAGCTGCCTTTCACCTTTGGTTTAAAGAGTAAAAAGGTTTAAAGACTAGCTCAGTATTCTTTGCACATGCAAATCTGCCTCTGAAACACAAGCAGAAATGCAAAATACAGTTTTAGAGCTGCTCTTGTAGTGTGACAAAGAGCTAGAGGATATAAGGGTTTGAAATTATCATCCTCAAATTAAGTTGTGGGCGTTTCTTATCGTGAGGTGCTTGTAAGAGAAGTAACTGATATATATTCATATCCATGTATATGAAGAGATTAAGCAGGCTCTGTGTGATTCTGGCAAACCCCTCCTAAGCAGGTGAGTAGATTTTCACAATTCAGAATCACAGAATCAGAGTTATTAGGGTTGGAAGGTACCTCTGGAGATCATCCAGTCCAACCCAAGAGGGAGACTCCAGGACGTCCCTGGGCAGCCTGTTCCAGTGCTCTGCCACCCTCAATATAAAGAAGTTCTTCCTCATGTTGAGGTGAAACTTCTTGTGTTTTAGTTTCTGGCCACTGCTCCTTGTCCTGTCACTGGATACCATTGAAAAGAGTCTGGCACCATCCTCTTGGCACCCACCTTTAAGATATTTATATACATTAAAGAGATCCTCTCTCAGTCTTCTCTTCTCTAGACTAAACAGGCCCAGCTCCCTCAGCCTCTCCTTGTAACAGAGATGTTCCAGACGCTAATCATCTTTATATGATGGTGGCAAAAGAAAACATATGACATGGAGGCCATATGTATTTATGGACAAAAGTCCAAGTCTTTTTAATTTCATGTTACAATAAGTTATAACTCTAGTTTAAGTTATGCTAGCAGTTAATATTCACAGATAGTGAGAACATGAGGCATTGCCAGATATTCTGCTTTTTTTTGCTGTAGGCCTTTCCAGGCAAATACTCTTTGCTGCTCTCTTAGGGAGATAATTTAGCTGCACATTAACTTGATTCCACTTTTTTATCCCACTTTTTTATTCCACTTTTTTATCTTCCACATCAGTTCCACATTTCTAGTAAATTCTTGTCCTTAGGTATTTAGGAGCAGCCACTGATTACATTGTAGAATTACCACAGAGAGAGAAGAATGATGGTTTTTACACATGTTTTGCAATGTGCAGAGTAGCGAGAGTCATTCTCCACAGTGCATCTATGGTGTATTTTCTACTGTTTCAGTGAAAGGATTTAGGTTTCTAAGTACTTCAGTAACTTTCAAGAGCATATTTTATCTGTTCAAGTTACTTTGCATAATCTGGAAATGCTGTTCCTATTGATTCTGATCAGTGATTATTACAAACCATCTTTTTGATTTCAGATGTGGTGGTACAGTGGTGCACACAAGGAGACCTACTTGCAGTAGCAGGCATGGAAAAGCAAAACCAGCTGGTTGATCTCAGCAATGGTTCTCTGTTGAAAAGTGCACTTGTCAAGTTCTACAATGTGCGTGGGGAACATATCTACACTCTGGAGACACCTGTGCAGGTAGGAGATACTTTTTAAGTCTGTTCTCAATGCTTTGCTGACATGTCTTTCCCACAATAGCTCATTGGTATAGAGCTGCAATGTAGAAAAGGTTGCAAAATGTCCTGAATTCATTCTAAAACACATTGTAGATAAAAATGCACTATAAATAATGATTTTTTGCATTAAGGTAGACATGCAAGATTGCGTCTAATTCTAGGGTCCACTGTGCTAGTTATTGTTTCCCAAAATCATTGGGCCATGAAAAGACAGATAGGAAAAAAAAACTCTGTTGTTTTATGGATAAGTGGCTGAGGAGAAAAAAAGCTAAGTAAGTTGCTTAATATTGTAGCAGAGCCAAGAGCTGGACAAAAATATTCTAACTCCAGTATCATAACTACAACATTTTTCAGTCTTTGTTATTGCTGTAGTTTTCTAATGTACAATCAGTTGGTCTGATGCAGTATTTTACTTTTTACGGCATCAGATGGAAAAGGATGAATCAGAAAGTCTTGTTTCTGTTCCCATCTTCTGTACAGACTTTCACTGTAACCTCGGTCATGTAACTTGCCAAGTAAATGTCAACACATGGTTTGTGTGCTGCTCAGGAGCACAACATGCTTGATAGATCTTCGCTGATATGTCAGAGCTCAGCTGAATGTATCTCTATTTAATTTTCTGCAGAATAGAGATGACTGTTCTGATTCCTGGCTGTTAGTAGTGAAACTTTATAATAGCATTAAAATGTAAAAGTGAAGGAAAGTGCTATAGATATATTAATTATGTTTAATTGTGATAACATGTATTATTTTTTTTTCAGTATACCCTGATCTGGGATGGATACAAAAGGATGACATAGTAAACCAGATGCTAAGCCTTTGTGTTTGCTTATATGTAGCATTAACCTGTGCTTATTAACTTTATCACTCTAATTTAGGTAGAATTCTTTAGTTGTGTAATGTGTAAAATAATGATTTCTTAAAGCCAACCTAAATATGTACAGTGATATCTAATGCTGATTTAGGTACCTAAAGGACTTACCCATAAACACAGCTTTATTGTCTTAAACATAGCCTCTTCAGCAAAGTAGCACAGCCCTTTCCTCTCTGGATCAGTTCTAAAGAAAACATATTTATATCAGTGTTGCTTTTTCCCACACTAGGTAAAAAGCAAACCTTGTTCTGTTACTTCAGTACCAGAATACAGTATGTCCACATTAGCTGTTGAACCAGTGTAACACTGGTGTTAAGCTGTGAAATCACACTGTGGTTGGAGCATATGATCGGATCAGGCCAGGTTGCCTTCAAGTATGAGTGTGTGCAGGCTCTTCTCTTACTGTTTTGTTCCTGGTAATCTCAAATTCTCCCTAATTTAAATACCTTCATCTCCTGTAGTTTTCCATATATAGCTTCATGTTTTCAGCTCTTCTCCTTTCTCCTCTACTTAATCATCTGGGAGAAAGCACATACTGTGGCTGACGTGAGGGCTAATCATTCTGCCATTATATGAGTACTTCTAGGGCAACTGACAGGCCAGACAGAACAGGTTACTATCAAGTTTATATTGCAGTATTTCTCATTGTAAAAGTACTAATGTAAGTCTCTCAACTCTTTCCAGCTGCTAGTTTTCATGGAAATGGCAGTATTTTAGTGTAATGGAGATTTCTTCCCACATTGTCAACTGCAGATGAAAAGCCAACAACTTGGGAAGTTGTAAACCAGGCTGGAAGTGAAGGATGGGGAGAGTCAGTGGGTGGCTATCACCACTTAATAACAGAATCATGGAGTCTCATTTCCTTTGGAAACCGGGATAAAAATAACATTCAAACGGATATATTATGTTTAATAAAAAACATAAATATATGTGCATACACCTACCTAAAATTAGAGCCACTCCTCTTCTCTTATTAGTTAGTGTTTATTCTCTTTATTTGGTGCATTTAAATTCATATTTACTCAGCTGCAGGAGGAAGTGAGGGGTTTTTCAGAAGGACACCTGTATCTGCTCATGTGGACTTTATTCTTTTATGTATTTGAATGCTGATCTAGCAGCATTACCAGCTAAGTGACAGGTATGCTAGAACATTGTTAAGTAATCAGTGTACTAACAAAGCCAGATAAAAAAACTCGTTGCAAAAGAAAATTGCTAGTAACTTTTGTTATGCTATGCCTCTGCTCCAAAAATGTATATGCAACAATGACAGAGTGAGTCAGTGGTCCCAGTAATTTGTCTCATGACAAATTCATCAGAGCAGATTAATTAGTTTTCTGTACCGTGACAGTCAGCCTTTCAATGTGATTTTATAAAATTCATTACTGGTTATTGAAGGAAAAAAAAGAATAAAATAAAAGAATTTCCTCATTTTGAACTCCTCTGCTAAAACTTTTTCTTCTGAAGAAGAAATGTGTGACCGGAAAGGCACATTTATTCTAAATGACTGTTGTTCTGAACATAAAGGCCAGAAAAAGTAAAACAGCCATGAACATAGAAGATGGTGGATTACAGGTGTAAAACTGATTTTCGATATGGTCCTCTGTCCCAGTTCTTTGGTAAAGCATATGTCTGAAAATTAATTTTATCTGAAGATTAATTTTATCAGTAAAATATACTGAATTGTTTTTGTTTCTGCTGTTTGTCTGTCCTGTCTTCAGTAGGATATTCAGGAAACAGGAGATTTTATTGTTTATAACAGAACTCAGTCTAAAATATGCAACTTGACTGGAATGTTACTGAACATAAAATCACTGCAAACCCCAAAGGTAGAATAGATTTGGGAACTGCAGGTAACTCATCTTGATGATGACTATTGTCTTGGATCCCTTCAAGGTGTTTTATATGCTCTCTTCTCCTCCAGCTTTAGTGTGATTTTGGCATCGTCTGTCTCATTTGATTCACTCTCTTAAGCTTTTACCTTCAGTGTAGAAATTTATAGTTCATAAACTTAGTTTGCTGACTATAATACCCCGGAGAGAGAAATCACACTTGTTTAGAAGTATTGAAATGAAAGCAGTAGTTTTGCATGAAAAACAGCATTCATAAACAGAGTGGTATAAACATAGTGTAACACTGTCTCCTGTTCCCTGCTCTGGGGCTTCAGCCTGCCACCCTGGCATACTGCAAGAATGTATTTCCAGAATGTAGTGGAAAGAACTGAAAAAGTATCAGTAAGGATTGGTCCAATATTGAATTTTTGCTACGCAGAATAAAACTGGTTTGAACTTTGAAAGAATGATGAACAAATTTTGGAAGAAACTTCAGAATATCACACCAGACCAAACTGTGTCCATACTGTGACTTCAGAGTTGATACTGGTTATTTGCTTTACATAAAGAGCATATCTTAAGAGCTGTTGATCAGCTGATGACTGTTCAAAAATGTACTATCGATTTCTGTAAAATTTTTGTTGTACTAGACTTGTACACATGAACAGCAACCTCATGTACCAAAAATATGCCCAGTTATTTTAGCTGGCAGTTTTTTCCATGGTCCTGCTTTTTCAAAATTTGAAAATGTGATTACAACAGCAGGCTGCCCTGCTGGTCATAATTTTATTACTGGAAGAATGTTAATTTATGACATTGTTTGTTAAGTCCCAAAAACCTTTCACTGGCATCAAGCAGGGATGAGAATGATCAACTCATTTAGACTATTTTACACTCTTGCTAAAATTGTTTGGTGGAAATGCTGCAACCCAGTTCTGTCACTTCAGAATTTCTCATCTAATGTGCAGACAGGTCTTTATTATATCAACTAACTGTACCTGCTGTCACTTCTGAGTGGATACAGCTGCTTCATATCTTCCTGTATCTTTAAACAGGAGTTTCCTACACTACAAAATTATCTAACTTCCAACTTTAACAAACTTGTGATTTTTTTCCATCTGATGGTTCAAAGTTGTACCTTATATTTTGGTTCCTTTTTCACTTTTTATAATTTTTTATATGTCCCAAGAGGGAGGGGAACAAGAGCGCAGATTTAGAATGCAGATCTTATCTATACACCTTTACTTCTACAGTAAATTTACATTAGCTTAAGATTTTATATCACTGTGTAAGGACAGATTAAACCTCAAGGGTAGTGAACAAGGAGGAGGAGAGTGAACTAAGCCTCACATGTTGTATAGACAGTGAGATTAAATGCTGAAAAACTGTATTTCTCTCTAATATTTTTAAACCCTAATTCAAAGTGGTGTAGTAAACACTAAATCTTTATGGGAGAAGTTCCCAGAAGTCTTTGAGAAGAAGACCCACTTGCTATAGACCTACTGCTGTCAGCGTTTTACAGGCTGCTTCTCCACTGCTGAAATATCTCAGCATCTGAATGAATAGATTTAAGATTATGTGATCCCACAGAAATCTTGTAGTTCTGTAAAAGCTATTTTACTCAGGCCTGAGAAGGAAGGTGCAATTTTAGGTTAAATTCAGATCAAAAGGCTATGAGAGATGAGGCTGCTTTTTATGTTACTCAGCTGAGCTTATCTTCATTTATTTCACACAGAGCGTTCAGGTTGACTGAGCGTTCATGTTGACTTTCATTTATATTGCATGAAATCAATCCTATTTAGTTGTTATTGGATGACAACAAAGGTTCAAGAAGAATTTCTTTTCTTACAGAAACAAAAGCAACAGTTTAGAAATAACTGATGAAACATGCTTTAGGATATCAACAAGGACCTTGATATATTTCATATAGGACATAAGATCATCTCTGACTGCTGCAGAAACGGATTGTGATCAGGAGTGGAAAATGGAGACACTTGTCTAAGCAAAGACTCATTCTGCTAAAATTGAATCTTCTTGTAGTGACTTCTTTAAAAAAAATTACTGTAGAAATAGCATATGAGAAACATTTGCAAGTCAAATAAGAGTTTATTATATGAAAAATCATGTAAGGCCACAGCAGTGTAATTTCTGACCATGTCATAGTCTTTATTGCTTTTATCACCACCAGTTCTTAACAGTTGATATTTTTCCCACTGTAAATATGGGGAACAGAAGAACGAAGGAGTTATGTTCCTTTCCAGCAACCATCCACAAATGCTGTGGCAGTACAGAGATGTGCACACACAATTCCCAAGAGCCAGGTGGGCACTGCAGCCATTGCACCTTTCAGCTTGTCTCTGAGAAAAACAGAGGGAAAATTGTGCATCACCACGTCAGCAGTCTCAAGTGAGAGCAAGCTAGCAACGTACTTACACGTGCCATTTGCTAGATACTGTTTTGCAGTTGTGTTTTTTCTCCTGAGAAAAGTCCTGCTAGTTCCTGGGCTTTCTGCCCTAGAATACCATTGTTGTTTCATTACCAGTGGGAGTCCAAGTGCCAGCAAAGAAGGGATTTGTTCAAGCAGCAGGCAGGCCCCATGGCTCAGGATTTCTGAGCTCAAGGCAGGCAGCAAGAATCAGCTTGAACAGTGTTTTCATTGACTGAACTGCATACAAGTGATGGAAGGTATATAAATTATGTTCTCTCCTGTAAGAGAGACAGATGAGTGACTTACAAGAAGCAACCACAGAGCTTTGAGCAGGAATATCTATTCCTGCATGTTTTTCTAAGGGGAGCCAACATCCCAGCTGGGGTACAGATTTGAGTAGATGTTTCTGAGTTTCAAGCTGACTCTGAAAGAAATGGCAAAAGAGCTCCTTGTTGGACACTTGCTGAGATGTGTTTTCAGTCAATATTTCTCCTGATAAAGCCTCTTTTTTTTTTTTGTCCTTTAGCCAATTATTTCTAATACTTAATTGTGATAGAGCGGAATCCTACCTATGTGTTCAAATTCAAGGGGTTTTCCATGATTATTTTTCCTATGTGTTTGTATTTAGACCCTGGAATTCATTCAGGTATTTACAGTTTGTTCTGAGATTTTTCAAAACCTGATGGGATTTTTATATGCAAAGTGAGATTAGAAATTCTCATGTTATATTTGTAGCTGCATTTCTTTGTTTTTAGCAGAAAAAAACAACTATGCAAACATAGAAAATAAAATTCTTCTGTGCTAGAGTCTGCTTGTTCACTTTCTAACAGGTGCAATTTGGGTACAACTTTTGTCCTTTTTTTTTTGCTAAAACAGTGCAAATAAGTGGATGCTTTATGAGTAGCAATACTTTTGTGTTGGATGTTGGAGTTCAATTGTTTTCTCTCAGTAGAGGTTGAAAGGAAAGCTGTGGCCAGCTCATAACTGACTTGCTGTAGTAATTGATTCATATCCCCTGTCCATCAAGGGGAAGAGTGGGAAGCATAGTTATTGAAAAATATTATTGGAGCAATACACTTAAAGGTCAGGTCAGCTCTGGCATTTGGGTGATCTTTTCTTTCTTGAAGACTGTAACAACAGGCTAATTTTCCCTGAATCTCCTCTTAAATCTTAGCCTTTAACCATAAAGGAAATGTTACTGAATACTAGGCTTGAGGAGTACGAAGGGTCTGAGCATTTAATAGAAAAGGAAGGCAAGGTGTGTCTGGTGAATCAGTAAGCAAAGACAAACCAGTGTGGTACAAGTGCTCTTTGATGAGATTGAAAATATTAAAACATACAAGCTGTGTGGGGATATGAACTGTACAAAGGGAAGAGTAGAAGTGTCATTATTTACAAACAGTACTACACTTGTAGGTGTTGTATGTTGTGTGTTTATTTAAACATGCGCCCACTCACATATTGTTTGCATGAAAGTACAGAATGTAAGGGCATTATACATTCAGAAGTTTAGAAGGTGACTAAGGGGACCCCTGGTGGTCTAGTGGTTAGGATACGGCGCTCTCACCGCCGTGGCCCGGGGTTCGATTCCTGGTCAGGGATACTCCCCCGGGCAGATGGAGCTCGTCAGCCCTGTAAGGCCATCCATCTATGAGAAGGTCACTCTAAACAAACCTACGTCCTGAGGACCTCGCTGCCATTGTCCAAGCTCACTTGGCCCCAGCAGATGAACCTTAGGATTAAAGGGTGGGCTCAGTTCAGCGCATGCTGTGTCTCACCTAAAAAAACCCATTCTGTGGGCTCAAAAGGTAAAAGACCTTTCCCAAAAATCTTCGTTCGCGAAGACTGGCCATGCAGAAGGTGACTGAACTATGGTTGCCCTTTGGAAAACTGTGGTGAAGCCAGGCAGGAAGGCAATGTCTTTCAGCTTCTGACTTTCTGCTCTTCCTGAGCTCCATGGTGCTGTGTTGCTGGAGGTCCCACCCAGTGCTTCAAAGCTTCTGAAAAACCTTTTCCTTGAGACTATGTTTAAGATTGCAAAGGTTCTTGTGCTGGTACTATCTGCATCTCTGCTGTTCTCTGCATGCAGAGTAACCTGAGAAAAGAAGTGGTTTCATTTGACTCTTACTTGGATGAAGAGTGTCCTATCTGGGTGTGATATATTGGGTTATAATAGCTGCAATACTCAACACTGTGGTAGGGCTGTCTGGGTATGCTGTGTTGGATTATGATAGCTGGGATATCAGACTTCTCTTTTGGCATCAAAGTTTACACAATAAATAAACATTTGTGTGCCAAGTCACATACTTGTTTGTTCCCTCACTATATTTATAGGTAAGCTAGGGAAGTAGTTGATGCAAAGTGAATAAAAGAATGACATTTGGATCCCATCGTAACAGTCAGGTGAATAGTTCTTCCCATGCTGGAATTCAGCCCTTGGGGAAAATCAAGGTCACTTCTACTAGTGCCATTCTCAGACTGTCATATAGTAGACATGGCTGGTACCTAACTTGTGCCGGTGCCTTTTCAATTGCATTTATTTTGCAAGCAGCTTGAACTGTCTCATTATTGCCAGACAGTATGAGGGCTGAGCCACACTCACAAATTATGAAAATACCAATCAGTAGGTGATACTTTATGTGATCTCTCCTTAAATTTAAGGCTGTATCCCACAGATTGTGGTCAGGACAAGCTATGTAGTAATTATTGGTGGTACACAAAGGGTTTCTCAATTCTTTTGAAGTTCTCCACTACAAAATGCCTTTAGCAATTACTGTGAAAATTACAAGGTTCACGTGTTGCTGCTTTCTATTTGCATATCAGTCAGCCTGAAGATTTGTGCCTTCGTGGAAGTGTGTGTGTGTGTGTGTCTGTGTGGTGTTGCCTAGATGTAATTAAGTTGAAGCTTCTTCATTTCTCCCACTTTAAAACCAACATTTTCCTTGAAATCTGAGTCTAGGATAAGATGACGTAGTAGGGAAGATCTTTTCTGTGAAGTTTTTCATCAAATGCTTTATCTTGATGGTAGTGCTATGCAGCTGCATTTTGCTTCATATCATTCATATCAAAACATATTTTCCCAGTTTCTCACCTTTAAGCATCTTGAATCTTGAAGCTTTTCCCCCACACTAGATTAGTAACTTCTGGGCTGATGTAACCCTGCTATCTGGGTACCATATTGCTAATAGAGGAGTGGATAAAAGCTATTACTGGTGGTGCCTTGACCCTATCTTCTTGTTTGGTGCATCTGTTATGAAAAAATATTCCGAAGATACCCTGACCTTTCAGTAAATACAGTTCATTATTTAGATGAAAAACATGTTTGCTTAAACTTTTGAGTGTCATAGATTGTGAAAATAAGGAAGCCCTTCACAGGAAGGAGTAAACCTTTCGTAGTTCACTGATCGCAGCCTCTTGTATAGTATTCTTCATGGAGTGAGAGTTTCATCTTTACTCCATGTTGTTTATTTGTATAGAGATAGCAGATAGGGGATTGAAATACCACAGGGTGTGTGCGTATATGCAAATACAGGTGCTTTCTAACTCAGAAAGCAAGAGATGACAGGTGGATGCAACTAACACTTATGAAGGGCAAAAGTAATGGTGATAGAGCTATAAGAGGTCTCAACAGACTGGTACTTTACATGAAAAAATGGGATTTAGGAGGAAAGTTTAGAGGGCTCCTTGCAAGCAGGCAATAATGTCCAAAACAGTAGTCGTTTATTCTGCATTGTAACACCTAGTATCAGTTGCCCCTCACTCTTTCTAGTTTTACTGTCATGATTTAGACATTTCTGAGTGTAGAAAAGCAGAAGACAAAAGGCCATTCTCTGTTTTGTTACTAGTTCTCTTTCACAGTTCATTTCCTCTGGGAATAGTTCAAAAGAGACACTGTGCAGTGGAAAAGTCAGTGCAAGACAAGAAAGCTGATTGGATTTTCTCCACTCATTTTCTGTCTCTGGGCATATAATTTAACTTTTCAGTTGTAAAATGTGAGATGTTGCCAGTGGATGAGGCTTGATTAGATGACTGAAAAAATCATTTGAATAGGGCATCAAAAGATCCTGCTTTTTAACACTGTGTGACTTTAAAGTCGCTTATCTAGGTACTGAATTTGGTAGATGATTTCTTGTGTGATGAAGCCTTCTGAGTAAAAAGCACTATATAAATATCAACTGCTGTTATTGATGATTTTGGATGTTCCTGTTCTTCTCCCTTTTTGTGGCAGTAGCGGGCACTTTTAAGTTTCTGCAAGACTTAGGGTAACGTGATCGGTGCTGAATTCATGTGATCACTTGCTGTGCAGCTATCTTGGCAAAAGATCTTTTAAGAAATTCTTTTAAAGTAGTATCCTTTTGCTCTTCATGCAGCGTCCCATCATCTCCATCTGTTGGGGTCACAGGGATTCACGCCTGCTGATGGCTTCCGGACCTGCATTGTATGTAGTCAGAGTCGAGCACAGGGTCTCCAGCCTGCAGCTGCTGTGCCAGCAGACCATAGCTAGCTGTCTGCGGGATGACAAGGACATCAGCAAACTCACCTTGCCCCCTCGGCTCTGCTCGTACCTCACCACTGCCTTTATACCAACAATCAAGGTAAAAGGAAAGAAATGTGTGTCTTGGGAGGAGGAGGAAAGGGTTACTAGATTTCTCCCCCGTGGTGCTCCTAAGTGACAATGGCTAAATTGTAACATATTATTATAATTATCATTTTAGAAGCTTGATTAAGGGTCATTCCTGTCCTCTTCAAGAGCCCTCTGATGCATTTGGTGCCTATGAAAAATCTGAAAAGAAGGCTGACACATGCTAATCTGCATTATTCCATGGAGATGGCTTTTCCAAGTACATTACAGGGGTAAAATATGCTAGTGACTCACAAAGACTTGTGAAGAAGCTCATGCTGATGATAATACTGTGTCATGGTTATAGGAGGGATTCACAGTGGTAAAACTGTTGCCTCCCTGCATGTCACGAGTGCTTATATTGCCAGGAAAGTTAGACTTAGGACCTGGGGCTCCCAAGTATTTCTACTAATAATGAGTTCTGCTTACCTTGCTGCTCCAACAGTGCTATGGAAAAATGAACCAGATATTACACCTTTTCCTGTACCGCGAGCAGAACCATCTGCACAACGTGCTTGTTTCATGGTTTTGCCCTCAGTAACATCTTTGGATTTCCAAACTTTTTATCACAGCCTATAAACCAGAGCATTAGCTGGTAAATGCTCAACATTCAAACACACTTTTTTGTGATTTTTTTGTGTACGTGCTACAGCATTCTCTTGAGCCAGCTTCAGGTCCTTGTCAAAACAAGGCAGAGCTAGAACAGCTAATTTGAAATCAGTGGGGCTGGCCCAGCTTAAATGAGAACAAATTTTGCCTAAAAAATAATAATTCAGCATGATTCCATTTGGGTAGTGCTAATCAGGGCAGTTTGTGCAACTGTAAAACATTTCACTTGTCATAGAAGAATAAATGTCTTGCTGTAACCATAAGACCTCCATCCCCAAAGATGCAGAGCATCTAATTAACCAGTGATCCTCACTTCTTTCTAGAATGTCTCCTTCTCTCCAGGATGCTTCTTTCCATGTTATTCCAGAGCCAGCCCTGCAGCTCTCTAGAGCATCAGTGAAAATTGCTTGGCTGTTAGGGAAAGCAGGGGAGGGGAGAGGATGAAGACAGCAGTTGGCTGTAGCAAGGCTGGGAGCCATGGTGGGGCTCAGAGGGGCAGAGGCAGTACAGGGGCACATTGTTGCCAACAAGCCTTCTGTCACCTCTGAGACCGGATGGGTAACAGTTGTGGGGCTGCGAGGCTGAAGCTGAGAGGCTGAAGCAGGGTTTCCAGAAGCCTTCCCTGTGCTCTTCCGTGGGTGTTTCTGGAGCTTCCTCAGCACTTATTTATACTTTACACTGGGCTCTCACCCAGCCACATGCTCAACCTACGTTGTCAGCCATGCCTTCAGTGCTTGCAAAGGCACCCTCTTTCATGCGCGCGTTCCTCTTCTCCCTTCAATTCACGGACTACATTGTAGGTCACTCCTCAGCCCATATCCATCTTGCAAGGTTAAGAAAGCCTATTTTTCCCTACCTTTTTTTTTCCTCGTGCTTTCATTTTGAAAGAAATTGTGTTGACTTATACACATTAATAGTATTTGTGTCATACGGGCTATATTGTCCTACACAAAAGCTGTCCTACTGCTTTAGAACCTAGTTTTTCATGGATTAACACAGTGTGGCTTGCAAGCAGGGCAAAGTAACCCACCCTGAGCTATGTGCTTGTATTTCTTGACATTGCACACGAATAGGCCCTCAGCAAAGATGTGCTTGGAAGTGATATAAGAAGTACAAGCTTCTTTCAGAGCTGACAGCATTGTAGCGTAGTGGCAATACATGTACTATTACTAACCAGCAGTGGGAATCTGAGTGGCCAGGTTCGCTTGGAGGGCCTACAAGAGACAAGATACTCTTTGACTTGACCACATTACTCAGGTTCGAAAAGACGTCTGTGATACAAGCCAAAACTTGAAGACAGGTTTATTTTCTAGTTCAGTCCTCTGACCACATCCTTTTTGATGTAACTAGTTGTAGTTTTCTGTGTACAACTGCTTTTGACCCAACCAAATAATACACAGACACTGTCTTTCTTGCATGTGGGTCCTGCATAACTCACAGAGTAACCTGTACTAATCTTCACCTACCAAATTAGAGCTGGGTTCAAATTCAGTTAGTTTTGTTGGGATTAAGTCACCATAGGAAAAAAAGCAACCAATAACCTATAGGAAACTTTCTCTTTCCTTCCTTCATTTAATTAAGCCTCCTATCCCAGACCCAAACAATATGAGAGACTTTGTCAGCTACCCAACAGCTGGTAATGAACGGCTTCACTGCACAATGAAGCGGACAGAAGATGACCCAGAGGTTGGTGGTCCATGTTATACCCTGTACTTGGAATACCTTGGGGGACTGGTGCCTATCCTGAAAGGACGTCGTATCAGCAAGTTGCGGCCGGAGTTTGTCATCATGGATCCTAAAACAGATGGAAAAGCAGGTAGAATTGAATTGTTGTTCTGTATAAAAAATTATTTAGAAATACTTTTGATATTAAATCCTCAAGAGTTTAAAAATATATATGTATGCAACATAAATGGTGGCGTCTGATATTTTTTCTTATGTGAAAAAATCTTTAGCATGACCTAGACTCAAGCCTCTGAAATTATACCATGCTGCCTTTTGTTTTACAGAAGAGAACTTCTTGTAATGGAAAATAGACTGCTAATTAGAAGAAAATATTCTTTAGTCTCAATTTTGAAGTCAGTTGAATGCTATTCACCTCTCTGAATCATGTTCGCTTGAGTTCAAACTATTGCAAATTTGGAGTTTATACTAGGCAGGATGAAGAATGTTTACTTTTTCTCTGCCTAGTTTTATTTCAACTGCTGCTTGTGAATTGGGTTTATGCTTCTGGTCACTGAGAGTTGTAATTTATAGCAGTTTTCTGAAGTAGCACTTAAATTTTCTGGGGCCTGTCTTGATAGATGAAATCTATGGAAACAGCTTGATTTCCACTGTGATTGACAGCTGCAACTGCTCTGACTCCAGTGATATTGAACTCAGCGATGACTGGGCAGCAAAGAAATCTCCAAAAATCAGTCGAGCTAGCAAATCACCTAAACTCCCCAGGTAATAATTTCTTGGATATTTCTTCTTCTTCTTCCCCATGTGTTCGATCTCTCTGTCTCTTTCCCCCTTTCTCTGTATCTCTTACTGTCTTGACCCCTTGTAAAATTAAAAGCAGACTCCTTTGGGTAGATAGGAATCATAGGATTGGGGTCTTCTTCAGTGTGCAGTTATGGGACAATGTCAGAGATTGGACTTCGTGGAAGATTCTGGGGCAAAATGTAATGGGAAACAATAGGGCACCACTTCTCCCTAGGCATCAAAGAAAGATTTTATAAACTCTCCCACCTCTGTCTTTGCCACATATGAACTCTTGCCACCATGGAATATATTTGTCCTTCAAACAGACTGTGTTTTTACCCCCTCAGTGCTTAGAGTCCCTGATCTAGTTAAAACCTTTATTTCCTCAGGGATATTTTCAAAGTCATATGTTCATGCATAGGTGGCATAGATCCTGACAGGTGGCACTGATGCTGTGGTTACCTTTCAAGGGAGCCTTAACAAACAGACCCTCCTAAACACTGTGTTGACAAGGTTCTGTAGCAATATGCAAATCAAACTTCCAAGCTATTAATTTGTCCAGTTGTTTTCCTGACAGCTCTTCATTATATTCATTATGTGCATAGACAGAATCCCCAAACCTGCACGGAGCCTTACTGATGTCTGTGGTGGTTCTCATAGGCACTGACCTCTATATGCCAGCTTCTTGTTACAGAATTAAGGCCCTGATGCCTTCTAGCTGCAGTTGACACTTTTCCCAAGACTGTATTATGAGCTTGCCCTGGTATGAGGGAGAGCAAATGCATCCTTTTATGTGTGAACACAGTGTGTGAAATACCAAAGTTTTAGTTTGGCAAAAGAGCCAAACTTGACAAAAGAACCATCAGTTCCTGAGCCTAAACCTGAATGGGCTCAGGAAAAACAACTATCTTGCACCCTTGGTTTTCTAAGAGCATACTTTTGAAATGCAACTTCTGTTTGTTACTTTTTCTACCACTGAGCTCTTTCAGGTGGCTGAACTCATATTCTTGACCCCCTTTGCATAGTGGGAGATATGACTTACTGCAAGTGTATCAGGTCTTCTATATGTTTTATTTTGACCCATAATTCTCTGATTTGTAGACTCTTTATTAGCCACTTAGAGAACACCACACTAGTTGTCTTCATTATATCTTTACTCTCAAAGACATGAGTTTTGTGCATTTTTCCATGCCCACTGATGATTCTAATTATTGCTTTATCTGCAGAATCAATATAGAAGCTCGCAAATCTCCAAAGATGTCCCGAGCTGCGCAGGAGATATCAAGATCACCAAGGTTACCAATAAGGAAACCCTCTATTGGTTCACCAAGCCTGACCCGAAGAGAGTTTCCTTTAGAAGATATTAGCCAGGTATCGTGCATATTGTTACCATACCTGATTCAAATGGATTTTCTTCAAGAGGCAGCAAGTTGTGATAGAGATCCAATGTTCACCAATTAAAAAATTTTATCTAATTACAGTTGCTAGAAGGAACAACTAGAGAATTGCACCTTCCAGTTAAATATCAATGTTCAAAAGTGCCAATGGAATATCAGGTGTTGTTTGATAAATCCCATCACCACTCATTTTTGTCAGTGCAAATCCATGTGAGAAGTTTTATTCCAAGTGATATTGTTGGCTTTGTAAAAATGTGAAAATGCTTCATTCGTTTCTCAGAGCTGTCTTAATACCACCATAATTCTCTGCTTTGCTAAGGATTGCTGAGATAAGGAAATGTTTGCTTCAGAGTTCTCTGCTTCAGTGTTCTCTGTTTCATAATTGCGTGGAACAGTCTTAACTGGAAGGAAGGCAAGGAATTAGCGCTTTGTACTCTTTGTGATGTTCATGTCCTCAGGGTAAATGAAACTTAGGAGGCTGTAGAACTATCTGGGTTACATATTTGATTAATAACAGCCTGCATTCTTTTAATTTGGTTTGGTTTGCTTTGGTTTTTTCTGCTCTCTTGTTTCACTTTTTCCTTTTTATGAAAAATTCTAGATAGTTACACAGAGATAGGACCAAAAGTCCCTTGAATAGGGCAGGAGACCTGAGGCTTAGATCCTGCTCTTAATATTGACAGCATAACTCCTGGCCTTTGAGAAAAATCTCTTGGTCTTTCAGACCCATAATATATTCACCATGGCAGCAATGGTTTGGAAAGTTGCTTTAGGAGCTCCAGGGAAAAATATGTTTGCTGTTATGAATAATTAATTTGTGCCTTATTGTTTTATAAAGTGACTCAAGCATAGAACCAACGGGCAGAGTGTATTACTTTCTGAAATACAAAACAGCCATGCTCTTGCTGTGCAGAAAAGCAAGCATTTGAAAACAGACCTATTCTCACTGAGCAGGCAGTGTGTTGTTCAGTTGCTACAAAGGCACATTAGGCTGTTTCAATACAATAAAAACAAGAGAAGCTGAAATTGCATTATCACGTGCAATAGCTTGATTGCTCTGCAGTTCTTTATTAGAGTTTGATACAGATTTTATCAGGTAAAAATGATCTTGTTTTTGCTTTGCAGCACAACTACCTTGCTCAGGTCACATCTAATATCTGGGGAACCAAATTTAAAATTGTGGGTTTGGCTGCTTTCCTACCAACTAACCTTGGTGCAGGTAAAAGTGAACTCTGTTGATTTTTTTACATGTCAAATTCTTTCTAACAAACAACAAACTTATGCCATGGCATTCTTTTTAAGTGATCAAAAGACTTCTTTAACAAAGCACTTATTTTCTGTGGACAATAGGAATTAGATTTTATGAAATTCACTGTAACTAAAGGAGATCAAAATCTATAAATACAATAATGACATGATCAATAAAATGCTAAAAGTCTCACTTGTAATAAACTGATTAATTAACATTCAAGCCCAGACCTTTATTTTTACAGTTATTTGAACAAAACCCACACAAATGAAAAAAGTTTTTGCAAGAGTATAAAAATCATGGGTATTAAGTTACTGTAATAGAAATATTTTTAATAGTCAGATTTTTGTAGTCATTTAGCTAGAAATTATACAAAAATAATGTTAAAAAAGCTCTTACAGCATCATGCTCAAGATTCTTCAGGTCAGTACATAGCCTTATCATAGGGTTCTCCTGCTGGAGCATGAGTAGGTTCACCTGCTGGAGCATCAGTAATCTGGTAGCCTTCATTAAAAGTATCAACCTTGTTTTGGGTAGGCCAGTCCTACCCAGATAGTTCTGTTGGAAGGAAGAAGTCTGAGAAAAGAGCAGGGTACCACCTAGTAGAACTGAGCTCTGAACTGAAATATTAATGCAAGTATAGCAGTTTAATGAGCTCTTTGGAAAACTTATGTTTTCCTGTGTTGCATTATATAGTTAGATCAGGAGTACATATGGATTCCCTGAATGCAGAATTAGATAGATGCTTTTTGTGGCTATGTTGACTGCTATCAGTAGTAGAATGACCAGAAGTCATTCTAATTCTCTCATTGTCAGTGGGGAAGGATGTAAGTGTAGTGTAAGTGTATAGTGATAATTCCTTCAAATGTTCTCCCAATCTCCAGTGTTTGGGTCCCAGGGACTTCCTGAGCCATGAGGGGTTTCTTTGTATGTAGTAATCTTCAAAAGATTTCCTTCCTGAAAACTTTCCAGTTTTCCCCTAAAGTCATGTAAGTCAGTAGCATCCTGTGGTGAAGAGTTCCAAAGAGTATTTTCCTTCCATAAAAGTAGATGTGAATAAAAGATGAAGTAATTCATTATTTCTATGTATTATTTAACTACAGAGATGCTGTTTCCATTTAAAGAGAAATAGCTAAAAGTTACAATCTCTTTTATCCTGTTTATGCAAAGTGTTATGTAGTAATTTGACAAATAATGGTTCACCCATGCACATGTGTATAGTAAATAATAATATTCATAGCTCTTCTGTCTGCTTTGAATTAATTCTTTCTTAGGTTTAGATGCTCTTTGTGTAACAGATTTTTTTTATTTCTTGTTATACTCTTTCTCTAGTAATATATAAAACCAGTTTGCTGCATCTGCAGCCCAGGCAAATGACAATATATCTCCCAGAAGTGCGGAAGATTTCAATGGACTACATTAACATGCCTGTCTTTAATCCAAATGTTTTCAGCGAAGACGAAGATGATTTACCAGGTAAGGAGGAGCTGCAGGTCTGCCATGTTATGGGTTAAGCTAGATGAAGGACAGGTCATTTGTGTTATGGTCCCCTGTGGTAAACACACAAATCAAAATCCCTTAGTCTGATGGGATCCTGTAAAACCAAATTAGAATAAGGCTAATATATATTATAGGCATTGTTTTCTGATACATGTGGAAAATATAATCCATGTAGAGCTGCTAAGTTTCAGGTTCACTGGAAAAGTAGTCATCTGCTGATTCATCTTAGTTTGCTAAGAATTCTCCATAAACTGAAGCCTTGCATTCTGCATCTTGATAGGACAGAATTGTAATGTGTTGGAAGCCCAAACAGATGGTTCTTGAGTCCTGATGGCATCAAAGCACAGCCTGCTGATGAGCTTGGGTTGAGGGGCAGGTTCCCATAATACTTAGCCACCCTTTGAGAAGTGATAATGCCCATTTGGACTTTTATCAATATTAAGAGGCTAAAATAGTGAAGTGGTTGATCAACAAGTGGGATCAGGAAGAACTTTTCATTTCACTGAGATGTAAAGTACCAGAAGATTCAAGCGGTGTAGTTGATGTGATGTGGCAGGTAAAAGGACGGGAAGAATTCAGGACCTCCTCCAATCAAAAAAATCATCATGCTGGTGAAACTAAAAACTAATAGACAAGAAGATAAGTTCATACATTTTCAGAATTTTCATATCAGTGAGGGATTCCTTTTGCCAAATCACAGGTGTTTGGAACTACAGAAGTGGCCATCGTGCCACAGTACCCTTTAAGAACGAAGGAGTGTGAGCACTGCAGAGCAATTAAAGTTGTCTTTACTGTGCTAGAGTCTATTGAAATAAATGGAAATGCTCCCATTATTTCAGACCAGGGTTTCAACTACTGAAAGCAGCTAAACTTGTGATGACCCAAGCATCAGAGTAGTCTTCTGGACTTCTAAAGAAATTCTTGTATGTTTAAAATGAAGCCCGTTTTTTCACAATTTGGGAGACTTGGCTTGCCTCATTTCTGTCAACATGATCTCCACCTGTAGGTTCTGAAGAAATAATAGAGACATTGATGATTGTATATATTTTATTAATAGGAAGCACTCAACATTCTCTATTATGAAACATGGTCCAAGCTGACAGAAAGTAATATAAAAACTAAATAGAAAAGAAAAAATTTAATATAACGTTTTTGCATGTCTTCCTGAAGATTGCATGGGTTCTGCAATATAAATTCCTTTTATCTTATTGAAGAGATGAAATGGTAGTCAGAATTGCAGATACACCACATACAGAGAGAAAATTGTTACAGAATTTTGTTACAATTCTTTTAGAAGTCTAGTAAAAGAATCATACTACCCTGCCTTTCATAATAGCTTTCCTTTTCTTGTCCACTTTTTCCTTTCTAGTTTCTTCTGAAAATTCATTTCTGTCTTAACAAATGGTGGCTACTTAAATAATCAGAAATATTTCTGGGGATATCTTTTCTTAAAGTCTACATATGAAGGAAAAAAGTGCCATGTACTAGTGGGAAAAATATTGCAGTGTAAATAATGATTACATGGCAGATTAAAAAAGACATAGTAGAAAGCTGCTTTTGGGCAGTGGAATGTTCATAGTGAGGTACCCTTGGGACATATGTTTCTTAATGTAGTCAGTAAAGATTTGAAAAGACAAATGCACAGTGAATTGATTTAACTTACAAAGTATGCAAACAAATCAATTAAAAACCATTGGAGAAATGAAGAAAACATTGGATTTAAACACTTTGGAATATTAAGCAGCACCACAACAAATGAGATTTTGTTTGATAAGGCACTTAATACCCATGACAGCAACATTCGGGATTGCTTAAGCCAACCTAATAATTAAACCTCAAGCTCTGGCAGCTAAATTGCTAACCTGCAATTTCAGGATGAAAGCACAGCCTACCAGCCAAGCACAGAACCACACTGCCTTAGGGTCAGTTAAATTTAGCTGTCCATCTTCTTCAAAAGGAACGAGCAGAACTACCATAAATATTTGCCAGCATAGCCACAGTCCTGTCTGTACACCTACCACGTTCATCTCAGATACTGATAAAAGCATGATGCTATTGAAAATGTATTATAGGGCATAGGTAGACGACTAGAATTTTAATTAGAATTTAATTAGGTACTGGGCAGCATCTGGAGGAGCCCTGACTAATGGATCTCTTGCCTGATCTGGTCTTGCAAATCTGAGGTCTCCACAGAATTTGGCACACTTAAAGGATCCTTGGTATGACTTTAGGATCCTTTATCTCATCTGTTTTCCTTCCACAAACTTGCTGATACACACCACTTCTAATTTTCTGTGTGGTTTTTTACAGGGAGATTAATGAAAGATAAAGAACTTGCAATATTCTTGGGAGTTCTAATATAGTTTTTACTGCTTCCCCTCATTATTCTATTGTGTTCCTTCTTATCTTGACTTCTGCACCTGTACCTTGGGTCCAGTGTCCTCATTCCCTGCTTCAGCTTTTCAGTGGTAGTTCCTGTTGGAAACACTCTCACCACTTTTTGCAAAAGGATTGCAAACAATTGAGCATGCTCAATGCTTCTGCTTAAAATCATGGGAGTTGCTTCTTGCCACACTGTCCCTTTTTCACCACCACCACATGTGGGAAATTTTTCCTATGTGCGTTTGCTTCTTTTCACATTTTGGATTGCAGCATGCCCAAGCATTGATGCTGAAGTCACCCTGACTACAATGCCCACTGTTGAATCTTTTTGGCTTCCCATCTGTTTCCTCACATCTTCCCCTTACATTTCCCATCTGGCCTCCCATGTATTTCCTCACATCTCTTCCTTACCAATCTTCTTTTAAAAACTTCTGTAAGTTTTGTCCACATTTCATTCCATCATATTCCTTTCTCTCTCGGTTTCAGCTTCCTTGGTTTTGTATTACTGGTTGGTTTGTTACACACTGGACTCATGAGATAATGGTACTTCCCTTTTCCCAACTGTTGTCTGTATTCTCCAGTTTTCCTAAGCTCATTGAGTCTAGGAACATTATACAAGATACTATAAAGTGCCTGCAGTGCAGGTCTTCAACTTTTTTTTCTTACCCTCCACTTCTTTTTTTCGTTTGCTTGTGTTTTTCTTCATTGTTTGTTGATGTATTTACTATAAAAACCCCTCCCTGAAAACTAGTGAGTCCTGATTTGGCAAAACTTTTATTGATTTGAGTAGAAGTAGTTAAAACCAGATGAGTGAGTGGTAATTCAGACCATGGAAATCCATGGGAATTGTAGTGTAGGCTGAAAGCAAGCTCAGAACTTTACCTCTGAAGCGTCACTCCCAAAAAGTGGCTTTAAAGTTGATCAGCAGCTGTTACAAGTAGCTCTTGTGCAATGGGAGTCAGGGGAGATGGGCTGGCTTACATGTTCAAACTGCGGTCTGATCCGTTGGTTTTGGGAACCAATAGCACTCCATCCAGATACAGCAGAGTGCTTAAGCAAGTACACAAAGGTAATAATTAGTTTAAAAAGTCCCTTCGTGACTGGGGCTGCCCCACAGCAAATACCTTGCCATCACATGGGAGGGATCCCTGGGATGGGGAGAGGAGGCCGAGACAGCGGGTGACACGCTTTGTTGTTCTTTGCAGTGCCCGGTGCCCCTGGCGCCCCCGCCAGCAGCCCGCCGTGCACCGTCAACATCCCCATCGCCCCCATCCACAGCTCCGCACAGGCCATGTCACCTACACAGAGCATCGGCCTGGTCCAGTCGCTGCTGGCCAACCAGAACGTGCAGCTGGATGTGCTGGCAAACCCACCGGCGGAAGCGGGGGGTGAGGGGACGGGACCCTTCCCGGGAGCGCCAGGCCGCTTTCCCAGCCCGGGGGTGGGGGCGCTGGCTGTGGGGGAGCTGGGCCGTCCGGCCCCACCGCCACCTCCACTGGCCCCGCCGCCCCCCGCACCCCCCGCCATCACCCTGGCTGACCTGCGGGACCACAGCGACCGGGAGCATGAGCCCCCACCCAAGGCCAAGGCCCCACGGCCAGGGCCACAGCTGGTAGAAGGTGACGCCATCATCTTTGAGGCCACTCAGGAGCTGCAGCTGAACAAGATGAACCCACCCCCACCCTACCCCGGCACCATCCCTGCCCCACCAACTCTTCCACCCCCACCTGGCCCCCCGCAGCCACCCCTTGATCTCTGCCTCAAAAAGGGGGAGTTCTCACTCTACCCAGCGGGGCACTACCAGACACCCCTGGGATATGAGCGGATAACAACATTCGACAGCAGTGGAAACGTGGAAGAGGTGTGCCGGCCTCGCACCAGGATGCTCTGTGCCCAGAGCACCTACACCCTGCCGGGTCCCGGCAGCTCCGCCACCTTGCGCATCACAGCTGCTGAGAAGAAGATGCAGCAGCCTTGTGCCAGCGCCACCCTGAACCGGCTCACAGTCCCCCGTTACTCCATCCCAACCGGGGACCCGCCGCCCTACCCTGACATTGCCAGCCAGCTGTCCCAGGGCAGAAGCATGGCACAGAGGCTGGACAGCACTATCATTCATGCTACTCTGCGGAGGAACAGCAGAGAGGCAGCCCTGAAAATGGCTCAGCTGATGGATGGTCAGAGAGCCACCCTGCAACTTCCCCCAAAACCCAAAAGCAGCATTGTGACGGCACAGTACCAGCAGAGAGTACCCACCGCCTTGTACACCTGCAGCCAGTGCAGCAGTGGTGGCACTGGCAGCAGCAGCAATGCAAGTGCTGGTGGTGCAAGCAACATCCCTAGTGCCAGTGCTAGTAGCAGCACTTCCAGTATTGGTGGCGTGAGACCTGAACTGAGCACAGGGAGTGGCTCCCAGCACAGCTCCGTGATTGCTCACTCTGTCAGTACTTCGCCTCTGGCCTCCCAGTCCTCCTACAGCTTGCTGAGCCCACCTGACAATTCCCGTGACCGAGCAGATTATATCAACTCCGCCTTCACGGAGGATGAGGCCCTTTCTCAGCACTGCCCAGTGGAGAAATCAATACGGCACACGCCTGTGTCCTTGACAGAGGCTACCCTTGCTGTAAAACGGCCACCACCATACCAGTGGGACCCTATGGTGAGTGAAGAGATATGGGTTCCTCAGGAAAGGACATCTCAGAGCTCAGTGCCCAATCCTCTAAAACCTGCTCCGCTCATCATTGGTCAAGCTCAACATCTGGATATGTCTCGAGTGCCGTTCGTTTCCCCCAAATCTCCAACCAGTCCCACTGCCACCTTCCAGACAAGTTACGGGGTTGGAGTACCTTACCCAGGAAGCTACAGTGCCCCTCCCCTTCAGGGAATGCAGGCCCCCTGCTCCCCCAAAGAAGCTCTGGCCCCAACACAGTTTGCACAGCAGGAGCCCACAGTTGTCCTTCAGCCAGGTTATCCATCCAACCTCTCCTATTGCCCTTTGCCACCCATGTACCCGGGAAGTAGCACTTGCTCTAGTTTACAGCTGCCACCGATCGCCTTGCACCCATGGAGTTCCTATAGCGCCTGCCCACCCATACAGAACCCCCCAGGCACCCTGCCCCCCAAGCCGCTCCTCGTGGTGGAGAAGCCAGTGATGTCTCCCCCACCAGCAGAGCTGCAGGGCCACGTGGGCACAGAGGTGATGGTGGAGACGGCAGACACTTTCCAGGAGGTGCTCTCCTTGACAGAAAGCCCTGTTCCTCAAAGGACAGACAAATTTGGCAAGAAGAGCCGGAAACGCCTGGACAGTCGAGCTGAGGAAGGAAACATGCAGGCTATCACCGAGGGCAAGGTCAAAAAGGAGGCAAGGACACTGACTGACTTCAATTCACTAATATCCAGCCCTCGGCTGGGGAGGGAGAAGAAGAAGGTCAAGAGCCAGAAAGATCAGCTGAAATCCAAGAAACTAAATAAGACAAATGAGTTTCAGGACAGTTCAGAGAGTGAGCCAGAGCTTTTTATCAGTGGAGATGAACTGATGAACCAGAGCCAGGGCAGCAAAAAGGGCTGGAAAACCAAAAGGAGTTTGAGAACAGCCAGTGAGCTGGATGAATTCAAGTGCCGGAAGGCCAGCGAGAAGGAGGATGGGAGACTGGGAAGCCAGGGCTTTGTGTACGTGATGGCCAACAAGCAGCCACTGTGGAACGAGGCGACGCAAGTCTACCAGCTGGACTTCGGAGGGCGGGTGACACAGGAGTCAGCAAAAAACTTTCAGATTGAGCTGGAAGGACGACAGGTAGGAAGGGGTGGCACACATGTGTTGGAACGGGGACCAGGGTGTGGGAAAGCCATGCCAGGAATAAGCTCTGTCTCTCATGCTGCTGAGTGCCTCCTGCTTGATTTAGCTGCTCTGTGAGAAAAAGCTTTGCCATGTGGTTGATAAAAACCATCTGTCAAAGGTCTAGATTCAGCATGGCGAGTGAAGTTCAATTGTAAAGTAAATATACAAAATATGTTCAGTCTTACTGCAGTCAGACATGGGATTAAGGGCCAACTTTAGTCTCACTGGCTTTCACTACTGAAAGTGTTGTAATAAACACAACAGATCTCTGCAACAGTAGCTGCATTTGCCATCAATGGTGGTTGTGGATGGCAGCTAGTTAGTGAACACTGCTCCGTTCTTGCCCTGCTCACAAAGGTTAGCCAGTCAGTAGATAGCTAAGGAAGAGACAAGTTTGCTTCTCTCCATGCCAAAATTTCCCCTTGTGGGTTACCAGACTCCTGGGGCTGGTTCTTAATGCTAGAGGAGGGAGGCACTGACCCTCCCCAGAACAAAGTGCTTGTGGGCCACTTTTGAACCACCCATGGGTAGAAGGGTAGACAGGTAGTTCAAAAAATCAAAACATTTAACGTGGCCCAAGTGGGATGTTACTACTACTACTACACCAAACCCAGCCTATTAAGTGGTGGCAATCAGCAGGACACTGGACTGAGATTCAGGAGACTCACATTTAATTCCTTGTCCAGCTGTAAGTCACTTTTGGTTTATTAAAGAGATCAAGGTTCTCAGTTTCCTCTGATTTAACTTGGGAGTTGGATGTCTTAAATATCCAACATGTGTGACCAGTGGTAGTCTTTTGGTTTTGCTTGTCTGTAACAACAGCTCAAAGGCAGTGATCAGAGCCATTTATACCACTTTCTTCTTCAGGTAAATGGCTGTGGATACATGCCCATGGGCAGCTGTGCGAAATCACCCAACCACAGGTTTTGTTGGTGGTGAGAGAACAGAGCCGGACTTGACTTGCACAGACAGTCTCCATTATAGCTCAAGGAGCTTCACTGTTGAGCAAATACAGTCTGGGCTTCTGATGAAGTGAATGAAAAAGCAGTAATAATAGGCCAAACTTCAGATATTCCCTGCAGAAGAACAATGTACAACCTGACTAGCCCTGCATTCAAGCAGCTCTCGCTACCCCTTTGCTAATTCTTTCTCAGTGTAATTATGTGCTAGTGAAGTTTATGCAAAAGGAAACAGAACTGCAAAGAATGCGCAGCTTACTGCCTATGAAGTGCTACAGTGATAAAATTGGTTATTCCCCTTCCCTGGAAGCTCTTTTCTTTGAAAACAGAATCTGTTTTCCTGATGGGTTGATGATAGGATTTTTACAAGAGAGAGAATGGTATTTTCCTGCAGGAAACATGATGCTGGTGTACCTCACATCTGCTGAAGTAATTGGTGACAATCTACTTACTTACATAAAGGCTGTATGCAGTCTAACATATTTTAAAGTTCAGTTTGCTCTATAGAGTCAAATATTGCAGTCAAATACTCTATACAGACATAGTACAGTGCTCTTACTCTTCTTCAGCACCAAACTCCATTCTGTGAGTAGCTCCATTCACATTACCTCAGGAGGTGAGGTGTTCGTACAAAGGACCAAAAAGATTTTGCTCTTATTCTTCTCTGATTCCTTTTCCGTGGTTCACTTTTTTTGACGTTTTTCTCTTTTTCCTTCCCTTCTTCTCTTCCCCTGCTTCCCAGGTGATGCAGTTTGGAAGAATTGATGGCAATGCCTACATTTTGGACTTTCAGTATCCATTTTCTGCAGTGCAAGCCTTTGCTGTTGCTCTGGCTAATGTGACTCAACGTCTCAAGTGAACAAGCAGAGACTGGAGAGAGGAAAATGTTAACCTTCTCATAAAGTCCAAACCGGAAAATGTCAGGGCAGCCTGCTTTAGGAGTGCAGAGATGCCTGGGAGTGAAGAAGACAGTAAAACTGGAAAAGTATTTTGGTGCCCGCCAGAAGGGCATTAACTCTAATCAGTCATGGGGTGGAGGGGGGGGGGGGCTGTTTTCTGTTTTGTTTGTTTGTTAGCTTGTTTCGTTTCCATTTTTTTTCTTTTTAAGTGTTGTGCTGGGTCTCAGAAAGAGCGAAGGGTTGAGAGCCATTCCATGTTACGTGAAGAAGTGTGGCTTTTGGCTTGTTGTGGTGGTTCTGCCGCGTGTGCTACAGTAGCTGATGTAAGCTCATGGGGGGATTAAAACAGACTGCTCTTTTTGATAGACTGCCTTATGTCAGGCTGTTCTTTTTAAAACAGGGAACATAATTTTTTTCTGGTCCAGTTTGTACTCCTCCTCCTCCTCTACTTCTAAAACATCAATGGTAGCAGCAAAAAAAAAAGAAAAGAAGAAGCTATAATACTTGAACACATATGTTTCTTCTCTGAGATCTGCTAATAACTGAGCACCACAGGTTGCAAGGAGGCATATGTAGGTCAATGTTTAATTTATAAATAATGATGTATCATTCAGAAGAGAAAAAATTGTTGCCAGTGAGTGCTTGTCATGGTTTAGGAATGGTATTCCCCAATTTTAGTGTTCCCATTGAAACATTCCAAACCCCTCGCCACTCGCTCACTTCCCCCTCCCATGCGGCAGGCTGGAGAGGAGAATTGGAGGCACAAAAGGTAAAGATTAAGGGGTGAGATAAGAAAAATTTACTGGAAACAGCAATGAAATAAGAAAGTGAACAGTAACAGCAGCAATATTAATAACAGAATGTACAAGAGGCAAGCTATTCAGACGTGATTGCTCACCACATGGAAACCCTTGACAATACCATACCACGGCACCATGCTACCTGACCTGGTAGGGACCCCTTCCCCGTCGGAAAATGGTATAAGGTGGTATAGGAGGTTATTCTCAGGTGGTATGGAATAACCTCCAGGGCCTAGCCATGCCCACTCCTGGCTACTGCAAAATTTAACCCTGTCCTGGCCCAAACCAGGAGAGCGGTTTAAAAACCCACTGTATCAAAGAAGTTGATGTCTGCTTTGTTTTGTGTGCAGTTATTGGGAATAAACATCTCTCAGTAGGTGACAAAAGATAGAGGAGCAAATAAATTATGAGCATTGCTTTTTTATTCTCACTGGTCAGCAGTATTGTCTGATGTGACATGTAGTTGAGAGAGGTACACTGTGATCAGATGTACCTCTGAGGCCATGCCTGTGCATGCTCCTCGTGTTTCAATGTGTTTACACCTTATAAACAACGTCTTTCCAGCGTATGAGAAGGCCCAGTCTTAGCAATCAGTATGAATCAAGTTCTACAACAGTGTATCTGTGCTTGAATTAGGAAGGAGACAGAAGTGTAATAAGTCATTACAAGAAGCAGTTTCATCAGGAAAGCAAATTCATTACTGGAAACAGCACCATGGCTGGCTGGAGAACAAATTAGTTGAAAGAGGAAGGAAAAATTGGACAGAATGATACCTTTTATCACCTTGCTACTTCAGTAGTCTTTGTGACTGTATTTTGAGAACATAATGCTCCAGATAAGAGCGGGAAGCCAAAGTTTACATAGAGTGTTACAGAGGAAGGCTTAAAACAGTAGCATGACTGCAGCTCTTTCTGGTGGATGTGCAGACCTGTTGAGCATTTCAGAAGGGTTGCTTGCACGGAAGAATTTCTGTGTTGTCCTTGTATTGTGCACATATTTATTTGCTTTCTCTCTTTCCTCCTTGTCAGCATTTTGCTACGGAATATGTTTTGATACGGAAGTAGTTCACTCAGTAATACACAAATGCCCAAACTGTTCATATAATTACTTGGACATTAGATTACAAAACATCACTGCAGATTTTCTTCAGAAATTAATCTTTTGAAGTTAAAGGCACACTGGGAAAGATGTGCTAGTTGAAATGTCAGTGGATGCTTTGTCTTTCATCCATGGTTTAACTTCTTTACTTAAAAAGTTGATATAACTTAAGATGAACAGGTGTGATTTCCTCTCTTTTTCTTGAATCCTAGTAGTAAGGCAGATGTGTGTTGCATCTGATTTGTTCTAGAGCAACATATCACATAATACCCTGCTGTAGTAGATATTAATAATATGCAGTGAGCTTCTAACTTCTGGTCTTCTGCGGCTACTAGAGCTGTACAGCACAGAGGAGCACTGCCAGTCAGAGAGGAGTTTCAGAGGGTTTCCAAGGGAGATGATGAAGCAGATTGGGTAATGCCCCATGGGTTAAGTCCAGGAAAAACCACCTTCAGGATGGTTTCATTGGAGAGAGGAAGCAGATGTAGGAAAGAAAGGAGCAGGGAACTAGATGGTACCATGCCTGTATCCCAAAGCTCAGCAGCTTAGGCTTGTATATGGGAGTGGTCAGGCACAACATTCCCCTTGGCATCTTGTTTGCTTTAATTAATTAGTTTTTTTCCCACTAATTGTCTGGGCCTGTTTGTGTTATTTTTCACATGCATGATTTATTCAGCATTTTTAGTGCCTGTATGTATAATGTGTGTGTAAGAGAGGAACCAAAATTGGTTTGGTTCTGGTCCCTTAAAAATCAATGGAAATGTTTCACTTGGGTTTTTTTATATGGAGGAAACACTATTAAGCCCTTTGTCTATATTGAGTTATATTTTGTAAAAGCAATAGGTTGAATTCTTAGTCCACTGATCCCAAAACACAAGGAGGAAAGTTGGCTGATGAGAATCCTCACCTGCCCTAAGGTCTGTGCTAACCACTCATACCCTAATTAGAGTTTAACAGGCACACACTGAACACCATAAGAGGAGAAACATATGAGGGCTGGCTTGCTTGCTTGCTGAGGGAAGAGCTACTTAGTCACATAGCAGAAATGTTCAGCTGGAAGAAACATCACCTGTAATTTTAAGCCAAAATTATTAGTACATGGAAACAACAGGAATGTTCTTTTCTTAAGAAAATCTAATCTAAATAGAAGGACTTCTGCATGCAGTTTCTTTAACATTCCAGGGAACAGTATTCCTTTTCGCTTGGTTCATTGCCAAATTTTTCTGATTGTCAGAAGTTTTGTGCTAATGGAGAACCAAGAAATGAAAACAAGTAGCAGAGTTAGTAATTTGGCTTCATTGGTCCAGGTCATGATTGCATCCTTCTGATGGCACTCACAAAGAGCCTTGGCATAGAAAGAGCCCAGGTTTCTGCCCCAGCAAAGCAGAAGGAATAATTATAAAAAATTAGGAAAATAAATGCTGTTTTCATCATTCTTTCCTTTTACTTGTCAGGAAATTCTATAGGATAAGATAATCTTTTATCTTTTGGAAAATAATTTAAGAGAGTCCCTTTAATTGAGGATTATAATACATAGATAATACCCAGTATTAGAGAGAGAAACTATTCTCAAATATATAGAATTTTAATGAAAGGAATGGGAAATATGTAAAAGTCTGAGTGTGCAACTGGATTCTAAATTATACACAGAACAAGTGAAAGTTGTTTTATTTTCCACCGAGATACAATATAGGAAACAAATTTAAGAACATCCCCCAAATAATCACTTAAATCCTTAAGATTGCTATCGCATTCAGCCAAAAGGTAGATGTTACATTTTCTATTTCATTAGTAAAACAGAGTTTTCCTGTAGATAACTAAATTCTTCTAGGAAGAATGTAGCAAAGTGTTCAGAAATACATAGTTCTTTTCTACATGCAGTAATTTCTGGTAGTAAAGGATATTTTTTCCAAAGCTTTTTTTTTCCAGTTGTGCAATAATTGTAACAGTCTAGGGGTTTTATTTTGTTTCTGTTGGGTTGGTTTTTTGTTTGTTTTAGTTTGGGTTTGATTTTTCTTTAGGGAGTTTTGAGTGGTTTTTTTAAAGATAATTTAATGTAGATTTCCTGCTAATGTCCAAAAGACATTATTTTTCTTGCATAATGTAATAAGTGATATACGGATTATTTTATTACTATGTATCAGTAAGTTACACACACTTATTTATATTTAAAGAGCGTCTTTGTAAGTAATTGTTTGCTAGCAGGTATGTTTTGCTGCAAGAAATTAAAAATGCATATAGGAAGACCTGGTTTTGCTGCATAATATGCAAAAATTTCATAATGCAGGCAGGCAAATATATTTTTTTGGCAGCTAGGTGCAGTGAGTTTGCTATGGAGAACTGTGTAGACTATGAAGAGTCTAAGTGACTTCTTTGGGACCTGCAGAAATCTGTTCTTTCTTGTTTCTAACTATATTTCCGTTGGGAGTGGTTTAAAAAATAGAAGTATTGGTTCGCTTTCCCTCTTCTTAGTACAGTGTTTTTTCTTGAGATATTAAATAAGGTGGGTTATGTGATAAAAAAGGGTATAATGATGTAGGCTCAGTTTGTCAGAAGTTCATTGCGTAGTTCAGTAGGGTTTGGCAGTGGTGTAATTCAGTGCTATGTGGAGATACAAGCAAACGAGCTTGGAATAAGCTGAGGCAGAAGTGTGTGGCAGTAGAAGCATTTTCCTCTGCTCAGACTAATAACACTCTTTTTTCAGCTGGGTTCAGCTGGTTCCAACACAGCCATAGTGCTTCTGACAGGTCAGCTAGTGCTGCACGGAGCTGATGGAGCTGAGCCCTGACATTGGCTGCAGCAGCTTTACCTCTTCAAGATGCTCCATAGAAGACCTGTTGGAGCAGGTGTTCGTCCACTCACCCTTCTAGATCTGCTCCTAGAGCAGCATGAAGCTGCTGTGGAGTTTGGCTGCAGCAGCTTTGGGCAGAGAAAGCCCTGATGCCAGTCAGTGGCCATGGTGGCCATTTGGAGTCAGAATCTGCTTTGATGGAGTTGCAAAGGGACGCAACTGAAAGCCCAATTCTTTCGAAAAAACAAAGCTGATATCCTCAAAATAGATCTCCTAACAGAGTCTAAAAATTTATCTTTAAAGCCTGGTATGAATTGCACTATGCATGGAGTGGCAAATTTTAGCTTGAAACTGTAAGAATAACACATTTCTGCAACATCCTAAGAAACTATGAGAAGGAGGGGGGTGAAAGAGGAAAAAATGAATTATCACATTAATAATTTTGCACTCAGTTCCAGAGGCAGCAGTAACATGTGCTGTGGGCTGCCTGAATGTCAGTAAATCCTCACAGTTTCATCTCAGTTAGAAAATTTTTCTGTGGTGCAGCCACAAGTAAAACTGTGTTTTTATGAAGATGCATGAGGGTCTACAGGTGCCAGACAAGGATATCTGACTTTACTTGAGCCTAAACTTTACATAGATCCAGGCTTTCCTTGATATGTCTTTTTAGTGTCCTCTCAGAAATTCCAAACAGGTTTTTGAGCTTGCCTGATTGTTGCCTCAGACAGTTTCAGTGCATTTGCTTTTTGCAGCCTGGAGTGTGTGATCCTGTGTTATCTTGGTGCCATTACCTGTCAGAAACATTTTAGTTCCTCATATGAAAAGAGCAGAAAGTGCAAAAACTGATTTGATGGAGAGAAAGGGAGAGAAGACAGAACAAATTTTCACTAGCTTTTAAGAACGTGTTTCCCAGAGCAACAGTTTGGAAATTGCACATTTCTGTAGGACCTGACTGACTCCAGACCACTAAATCTGTCTTAGAGATTAGTAACAGATGAGACACTTGCATGGCATGCTGACAGGGGACCAACTTCCAGCCCCACTACATGGTTACATCAAGATACATAAGAGAGCAGAATCCAATCCAAAATGCATTTATCCATTACTGTGTGATTATAAGGTAAAAATTACTTGTATGACCCATATATTCACTTAAGAATATTCTAAAGCATTTTAGCCAACAGCTATGTTGACAGTTCCATATAACCCCCTTGAGGAATGCTAGAAGTAAAATCCTGGCCACAGAGTAGTAGTTCAGTTTTTTGACTCTTATTCCCATTTCTAGTGTTCCATCACAGGACAGGAGAGCAAGCTGTTTATGTTACTTAGAGACTGGCATAATGGTTTTCCCATAAGAGAGCAAATCAGCTATACTGCTTACAAAAATGGAAAAATTCTAGTAGATGAAGTTTTCTTGTTTTCCAGTCCCTTCACCTTCAAGGCATAATCCTTCATTAGCAAAATTAGCAATTTAGAGTCCTGCTACCCTTAGGAGTAGTCTGCAGGCAGGCACCACAGGTCCTCTTTGCAGGATTGGAATTTACATACAGCATTCTCAAAGGAATAAGGTTAATTATTACTAGTGAACAATGGGCTATGTGAATTATTTTGTCTTTGTATTTATCTGTGATTTAATTTTCTTCTTAAAAAATCCCACTGAAATGTTTTAAGATGAAAAGACTCTGCTTTCCCTGTTGCCTGATATCTCTGAAGATGGATCAGGAGTTTGTTTGGGCAGTTTGATTGTTGCTGCATCTAGAAAACTTTTAAGACAAAAGCAATTAACCCTTCAACTTTTGATTTTGCAAATGAATCTGTAACAAGAAATTTGCACTTTAAGGCAAATTGATTGATTGGGAGCGCTATGCAAGTGCACAGGTTTACTGACTGCAGGTTCAAAACAACATGATTTTGTGAGACAAAATTAAATACATGGAAACACCGAATACTTGCCTATCCAGAGTGTTCAATGAAACAATTAGATGGTATGATGCTAAAGCCTCCCAGTCTGTTCTTAATCCTTACCCTCCAGTTTACAATTTAAAAATATGATCTGAATTCTGAATCCTGATAGTGTTGTTTATTTTTGAAATGTTTATCTTACGGGCCAAGTAGATGGTTTAAGATATGGATTAAGGATAAAGTAATAAAGAGAAACATTTTTGGACAGCGTGCAGACACCTGAGTTTCAAGTATTTCACTGGAATAACACAGCTTGTAATTCCTGTCTGTGTTGTTTCAAGCAATTTGTTCAGAAATTTTCTAGCTTTCCCTTTGTTTCTTTTGTTTGCTTGATACATGTGTTGCCTTAGGTTGCTTTTCACATCCATTTCACTATTTCTGCATTCACTGCTTCTTTTTCTGTTTGTGTGTTGTGTGTTTGCAGAAGGGTGTGTCTGTTCAAGATTTCGTTGTTTATTGTAGATAAAATATGTGGTGTTGTGGAATAGCATGAGGATGCATTTGATTGAAAAGGCACTGTAGTGTTTCCTGGAAAAGAAGGGGAGTTGCATTTGTTTATAAATGCATTATTTTGATACTGTAACTTTGAACGTGAATTGGGATTTTTTCTTTTTTTTCTTTTTTTTCTTTTTTTTCTTTTTTTTTCTTTTTTTTTCTTTTTTCTTTTTTTTTTCTTTTTTTTTCTTTTTTTAAATTTAATGAGCACAGAGTCATGAGAGTGCATGCATTCTTAAGCAAGCAAGCCAGCATGTTTTTCTTAAGGCTTTTGAAAATTTGGTACACCATTTGTCTACTTTACTTACCCAGACAATTTTTTAATTCTATTTTTTTTGAATCTCAAGTTTTGGGGTTTTTTTCTCCTCAATATACCATGGTATACTTGGTTTCCATTGTACTTAAAAACTACCCTGATCTGCCTCTCCTTTTTGTGTCTTGTGTAATAGATTTTGCAGGAGGTGCCTAGAAAGTATTGTTGGTTTCCCTATAAAAATGTGGTTTGTCCAGATTCTTTACTGTCTACATGATTGAGAGATGGACTGATTGCCCTATTTTTCCTTGATGATTTGGAGTTGTAAGAGTTGTCCAGCTGTTGCTTAATAAAATTTTGCAGACTAGAAAATTCCTGATTTGTTTTTGTTGCATTCTGCATCTTGCCAAGCACCTTAAATACTTCTAAAGTAGATGACAAATCTGTGCTGAAACAACCTGAATAATAATTAGCCAGATGTTGTTACACTTTCTCTTTTCAATAACTGTGTCCCCAAATTCCACTGAACCTGATGCTTGTACCAGCCCACCATACTTTGTGTCATTCATATGGGAGGATAGATGGCAAGGATTTTGTGGTAATGAGGTTCTTATCTGCCTAGATATCAGCTGATTCTTATGATATTTCTCCTCTGCTTGCTTTCATTTTTAAGGAAATCACCTTTGGGGTTTGTGGTACTTCTCATTTTGTCATTGATATGCTGGAAACCTTAACATTACCACAAGGGATTCCTCTGTCCTGTCATCTTTAACAAAAGAATAAAATGCTATGATGGCCAGTGTTCATTCTTTGGTTTTTAACAAAAAGTATTCTGGGAGCTGAGGAAACAAACAAACAAGTGAAACCTATCATAAAGTATCTTAACTTGCCTAATAAACATCCCAGCTATGGCACAAATGAGAGAATCTTGGCATGGATCCCCATAATGGACTTCCAAGGTTGCCATTGGAGTTGTGCAGGAGTCTGTGCTGGATCCTTACCTCTTCATCATACAAGGTTTGCTGATGATATGAAGTTATTCAAAATAGTGAAGCAAGGTCAAGAATCTCAGAAAGTCTTTGTGAAACTTGACAATAAAATGGCAGATGAAACTCAGTGTAGGTAAATGTGAAGTGATACATGGGTCAAAAAAACAATCCTAACTTCACATTTGCAGTAATAGTCTCTGTAGTGATTTCCACTATTCCAGGGAGACCTTTTGATGGATTGATAGCTAGCTGTCTGAAAACATAAAATTGGTGCTCAGCAGCAATCAAAAGAGGAAAATAAAATATTGGTAATGAAAAGAACTGACAGCAAAGCAAAAAATGCAGAATCACTATATAAAATTTCAATTCACCACTCTTCATGTACTGTGCAGTACTGGTCCCCTTGTCTCAGAAAAGGTAGAGATCTAGAGAAGATTCACAGAAGCACAACAGAAGGCACAAATCAACTTCTACATGAGGAATTAGTGTGAACTTTAGGAACCTTCACCCTGGAAAAGAGATAGCTAGAGAGCCACCAGAATGGTAGTGTTGAAGGGTGGATAGGGATTACTGTTGTCTCTTCCTACAGAAAAACTAGGAACTATAAAATGAAAATAGAGTGAAATACTAGAGGAATGGGAAATCAACCAAAAGGAGGCAGTTCTTCAACAAGGTGACTAGCCAAAGCCACTTTGCCAAAGGATGCTCTGATACAAGGAGTTTACAAGAATTCAAGCAAGACCGGAAAAGGATATGAAAGAGAGATCTATTGGGGCATTAAACAAACTACGACAGGAGCAGAAAGTTCTCTGAGCTGAAAATAGTCAGAGACTAGGAGAGTATTAGGGGAAATACCATATGAATTTGCTGTGTTCTCACTCTTCACAAGGAATCTGCAAATGGCTATTGTAGGAGACGAAACACTGGGCTTAACTGGAATCTCACTGTGAACAGTTGTCACCATTTGTATACCAGCATTTCTAAACCAAGCTTAAACCTGGAGTTTCAACCTCTGGGAATGAGGAGAAGAGGAAGGACTCCCAACCTAATGTCTGAATGCTTTGCAATGCAACTGTGAAAAGTCCTCTTCTAACTCAGGGAATGAGTACTGGGGGTCTGCCAGCTACAGCACTGGTAATTGATTCAATCACAGTAACAATCTGGCTGCGCTGCTCAAGGGAACTGAGCAAATGCAGTTTGGTTTGTTGTTCTGGAAGATCGGTTTTGGAAGGTCCCTCTCTGCTGGGTGCAACCAGCTAAGTTTAGCATATGTTGTCACTTGTAGTTTGTAAATAAACTTCAAGCCTGTTGCATCACCTTCTCCTCTACATGTCAGAACAGAATTGTGAGTAAATGAGAACACTGGAGCTCTAACTGGCTCTTGAGAGATGGGAGGCATAAAAGGATGCAAACAGATATGGGGAGGTGGCTGGTTTGGGGGAGATGACTACTGAAACACACCTGCCTGGAAATGGCAGGTGATGCAAATGCGTAATTTATCAATTAACAGGGGCTGCAGTAAACAAATTAAAATGTAGATCTTTAGGAAAATATCCTAGAAAGGTTCCTGTGATTGTTTTCTTGCCTTGTAGAGGGACTAATAGCATTTACTTACTCTTTTTTATATATGATTGTGATCTTGTTGATAATAGTACAGTCTTATTTTTATGATTTGGATGAACACAAGGGCTATTTATGCCCAGTGTTGCCTGGTGTAGACATGTGCAGACACTAAGGGAACAATATTTAAGCAGGGGCTTTTAAAAAAGAAGCTGGAATACAGCAACTATACATATATTTAAGTTTCTATATATGATTTAATAACTGCTGGCTAGATCATGAACTTTTTCATCAAGACAGGTTATTGCTGTTGATGTTCTCTCATCAATTACATATTCCATTTTTTTATTTGCATTCCTACCAAAAAAGCTATCAATAATAAAATGGCAATCTTTACTTACTGCTAATTTTTTCAAAAGCATCCCAGCTTTCGTTATACAATCTTAATGGGTTAGGGAGTTACGTAATTACCTATTGGTGAGGGAGTTGTACAAGATCAGAAAAAAACGCCAACCTGGAGCACCTCATACCAAGCACGATTCATCTCAGACCTTTCGTCTCACTCCTATCCATTATAACTGTCTATTGCATATCCTCATTTTCTGTTCTGTTTAAAACAGAAAAAAATTCAAATCTTTATGTGATCAAAGGGAAACCTATTCCTCTGGGAGAATATTTTGCTTTGTTGCATCTCCTGACAGTTTTATTCTTTCCATCTGTTCCACATTTTCTTCCATTTATCACTTCCCCACAGATAAGGAGGAAAGTTAGATTTGAACTGCAGAAGTAACATTTCTTTGTTCTCCTTTCTCATAGCACTCTGTGGTAATAGTCCTCTCTCTTAAAACAAGAGTTTATTTGATCCCTTTGTTGCACGGTTTAGGTGAGATTAATTTCTTCCTTTTCCTTTCAAAGCCATTTAAGTATTTTTAAATTTTTTGTAATCTGAAAGATGTTTATTTTAGAGAAGAGTTTATATGAGGCAGTTATAGCAAAGGGAAGATACTAAAGATGATTTAAACATCAGGGAGTGTTCTAATTGCCTCACGCAGAGACAGCCAAATGGAGAGTTTGATCTGCAGAAGTCATGTAACTGCGATTTGACTTTTAAGTGGCTTCTCTATCTCATTTATGATGTTTTCTAATGAGAGAAGCAACCTTGTTTTCATCAGATCTATGAACATACCTTAAGATTTTTCTCCTTGAGCTAGTGTGGTAGCTAGTGTAATCTGAGGTGGCAAACATTCATTTTGACAGGCTTTATTTGTATGGCTTAGAGAGCCACTAAAACCAAGATTCCAGTTTTGTTCATAAATCCACTGCTAGTATTCCTATTTACATGATGCTAATAATTTTATCTGCAGTTTAAAAAATAAACAGGTTTTAGTAGATTTGTGTCAACAGAACATATCAGCAAGTGTGAAAAGAGAGAAGACCTCTTTCCAAAACCCATAGCATATATATCATTCACATTGTGAAGTTCTGCTATGAACATCAGAAATCCCAGATGCTGGTAGAGCATCCCCTCAGGCCATAAACTGAGAGAGCATCATTTGGAGAACTGCCAGAATCCACAATTAGATTCCACTTTTGGAGATTGTGGAAAACTCAAGCAACAGTAAAATGACACAGACTGAGTATCATCAGAATACTGCAGTATGTGCGTCATAAAAAAGTTCTCCAAAGAGCAAGGCAGTAGTAACTGAGAAAGTAGAGGCTTCTCTTGGAAGTCAGGGAAGCTGTTACAGGGTGGGGGACCACTAGCATCTGAGACAGAAAGTTAAGACAAACTCATGAGGAGATGCATAAGTATAAATCACATGTATTCAGATATATCAATGCAAAATCTACAGTTAGGGTTATCTGTGCCATCATCACTAGAAACACAGTGGTCACGGAAGCTTTTTTTGTTGAAATTTTTACTGTGTGAATATTAAATGTGAAAAGAATCAAAATGGCAGATGGTGAGAAGACTAAATATTCTGAAGTAGAAAATGTTGCATACTAAGGGCAATTCACATCCAGTAGGAAAATATCTTTATTTCACAGAATCATAGAATATCTTGAGTTGGAAGGGATCCATCAGGATCATCAAATCCAGCTCCTGGCTCTCTGCAGTACACCCCAAGAATCACACTATGTGCTCGAGAGTATTGTCCCAATGCTTCTATCAGGCTTGGTGCTGTGACTACTTCCCTGGGGAGCCTGTTCCAGCCTAACCACCCTCTTGGTGAAAATCCTTTTCCTGATATCCAACCTAAACCTCTCCTAACTCAGCTTCATATCTTTTCCTCCAGTCCTGTCACTGGTCACAAGAGTGAAGTGATCAGTACCTGCCCTGCCCTTCCCCTCACAAGGAAGTTGTAGACTGCAATGAGGTCTCCCCTCAGTCTCCTCCAGACTGAATAAGTCAAGTCACCTCAGCTGCTCCTCATACGGCTTCCCCTCATGGCCCTTCACCATCTTCATTGCCCTCCTTTGGATGCTCTCTAACAGCTTAATATCTTTCTTAATTGCAGTGCCCAAAACTGCACACAATATTCAAGGTGAGGCCGCCCCAGTGGAGAGCAGAGCGGGACAATGCCCTCCCTCGCCTGGCTGCCGATGCTTTGCCTGATGCCCCCCAGGACATGTTTGGCCCTCCTGGCTGCCAGGGCACTGCTGACTCATTCAACTTGCCATCGACCAGGACCCCCAGGTCTCTTTCCATGGCACTGCTTTCCAGCATCTCATTCCCCAGTCTGTATGTACATCCAGGGCTGCCCCATCCCAGGTGCAGAATCCAGCACAATAGGAATGAACAACCTCATAGCAAGATTGATTGCATCTGTGAAGTTATAAGCAAGCCAATTAAGAAGAAATCCTACATGTGCATCTGGACAGGTCTGAAAGACCAAAACATGGAATTCATGAGGATAAGGCAGTATTTATCATGTGCCCAAAGCTGTTGCATTAATCTCCTATGTGTAGATTACTGAGTGCAAGAGACAAAGTTGAAAACAATTTCATCAAAAGAACAGATGTCTAAAATGGTTTTGACAGCTGATGATGTCAAGTGTCTTTAAATGGGATCTTTAAATGGGATGTTCTTTTGGAAGAATCTTCGTGTAGCATGCAATTGAGAAGTAATCAGCTGAAGAGATTCAAAGAATAAGATTACAATGAAATGTGCTCTCAAAAATTTTAAGTTAGGTGTTAGTTATATGAATGAGTTAGTAATCATATAAAACAACTGACAGTCATGATTTAACTGATTAACTTAAAGATAACTCATGAAGAGGTAAGTATATATGACTTCAAAATATCAGGTGGGTGTTGAAGTTTTTTTTAGAAAAGTTTGAAGGCCCATCAGGGTTAATGAGGCAGATGCTGTCAGTTTGTTTAGTGCTTGGCCAATTTCCTCTCTGATGATATTGATAACAAATTCTATAGAATTAGGGAAGAAGCACATAATGATATCAGAAGGATTTGTTTTAGACATGATTCACCTTCAAAGAAACATTATGACTAGACATCCAAATAGAAATAAAAGATGTTTTCAAGTACCAACAGAAAGAATGGAGTTGGAAGGTGCTCAGGAAAGGACACTGAAGGAATTTCTTAGGAAAAATATTAATTGTTATACAACTCAGAGAGATTGAAGAGTCCTTGTGTATTCCCTGAGCACTGACATTGGATGGGTTACAAGTGTGATTCCTGCTAATATCATCATTGTCTCTGTTACTACAGAATGAATTTAATCTAAAGAATGAACAGTATTGGATAAGTGTTGACATCACCAGGCCACTAGCACTAACTAAATTATACAGAAGCTGCAAAATTTATTGGACTTTTGATATTTCCAAAAGTTGGCAAAAAAAGAGGTTCAGACAGATGCAACAAAGGGTGCAAAGCATGTATTCATTACAAGAACAGAACTGTATAATAATGGAAAAAGGTTTTTAATCCCATCAGAAACTCAGTCCTCATCGAATTTGTGGCAGAAGAAAGTAAATTTATGTGATAAATTCCCCATGTTGTGAGTCTCTGAGCCAATCAGTGACTTGAAAAGAAGTCAGATTTCCTAAATTCTTTTCTGAAAATCTGGTGGACTTCTTTGTGTGCAGTCTGTGCCTCAAGTGATGGGTGCAAATCACCCACCATTACCCCTGAAGACATATCTATTCTTGAACTTGGCCTTGGATGCAGCAATTTTATACTTGGCCGGAATGTCAGATAATTTGAACACAAGCCTGGATAAGATTTACAGCCATCCATGAAGTCAAATGCTCCCCTAAGGCTGATGTTTGTGGAGTTGAAACAAGCCTATGTGTCTTGTTTGGGATGTTAACACTATTAGGTGAAGGCAAGTTGGGAGATAGAAAAATCATGCAGGTGTGTAGCACCAAGAACTGGTGAGTTCATCAGATGTCTTTGAAACATATGTGACATGAAATCCTATGATGGGCAATACTTGGTGCCACTTGTTTCTTGTATTAGCCTTTCTTCCAAAAAAGATAAAGTAGGTTCCAGCTGTCTTTGGGCATGCACTGTGTCAGTTTGCCCTGTGTACAATTACACTGGAATTTGGAGGCAGAGAATCTGGACAGAGAGTGGATGTTTGGATCATCTTCACCATGGCTGCCTGTCACATTTATTGTCAAGTGTGTCCTCTGTGGTCATTGTACATGTCCAGATCAGTAATGCCTGTGTTTGAACAAAGAGGTGTAAACTGCAACCCTCTGCAGGTGCAAGCTGCAGCTCTGCCTAGCAGAAAATTAAAGATTAAAAGAAATACCAAGTAACATAGTTTCACTGGAGATTTGTAAACAACAGAGGTGAATTATTTTGTTTGAAATAGAATCTTACAATGTTTTATAGTATATAAACATGTTAAGGTAAAACACTGTGTTGTCTGTTTATGATGCTTTTAAACAATACATGTATATAATTCTTATTGTATAAATAATCAATTTTTTACTGATAAATATGTGAAGCTTAAATGTTACAGTGCCAAAAATATATTGCCAACAGACAGGGAACCATTTTTAAAATCTTAATCATTACTTTGATGCTACCAGAGGCTGTAAGATCTGAAAAAAAATCTGGCAACACTGATGTCTCCAAAAAGCATTATTAAAGTTTGCTTCTTCAAATCAGCAGCTGAATTTTTTGACCTTGGTTCATTAACTCTGTGAGTTGAATGCTACTCCCAAGAGCTTTACACGCAGCAAGCTCACTAAGTTAACTGGATTTTCCTCCTAGGTGCTTTCTCACAATGACTTTTCTAATGCAGTGACACAGAGAAGCCTTATAACTACAGTTATCTGTGCTTGACTCAGAGTGATTGAATAAGCCATCTTTTCAGCTCCTCAGTGTTGCATTCTAATAGCTTCCCTTTTACTGCCCTGTTCTTTATTTTCTTTGATGTATTTATTCATCGAACCAATTAAAAAGAAAAAAATCAACATAAAACCAACTTCAGCACAACAGTTTGGCTTTCCAGCTGTGGTACACACATTTACCAGCAAGCCTCAAAGGAATTTGGTCTGTTGGTGATGGTAAGAGGGGAGGGGGCAGGGAGGGTGGGCAGGGGCTTTTGATGACACCACATCAAGAATGAAGAGGGAACATCCATAACAAAAACACTGGTTCCTGGGATGTACTTGCAGTAGGAATAGGAAGGCAGGACAGCTCCCTCTAATTCATCATGCCTGTGTGAATTTACTAAGAGGGGGACTTTCCTATGAGTCAGGTGATGAATGAAGATACAGACTGCAGCTGTAGAGACCAAGTATAATCTTTGGAAAGCCAAGGAAGATCAGAGAACTGCAGACTACAGCAGTATCTTATGGTATGTCACAAAAATAAAGTAACACAGATCCTTGCTGCAACAGAAGTCACGTGGGACTGCAAAGCAGTGGATTTGAGAAAACTGGCAGGATGAATATTTGTTGTACTTCCCTGAGGGACTAGGCAGTACACCCACAGGCAGCCAGGAGAGGCAGCTTGGATCAGCAAAGAATTTAAGTCTTGAGAGCAATGCCAAGATGTGAAAAAGCAAACGGTGTTGTGTTGAATTGCTCATAGTACAGATGCAACGAGGAGTATCCAGGATATGGATTTAGTACAAACTGTGATCCCAAGAACTGTAATTTTAATAATTCTTAATGCTGTCTTGTGGACAGCAATAACTGAATGGAATCCTACTATAGCTTGAAACATACTGTACAAGCCCCCAAATAAAAAGCTTCTAAAGAAATTCCTTTCTCATGTGAAGTGACAAAAAGTACACCAAGGCATTAGGCAGTGTGTCAAGAGATTCCAAGTTCCAGAGCCAGTTCTGCAGCTTTAGCTCTAAAGAAAAACATCTTCCTCCAAAGTACATGAGGTACAAGATACGTGAGCTAACTTCAAGAAAAAATGTGGGAGTCTACTAGCTATATTTTGTCACCCTGAGCAATGCGAGATGGTATCACATACTACATACCGTTGGAGAACATATTACTAGACTTGAGTACAGTTAACACATTCCTTCCTTTTCTGCTCAAATATATGGGTAAATTAAGTACAAAATTAAGTGTCCTGCCAAACTTGTTCCTCAGTATATTAATGTCTTGCAGTAATAACCAAAATTGACCCGTGTCAGTTCATCCTGTTCCACTCTTTTTTCAAAAGGTTGAAACTGGACTAGTTTGTTGTCAAGAGTGGCACAGAGCAGGCTGAAGAGAATTCCAGTCAAGTGGTGAGCACTTTTAACGCATTTTATACAGTCTGAGATATTCCAGGAGCCTGAGAAAATGCTTATCTAACAGTATTTGAAAAAAGGAAATAGACAGCAGAAAGTAGGCCAGCCATGCAGGCAAAATAATAAAAAGGATGATATTGGAGTCAGTTAAAAACTGGAATATAAAGATGTAAACCATGGAAAAGTAGTTTTAGGTGATAAGTTATTATGGAGGAAAAAAAAAGAGTTCTTATCCCACTGTGTCCTTTGACACTATTATTTGAGGCTAATACCTCAATTTGTAGATAAAATTTCATTCATAGGGCATTTGATGAAATACTGCTTGAGGTTTAAATAAAGACATTAGCAATAGCTAGTGTGAACAAAGTAGGCTTTAGATGGATTATGAATGAACAAAGAAATCTTACAAAGTAGCCTGTGATGTAGAATGTTTTGTTTTGTTTTTTTGCAGACAGGTATTAGTAAACAGGACTCAAAAGCAATAGAGGACTCTGATTGAATCTGGACATGGCATAAAACTGTCATGGAGGCAAATAGCACTAAGGACAAGGCAGTGAAATATTATAGACAAAATGCATTTTTAATACAGCCAAATGCAAAGTTATACATTTAGGAACAAGGAATGTACACTTATCTTCACAATCAGTAATTTATCTCTAAAAGCTGCAGGATTAATTTGGAGGCACATGTTAAAGCAGGTAGGCATCTCGGTGGAGTATGTTAGCAATTCTGAGATTTTCCTCCAAAAAGAGCTAGTACAACCCTTAGATTGGTAAGTAGGGCAGTGGGAGGAGGGAATTGATTTCACATGATAAAATACTGGGTCTGCTTTTGCTGGCCAGGCTTTTAAGCTGTCTTGGAAGAAGGGAGAGTGTTGAAAAACGGTGAAGTTCAAAAACTGAAGAAAACACCTCGCAGCAAGAGATTTGTCTGCCTAACTTATTTCAGAGAAAAGCATAATTAAATAATTCTCACTGTCTTAAAAAACTTAACTCAATTAAAATACTGGTATCAAAAGGCACTTAAATTTAGCAGGAAAAGGCACAACAAGCAGTAATGACTGGGGACTGAAGCCAAGTACAAAAGGAAGCAAGACACACTTAATGATGAAAATTATTAACACTGGAACAAGCTCAAAGAAGATGTGGATTCTCCATCCTGTGAAGTGTTCCAAACAAGGCTGCTTCAGTTAAATGCACTTGATTAGATGTAGCGGTAAATGTGTGAAACATGAAATGACCAAAGGTGAATTGTGTCCAGAGGCATAGGCAAGGTCTGGCTGGGGGACGTTCCTGGTCCTTCACCACCTGCATGCCCAGGTTTCTTTCATATAAGAGGAGGAAAAGTGAGGACCTGAGGATGAGCAGTCTCTGTCTTCTGTGGGCCCACGATTTTGCCACACATGTGCCCAGGCCCAGGAGCTTAGAAATATGCCCAAGTCCTGCAAATTAGCCATAGTCCTAAAAGGCTGACTGAGACACATTTGGCAGTTTGCTCAAGAAAAAGCTAATACATTCTAGGGGGCTGCAAACACATGCTGCAGACCCTGTATTTTTTATGGGTTTTTTTCTATTACTTTGTAAAAATGTCATGTGCTATTTATAACTAGGTATTCAACTTTGTGGTTCATACCAGAACTGACTGACTGGAGAAAAGAGATTCCCAAGCACAGAATAAGACCCTCCTCTGGTGACACTGCACATTTCTAGTTAGATCTAGCAGTACCTAGAGGGTCTTACCATTAATTAATATGTGACAGCATGTACAGACAATAAGCTGCTTCTAAAACGAGAGAAGTTTTCCAGACTGTCACTTTTCACTATTTCCAAGTTTGTTTTAATTGCTTCCCTTGAGATGTACAGACAACAGTTCAGAAACAGAAATATTATAAATAATGGAAAAGTATTATGTAGTCTTCTATCTGAGTAATTACACATTGTATGTGGTGTATGTGCTGGCAAGGGGGAGCTGCAGGGGTTGTTTCTGTGGGAAGAGGCCAGGGCTGCCCTGCATTGGACACAAGATGGTTTCAGACAGCTCCAAAAGGGACCAGCATGGGACACAGCTGAGCCCATGAGCAAAGCTGGTGGTGCCTCTGTGGAAACATATTTAAGAAAGGGCAGAGGGAGGAGGAAGGAACAAAAAGAGTGAGAAACAACAGGGGAACACCAAGGTTGGAGGAGGAGGTGCTCCATGGTGGGGCAGGCACCCCACCACCATCAAAGTCTGTTTGTTGTTATCCAAATCAGTACCCAAATATTTATCTCAATTTACAATAAATTAAGTTAATTTCCCTGAGTAAAGTCTGTTTTTCCCCAACAGTAATTAGGAATTGATCTCCCTGTCTTTATCTCCACTCATGAACTTTTTTTACTCCTGTTCTTTTTATTTTCTCCTCTGTCCAGCTGGTTGCAGGGCAGGGAGTGGGAGTGAGCAAGTAATTGGGTGGGAGTTTGGCTGCCCACCCAGGGTCAACCCACCACAAATTTCCAGCCTGAGGTGGTATAATTTGCATGATTATTAGTCAATTAATGCTAAATATTCTTGAGAAATAAAGCTGTGTCTCACAAGAGACATGAATTTCAAAGGAAGAGTAATAATCATCTCAAAATCAAAAGGCACAGTAAAACTGGCAGGATATGTCATTACATGTATATTCTCAAACATAACAAAACTTTTTAGAAAAATACGTCTATGTGGTTTGAACATAGTGTTTAAAATTTTCTCTGAAGTACACTTGGAACAATATCCAAGTTGTGTGAGAACTGAAAAGTAAAGATTGTGATCTATTTAATTGACTAAGGTACCCAAAATACAAGAAGTAAGCAGCAGTTAAAAATATTCAGTAAGTCTAAAGTCTTCACTAGTTTTTACCTAAATACCACAAGTTGTTGGGTTTTTATTTCCCTTCCAAGTATTCCTTTTAATACCAGTGGGATATTTAAGTTAATAGATGCCACTGGTAATTATTATTCCAAGTGTAGTTGACATTTGAAAGCCAGTAATCACAGTGAAACACCATATAAAATGTTAATTTATATATAGGACAGGCAACTTAGTCATCCTCCCAATTATGCCATTTCAATCTTCCCATTGCTTTCAACATGACAGTTGAGAGAAGTGCAACGCAGCCATACTGAGAGGTACACAGAGCATGAATCAGGTGTGATTAGCGCTTCCTCTTTGTCATCCTTGAAATCACCTCACAAGAGATTCTTCTTAAATTTTGATCAAAAGATATTTTTAATCTTATTTTATTTTCTTGTCCTCACATCTCTTCAAAGCAAGATAGACTTATGGAAGATTCATCTCCAAAGATACAGAGAGAGTGATGAATCTTTCTTGCTACTGCTGTGAGGGTTGGGACTGCCAGCTGCAGCCAACTGTGTAGAGCTTTATTCCTCCCAGTGATGACAAGAGCAGCTGTGACTCTAAAGCCCCTGTCAGCTCAGAGATGATTTTCTATGGATGATCTGTCAGGGGTGGTCCCAGCTGATGTCTCCGTGTCACCTCTTCAAATAAATGAGAAGTTTTGCTTCTACCGAGCACGCTCACCTTTCTGTCCCCAGCATGCTGCTGTGATCCTCTACATGCACAGCAAGGGCTGCATGACAACATTTGTTGTCACACCACTGGTTAGCTGTGACAAAGAGTTTTCTGACAGGAGGAGACAGTCAAGCGATGATGGCCTTGGGCAAGGCAAGAGTTATTTGCTTCCAGATTTAAGGCAGCACTGAAGATCAGGGCAGGTGGACCAAAATCATGAGGTTTATGTGAAGCTCAGCACAGTTTCTACTCATGCAGTTTGGGAATACTCAGTGGCAATTCCTGTATGTGGTGAGACTCAGGAGCATATATACAGCTGTGTAACAGCAGCACAGGCTCTTATCTTGGGAGAGTCAGTATGGACATGTGCTTGTTTCTGTGTCATCTGGTGTGCCAGTCCTTAATTCCACTAGGAAGGAAAAAGACAGTTGCTCTTTTCAGCCAGCAGCTGCCACTGCTGCCTTTCTCTGTCTCAAAACAGTTTGGAAGGAAAAAGTGTTTACTAAGCAGCTGGACTTCTTGTTTGTGGGGTTTGTTCTTTTGCTGAAAAAATAAAGGGGGGTACTTGTGTTGGCAGCATTTGCTCCCTTAACTTCTCAGCACCAGCTGCCATTGCTTCTGAAAGAGCCCAGAGTAATACTCCTGGTGATTTTACATGGATTGCTAAGCTTTGTGTTTATCTATTACCACAATTTAGTACACATGGCCGATGCTGCGAAAGGCTAACTATACACAGGGGGAGTACCAGGAAGAAAAATGATGGCAGGGACTTCTGTTAAGCTCCACTCTCAAAATAAACTCTGTCCATGTTACGTGATATGATGCAGTGCGTTCAGCAGATATTGAGTTTGATCACATTTTAGTTTTAGATTCTTGGGGCTTTTCTTTCCCTCGTGCAGCCCAGAAGCACTCGAGAGATTAATTGAGTTCCAGATGCTTAAATTCTAAATGAGATTTGTAGAACTCTCAGTACTAATTAGATTGGTTTGTTCTTAGATGTGGTATGATGCTACCTCTCTTTTAATATGTGCTGTGAAAATCAGCTAAACCAGGCTGGCATAGAAGGTGCTGTGTTTGGATAAATGAGTTAGGGTGCCCGGAAATGAACCGGGCAAGTCATGCCCAGTGCAGGTAATTTGTTAGTTACTTGCAAAGCTGTCTATGAAACCTTGGTCTCCTTTTACTTAAGTTGTGCTTCCTGCAGAACCAAACGCTTTTCTGTGCCAGCCCAGTCTGTGCTGTGACTGCACTGGACAGGAAAGACAGACAACCAATAAAGGTAGAAGCATGATCTGTTTGTGTCTGCAGGGCTACTAGGGGTGAGCAAATGGCTAGTTGAAATGTTCCATTCATAAGGTTTTGACAAAAGAAAATAGATAGACAGTTTTATTAGTTTTATTCTGCCTGTTTAGAATAAAAAGTATGTTTTAATACTTTGCTTATTTACTAAAAAAAGGAAACCTGATATTTCTATGAAGAAAACATTTGCATGGAAGTTAATTTTTTTCTCCTTAAAAATGTTACTTAGAAATTGTTACTGTATAGCAAGGAATTGCTACTGAAGGAAAGAACTTTTAATAAAAGCAGCAGGCTGGGCTTTTAATAGACTATCATTTTCTCGAAGTCACTTTCTGGTGGCTGCGCTTCACAGACCACCAACATCCTGAGCCCCTTTCTTGACTGCTGAAGGTGTGGGTGGTGCAGGTCTGTATGCTCTCAGTGCCTGGTCATTTCCCATGTAGAGAAGGCCACACATTGAAAACATCTGATTTATACACTGGTACGTGCATGCAACCCCATGTATTGCTTGTTTTATCAATGTACTGAAGTGTTTTGGACACTCAAAATGAATTCTTGACCTTCTTAGAATCCTTGAACATTTAATATGGATCACAATGGGAATATGCAGTTAGCTTGAGTCTTCACACAAGCTTCACTATTCACAAGTCTAGTAATTTTAATCCTGTAGTGTCTGGAAATTGTTAGTTGAAACACTGTCTGGTTTTTTTTGATATCAGAGGTTGGTGGGTTAATATGTGGTCATGCTAAAACCTTCTCTGGGAGTAACTTGCAGGCCTGACTGAAAGCCTTTCATAGCAGGTGTGGGACCCTCCCATGACATTCAAGGCGTAGGGAGAGAGACACAATTGTAAGCTAGCTTGGATAATCATAGATCATAGAATCATAGAATCAGCCAGTTTGGAAGGGCTGAGATCATCAAGTCCAACCCTTGATCCACTACTGACATGGTTACTAGACCATGGCACTAAGTGCCACATCCAGTCTCATCTTAAAAACCTCCAGGGACAAAGAATCCACTGCTTCCCTGGGCAGCCCATTCCAATGCCTGATTACCCTCTCTGTAAAGAATTTCTTCCTAATATCTAACCTAAACCTCCCCTGGCAGAGTTTAAGACCGTGCCCTCTTGTCTTACTGATAGCTGCCTATGTTCAGCACTACAAGGAGGAAACTAGATTGCACCTGTGAAATGGTACTGCTCTGGGTCCTCAAAAAAAAACCCCAAAACCAAAAAAGCCCCAGAACTGGTTTTTTGTTTTGGTTTTGGTTTGGGGGGTTTTTTGTTGGTTTTTGGTTGGGGGTTTTGGGGGGTTTTTTGTTTGTTTGTGTTGGTGTTTGGGGTTTTTTTTTTTGAGAAATAAATGCAATAGAGGTCGCTTAGCTGTAAATAATTAAATAGTAATTGGTTTTTAGTCTTCAAGCCCATTTTTTATTACTTTGCCATGCTGACTGCATATTTCCCAGCAGTGAACATGTTTTTACTCAGCTGAAGCCCTAAATGTTTTATTTTTTCCTTTTGGTCAATATTTAAAGATCCCATTGATAATGCCTACGTCTGAGCATGAGAGCTGGAAGCAGCACATTCATCACACATAACAAAGAATTTCAAGTCTTTTAGGGAATTTTTTAATGCTTTGAGGGAAAACATGGCTAAATCTTGAATGAAACATGGCCTCTGAAATAAACAGTTTGAGGAACATCCTAAGTGCCCACATCAGCTACATGTACTATAACGAGCACTGTGCTGGCAAGTTGTAACATAGTCCCAGAAGTGCAAGGGACCTGCTGAGCCTGTCTCAGGGTTTCATAGCAGTGTTCAGAAGCTGGTCAGGCTCTACCCTTGAGCTCTTGGCTCCTCTTTGGTGACTGCTCCAGAGCAACAGTCCTGAAGTTGTAAGGAACCTTCTAGTCTCCAGCCTAAATGTGCACATAGCTTTTATCCTGCTGCTATGTGTTCTCAGGCTTAGAAATATTCATAAGTAGGAAACAGATATTCTCAGTCAGAGGTGAACCTTCCTCTCTCTCCCACCTGCTGGTAGAGACATATTGTCCCTCTCCCACTGCACCACCAGGAATAACCTCTTGTCATCACATGTTGGTGAAAGATCAATTTAAGTAAAAATGCATATTTCAGTCTTAGTATGTAATACAGACTAGCGGCAAGGCTGGGAAATAACCCAGCCTAGTTTCCTGAATGTCAACGGGGAAGATATTTGCATGGGAGGAGCAGTACAGCAGACTCCTATCTTTATATCCTCTAGAAACAATTATTGCATATCATAGTAGAGGGGATTTTGTCTTTAATATAGATACCATCATTGTCATTATTTAATGGAAATTAAGGCTTCAATCGATAGAATAATTTAAAAGAGTTTAAATGTGAATTGGTTTATGAAGAAAAGTTTAATGTGAATGAAGCTAACATGGCGCTCTGCAAATTGACTAGAGCTCAGTTCAGATTTTCTAGATTTAGACAATGTAAACAGCGTCATTCTTAGTTTTGGAGTATTTACAGTGTCATGACCATGAAAAGTGGATTTAGCGTAGAATTTCTTTTACGTATCTCCTAGGTTGGGGAAAAGAAACAATAAAAATCAGGAGATTTATTTTACATAGAGCTGGCATGCTTTTAAGAACAAAACAGTTTTATTAAAAAAAGAGAGATGTTTTCAGCAGAGGTAATGGGAGCTCTCTGCTCACTTCCCGGCACCGGCCGCCCCTCTCCGTGGTGCTGAAGCAGCTCCCACCGCCCCCGCGGGCGCGGGCCGTGCTCTGAGGGCTCGGCCCGCATCTGCCGCCCTCGCTGCCGCCGCCCCCGCTGCAGCCGCCCCTGCATCCCCCGCCCCTACATCCCCCGTCCCTGCATCCCCCGCCCCCGCTGCCGCCCCGGTCGCTGCCGCTGCGGCTCCTGCGCTGCCCCCGCCCCGCGGCCGCGCAGCGCCGGGCGGGCTCCGGCGGGGCTCCATGGCGGAGCGCGGGCCCTGAGGCGGCGGCATGGAGGCGGATTTCGCCGCCTTCGGGAGCCCGCTGTGCGACGAGGTTAAGCGCTTCTGCAGGCGGGTGCGGGAGACCTACCGGGAGATCCAGGAGGACCTCACCCCCTACAAGGATGACCGATACTACCGGTACTACCGGGCGCGGCTCCGGCCGGGGCTCCGGAGGGGAGCAGGGGCCGTCTCGGGAGGCGGGCGGGGTTTGGGTGCCGGGCATCACGCGAGGAGCCCCCGGCTGAGCGCCCGGGAGCGGCCGCCCGGTCCCGGGGCTGCTTCAGGCCTGCTCTGCCCGGGGTATGTGGTCTGGCAGTGCCTCCCGGGCAGAAAGCCCCACGCCTCTCTTCCCACCCTAACCTATTAACATCCTTACACAGGCAATTTCCATCTGCGTTCCTCTATGCTACGCCTTTTCCACTATCGTAGCAAGCGAGGGGGATTTGTCCTACAGAGGAATGTGATTCTGTTCTATTGAGCAGCCGTGAATAGGATAGGAATAGGTTAGGAAATCAGACTAGTTGGCAAAGGTTGAGATCAGAAGGAACAGATGTACTGCATGGGCTACACCCACGTTTTTCTGTGCCTTGCCCTGTCTGCTGTTTCCATGACTGACTACTGATGGCTGGAGAATATCGATGGTTTGAGATTACACAAGGATAGGAAGGACTCCAAAGGTGTTGGAGGCCTGGGTTATAAACGAAAAGAATTTTTGAATTGGTGAAAGGTTCTGAAAAAGTACAATGAAATTCAGGAGAAACAGATGCCAGGAACTATACAGAGAATGAATGCTTTTCAGCCACAAAAATACAGGTTGGGGAATGAACAGTTATATAACATTTTTGTAAAAAAAAAGTATGGAAATTATAATCTTTTCTAAAATAAACTCTTTCAACAATGATATTATCTTATACATGTGAAAAAGGTAATAATTTGGGGTGTGCAGCAGAAGCAGAGTTCATGAGATGTGAGAATTAAACCATCTACTTTAGTCACCACTCCAAACATTAGTTGGAGCTATATCCAGTTCTAGGCATCACACTTCAAGGGTCTGCTAGTGGAAGAGAGGATAAGGACAGAGATATGGATAATCGAAAGCCTAGAAAACAATAGCTGTGAGGAAAATTTGGGGTTAGTCCCCCAAAAGCACAAACACTGAAGTTGGAGGAATAGGAATTTCTCTAAAGAGAAACTTCATTTCACCTTGGACAAAACATTACAGAGTAATATTAATTGAAAAAATAAAAATTCATATTAGATATTAAGAAAAAATTTCTGAAAGGGAAGGATGGTACAAGACTATAGAAAGGATTATCCAGGGAGACTGTAGCATCTCAATCATTGAGACCTTTTAAAACTTTTGACAAATGCATGCCAAGAAAGTCATACATCTGGCAGGTGCTCTCCCGAGGCAGAAGGAAAGATGAGGTTCCTTGTGAGGTCTCTTCCAGGTCTATTTTTCTATGCATCTGGGCAGTCTGTTCGTGCACAGTGCCCTAGCTGTTCTGTTTAAATCATTTGACTTCAGTATGCTGTGTCTGTTTTTCCCGGTGAAGGGACACGTGGTCCATTAGATTGAATTTGTCTGATTGTTCACAACAGCAAAGACCACAGAGAGTCATAGACTTTGGAAACACTGCCTGACAGCTTGGCAGAGTTTAACAAAACCATGGTCCTTCCTGGCAAAACAGCAGCTCCTTGTACCTGAGTATGGTGTAAGAAGCCATGGGAGGTGATAGGGAGTGACAGAAATGTACCTGTGTGCATCTGGCAGCACAATAATGAATATTGGCACTAGAATGAAGAAAGAAGGGAGACATAAGCCTGTTGAATTAACAACTATAAGGTCCCAAGAGAGGCATCTGGTTCAGCTTTATTTCCAGACAAAACTCAAGCTCTCCAACATTTTGTTCTTGAAACATTTTTATGACTTTAGGATGTATAGAGGGACTTTTTGTATTGAAAAGATGCTACCTCACCAAATCAAATGAGCTTGTACAGTTAGTGCTAGATTGCCATTTCTCCAGGGACAATATCCCCAAGAGGTATCAGCTGCAGGTCACCTAGATTGAAATGGACTCTTGGCAAGGAAACAACATTTCCTGACTTAAAAGTCATGCTAGTATTTCTTTGCATTCTCAAGATCTTAACCTAAGTGACTGGCATAAAATAAAAGTTTCTGTTACTGCCATTGCATACTTCCTGTTCTGTTGAGTGTCTCCCTTCAGCATTATGAATGGATGTAACCACAGCACCTGCTTTTCAGATTCCTGGTAAGAAGGAAGGTTTCTTGATGCAACCATGCATTCTTCTTACAGCCAACTCTCACTTATAGGAAGGAGAATTAGATACTTGATCCTCTTCTTCCTCTTTATTTCACTCTATGTTTGATCAGGTTATTAATGAGCACTCTCAGAGGTGTAATGTGGAGACTTAGTGCTCTGACAGCAGAGGGAATTTTGGAAATTTGACCAAGGAAATTCTGTATGGCTTTTCTTTACTTCAAGCCAAGGAAGTTCTCTAAAATAATCAGGTTACTAAAAGCAAATAATACCTTATACCAGACCAACAAAATGAAAAGATGATAAAACCATATAAAAGCATGTGATTTTTCCCTTTCACACACAGTATTTACAGATGTCAGCCTCTCAACCACTGTCTGCCTTAACTCTTCTCTCTGGCTGGTGGAACAAAGCCATTGAACTATCAATTAGTGGTTTCCATTGCCTCTTCAGAAATGGAGCGATCTACTCTGTTAAGCTATAGGGAAAGGGGTTGGGGGCCATGAGGTACTTGTAATCAGTATTTCCTAGAAAAAAAAATGGCTGCTGCAATCTTATTCTTGATTTCTATGAGGACAGCCTTCTCTGAATGCCAACTGGAAAACTCAAAACTGGAAAGCTTTGGAGCAGAGCTGGTACAGAAATGGAAAAGCACCAAGCAGTCAGTCCCCTTTGTGACTCTTGACTCAGGAGTGCTTGTTGTATGCTGTGCTGTTCATGCTCATTCTCAGTGACAGGGGACTCAGTACAAGGGGATGATCTAGCTCAGAGACAGCTGATGAAGCTGTTATCCCAAGTAACTGTCCTCTTGCTGCACGGATGGCTGAGTCATTTCTGATTCAGCTCTGAGGCCGTCCCAGTTCAGCGACATCTTTTGGTGATGTTTTCCTTTAGAGCACAGTGTTCTTGAACGTGTGCCTCAGCAGCTGTCTGTGAGCAGCCTGTTCATTGGGCACAGGGGACAGCTAAGGTTGGCAGACTCCTCAGCCATCCCAAGCTACGTCAACCTCACTCAGCAGAGGCCCAGGAGTCTCATTCATACTATAGAGAGGAAAGTCTATGTTAGTGAGTTTGTTCTTCCCAACAGCCCAAAATATTCTTTACCTTGTGCCTCCTGGTGTATTTCCCCACAAGCAAGTGCTAGTTTACTCAGTCATCTGGGAGAGATAGAAAAAGCAGGGCTAGCCATGGCTCAGCACACTGATGAATGCCATCTGTCTAGGTTAATAGTTCCCTTCAGCAGACATGGTACTGCATGTTGTGCTTGTCAAAGAGACTGTATACTTACAGACTAATGGGTGTGATATTAAATAACCTCATTGGTAACTCAAATACAGGGTTGGTCTGGACTCAAGTGCACTGAAGGCTAGCCTGTATTACACCATGGGATGTAGATAAGCTCGAAGAAGGCAGAAGTGTTACACTCTTCTGTCAGTCATGGGGTCTGCCATAAAGCACATCAGATTTATTGCAGCAACTTTAGGGTTGTTCTAATTTACACCTCTGAAAAATTGCTCCAAACAAGCCACTTGAATGAACAGTTTGTTCATTTGTCTGGTGTCTCTCTCTTCCACTCCAATATATTTCTTCCTCCCTTAGCATGCCTCCTGGCTGGGATGGCAGGGCAGGGAGAGCTGATGGAGGGCTGGCAGATGACGGCTCCCCCACTGCACTAGACTATTTTAAGTAGACTATTGGTAAGAAAAGAGCTTAGTACCAATGTTACCAAAACACATTTTTATCTGTTTGACATGTTAGCAGTGAGATACCAAAGCTTACCAGAAGACACAAGGCCAATCAGCTGGCAGTTATTTTTCAATGGGAATTTCATAATTCTATCTCCTATCTAATGTCAAAGAGTTCAACTTGCTGGAACCATTTTGATAGGAAGGGAAGCAATTGAAGTGCCTACCTGATAGAGAGGAGAGAGCAGGAGGGTGGCCAAATTGTGGTCTGACATCAGAGTTGCATAACTACAAATAATGACATGGTATTCCTGAAAAATCAATTTCTAGGTTAATGAACATGTCCCCCTGGCCAATCAGCTTACACAGGGAAGCATAGTGTTGATCCTGAATTTAGTAATAACACTCAGTGTTTGAGATAAAGACCTACCATCTGCCCTGCTTTAAATAAGGGATAAATTTTAAATTCCTATCACACAATAATATGGCATTTTGTACATCAGCAAGAATCGTGGGTAGAGCCCTTCCCAAATCTTCGTTCACGAAGCCTAGCCATGATGATGATGATGCTCCTTTGGCAAAAAGACCAGAGAACAGTCCATTTGGCTCAGCAATAAAGAGAAACTGTTAATTTTTCCCTAGAGAAACCAGTACCTGTGTGCTTCAGAGAAGAAACTTGAAGTTGCCAGAGAAGGCTGTTGTGATAAGTATACACTTCTTCCCACCTTCTTAATATCTTTCCCAAGTGCTCAAAGTGCAAGTCTGTGAGAAGCCATGGGGTCAACAAGACCTTGCTGGAGAACTGTAGTCAAATTCCTTGCATATTCATGCTGCTTCCAGCCTAGACCCAGGCACGATCTTCAGTGGCTGCTTTGAACCATAGCTAGTACCCCTCTCTTGTTCTTCCAAGGCTCCCTGCTGGGTTCTGGCAATTGGGGGAAGAACCTGAATGACCCTCTTGTGAACTACAGAGCTGTGGCCAGAAGGCTGGAAACAGAAGGAGGAGACTAACACTATAGCTTCATGATTGCTTTAAGATCCCACAAACTGGCTCTGTGGCTGGAAGAAGCCATCCTAGCTCTTATTTCCCTGGTCACACATTTCTGCTCTCTTCCTCATCTGCCCACAATTAGTCCTGTATTTGCACAGTGACTGAGCAACTGATTCCTGAGTGACTTTGAGCTCAGATAATTTCCATTATTTGATTCACCACTCTACTGCACTAACATTTGTGCTGGCAAAAATCAAAGAGCTCCAGCTCCAGCGAAGCTGGATTTCACCTTTTGTCACCTGGAGCTGTATGTGTGAGTCATGAAAGTATAAACTGGTCAAGAAAGTATAGCGTTAGTGTTAAGGTGGTTAGTGTAAGCAGCATCCCCGCTGAGCTAGCATTGAGCCTGCTTATTCATAGATCAGCCAGCCTCCTCTTGCAAGCCTCATTCATCATACACTGCCCAGTTCCTACAACAGATGAGGCAGACAGTAGCTTCTTGCACTATTTCATTCCAGAGCAGGTCAGACAAGGTACTGAGTGGCACCTTCTTGCAAGAAACAAAGTAGAGTGAGACTGCTTCTGTGGGGAGAGAGTGTTTTGCAGTGCCTTCCTCTCAAGTGTTTAGATTGTAAACTCAGTGATACAATTTTCACCAAAAAAATAGTGTGCAATGTACATGTTTACAGTGTATTCACAAGCCTTTGAAAGCTAGTAGATGGCAAAGAGAAATGTGGTTCCGTGGCTAATTGAAGTGAACTGGATGTCAAGCTATGCCACCCACACTGTTCTCCAAGTGACTTTTGGCAAGGCTCAGTCTCTCTGTGCTTCAAGTTTTCTGCCAGTTCAATTAAAAGAATGTGGTTTTGTATTGAGGAGAATAAATTCACATTTGTGAAGACACCTGAGTGCCAGAGGGTTTGGAGCAGTCATCCAAACAGCTCAGTTGCGTGCACATAAATGGCAGTGTAACTTCAGAGAGTCATAACTCTGCAACTGCACGTCTCAGAACACTAGAAATGGTCACAGATGCTGTAGGAACCATTCCATCATTTTCTGGGCAGGGAGAACCTGTTGGAGAAGCCCGAAGTGTGCTGAAAGCTACACGATGCATGTCATAGTCCCCTGTGACCTAATGACTTCAAAGTGTGGCATAGCAGTGCTAACTGGTTCTGAGCATATACTGCTTGTTAAGTTGTCCTCATTACCCGAAGCTTTATTTTCTTCCCTACAGTTTAAATTCTTGTTGATTTAAAATGTATGAATACCTTTTCTTTATGAATTGGCATTATATATTTTCAAGACAGCCTTTTTATGAGATTACTAAATAATCATCAGTGCTGTAAACCGCAGATCGAAGTGATGGGATAAATCCAGTATCAATAACTGAATTAATTTCCAGCATGTTTGGTGTTACATAGCAGACATACTGGGTCCCACAGGTCATCAGTAATGGATATAACTGTCCATAAGGCAATGGAATGAAATTAATGTTATTAAAGTTAAGTACTTTTAAAAAGTAAATGAAATAAAACCATCTTACCATCTAAGTAAGCTTTTAATAGAAGTATTTGATTGTTGAAGAGATAATTATAAAATTATATATTGACTGATCTATCTAAACATTTCTGGGGTCATCCCAAGGGGGCTCTTCCTTGTGTACATGACAAACACCAAAGCCAGGCAGTTACTCTGAATTTAATTCTAGACTACACACCAGGTTTGCCCACCTTTAAGTAACTGCAGTGCTGGCTTTCTATGAGCAAATATTAGAGCTATCAAAAATGAGTACAAAATATAGCTTGGCTAAATCCCTAAAACTGCCTACTCTTCTTCATCGCTACCCAGTGAATCAGTTGACAACCATTGTTGCCCAGTCTTAGAACATTTAACAGCATACTAGAACAAAAATCCAACTTTATCCTAGCATTTGTGCAAGAACAAAATAGTTTGAGGTGTTGTCTAGAGATTTTTATTAAGCAGTGTGTTTAAGCAGTCGCTTACTCCTAGGATTTAATTTCTGGTGCTTGCAGGCTGACTGAATTCTCTGCAAACATGATACATCAATCACATCCCTTGAATACAACAAAGCTGCATGCAGGTGACTACAGCGACAGCATTTTAATTCCACTGAAAGAGCTGGTAAACCAAATCATTTGCAAACTGGATGGCTGTCTCTAACAGGCACTAAACATGCATGTGTACAGCATGGATACATCACATTGGTCTTTTCACCTAAAATGGATAGGTTAAAACTGGCTTCAATTCAAGCTTGAAAAGGGCACTGGAAATGTGGAAAATATTACTGCTACCCTGATGCAATGACACATTTGACCTCACATGAGGTTCAACAAGGCCAAGTGCCGGGTCCTGCACTTTGACCACAAAAACTCCATGCAGCGCTACAGGCTGGGGGCAGAGTGGTTGGAAAGCAGCCTTGCGGAAAAGGACCTGGAGGTGCTGGTTGACAGCTGGCTGAACATGAGCCAGCACTGTGTGTATCCCAGGTGGCCAAGAAGGCCAATGGCATCCTGGCTTGTATCAGAAATAGTGTGGCCCAGCAGGACCAGGGCAGTGATTGTCCCTCTGTACTTGGCACTGGTGATGCCACACCTCAAATCCTGTGTTCAGTTTTGGGCCTCTCACTTCAGGAAGGACACTGAGGTGCTGGAGTGTATCCAGAGATGGACAACGGAGCTGGTGAAGGGAATGGAGCACAAGTCCTATGAGGAGTAGCTGAGGGAGCTGGGGGTGTTCATCCTGGAGAATAGGAGCTCATGGGAGACCTCCTGACTATCTACAGCTACCAGAAAGGAGGTTGTAGCCAGGTGGGGATCGGTCTCTTCTCCCAGGCAACCAGTGATAAGACCAGAGGACATAGTGACATAGTAGTAAGCTGTGCCAGGGAAGGTTTAGGTTGGATATTAGGACGAATTTCTTCACAGAAAGGGTGATCATACATCGGAATGGACTGCCCAAGGAGATGGTGGAGTCACCGTCCCTGGAGGTGTTTAGCTGGACGTGGCACTAGTTAACATGGTGGTGTTGTGCCATAGGTTGGACTTGATGATCTCAGGTCTTTTCCAACCTAACTGATTCTGTGATTCTGTGATACTGTGATTTTGAACCCGCAGCGTTCGGCAGGGCAGGACCAGCCGCGTGACTGCGCTCCAGGACGGCTCACCAAAGCTAACGCCTTTCTTTCTTCCTTCCTTCCCTCCCTCCCGCGGCACCGGCGGGGCGCAGGTGGATGTCCCCTCGGGCTCGCCGTAGCGCCCCCCTCTTCACCCCCGCCGGCGGCAGCACCGCCCTTGGGCCCCGGGCCAGGGCTTGGCGGGGCCGTGACGTGTCGGGGCCGCGGCGGGCGGGCAGTGACGCACGCGGAAGCGGGCGCGAGGCGCCGCCGGCGGTGGTGCCACGGCAGCGGCGGCGCCGGGAGGAGGTGCCGGCAGTGTGCGCGCGGGCCGGGATGGAGCCGTGAGTGGCGGGCGGGGAGGAGCAGCGCGCGCGGGGTCGGGATGGGAGGGGGGCGGGGGGACTCGAGCCTGAAGGGACGCCCGGTTGCTTGGGGCCGGGTCCGGATCTGGGGCCGGGTCCAGGATGGGGAGAAGAAAAGAAAATCCTTGCTCTGGCCAGGTGCGGTAGTTTAGGCTCTTCCCCCTGTAAAGACCTGAATGTTGTCATTCACAGAATCACAGAACGGATCAGGTTGGAAGGGACCACACCTGGTCCAACTTCCCTGCTCAAGCAGGGTCATCCCACAGAGCACATGGCACAGGATTATGTCCAGGCGGTTCTTGCGTATCTCCAGTGAGGGAGACTCCACAACCTCTCTGGGCAATCTGAATCGAAGTCAGGTTATACACGTTAACTCTCGTTAAGGAAATCAGCGCGCCGAGGGTTAAATTTATGTTTCCGAGGCTGTGGTTCGCCACTCAGTGACTACCAGCCTCTTTAGAGGAACGCTCTGATTTTTTCTTTTCTGTGGAGAACAACAACCCCCACCCCTGGTATCTCCACTCTCAGATTGTCTGTTAAAGGAAAAAGGAAAACTTGTTTTCCTGGATAACTCTTTGCATGAGCAGAGCCATAGCCGTAACTAATTATTCAGACTTAAATGAATACAGCAAACAAGAACTAAAAAAAAAAAAAAAAAAGCCAAACCCACCCAGTGCACAAGTATTTTTAACATAGCCATGGTTAGCTGTCAGTTGTCATATAGCAGTTCTGTATAATACTGTTAATGTTAATTTTATGCCTCTTTTTATGTAGTCATGTGCTGCCTCATTAGCTATTAAACGTTGTGGAATACATCTGCAAGAAGAAATTCAAGGTCTTCTGAGGGACACCGAAGCGAGCAATGTCTTTAAACCATGAGGAAGTGCAGGGTGTATGGATAGACCCAGTACTGTGAATGTAGGTAGCATATATAATCATTTAAATCAAAGTGGTTTTGATGGTTTTATTTGGAAGTAAGCCTAAAATAGAAAAGAGCAGTTGGAGGCAGAGATGTTGAGGCTAATATGTCAGAAAAACTGCTGTGCATAAAAGTGAGTTATTTCTGATTTTAGTATCGACTCTGTGCCTACGTACTGCTTAATCTCAGTTTTGCCACAGCCTTCCCTTCTGTAAAGTGAGAGTCTGAAGTGAAAACTATTGTGTAACAGGCTCTGTTTTTCAAAGTGGCCTTTACCAAAGACTTTGTTGTGCAGGCATGAGAGGTGATTTGAAGATGAGGAATAGCCTGAGAAACATTTTGCTGAAACTTTGAGCCAAAACTTTACTCAAAGAACAAAATTTAACCCACCTTTACATCTCACATATAAATGGGTACTGAAAGATTGCAGATGTTAGGAGTGTGTGTTTCCAAAGTTCAGTCTTACCACAGATTGCATTAATGCAGTTTAGTTTTTACTACTATTTCAGATGTCTAAGTAATATTTCTCTGTTTGTATCTCAGTGCTTTCTGCTCCTTTGCAGTTAATTTCAGACATAATTTAATTATAAAGTACTCCTGAGTTAGGATAAAGCTCAATGTAGGCAGTAAAAGCTACCTGAAAGATCTGCAGACACTTGGATGGCTAGTCCTGAGCTTTCAACTGCCATGGCTAGGGAGCATCTTCCGCTGGTAAAGCAAAGCACAGTTCTTTACTCATTTGAACAGATGCTTCCAGAGTAAGGAACCTTTTTTGATTTTCCCATGAGTGTGTTTCAAACATTTTATTCTTTATTGGGCCTTTCAGATGTGAGAAAGAAGCTGTTAGTGGAGGATCATCAACTTGCACTTCTGCGTATTCAGAAACTTTATGTAATGTCTTTCCAAAAGGCAGATGTTTAACAATGAACATATGGGAAGACCGTTTAATCTGCTTTGTGTGTCAGCTGGTGATAGGTGAAATGAGGCACTCAAAACCACACAAGGAAGTTCTGTTATTGCAGCGAGGGGCAATGAAGCATACGTCACCTGATAGGAATGCTATAAATTGTTATTTGCACTCACGAGAAATGTAGTTAAGATTTGGCTGAGTTCTTACACTTCCTCTTAATAATAAGTATCCATGTTGCCTTATTGACCTGTAAAGCAGCACATTCAGTCAGTGGCTTAGATGAGACTTGAGGAGTACCAGTATGAAAGGAAAACACAGAGCATGTCCCTACTCTCCCTTGTCTCTGGTCTTTGTTAGGTACCATCATCACTGTTCTTAGGCAGGTGCACACCTTCCCATTTTGACTACTAGGTGTTGCACCAGCTGGAGAGGAGCTGGAATAAAGAATGTCTGGAACATGTTTCTTCAAAAGCTCACGAGCCCATCTGTGCTCTGGTATATGAGCAAATGAGGGTGATAATTGCCAGTAGTTGTAATCCTGTGTTGGCTGAGGGGGCGGAACTCTGGTGACCTTCCTGGAGAGGGAGGACTATGGAAAGGGAGCTGCTTTTCATGTTCATGTTATGCATTTTGAAGTGTCTGCAAAAACTTGGAAATTAGGAAGCTTATGAAAAGAACCGAGAATATGTACAGCATGTCAGAAGTATCCTGCATCAAGCTGTAGCTGTTAAGTGGATGCCCAGATAGATGTAAGCTGTTCAGAACTGCACAAGCATATGTTGAACTTCCCTGCAAACACACGATACTCGTCCAGTTGTCAGCTATTCTTGATCCATGGACTTTCCCATCCAATTTCTGTGTATTGAGACATCTTCAGTATGTACTCTGCCATGAAACACTTGGTATCCAGATGAATCCTTATAGTTAATTTAGACATGTCAGCATTTTAGGCATCATTTTTATATATCAAGGATTTTCTTGTTAAGATTCGTACTTTAGCATCTCAAGATAATATCTCATACTTTATATACTTAGGTAGATAGGGAATACCAGGTCATTTGTGGAACTGAAGAAGCACTTGAAACTGGTAGAAAGGTGTACCTTGGTTAGTTAGTTATTTAAGTACTAGTACAGATGTAATAGCTTTAACATGGTTTAAGTACATAAAGGCTGAAGTTTTAAGACACTGATTTAAGAAACATACTGTAGTTATATCCCTGCAAAAGTTGTGCAGACAAGTTCTGGTTTGAAATGCTTCTATTAATTGGCATTTTAAATGTCAGCTTATAATCATATTCATCTGTGAGACTTCTGTGTGATGATCTCTGACAGAGATCTGATCTTATTTATATCTGTGATAATTTCGCGTACGATTTGCCTTTTTTGTTTGTACAATCAGCTATTCTGACTTCTAGGCTAATGGAGAGTTTCTTCTGCGCATAAGGGCGTGTGGCAAGGCAAGTTACTCTGTGTTTGCAGGTGCTCTGCCTGGAGTCCTGCACTGCCAGTTTGTGCAGGACTTGTAACATTTACAGTTACTTGTAGTTCTTATTATTTCTGTAGGGTTTTCCTCCTTTCCCCACCTCCTTTGTGAGTTAAATTAAGGTTTGGATCTCTCAAACTTTACAAGAAAGGAATAATGTAATTTTTTTGTAGTGCTTTGTTTGGAGAGAATGATTTTTAAAGAAAATAGAGGTTGTTATTATTAAATCCTTGTATTGTTGATTTGTTTGCCTTGCCTATAAGGGCTGCTGTGCATGCAGGCACATGGTACCTGGTCCCAGAGTTCAGGCTGGGCTTGCGGAAAGGATTTCAACTCCTTTTCTGCAATTCTTCATTAATGTGATGAACCAGTAAGAGCACTGTTCAGCTGGTGAAAAGAAGTTTTATTCCAAGCCAAAAGGGAGCACTACCATTAAAGTCTTATGATTTCATTTCTTTCCATGATTATGCTCATACAACTTTATTGAAAAACACCAGCACCATCCTATCACCCTCCCAGTCCTAGCAGCTTTTCCATATAAACTGTACAGCTTTCCATGATTGTACCTTCTGGAACAGCACTAGAAAATCAGTTATGTGGTGGCTCAGTTCTGGCATAACTCGAAATGTTGGCTTTATTTTGGAAAATGCTGTATTTGTGTTTTTTAGAAATTACGCAGTTAACAAAAAGGAAGATGTGTTATGTAGGATTAATTATTTGATCTTATTTCCCTTAAGCCAACAGAACTAGAAGTTACCCGTTTCCAAGAGAATGCAATTGGTCTTTTCAGTATTTTTCCCCTCTCTGTTTTGTCTTTAACCTAATGATAAGCACCAAAGAGTTGTGGAAGAGATGTCGTTGCTTGTATGTGTATTTGTGTTTAAGTGTCTAATAATAAACTTAAGTTCAGTTTTCTGTTTCCCAAGCTTTGGTGGAGTTCAGATGAGAATTCAAAGCCTGAGCATGCATATCTAGCAGATCTGGAGTTCTGCATTACTCCTTGTTAGGGATGATCCTGGAGGGATGAAGTATACACGTAGGGTGTAGAAAACTCATCGAGATCCCGTGCTGATAACTGAGTTGTTAGTGATGTCAGTCCCTTTAGATTAAGCTGTCATTACAGGAGACACGGTGTCTTGGACGTTTAAATTATTAATGTATGAACTAAAATGCAACTTTTTATCCTTCTAAGAAATGCTTTCTCTTGCTGAAGTCTTGGGATAATAGAAAGCCCTAGCATAAAAAGAATCTGCAAAAGTTTTACATTTTGGAGCACGGATATGTGTGCACATACATAATTCGTAGTAGTTATCCTTGCTCTATGAAGCAGCGTTAATATTTTTTTCTTAGTGTTACATGTTATCTCAGAGTTCGGTTTCATTTTCTTTGTGGAAAAATGAATGGAGTCTATTTTCTGCCCCTTTAGAAATGTGACTGACAACTAATTCTGTGCTTTCTTTTCCTTCCTGTAGGCTGGCACCGATGCGATTATATACACTGTCCAAAAGGCATTTTGTTCTGGTCTTTGTAGTATTCTTTGTTTGTTTTGGTCTGACAGTCTTCATAGGAATAGCAGGTAAGGACGTTGTCTTTTTAAAAGATTACAGTTCTTGTATGCTTCGTCTAAACCTGGTGGTATTTACACATGTATTTAAATGCTAATGAGCTTACTGCTCCTGAGATGTCTGAGGAAGCATTACTCCTGACAGGGAGGGGGAAGTGTTTCTTCCATTTCATTTTTTCATAGGAGTACTACCTACAAGGACTTGGTATTTACAAGTGCTTTGCAGGGAGGAGTCAGTAAAATAAAACCAGTTTCATTGTAACATAATTTTTCAGCAGACTGCTACATTAATTGTTTTTCTTTGTGTTTCTGTCTGTAAAATGGTGGTGCTAATACTTGATTTCCTGTGAGGAAACTGCTAACTGTTTTTAAAGTCTTCTAAATGTTTGGGTAATAAATGCCACAGAAATAATAAATATTTTAGTAGTATAAAAATATGAACTTCAGTTGTCAAACATATATGAGCTTTGGTCTCTGGTTTCAAAGACTTTTGTTGGAGTCCTGATGTGGTCTGAGAGGCTAAGCACTTAGTGTCTGAGTACTTATCCTGGAGATCAGAGAGATTTGATCCACAAAGATGCAGTGTCACTAGGGAGTTGAAAAGCATGGGAGCCCTCTTTATTTTATGCCAGAGAGCTTTTCCAGGTATAAAACATACTTGAAAAATAAGTCAGTGTGCTGTCACAGCAGTGTTAATATACTAGTACTCTGCTGTCAGCAGAGCTTTGTCAATACAGAAGTGACAAACAGGGAGAGGGGAAGGGAGGGACTTGTACTCATTAAGCAACCCATCCCGTATATAAGAATTAATTAAGGTTGTTACCATCTTCCCCCACTTTACTGCTTACTTCCATGTCACCAAGCATGTCCAGTGTGTTCTCCTGTGCCCCTCTCTAACACTTTTTGACCTGTTTGTTGGATTGTTTCTACCTCTGCCCTGTCCTTCATTTCCTTTAGAATGAGAGGGGCTGCCCAGGCCTCTGAGTCATCTGCTCCTGCCTGCCTTGGAAAGAAGAGGGGATTAATTGGAGGCAGCTGTCTAGGCTTTTTATGCCCATCTGTGCCTTGTAGGCAGTACATTTGTCATAATAGCATTAAATAACAAAATTTGTCTGTGAAATAAAACCTTCTTTCCTGCAGTTTGATTTATTGTAGCAGCCTAAGGTCCAAATAGACTTTCAGTTCATAAATGTTAACCACTGATATTCCTACAACTTACCTAAGTATGCTGAAGGGCGTTATTTGGCCACTAAAATACCATAGAAATACTTTTACAAAAGTGCATTTGATATGAATGATAAAGGGCAAAAAATGGAATTACCTGATTTATTGTAATTTGGTTATTTGGCTTTAAAATTGAACCATATTTGTAGTTGTATATTTATACTGCCAGGTTGCCAGAAGTGAAAGTTGTTTTACATAAGATAGGCAAAAAGCAGTGCTCCTGCAAGAGAAAACTGAGCATTTAGTTCTTAATGGATATCAGAACCTGAGAGAGAGCTGTGTTGGTGTGTTGTGTTGTATCTGTGTGCAGAGTGATCTGATGATGTGGTTACCTTTGGCCCAGGGGACTTGGCTGCTGTAAGCAACACTTGGTCATCTGTACCCTGCTGGGGTACAGATCACAGGCCTTGCCTGTGATCCCCTTCAGGAACTGCCATGGCTATGGGATTCTTGTCCTTGTAAGATTGGTTTGCTGAATAGTTTTGTTGACAAAGCATGAACACCATTTATTATTATAACTTAATTATTTTTAAAAGAATGGTGTTTACCTTGGGAGGAGATCCACTGAACACTTACTGTGATGTTTTTGTGACTTTTGTTGACAGATGCTTGCTTCCTGTGAATAGAAGGAGGGGCAGTAACAGTAGAATGCTCTGTCATTAAAGGGTGCAGTCTGAGAAAAACTTACCAAACCCACTAAGTAAATGAAAGCGTGGGAGATACATCCATATTTTCCGCGCTGCCTGAATATGCCACTGCCCATAATCGACATCTCTACCTGCAGTTTGGAAAGTCTAGCAGAAGTCTTGCTTTTCATCTGAGAAAACAAGACAGTTTAATCTGTGGTGGCAGTTGTTCCTCAGTTCTTGTAACCCAAGTCAGATGCAGACTTGTTTGATCTTTTTCCCAAGTTGCACTCACTTTCTTTCCCTTGTCTCAATGGGTCTATGTTATATCTGGGGTGAGACAAGTGTAATGAAAATCCAAGGTGCAGAACTCATTTTTCTGTACCTGTGCAGTTTTCCTGTTCACCACCTCAGGGTGGTTCTTTGCTTTCAGCTGTGATTCTGATAACTGAGCAAGACTGAAAAAAGGCCAATAACAATTTAAATTAATCTCCACAGCATCGTTATGGTCAGTTGCTTAAAAAAGCTTATATATATATTGCTTGATACAGAAGTAGCAGTTAATGGCACTAGAACTTCATTGTTTATTTGGTTGCTGCTCTTAAAAATTGTGAGTGTGGTTTCTCTGTCCCAATATTGGTTCATATCTTCCAATTAAAAAAAAACTTATAAAAAAGGCCAATTCTTTTAGTTTTATCAAGAACTAATTACTGAGATATGATGACATTGTCTGTGAACAGTTACTGAAATTGAGTTATGCTTTTTAAAACAAAAAATGCCTTTCAAAAATCTGCCCTGTTTATATGTATGTGAGAACTGAAAAATTCAGTGATGCAGAACTGACTTTATAGTGGGTGGCTGTTAGTGATGTTGAACTGCAGTCCTAATATGAAATTTTGACTATGATGGGTGAAATTCATAATTTTCCCACTGTTATTAAAGTGGTTGTAGGAGCCCAAGCAGTACTACATGTTTAGAGCTGTCATGACAGGTAACCTAAAATACTTCTTGCACAGAGTGATCCCATGTTGCTTATTTATAAACTTCCTTCTTTTCCATTGTTTCTCTGCAGTAACTTTGAAGTCCATGGTCTTTGTGAAAAACTGCTTTTCTTGCATGATTTTTTTAATACTGAGCTTATGGCGGAATGTGCTGGTTTAAAAGTTAACCAGCAAGGGAAAATGAACTCAATTCAAAAGAGAGATTTATAAGTCAGAATAACAATTTATTAAAATAATGCAATAAGTACAATTATACAGACAGACAATTGGTTTTAACCCACAAAACCCAAATGTATAACCCAGCACCCTAGGGTATGAACAAGAGTGGTGTACCTTGGCCACTCCCGAGTCCAAAGCAAAGGGAGAGGGAATAAACCTGCTGGTGGGAGAGCTGCTGCAGTCTGGTCAGAAGTGGTGATTGCAGTCCAGTCGAGGGTGGTGGTCTCAGTCTAGTTGAAGGCAGTGGTCTGGAGTCTTCCTCTGGATCCCACGAGAGGTCGCAAGGCTCTGAAACTCCCAGTTATATACTCTCCAGTTCAGGCGGGAGTGCTCAGTCCCTCCCTCAGAGTAGGGAATTCCATAAAAGGGCATGCGGATGCTCAGTCCCTCTTCCATATAAGGGTATCAGAGCGGGGAATTCCATATAAGGATATCAGAGCAGGGAATTCCATAAAAGGGTACAGGAACATCTTCCCACCTTGCAGGCCTCTACTGACAGCAGTTTTTGGGAAATGGCATGGAGGCTATAGAATACACAGTTTTGGGTTACACCCATCCAGGGATGAATTGGTCCCAGCCGTTCTAACCAGGACACGGAAAGAGCATATTGTGAGGATTAATAAATTACATTAAATTGTCAGACCAAATATATAGAGGGAGAGACCATTTGGACAGCGAAATCTTACTGTGATTGGGAAGTCTCTGGTGACCAAATACAAATATGTATGTCCTTTTGTTCCTGCCTGCTTTACATCTCCTCTGTGTTTGTTCATACCCATGTATAGACACAGATCTTTTTCTACTCTTCCCTTTCACTTTTCTGGTTTAGTCCTTTCGTCTTTTGTGTATGTACAAACATGTGTGCATTCTTCTTCTTCCCAGTAGCGTGTGTTCTTCCATACCTAGGAAGGCTAAGGGGAAATTGTACCACTCTCTACAACCACCTTATCAGAGGATACACAGAATATGGGCCTAGACTTTTCTCAGGGGTGCATGATGATAGGGGGAGAGGCAACAGACACAAGCTGGGACACAAGAAGTTCCAGTTAGATATTAGGAATTTTTTCTTACCATAAAGGTGATTAAATACCGAAACAGGTTTCCCAGAGAGCTTATTAGAGTCTCTGTCCTTAGAGATGTTAAAGACTTATTTGGACATGGCCCTGAGCAACCAAATTAAACAAAAATGGACTAGATATTCTCTGGAGGTCTCTTCTAACATAAATTATGATTTGATTGCTTCCCATTTTCTGCATATAGAACTAGAGATAGGATGTGAGTGGATGGATCAGTACATGTTAAGTGTGTGCATGTCTGTATCCAGAATGATTAGAGGAATGGTTGCATAAAAGGTCTGGTATCGAGTTGAACATCTCCCACTACAATTGCACATGCAACTCTATTAAATGGATTGTCTGCTTTAGGAGAAATTGTTTATACAACTTCTATGCAGTTATTTTTATTTATGTGATGACATTCATCATGTATCATAGCCCCAGATTTCTGTAGAAAAGGAATTTACTCAGTCTGAGTAAATTGAGAACTGTTGCTAAACAAAACGTGGGTATCTTGGCTTGAACAGACCAATGCAATGAAAATCCATCTTTATCCAGAAAGTACTGTTACTGTGATCATATGGGCAAGTACTCTACACATGCATAAAAAGGCATTGACTTCTTGCACACAAATCCAATGGGATGTGTTTGCCCTGGTGCCCAAGCCTTGAGTGCAATGTGTTAGGGATGTTGTGCTCCATTTAAACTAGGTAATGGTAACAATTTGGCCATGCAAACTTTATAGTTCAATTAAACATGCTGTTTTTTCAGGTGATTTCTGCAGCCCTTGTTGAGCTTTGAGTCTCTGTAACAAAAGCGCCATTGGTGCTTGGCCAGCTTTTTCTGTAGCTGAGTACTTTCATGACTGCACTCCCATGAAAAGCTTGGGATATATTTATATAAATACCGTGTGGTTTGTTGTAGTAGAGTACACATTCAGGGCTTCTGACATGGAATTCTTGATTTATAATTTACTTCCTATTTAATCATACCTAGAAATACTATGTCAGAGTTGCTTAAAGGAACATTCAGGCCAAGTTTATAAATTATATTGAAATGTCCAAGTGATTTACCCTTCAATTTAAACATCTGAAAAGTGGGATACTATTTACCTGCTTTGCAGGCAGGGACTTTGTACAGTCTTTTGAAAACCTGTATTTACATCATTACTTACCAGTAATATGTATACTTCAATATTGTTTTCTTTTTTCCTTCTTATATATTGTGCAGGTCCTAATGTAATTGAAACTTCTGTAGCAAGAACAGACTTAAATAACAGCCTAAAGGTAAGAGTTAAGTATAGGTGGATTATATGAATGGTTTTATTTGATGTTAGTAATATTAAACATTACCCTTCTTCCCCCCAGTTATTTTAAATATTTGAACTTTTACTGGAAAACGTCTTATTGGTGCTTTCCAGTTTGAAACTGAACGTGCAGTATTGTCCTACTACTGTGTTATTTCATGAATGGCCCAGCAGCAATTTCTAGTCTGTTACTGTTGTGAGCAGGCCAGGTGGAGAATTCTAGGATGTTTCCGCACGGCAGTTTCTGATAAAGTAACATTTGAGTTTTCCCCTGGTGAATTAAGATTCTCGTAGGGGGTTCAGAAATAGAAATTGAGAACATAAACTGAAAAATGATGCAGTCAGTGGCAATTAATGATATCCCTCTTGTGATATTCCTTTCTACCATCTGGGAAGGCATATTTCTGTTTCTTGTTAATTGTTCACTGTCACGTGACCAAGACATGGGATCTGGCTTCCTAACATGAACCTTCACATTCACGTTCTTGAAACTTTCGTATTTTGGTTCTTAGTTCTTGCAATTTTTTTCTAGATAGCTCTTCACTGTCAACATAATATCTGAAGTATTTTTTGTGAAAGTGCTAAAAAGGTTTTGTTTTGGGGGTTTTTTTTAAGTAAATTTTTTTAAAATACACTGGAACATTTCTTTGTTTTTCTTCTATTAGTCACCCGTATTTGTTTGTACTGATACTGTATTATGGGTGGATTTTATTTTTTTTAAAGCATTTTTTGATTTCAAATAAGAGAAGTATTCCCTGCATGTAGGTTTTATCTGTTAATGATATCTCCCATTCTTTTGAACTGAATGTGGGATTTTTAGAAAGCCTAGTGGAAAATAGTTTTGTTTTCATAATTATAGTAGAACAAGTTTAAAACTGTAGCAGGTAAAGGGACGCAAACCTGACTTTTGATGTAAAGTGTTAAAAATTATTACTTATGTTCAGGCTAGGTCTCAGGATTTTGTTTTTCACGTCTGAACTTATCTGCTTTAGTGCTGCTGCTCTTATAGGCTTTAGGTAGTCATACCTGTCCTTGCTTCAGTGCTGTGCAAAACACATGGGCTGTTTAAGCAAATCCACTGAAAACTTCTATTTGAGCTGCTTATCATACTGTCCACAGAGTACCACATCTTAAATCTTTTCCCAAAAACATTTTCACGAACATAATTAACATGCCTTTCATCATTGTAACTACAGATACGCCATGTAACGCTGGTGCTAATCTTATGGGTTTTTTTACAGCTGAAGCCATTTAATTTAAGTTCGCCACCGCTGTCAACTTACAATCAGCAGCTGTGGCTGACCTGCGTAGTTGAGTTGGATCAGCACGATGGTGAGAATCTTACATAATTCTCAGGAAACTTGAGAATAGAAAACTTGCTATAGCAACCTGTCTATTGTATCTTTAATTTCATCTGTCACAGAGATGATCCTGTTGCTTTTTGTCTGTGGTTGGTAGATTTTTCCTCTGATGCTTTTTCTTCCCCTCCACCCCCCTCCCTCAGTAAAGACATGGACAGCACTGACTGAATTGTAAGCAACAAGTATAGGGGAATATTGTTTGTTATTTCTGTGAACACAGTAGTATCCAGATAATCTGTGTCTTTCCTTCTTCATTTTTGGGGGAATTAGATGTGTAGTCTGTAATGATATTAATTTTTCAATAAAGCTTCCCTGTATATATATGAGAAATACTGTATTAGTAATTGTTAATCTGTCAAGATTCACTACAGGGCTTGAGACTTACTGCGTAAGTATTAAAATGCTGTACTTCAGTAAAGTATAACTGAATAACTCTGAGTAATATTTGGATAACACACATTTTGAACTATATTTGGAACTCTATTTGGGATTTCATCTCTGAATGTAGCAATAGGTTGATGTTTTCTGTTTTATTTACAGTATCCCTCAAAAAGAATGTTACAATGACAGTCAAAGTACTTGGAGTGGTGAAGGATGGAAGCACACCATATGTTAATAATCAAGTTCACAATCGAACAAGATTACTCAGTTGTGCACAAGTATGTACTTGCTTAAACAAAACTCTGATGAAGTGCACTTTCTTTAAATCTGTTTGTGTGCATGTTGCTTTACATTGCAAATAAGAAGAATGTATCTGTTAAACATGTCTCGGGAAAGACTCTAGAGTATGGTTTTATCTATAATGGCAACATAGTAATGCTGACCAAGTATCTTCCTATCCATCGTTTTTTTGCTTACTTCTATGACTTGTGTCTATTACCCATTAAAGACCCTTCTTTCTTGTTAGAATTGCTCTTTGTCAGCAAAACAGTGTGTCCTGTTCAGTCACTTAAACAGGTTTAGCAATACTGAATAGATATTGTAGTAGAAGATTGGATATGGGGTTCCAGTGGGAAGAAAGTTATCCTCCAACACCTCACACAGTCTGGTTGAAATCAGCTGGCAACTATGTTCTGAAAAAGCCAAATTTTTTGCCACCTGTGAAGAAATGTTTAAGGTTTGGAGATTCTGGTGTAATTTTCTCTGAAATTTTTAAGCTTGGAAACATCCAAACTAGTTTCTCTAGATGCAAGTCCTTTAGGAAGAACATAGCTGAAGTTTTTTATGATAAGTGTATACAGTAAGTCAAGGGTTTTCTTTTTATATATATATGCACATATCTATGAAATTTGCAGAAATTAATTAACAGTGTTCCATTAGATGTAATTACCTACAGCCAGGAGAACAATATGCTTGGGTTTTCTCTTTCCTCCTGTTAACTTTTAAAAATGAGTTAGTACAAGATAGCCCCATCTCACAATCTGATGACCTAGAGTTTGACTGACAGTTATTCATATCCATCCTGGTGCTGCAAGCAGGTGCTTTCACCAGCTAAAGTGAAAAGCTAGCCTTGTTTATTGTTCAACCATTGACTTTATCAGTGACTGACTTTATCAGTTTCTTCTGTTTTGCCTTTGTATCTTTCAAGAAACTCTTGATCGGACTGATTGAGATTGGTGAGACATATAATAAATATCATCAGTATTCAACCATTTAGAAACAAATTCTCCATCCTATACTGACAGTGCATATTCTGGAATAATTTGAAGACTTCAACATGCTATTCTCTACTGTATGTGTTCACAGAAATGCAGTGAAATCATTGTTGCTCACCTTGGCTACCTGAACTACACTCAGTACAACATATTTGTTAGCTTTGAAGATCTAAACAAGTTAACATACACTATCCAGAATATTACTTTCACAGTAAGTATAAAGTTTTATACTAGTAAAACAAGTCTCTTTAATGCTGTAGAGGTGTGCTTTGACTGTAACAACCAAGTGTCTGATTTTTGAAGAGAAATATAAAAATGCATTATAATTAATTTTTCTGTCACTACTGATGTCAGAATTATTGTAGCATTTACTGTTCATAAGAGTCTAGACCAATTTTTTCACCTCTATAGGGAAAGATTTTTCTCTCAGAACTGCTGATGCTGTTTTTTGTAACAAATAAATTTGGTCTTAACTCCTGGCAGATATTTTCAATAATAGACAAACTAGACTAGAACATTCAGTTTTCTGCATTTGCTTATAGAGATGTTGCCTTTCTGAAGCATGGTATCTTTTTCAGCTTTTCCAGGAGATTTATCTGAATTAGCAAAATTTTCCAGACTTCACAAAAGCATGGGCTAGAAAGACTTAACAAACTCAAAGAAAAATGAAGTTTTTTTTTTTTAATGATTGTGCTTATGAGGAAGAGAAAAATGGTGTTTATTTTCAGCTAAAATAATCAGGCTACTAAACTAATTCACTAAAATAATCCCCGGTGAAATAATTATCTCAGTACATAGTTCTAAAAACTGCTTATAAAACACATCATCAGTGTGTGTTGATTGCCTCCAGAAAGAAATTTGCACTGGGAGAAAATGGAACTAAACCAAGTTTATAATACATGTTACTATGCTGTATTCTACCTGTATATAGCATTTGGAATGTCAGAGCAGGTAGCAAGCAAAAATCTTACTGTAAAGCAAAAATGTTTTTTATATGCTAAATTAACTTTCTAAATATTAATATTTGTAATATTCTAGTGCATAAAGCACATCATTAAAAATAAACTCTAAGGGGAAAAAAACGCTAAGCTCACAAACCATTTGTTTAGTTCCAAATTTCAAACAGGACAAAGTGTTGGGACATTTGTAGTTGTACAGTTTATTATCTTGCTTTGCAGGCTGCCGTTAAGGCAGACCTGTGTGCAACCCCAAAAAAACCTCTAACCCAAAGCCCCACTTTCCTGCAGCAACTGAAATTATCAAATTTATTTCATTATTACAATTGTTTATGATGACCTCAGTTGAAATCATAGATTGCCTTTTGTATAATAGGATTCTCTACATATAATTTTCATTTTGCATTTACAGTTTAAAATGAAAGGTAAAACTTCTTGTTCACATGAGCAGAGCATGTGTTGTACCAGGGAGTTTACATTTCAAATATGGCTTCAAAACAGAAGCATGCCAGGTATGAGATAAATTGTTGACAGAGTAGAGTTTTTGCAAACTGACATGTTTGTGCCCTTCTAGTAATTAGAGGAGAAGGAGCTTTTCCCCCAACCTATGAAAAGATTTCTATATTTCTAGTAAGCTCATTTATTCTTCCTTTATGTGATTTTCTTTTTTTCCGCTTCTGAGACAAGTGAGCAAGCTTTAAGAAAACAAACCTCTTATGGGAAGCACCCCTGCACCTTATTGATCTCTTCATAGTCAATTTATGCAACTGACCTTGGTAATAAAGAACATCATACTGGATTTACTCATTTATTGGTATTAAAACTTTGAATGAAAATGCCATTTAAATCAATGAAGAAAATATCCTTTTAGTCCTGAGAATTGCTTTAACGTATGTCAGCACTGAGTATGTTACAAAGTGGAAGGATAAAAGAGAAGCAAGGCTATTAGGCTGCTTTGCTTATCTTTTCATCAGATAGTGCTGTGGGTACGAATTTGTCTTTGTGAAATTTGGCTATACCTTTACATTTTAAAAAGCCTGAGAACTTTCCAGTATCTGCATAAAGTGCTAATTATCAATGCCATACATACTGTGTCAAAACATCATTCATTGGGCTCTTTTCCTTTTATTTTCTTCTAGTGGAAGACCTACAATCCAACTTTTTCACAAGTGGAAATATGGTTCCGATTTGTCTTTGTAGTTCTTACTTTTATGGTCACGGTAAGATTTTGTTTCAGTTTTTCTGGAGTATATTATGTAGGCAGCTGATAACACTGCTCTGTAGTGCTGTGTAAGCCCAGGCAGCTGAGTTGATGCATCTCTGAATGGATGTAAAAAATGTTTCTGAAATACTTATGTAGTTGCTGCTTTTATGTTTTTACAAGTGGTATTGAAGGGACAGTAAGAAATAATAAATGGGAAAACTTGCTTTTCTAAACTCTGATTTTGGATTAACCAGAAAGAATTTTGCTTAAACAGAGGAAGTTGTGATTTTAATTAATGGCCAGTCTTCGCAAATGAAGATTTTGGGAAAGGTCTTTTACCTTTCAAGCCTGCGCAATGGATTTTTTAGGTGAGACACAGCATGCGCTGAACTGAACCCACCCTTTAATCCTAAGGTTCATCTGCCGGGGCCAAGCAAGCTTGGACAATGGCAGTGAGGTCCTCAGGACGTAGGTTTGTTTAGAGTGACCTTCTCATAGATGGATGGCCTCACAGGGCTAACGAGCTCCATCTGCCCGGGGGACTGGGAATTGAACCTGGGTCGCAGCAGTGAGAGTCCCGCATGCTAACCACTAGATTAGACGCTAGAAAAAGTATTTTTTTGCAGTACAGGTAGGCTCAGACTTTGGAATAGGATGGCCAGAGTGTGGGCTGTTTGTGTCTGAAAATGAGCAAAACATCAATATGACCTTGATCTAACTTTAAAGATATCACTGCCTTGAGTGTGAGGATGAGCCAGATGACCTCCAGAGACGCCTTACGATCTAAATTATGCTATGATTTAGATTATCTCTCCTTTCCAACCTGGTTTGGCCCTGGAAAAGAAGTATTTGGGAAAAAAAAAACAAAATAAGATCTAAAATGTTGAATTTTCAGAGTAGGGACACCAAAGTACTGCACACTTGCATAACATTTTTCTCACATAGATGATGTCACTCAGCAGGTAACTGTGAATATAAAATGCAAGCTGCTTTTTTAAAAAGTCAGTTTAGGTGGAACTTGATGATAGTGTGTGACCAGTACTACCTGGTTTACTTCTCACTTTCCTTGAGAAATTATGTAATTTGCATTGGGGTCCGCCAACAAACTTGAAGTAGAGCCTAGCAGACCTGGCTCATGTTTTACTGTGTTCTCAGAGGCAAAGACCTCATGAAGTAGCCTTTGCAATGTGCTCTTAACTCTGGTTAAACCATTAAGGCTGTATCCTTTCCTTACAAATTGTTGTTTTTGTTGTTTTATAGTGTCTGTTTGCACATTCTCTGCGGAAATTCTCCATGAGAGACTGGGGTATTGAACAGAAATGGATGTCCATCCTACTTCCTCTCTTGCTACTTTACAATGGTACTTGTATCTGGAATTTTTCAAAAAGTTCCTTTTTAAAAAAAAAATAGAAAAATTGACAAATGAGAGAGAGAGAGGCAAAATGGAATTCCTCCTTGAACTTATAAGCAACTGTTTATAAGGCTTCAGAAAACTAAATTAAAAAATCTTAACAACCCTTTTCAAGTGTAGCAAATTCAAGGCCATAACGAGTAGGTGGATTTCATTCTTTTCAGTCACATCAATGTCAACTATTTGTTTAACACTGATTGGAATAGGTACCTACCATACTGAACCTTTCATTTTCTGTTCATCTGCTAAGTCTTACTTCTTCATTTTTCAGATACTCACACTTCAGTTAAAAATGGAGGCTACTTTTAGTCCAGGAAAACACATAAAATTCTAGCACTTTCTAGCAGTACTAAAAGAATATTTGCATTTTAATCATTGTGTGATAATTTTTAGGTCATCACTATTAACAGTGGTTTAGTAGGAAGTCTAATAAAACTTGAAATCTTTTAGAAATGTTGGCAACCATTTGAGATTATTTCTACAGCACAGAGGATTGCTGCTGCAGGCACCATTTTCTTTATTAATTTCTTTAAGATAAAGTGAACTTCAATTTCATTTACTGGTGTAATTTGAAAAATCTAGGGGTTTTTGTTCCTCTGAAGATACGTTCTGCTTTACTTTTTATAATGAAAGGTTTTCTTCTCTCTGTTTAACTTTTTTTTTTCTTATTTATTTTACAGATCCATTTTTCCCCCTTTCTTTTCTGGTCAACAGCTGGTTTCCTGGAATGCTGGATGATCTATTCCAGTCACTGTTTCTGTGTGCATTGTTGTTGTTCTGGCTTTGTGTCTACCATGGTATAAGAGTACAGGTAAGGGTGCACCAGTATCTACTACTAACTGAGAAGATGGTACTTGTTTTTTTCAGTTCTCTCAAAAGGTGACAAAAATGAAACGAAATATTTTAAAGAGAGACGCTTATTTTATTCATAAAGTACAATGTGACATATGAAGCTTTGGAGTTAAAATGATTTATGGTGAAGTAGATTATCTTGATTCCACCAAGTCTAAATGAAATAGATGGGACAGTCTTCAGAATCATGATGCCATTATGCTTTTTCTTGCTTGAAGAGTTTTGTTATTCTATGTGGTAGTTGATTGTTTTTTTAAACTAGTTTAAAATTCTGCTTAGGAGAAATATGAATTCTGGAGCATGTTCCTTTATTTGCATTATCAGTGAAATATGTGGGACCTTATAAATAGGATGCTCCAACTCTACTGCATCTTATTAACACAAATGATGATACGATTTTATGTCTTCTCTAAATCACCTGTGCAGGATAAAAATGCAGAAGATGAGTGTTTTAATCTAGTTCACGTTGAGTGAAACAAAGATGACAGTTATTTTATTTTGTCAAGAATGAATAAAATCTCAAATGTAGTTCACTTCTTCACCGCAGTATTGTTTTCTCTACAGGGGGAAAGGAAGTGCTTAACTTTCTATCTGCCCAAATTCTTTATTGTTGGACTTTTGTGGCTGGCCTCTGTTACACTGGGAATATGGCAAACGTAAGTAATTTAAAATTTAGTGCAGAAGTATGAGCTGAGACTGTTCAAGAATGAGAAGGTTGTTTATAACTAGTGGTAGAAAAATGCATTTTCTAAAAAACAAATGGGGAGATTAGACATGATTACAATTTAAATCCTCCATATTTCTTCCAAATTGGGTTATGAAACGAGAATGTTATATACAGTAAATTGTCACGACTGCATTCAAATTAATGGCATTGCACCAACTTATATGGCGAAAACCTTTATAGTAACTTTAAACCTTTTCTTTTGAGTGGGTTTCTTGGTCAGTATGTCTTTTTGACCTTGTCTGGAATGGTGCACATACCAGTTTTTAATTTTGAATATTTTCTAGTGTTAATGAAGTACATGATCCTACATATCAATACAGGGTTGACACAGGCAATTTCCAGGTAAGTAAAAAATATTTTCTTGCTATTAAATTGTCAGGTAGAGTTAGGCAATACAAGGAGATGGGGTTTGTTCTTCTATAAAAATCTATAACACAATTTAGAAAATAGAAAATGCTGGTCAAATGGTCTTACTCTGACTAGAGTATTTTTAATTTTGCGTTAGATAGATGCATAGACCATATTGAGCTCCATATTGAGAAGGGTAATTTGTCCTGCAAATCTGGACTCAACACCACAAGACTCATGACTGTTGAAATTGAAAGAAAAATTTTTAAGCCTCTTATTAAGTCAACTTTGTATATCTTTACTCCTGCCAAGGTCCACTGTCCTGGTAAATTTCAGGCTTTCTTGTTGTAAAGGAAGATCTCATGTACATGGGTCCTTGTATTGTTCTTGGGAGCCGTGTTTTTAGAAAATCATGGTGATTCAGCTCACTGTGAATTTGGTGAAAAATGCTGGTTTCTATGAAATATCCTTTACATTCCCAAAAATTCAACCTGGATTCGACCATCCTCATTTCATGAACCAGCTTTTCCTGCATAAATGGACCATTCTATGTTGTGCTTTGGGAAATAATGATTTCTACTGAGGGAAGAAGGAATAGACCAAATGTCATTAAATAATAAAACCTAACACTTTTCTTATAGGGAATGAAAATCTTCTTCCTTGTGGTGGCAACCACATACATTCTCTACCTTTTGTTCCTGATAGTGAGGGCATGCTCAGAACTTCGAAACATGCCTTATGTTGGTAAGGAATATTTTTTTTTTATTCTTCCCCAAACAGGCTTGTTTCTCCTAGATGTAGGTGTAAATTCACTAATAACAACTTTTCTCAATCTTTTTCAGATCTCAGGTTAAAATTCTTGACTGCATTAACATTTGTAGTGCTTGTTATTAGGTAAGGTTTTTCAAAGTACCTTCCTCAGAATTGTAACTTTTATAACCTTTTTTTCAGAGCTTTGAGTACATTTCGTAGATAATGGAATTGTCAATGAAACTGAAGACTGTCTTTAATATGGCTGTTGTGGCAAGCATTTTTATTTTTTTAACCTTTCTTGAGGCTTTTTGAGCTAAGTTTATATTATTGGTATTACCATGGCAATACACTGCAAGATTTAGAGGTTCACTTAGCAGAGATGTTTACTGCTGAGTGGTCTGCAAATGCACCATTCCTCTCTTCTGGAGTTTTGTAAACGTCACTTAGTCTAAGCAGAAGTCTACAATTAGTTTCTTAGATTATCGTTAATATCTTTCTCCCCCACTCCAAGCTGTTACTTGGATTGTATGTAGTGGATGAAATCTGAGGGGTTTTTCCACTTTACTCAGGTGACTGCTGACTTTTCATCACAAAATAACCCTTCTTAATTTAGAACTATGAAAGCAAGTCTATTTTAAAATAAACGGTCAGCATGTTGACATAATTATTTTCTCATATACTCTTCTATCAACCTACTATTTCAATTTTGCGTTTTAAAGACAGAGTGCACCTATGTGTTTTATTTTTTTTCCCCACAGCATTGTTATACTCTACCTACGCTTTGGAGCACAGGTTCTACAGGATAACTTTGTTGCTGAGCTGTCGACTCATTATCAAAATTATATCCTTGTGTTGTGATACTGCTCAAGTAGGAATGTTAAGCTGTTTTCATGCAGAAGGTACTTCAAAATGATGTACCTAAGACTGAGACCTTTGACTTTTAGGTGGACTTTTGCAGTTAAGTCTGTTTTGTTCAAGGTTTTATGTCAGCATTTTGTAATGACTCCTTGTAAAGATTATGAGCTAGACAGTCTCAGTCTAATTTGTTCACATCACATGAATCACAACTGCTTTTGATACTCTTCAAAAGGAATGAAGGCTTAGATATGCATGCCTGGTGCATATCAAAGTCATTTTAATTAGATATTATGACAAATTTGGCTGCATTTGCTGCCTCAGTTGTTTTCTATGTACCTATCAGTCAGCATGGGGCATACTAAAATATGAGAAATTAATAGTTTAGAAGTCACTGTTTGCATATTGGTCCAAGTCTACATGTGGTACAGGTCATAGCAGAGAATTTAAGTGACTTGAGAGAGACTATTTCTGATGTCTGTTGACAAAGGATTACAACCTGTATTCCTGACCTGAACCATGAGATCCCAGTTCATTGTACTTTCTGAAACTGCCTGTGTGACTGCAGCTGCTCTGGTTAATGATAAGCTTAGATATGTGTTGAGAGGTAGTAGAAAACAATACATAAAGCCTTTAGTATTTTCCTAAAAGCATGGCAAGAAACCATCTTCAGAGTTCTATCTACAGATAGTCCTTTCTCCTTCCTTCCTAATTACTGTGCCAAGGAGGAACTTTTAAACTTTTAAAACACCTGAACACCCCCACTTACTCAGCTTTCTTTAGCACTGAAGGCAGAACCATTTGACTGACCATGCACTCCACTGCTTGAGTAGACCATACCTCAGCAAATGTTACTTGTGTTAAAGCGTTGTTTTCAGTGGGAGCTTTAGCTTGAAATAGCTTGAGTACATAAGTTATCATTGAAAATAAAACAGGCAGTATTGTTTAGCCATTCATGCTCTCAAACCTCAGTAAGGTAAACATTCTTTCCATTGAAACAGCTTGTATATGGATTGGGTCTTATTTCCAAAGTTAATGTGTATGGAACTATATTGAGTAATATCCTTGACACTTACTACCAGCAGAATTCTTATCATTTTATGGTTTACTGAACTTTTATCTCTACACATTAGCCTTCGTGTATTCCCCCTCGAAGAATGCACTATATGGTAAGTGTAAGCCGTTGTCTGGCGAACTTGTATGACAAGACCTGCCGTATTAGCAGATACTGTGCAATCTCTTTATATTTTGATTGTCTCGTTACTATTCCAATTTCTTTTGAGTTAACATAAGCAGAAGCTGCACTGCTCCTGAGCAAATTAGGAACACATAAAATGTAATAACTGATGAGCTAGGCTTGAATTCTTATGCACTTAGATCAAGCGTATAGTCAGTATGACGTTTGCATGTAATGCACCAACTTTTGAACTGACTCACACACAGCCCTTAAGGCACAATATTACTTCATTTGTACTTTGTTCTAATGAAAGTTTATATATTGGTATGCTGGCTAACTGGACTCTGAAATCAGTAACATGCTGTTGGAAAAGTAGGAGTGAAGCTGATCTCTAATATGAAAGGAATTTTGGAGAACTTGCTATGGGGAGGGCTGCACAGGACCCATGTTAAAGGAGATAAAGGATTGAACCAGTAGCACTTCTGCTTTTGCATTCCTATGTAGAGGATACAGTCTGACTTACAGGATGATTATAAAGCAGTTCTCTCTCTAACAGATAAAGATCTTTAAAATAAATATTTGTACTGAGTCCATTCTCTGCTTTAAGCATTGAGTTCATGATATAGAACTATGGAACAGCCAAGGCTGGAAGGGACCTGGAAAGATCATGCAGTCCAGCCTTTCATGGGAAAGGAAGCCTAGATGAGATTATCTAGTGGCCAGTCATATCTTGCATGCTGAGAGCATGCAGGGGGAAGGCACTAAATGGTGGAGCTGGTCCTTTCTCTAGATTTTTAGAGTTGAGATGGATGGAACTGTTACAAAAAATGCTATTTTTCCATTAAGAATGGAAAAAGAACTGGCTGGATGAGGGTTGCAAGAAATAGTTGTTTGTAGACGGTAGAAAGTAAAAGGCTGCCAGGAAAAAAATGTTATGGCAAATTGCTAAATTGAATTCTACTTGCATATAACTATGAACTGCAGCTAAGCAGCACAGATTGTGCAAGAAATGAAGGCCTTAAAACAAGGTAGAGGGAATTGTCATAGCTGGTGGAAAGTATGTGTTTCTTTTCATTTCACTATAAAGGTACAAGTCCTTCCTTCGTCTCTTACAAGGATGAAAAGTATCTAGATAATCACTGACTTACAGTCAAGGGATTCTAATTTTGGTCTACTATATTTGTAGCTTAGAAATAACCAAAACCACAAGTCTGTGCTTTTTAAATATATACAAACTTTGATAAAGAATAATGAACTCTGAATTAATTTATGTGCAAATTGAAATAAAATGACATAGGAAGCTGCATAAGGAAGGAAATCAGCTTATACAACATGGAGAATATCTATCTAAAACTGAGATAATTTGTCATCTCCTTCACTCTTAATATCCTGACAATGTGGCTGAAGGGTGGAGAATTTAAAGGAGAGAATTCCTGTTTGGATGTAGTTTTGTTGAATTGTAATTGTGACTGCCTTGGAAGTTGTTGTGTCTGTTGCTACAGTGCTGTGTTAGAACTAGTCACATTTCTACATTTAACACACTAAATTAACCCTTATTTGTATTTTCCAGAATCACAGTTGAAAGACAATCCTGCTTTTTCTATGCTGAATGATTCAGATGATGATGTGATTTATGGGTAAGATTATAAAATACTATGCAGAGTTACTTCTGGTGTGTATATTATTTTTGTAATGTTCTTTTCCATATTCATTACATAAGTGCATGATTTGTTAGTGAAAGTATTCTGCCTAAAGAACAGAAATGAAACAGAAATGCAGTGAGAATGCATGTTGTTTTTTCTTTTCTTTGGTTTCTAAAAGGGATTGCCATGGCACTGATACAAACAGGTAAGAAAGTATTATGATGCTGGTAGGTCATGGAGTGACGGCAGCAAGAGCTGTGAAAGGAAAGGGCTTCCTTTTTACACTGGGAAGGACAGCAGGAGTCACGTGGAGTTAGCAAAGAGGCATCTCATATGTAAATGCTTCAGGGAAGGAGAATGGTGCTTCTTAAGTGTCCAGCACTTTCTGAATTAAGAATAGCCAAGTCTAGCAAAATTTCCTTGACTTATGTGAGTTTATGTAATATGAGAATTATAATAGCACTTGAAACCCATCCCAGTCAGGTTTGGCTCTGTGCTGGACACTGAAACACACTTGTTATCTGCCCTTGATTTTTCACCTCTTACCAAAGATATTGAAGTGGCTGGAACTGTGAATGGGACCAACGCTGCACTAACCTGAACAAGTTCATCCATTGCCTGGGCTAGCTTGCCTTTGGTTAGTTAGAGGAGTAGTGATAGTGCCAGCTTGCTTCTATACAAATCTGTGTGAAAAGTGGCTTGTAGTTACTGGAATAACTTTTATAACACATTGTCCTCTGGAGAAAATTCATATATGTTGTTCATATCTCCCACAAGGAAGGAAAACAGATACCAGCTTCTTATCCAAGTAACATAATGTAGTTTAGAACTTTCCTGTTTATTTTCAACTTCCTATCTGAACACCATATTCAGAAGTTTCAACAAGTATCTGTTTCACAGGAGTGACTATGAAGAAATGCCACTTCAGAACGGCCAAGCTATTAGAGCCAAGTATAAAGAGGAATCAGACAGTGATTGATTGATTGATTGATTTTGATGCAGACAGACTTGTTCAGCTGGAATTAAGCCAATTTTGAAGTTTTCCTAGATGGACATCTTCCTTGGCTTCCTTACAGTCTGCGGTCATTTTAACACCAACTCCCGGGAAGGACATCCTGCTTCTGTTTCTGTTTACAGAGTTAAAACTGAGAACACGAATGCATGAAATGGTTGGGGTGAAAACTTAAGAAGCCAAAATTTTTACATGTCTTATAAAATGCTTGATAGCAGGATGTCTGTGAACTAAAATCTTTAAGTCTATTTCCATTTCAAAGTCTCGCGAATTATATACTGAGTTGCAAATTGCTTCCTTGCTACTTGGTTTTGGTGGGTTTTGTTTGTTTTTTGGGGTTTTTTTTAGGATGATGTACAGCATACTGCCATTCATCTGTTATATTTGCATTAGCTGCTTTGTATATTATCCACTGCTGTATGAAGTTTCTCATTTCCCTTTCAATTTTCTACCTTAGTCTTTTGAGCTGGAGGCAGGGAATGAACTAGTCTTTTTTTTTTTAATTAATACAAGAAAACACAAGCTTTCTTTTCTTCCTTTGAATAAGTGATACAGACTTAAGACCATTTTTTAATAAGTTTACTGGATTTGTAGGCGCAAGATAGTCAAGTTCTAGTGAGCCAAAATAGTCCCAGTGGTGCAAAATTATTTGTATAATGTATGTTTCCTGACATCCTTTACTGCTACAACAGAAGTGTCTGTATTGGTTTTTTTTAGAACAGCCCTTTCAAATTGAAATATTTCAGCAACAGCAAATCTCAGAAAGAAGACTGTACTTTTCTTCTTGCTCTTTCTGTATGCTGGAGGAGACTTGCACTTACAGAGAATACAGTATGAAAGTTTCATGGGTAATTGCAATTTCAAATTTCCAAACATTTCACTTTTAGAGATTTTTTTGCTACATCAGAATTTTTCCTTAAGTTGTATTAGGGAATAGTTAATCTACATCCTAGGAACAACTGTGGTTGCTCATGTATTGAGTGAGCCTGAGAGTTAGCTTGTGAGCATGTTCTGTGCATAGTTCAGCTGCTTTGTCATACCACAGTCACCACCTGTACTGAGGGGAACTTTTTTAGCACATTTTGTGATTATCTGTATTCCAGTCTGTGCTGAAACAAAGTTATATAGGAATTAAGTATTCCATGTACAATGCTGCTGCTCTATTTAGAAGTTGGTTTTCTCCTACACTACTGTTCAGTTCTTTATTTAAGTGGGTGCTGTTTGTTTTTTATAACTGCTTTTGTTCTCAGATACTTGGCCTGTCTAAAAGTATCTCTTTTTCTTATGGATTCGTAACTGAGATTTACTCCTGTAAAATTTCTCTGCCCTGCTGCTGCAGAAGGCTCTCAAAAGCACTGTTCATGTATTAGAATATGGTGCTGGGTTGCACTAGGAAATTGTGCTCATCGCTGAAGTATTTAAAGCAGAATAGTGCAATGAAGTGCAATGAAGTCCTGCTAGACTTGCTGAATCATATTGGGGAAAAATAGATTTGTTCTGCTTTGATGCAACAACTGCTCTAGACCATTCCCATTGCAGTAACCTTTTGGTTCAAGATCATGAAGGGGAGACTTCACAGGGCAGCAATTCACTTAGGGTGGACCAAAGGAACTGCTTCATGTGGTTGCATCCTTGTTATCATAGAATAGTTCAGATTAAATCAGTGCTCTGCTAAAGACATGTACTGAGACCTTGTGTGTGTGTGTGTGTGAGAGAGAGAGAGAGAGAGAGAGAGAGAAAACTTTCTACAATTATATAGAGCTATGAAATTTTTGAGAGTATCTGAAATTTAAAACTTTCTGTGCCAGGGATCGTTTATTTGTTAGAAGCCAAAGCACTGCTGTATGGCAAAAGCAAGGAAACTGCTGGGGAAGATGAGGTTTTCCCCTTTAATTTCTTAATTGGTGTTACTTCAGAAGAACATATAGGAAAACATTCAAGAAGTATTTCAAGTTATGGGTGGTTTTCTTTCCAGTGAACTATTGTAAGCTCTTCCTCCAGCACTTCCTTTTAGACTTTTTTTAACAAGTATGGGAGATGCTCTGTATCCTAAAATTGGAGAGCCCATTCTCATTTTTACTCTTCCTGAGGCCTACAGCTATTTGAATTTGCTGAGTCAGGTTTGGGAGCCAACTTGGATTGTTTACATACCCCAAATCCTTTTGAGTTCCATTAGAGTAACAGTGGGTACAGAAATAGGTCTTCAAAAACTGATATTTACACGATACTTATATATTCAGATATTTTTTCTCTGATACTGTTTAATTCTCTCCTACATTGTTCTGAAGAGAGAGAATTTGACCGATGTGCAAAGTACACTAATGTTTCTTGTACAGTCTGAACTGGTTGTTACAGTTAACTCTGAAATAGCGTCATGCTTTGGGATTTCATTAACTAAAGAATGTATTTATAATCTAAGTTTGAGATTATTTTTTTCTAAGCTGTTCTCAGCCCATTTCTCTCGCTGTTTTGTTTGCATTAACTTTACTACATCACTACATTCAAAGTGGCAATAGAAAAGTGAAGAATGGGAAATTGTGCTTAAAGCAAGTTTCTCACTATGAAAATAGTGAGAAAATAGTTTCCGTGTTAATTTTTAGAGATTCTATTTAAGCAATGTTTGCCATGCCAATTAGCTTTATATTTTGAAAGTGCTAGTGTTATGGTAAGCTTGGTTGAAGCACTGTCGCATCAAATTCAATTTACAGTAAGATGACAAAAGCAGTGAAGCAGATAAAGAACTAGTTTTGGTAACAAGAAATCTCAGTTTGACTCCTTGTATTTCCATGATTGGAAAGCAGAGATGGTATTTGAAGAATGCTACAATATGGATTGAAAACAGCTTGGAAATAGGTGGTATAAATTCACCTCTGAGTATTGTAACCTAAGGGTGAAACAGAAGAAATCTGGGTAAGAAACTAGCCAGGCTTTCCTTTCACTACTGCTAAAGGAATTCTCTCCATCACGAGTGGAACTGTATAAAACGAGAAAAGTACACAAAAAGGCCCACAGCATCCAGTGATCCTGCTCTAAGGAGAGGCTATTTATTAAATAACTGCAAGACTTTCACCTGCACAATGATCACAAGGGACTTTTAAGAATCAATCAAGTGTGAGCCATTCATAGCAACTATTTTCTGTAGTATTTGCTTTAAAAATACAGTTGGTGTTAGAATTGGAATTGGTTGGAAACTTTCCTACAAGTGGCAAAGAAGAGGAAGCCTAAGGCTTAACACCGGTGAGACACAACTAGTGCATTGAACCTCTGGTAACAATACTGGGGAGAATGGTTCCAGCTAGGAAAGAATTTGATCTGTTGTCTCTGAGCCAAATGACAACTTTTTAACCATAGTTTCCCCACCTATTTCCTTTTGCTTATGCCAGTAATAACATTTGCATTACTGTAAAACTTTTTTTAGAAGTTTGTAAATATGTAAAATGAAAATATGGAAAAATTGTGTACCAAAATGGTATAAAAATGTGTAAGATAAATGCTCTGTTTAATGAGAAGCTGTAATTAAATGCTGCTTTGAGAAAGTGTGCATGAGGACGTGTTAAATATTCTGTGTATCCAGAAGTTGTACTGGTAACAGCAAATATCCATTTATGTTGTAAAACTTCATGCTAATATGGAAAATGAAGGAAAACTGAATATTTTACTTCAAGTTTCTTGGAAGAATTCATGTGCATAATCATTGTTAAATATGTTCATAATAAAGTTTTATACCTTTATATTGTGTTTTGGTTTTATTTTCCTTCTAGTGAGTTTTACTTTCCTTCTCGTGAACTGTACCATTTTTGTGACTTACACATATTTTCAGTTTACATGCATTTTCTCACACATATTTAAATTTGGTTAATTGCATAAGGATGGGATCCAAGAGGATGTGTCAGCACAGATGTTTTCTGTTGTTTGTTGGGGTTTTTTTGTATTTTACCCTGCCTGGACTTGAAGGTGGAAGGTGGAAGGACAGGTTGCTAATTTCCCTAAATACGTTAGCCAGGTTTACAAAGAGGACCTGGCATTTTCAAATGGCTTCACAGTGGCTTTGCAAAGCCTGCTGAGGTCACGCTGGCAGTGAGAATCCCCCTGGTGAGTATTGGTGCCAGCGATAAAAAAAGGTTTAGAGATGGTGAAGATGCTGATGTCATTCTTCAACTTCTTACAGCTCTGTATCTTCCAAAAGGATGCTCATAGCTGATAAGACTGCAAGTGATCAGCACATCACTCTCTGTTTGGGGTGGTGCCATTCTTTAGATACTGAAATCTCACCGTGTGCTGAATAAAACAGCCACAAATTTCCCTGCACAAACGGATATGCAACCTAGTCCTGCTTTATTATCAGCTATGGTAGTGCTTATTTACTAGCAGCAGTTAATCCTGAAGCCATCTCCTTTAGGTTTTAGTTAACATAGTGGTGGAAGACAGGTCATACTCGTGGCAGTGACAGTAAATGTCTGCCCCCTTCCTCCTCCTCCCCTCCAGATCAGGGCTGCCATGTCCCCGATTTCTATAAGTGTAGGAATATGAAGAGCCACAGCAGTAAGAGAGAGACAGGAACCAGAGAGAGACTTTATAAGTACCTTCCTGAACACTCCAGTCCACAGTAATTAATAATTTTTCTTGAGGCCAATTAATTACCTAGAACAAGGACTCTGCAAGCTCATTACGTGAATGCTTTACTTTGGCACGGAGATAAGCTGGCCAGCAGTCTCTGAAAAAAGTGATTGAAACTAAGGTGTTTGAAGATATTTAAAATTTAAAAATCAGTTACTGTAGAACACTGAAACTGTAATATACAGTGGCTATACAATTTTACAGAAAAGCCCTATCTTAATTCATGGGAGGGGGACAACACCACCCAAAAAACTCACAACCTCTACATCCCTTTCTGTAGTCCTAAAACTGTTATAATGGAAGTATTGGTTATTGCTCACATATAAAACTATCTATAAAACTGTCTACCTTTCTGTAGCACAACTTCTATTTTAATACAACAGCGTTTGCCTCCCATACAACCTTTACACTGACAACCATCTCAAATGGTTTTTTTTCTGCAGCTCAGCACATGCATGAACCAACAAAAAGCAAAAAAATCCAGGGATTTCTTATTATTAACATGAACAAATGACTAATGTTTGAATGGCTTCACCAAGAAGCAAATATTGACAGAGTTTTGTTTCTAGTCAAACCCATGCTAAGCGCTCTCTGCTATGGAAATGTAGGTGCATACTCCTCAGGTTGAGGTATATACACTCTGTATAGGTCTACAGCACTCACTAGGACATACGTGAGAATAATGAAGTGGTTTATCATGAAGGAGATGTGTTTACAGAGATGTTTTGAAACTGATAAGTTATATCCTCCACTGTAATTGGAATTTTCAGTATTACATCTTTCCAGATCATTGAAACATACTGTTGTATCAGCTGTCATCTCACTCTAAACCACTTTAGGTGAGAGCCAGTCTGAAAACATCGGAAAGAGCTTTCTAAGCAGAAGGTGGCTCAAACTGACCCAAGAATACTCTCCCACAAGTGCTTTGTAATTCTTTCACCTTCACTAGCAGTGAGCTACTGCTTACAGAAGCAGCATAGCAGTTCACAGAGGCTTCCTGACATTCATAGCATGCTCCCATTTCTTTAATTGGCTGACAAAACCTTATCCAAGCCTGAAAACTTGTTTTACTTGTTAATCCTCTGCAACTTTACTCTAGAAGGCAGGAGACTTATTCACACATTATTTAGTCACCTTGCCTCAGGGCAGTTTCTTCCCCTTTCAGAAAGTATCATGTTTCACTAAATACCAGAACTCGGTCACACTCGCTCTCAGCAAAATCAACATGGATGGTAGCAAGTAAGTTCAAGACCTACTTGACACATGTAACTGGCTGCAGAAGTGAACCAGGGAACTGAGGACTTCTAGGATGTGAAAAATTTCTTATCTGTCTTTGTTCAGTGAAGATAGTTATTTCTGTTATCATTCCATGCCCTAAACACCATACAGTCAGATTAAACAGGTCCCAAAAATGCAGTCAAGTTACTTTCTGATAAACATAATCTAATTTTCTTGCAACTTTGTAGTGACTTTGGCAAATTTATGAAAGTGCTTTGTATTCTGATATGTACATCAACTACCTTGAAGAGAATTAACAGAACTGAAACTTTTTTTCAATAACAAAGTTTAAATGAGTCACACCAATGGTTATGAATTTCAATAATTTAATGCTAACCAAGAGTACAAAGTGTGAAAGTGAGTGTCTCATTTATATTGGTCTTAAAAAAGAAATCTAGAGAAAGTGTTTACAATGCAGCAGATTTCAGTATTAGCACCTTGAAGAGAAGTTTTGAAGTGATAAGAAAGTATAGAAACACTGGTAGGATACTAGGTACAAACATAAACCATGTAACAGCATGTTCTCATATTTCTACGTTTGAAGAAAAGTTACTTTAAAAATACATTAAAAACAAGTTGTTTAGGTATTCACAGTTTGAGTGGAGGTGGAATCAAGTGCTGGAATAGAAAAGAGAAGGACGAACGATTTCAAGGCAATTATATTGCAAGTCCAAAGGCACTGACAATACAGTACATGGTCTTATTCTCCCATCTCACAGTGCAGGTTCCTACAAATATAAAAAAGAGTTTTAGAAACAGAAGAAAGTTACAGTGATTAAATGCACACCCCTATATGCATCTTTATAACTGTTTACTTTAAGAATCTTTAAAATGAAGCTTTTGCAACAGCTAAGCGTTTTTAGAGATTCTATTCATATATAGCCCAATTAGCATCACAGCCAAATGGAAAAAATACCAAAAAGTATGCTATTCCTCCAAAGCTACAGCACTTAGAAAAAAAGAAAAGTATGCTGCCTAGTCTTAAAGAGATTGGCATTAAAGCTGCAAGTTGAAAAATCCAGCAGTCACGCTCCTCACCATCACTGGAGTTGTCCCAGAAGCAAGAGCTTGCTGTATGTAGCCCAGCACCATTCTTTTGCATAATCACACAGGTCACTGTTAGACAGTAGAGAAGCTTTTATTAATTTATCACTAACATAAATTAACATTCAGCTACCTTTTGCTCAGCAAAGCATACACATACACACATATGCATGCTTAGGAGCAGTGTACAAACGTGGTTCTTTCCAAAGATCTTCTCCCACCCACTAGTGCACTTGACTGCACCAGCTTTCACAGAAGAGAGAAAGTTGAGCTCACCAATGTACTTGAAGGGTTTGCCCAGCTTTGTGAGTTGGCTCAGTGTCTGTTCCACCACGCCTGTTGTCCACTGGTTCACCTTACTGTGCTGGTAGGCGTTGCCGCCTATCGCACCCTCTATGGCCTGTTGGGGACACACACATAAAGAAGCCGCACCGGGTCCATCTACAAGGCACCCACTAACCCATTCCAGTATGGACCCCATACCCACAGAAAAATCCTAAATATTGCTAGTCCACACTGGCTGTTGGAACTGTTTTTAATTATTATAAACTTGCAGGTCAGAGTCTGAGCCAGGAATCTGAGCCAGGCATCATAGATTCCAGCCTCTGTCATTTTGTGATATTCAGACTATTTGTAATTTCTATCATAATGTCCTGCAGCCAGTTATGAAAAGGGTCTCAAGGCATTTAAACAGTCCTGAAGAGAATGAAAAAATGCACATGACAACGGCTCATTCACACATATTCTTCTACGGAAACGAAATTCAGATTTTTCAGGAGAATCACTTTTGGGAAACAAACCCTCAAATTAAAACAAAAGACCCATGTAGTTGCTGGTTACTAACAGAGCAGAAGCCTTCAGCGAAATAATCCATTTTACTTATGAGGATAGTTTCCCCTTTAAGATAGAAATAAAAGTATGCTAAAGCTACATGTTTTTCATTGACACATTTTTCATCACAGAAATTGTTTTAAAAATAACCACAATTATTTCAAATTCAGAAGAGACAGGAGCATGTATTAAAGCATATGTATTCAATTTACAGAGTCTGACCAAAAGAGTTATTTTGCAACAAGAAAAAGATTGCACTAGTCTACAAGAGAAATTCCAAATCCCTCTGGAAATTTTCTAGACAGAATATTCATGTTTCTTAGCAACAAGAATAGTTCAGTCATTCCAAAGAAGAACTCACTTTGGAGAAAAGCATCTTGAATGAACACAGTAACATGCATATGCAGACAGTCTATAAAAAACTCCTGTATTTTACTGAAACATAAAATCTATTTCTATAGGGCTGAACATAAAATATCCCCCTGGAAATTCTAATAGGCATGCACTTCAACCAGAGAGGTATGTATGAAATTATTTTAATTATCTTTTGGATTTGTGATACAAATCACAGCTAAGGCTGGGTATCTTTTCTCCTTAAAGTCTCTACATTGATTATATCAACAGTTACCTATATTTTGAGAGCAACCTATCTAGAAATCTATTACATATCCGTTATCAGATTTTACTGAATATCTTTTAGCACACAGCATAAAACATACTATAGTTTCACACCAACAAAACGAAAATGTTAATTTACCTCTTTAATGATGCTACTGACTTCATCAACAACAAAGGAAGCCTACAAAAAAAGTAGAATTTTAAATAATCAGTTGACACATTCTTCTGTTTAGAGAGTTCAAGATCTGTTAAGAACATGCACTAAAAGTTTAATTTATGCTTGTCAAATTTCTGCTAAGTCAGCAGATACCAAGTCTTCCTTTATTTGCTCATATGTACTCTGGCTCCTTTAATCCAGTCAAGTGAACATTCTTAGCAAAGTAATAAAAAGTAAGAGATGAACTAATATTGGTTGGCCTTTTAAGTCAAGAAAGTTTTCGAATTTTAACTTGGAAGCATTTTAAAATCACATGTATAGCACTTCTGTACATATACATTTTCCTTTCACAATAAGCATCCATGTCTGCACATCAGGGTGGGCTCGCAGAGAAAACCTCAGTGTGCAGACACAGCCTGCAGTTAAATGAAACCTACATCTCCAGGGCACCCATGCGACAAAACATCAATTCTTGGCTGAAGGAAAAACTGTCATAACAATCTCAGCCGGGGATAAGAACAAAACTGCCCCTTGGAAACCAAGGGGGAAATGTAGCTTGCTGGAACTTCAGCCTTCTCTCAGGCTCTGGGGAGAAGATTAAGCACATGGAATCAGGAGAGAGAAGACACCAACATTTTATTAATCTTAAATCTACTACCCACTTACATGTATGGTTAGTAGGTTTTCTTGTTTTAGTCCCTCATCTCTTTTTGCCCCCCATGTCAGGAGGCTTGAACAACCCACCACCACTGCTGGGGCACCTACTCACAGGGCCAGGGAGCACTAATGGGGAACCCTACGTGGTGTGTAGGTGAGACACACACCACACTGTCACTGCTGGGGGGACCTCACAGCCACACCTCACAAACCAGGGCCAAAGAAGTGCACAAAAAAGCACACTAATTAATTTCAGAAGACTGATTAAGGATGTAAAAATGAACCTAATCAAGCACATGTTGACCAGGTTTTCACTGGGAGGTCAGTCAGCTTCTCCAGCTGACAAACATGAACAACAGCAAAACTCACATATGCAAGCAGGATGCAGTTATACCTGCACAGGAGAATTTCAGCATTACTTTCATAAATCTTTGATCAGAAGGTGAACAGCCTAGCTGGCTTCAATGACGTGACATTCAGAAAGATGTGAGCTGCTGATCATTCTCCATGACAGAAGAAACAGCACATCCCGGGAGACATGCAGGCAATTCCTTTTCTATAACTCCTCGGAGGCACCAGCTTGCTTGCGCACTTCAACATTTTTAAAAGCTTTTATGAGCTGTGGCAATTTTTTTTATTTTATCTTTATTTTGGCTTTTATTTTCAGCTTCTTGACTTTGATTTAATTTTAATATGCCTCGTTTATTTTCCTGGTACTAAATTTTACAGATGCACTAGTGTATTTAACCAAGTAGGAGCTACAATTATTAAAACACTCTGTCCCAAAGAGCATAAGTTAAGAATATGCATGCCAGACACGCTGGCAGACATGAAGCCTGCTGTCAGGCAAGATGATAAACCATATACGGGTTTTTTTCTTCACAAAGTCTAGAACTCTGCTCAGACATGGCATTGAGCACAAATACAGTTCACCAAAGTAAAATGACTTAAATTCAACCCAAGTTCTTGAAGGTATTTCAACATCCAATTTGTACTGAAACAATAAAGAGATTTGAGAATATGCTTCTAGAGCTGCTGTTACTTTTCAACCTTCTTCCTTTTCTGAGACAACAAAGGAGAACAAATTTCTGGTATCCAGCTTTGGGATTTACGTGCTATAACTGAGTTGCCAAATAATGCAACACTACCAGTTCAGCTTTTAATAAGACGGCGTAAACACTGTTTTGTATTAAAAAATTTGTAAGCTTTACAATTTCCCTGCAGTACCTCTATGGCACAAAGAAAGCAGACACGATGTTTCAAATGCTTTGTTTAAAAGGCGCGCTTCCGAGGCAACAAACGCAAACTGCAAAGCAGTACTATCCTTTACTAATTATTGAAAACGTTTTCGAAAACATCTATAAGAATGATTTTCGAGTATATTAATGTATGTATGTTATTTATGTCTAAGACTGGCCCAGCCTGGCAACCAGGAGAAGGCTTTTAGACCAGCACAAGCCTGACACACCTTCGCCCCTCTCGCTGCTTCCCCATTGTCTCACATAGCCACAACGCGCCGGTTAAGTAACAGTGTCACAGCTCAGAAAAACTGTCTTCCTGCAAGAGCAGTACTGTCTGGGTGCTCAGTTAGATCCTTGATTTATCCCACTTCGAATCCTGCTAATGGGGTACGACGCCTCATCGGTGCGCCTCTAACACGCACACCATGGGCTTGAACCCCTCTTTCCGCACAGAAACAGCTTGCTCGAGTGTCCCTACACCTACACCGCACCGGCAACCCTGCCACCACGGCACACCGCCTCATCCCGCTGGGGAAACCAGAAAGCCAGGACTCCCGTCCCGCGTTCCCTCCGAGCCCCCGCAGCGGCAGCTCTGCGAGGGCGGCGGGCGCCGCCCGGGGACAGGAGCCCAGCGAACACCCGGACAAGGGGCCGGCTCCCGAGGGGGCGGCAGAACAAAGGCCGGCCCCTCTCCCGCCGCTGTCCGGGACACGCGGCTCCACCCTGGGGAAAGGTGGCAGGGATCGGGGCGATGGCGGCGGAGGACACTGAGGGGTGGAATCCAGGACGGGCAGGCACCGCCTGAGACCGTCCGCCGGCCCTGAAAAAAGGCGCCAGGCGGGCAGCTGTCCTCCTTCTGCCTCTCCATCCCGTTACCTCCTCTCCAGACTGGAACTCGTCCATGTTCCCGATGAAGCCGCTCCCGCCGCCACCGACGCCCACCTCGTCACCCGCCGCTCGCACTGCGCCTGCGCGCCGAGCGCCCGACAGGGCTCGGGCTCCTACTCCGCGCCCTCCAAGATGGCGCGGTTGCTATAGCAACAGCGGCCGGGAGCCGAGCGGGGAGATGGCGCTCGGCGCTGCCGTGGGACCGCTGTGGCGCTGTCAAACATCCCAAAGCCTGGGGCTGAGACAGGGAGGTCTCTTGTCACGGCTATGCTTTTCATACGGATAGCTTGCCGTTTGTGTTCGGTGATGCAAGAGGTCCCTCCCTGGGATGTCCTTTTCTCTTTCCCTGGGAGAGGAGATGGGTCTGCACCTTGTTTCTGGAAACAGACCTTCAAAACAAGGCCTTCATTTCAGAAAAATGAATTCATGTATGCCAAGAAACTGCAAAAAAATGCCCAAACATACAGAAAAACTCTCCCTGTCATTATCTCAACTCATGAGCCTTTCATTATATTTTCTCTCCCCTGCCCAGATGAGGAGGGGAGTGACAGAGCAGCTTTGGTGGACACCATGTCCAGCCAGGGTCAACCCACCACAGAAGAACATCTGAATTCTTATAATTCTAAGCAGATCACATTTTTTTTAACAGACAGAGTAAGAATCAGGACAATGAAATTGAAGGGCACACTTGTCACAGTTTATGGATGTCATGTGTGTGCAATATTTACAGATTGTCCAAATTACTGATGCTACCAGCCTCTGAGAGCTGCTCTAGGCAGTGGAAGATGCTGTTCAGGCTCAGAATGGCCTGGATGAACTGCAGAAATGGTCTCGATGAAGAAAGAAATAACTTACTGGGTGCGAGTGCAAAGGGCTATAGTGAGGCGGGAATAACCAGCTCTACAAGTACAGACGGGGCAGGGTCAGCTCACTCAGTATGTGTTCATAGACAATAGAGCAGGGGGTTGTTTAGGTACAATTTATCTCAATTTGTCATAAGGTCCTGTGGAAAAAAAAAAAAAGATGCCATCCTGGGACATCTAAACAGACACATAGCCTGCAGGACGTGGGAAGCAGCGTTCCTGTTGCCTTCTCTACAGCAAGGCTGCAGAAGGACTATGGTGTCCAGTTTTGGGCATTGTATCAAGAAGGCTGTTGGAGCTATAGCCCTGTTGATGGGACCTCAGCTGCCCTAATCAGTTTTGACCTTGTCTCCAATCCTGTGTCAGGCCCTGCCTCCTGTTCCTCCTGAAAAAGGAGACCCTGACCAGCCACCTCACTTTGGGACTCTGTGGGCACCCTGCAGGCAGCACCAGCTCTGCCCATCTTGCAGGGATACTGTGGTACTGTGGCTGGCTACTGAGCATGCCCTCAGCCCTGCTCCAAGCCTTGTGCTAGAAGCAGAGGCAGAAAGGCGAGGGCTATGGAAAGGCTGAATAAGTGGTTCTTGTTTGAACAAAAGCACAAAAGGCTATAATTTGGTTACATTCTTAGCATATATAAAATACTGTGACAGTTTTCCACATCCAGGGATGAGAAGGAAAAATACGGTGAGTTACATGTGTGGCAATTAAGGCTTTGTTGAAATATTAGGGGAAAGCTGGTGGTAGAGATAATGTTCCTCAGCCTGGATTTGGCATGCTACTATTATGTTGCTGTGGGTAGCTAGAATCCTCAGGTTGGTTCTGGTCTTTCATTCAGTTAAGCTTTTTACTGAAGTTAAAGCCCAAATTAACCAAATATGATGCATATATGCATAGTTCTGTACCCCACTAATGGTTGCTTTCCTTCCATGATACAGCTGAAGAAGGTGATTAAACTTGACATACACAGGTGGGAATGTTCGAACTTATTTAACTTCATGAGATTATAAAAATGCAGGCTCTTAAACTTTGCCATGTGAGTAGAATTGCCGCGCTTTGTTTAATTTTAACTAGAAATAAGGAATCTTAAAACACCTGAAACACTAAGTGTGCTTCTGTGTTGTACATATAGTTTGTTAAAGCCAAGAACAAGAAAAGAGATTGTCCTGCAAGAATAGCCTCTTTTATTTGCCAGACTTTGAAATAATTGGGATGTAATTTTGAACTTCATTACCCACACTTAGTTCTGTAATACACTGAATTGGGATATCCCATCCAAATAATATTTTAACTTTCAATTGTTACCTGAGATCAGATTTCCAGCTGTGAGGTAAAATAACTTTCTTCTTTTTGCAGGTGCATAAAAATGAATTGTTTTGAGCTTTTATCTATTCTAATTGCTTTTTTATATAGACCTAAATAGAAAATTACTTTTGTTTCCAGGAAAGATACTTATGATACAGGAAAGAAACTTATGATACAAAGTTACGAGTTTTCTGTGCAAGTCCTGGAGCCATTGAGGTTAGAAGCATTTTCACATCTATAGTATCAGAAAAGAAACTATGTAGAACTCAAAGCCACTTCTCTTCCTGTGTATGGCTTGAAGTCTGAGCACATTTTATCAGTCAGCTTTTATAGTCTCATGTGCTGAGTTTCTTTTTAATGTTAGAAAAATTAATATCTTCTCCTTGCTTGTTGCAGGAGACTTGACAAAAGCTTTTGTAACATTATAGCTCTTTGTTGAGTGCATTTGCTTTTAGCTGTTTTGGGGATGCTTCTCTGAACATACATCAGTAATATCAGTGCCCAAAGGAAGGAAAGGGAGTGGAGAAGAGCCACCAGTTTTCTTTAAGAAAAGATAATTAAATAATAAGAGTGCTACTTATCTTTTAAAAGCAGTTTACTTCCGTGTGTCTTTCTTTGGGGGCTGCTGAAGAGGTAAGGACATCGTTTTGATCTATTCTGTATGATATTGCACAGAGGGATGCATTTTTACCTACTTGCATGATGTTTTTCAAACTGCAAAGGTATAATGGAAAAGCCACAGCTGGAACTTAATTTTTTGTGTTGGGTTTTGTTGTTTGTTCTTATTTTCACTTCTAAGTTCTGGGGTGGGATGTTATCACAGACATAATTTTGGTAAGGCATTATCAAAGGACTTATAGGTAATTTGCATGTGCACATGCAGGGAGGTGAAAATTAAACTGTTGCAGCCAGGTAGTACAGAACAACATCTGCAATTTTCTTAACTAAGAATAAATTTATGAGATTGGCCTCAGATGAATAGAAAATAGCCAAAAATTACAGTGGCTTTTGTGATCGTTTTTACCCTGAACCTTCTTAACCTGTGTCCTAGCTACTGATGTATTACATCTATTTTCTGGATTAATGGATGAAGTAATCCAATTATCTCAAGTCAATGAAGACTGTCACTTTAGAAGATTAGTTTATTTATACTTACTTAATTGTCATTATTTTGCTAATGCTTAAGGATCTGAAAGGAGATCAATAATATATTACATGTAAAATTGCTTTGAGGAAAAGCTTGCTAAGTCAGGTGCTTCTAAGTTTAAAAACTTAAAAAATAAGCTACCTTTTGCAAACTTAATCTTGTGTTGGATAGATCTCTTGATTGATCTTCAGTTACGTAACTATATGTTATTTTAGGCTGATATAAAAGAACAAAACATATTTTTTGAGATTGCACTCAGTGCATTCATGTCTCCTTCTCCTAAGGCATAGCCATGTTGGTTATTTCTTCTCCCTTACATTGGCTTTGAGACTTCATATGATATTTTCAAAAAGCTACTGATCCATCTGCAATTTAAAATAAAATGTAATAATGATAAATATATAATTAACATATTCCCTTCAAGTATTATTTTAATGTGAACTTTGTGCTGAAAAGGAAGAATTGTCATGGTATTTACTAAGAGGTTGCTGCTATTTTTGGTTTTATGTAGAAGACGCTCAGCTTTGAGGTTAGCTGACCACATGAAACAACTAGCTAACTGGATTCAACGAGTAAACAAGAAAGGAGGACATCTGCAAAGATTTATAATGTTGTTTCTTCCTGTCAAAGAGGGCCATTACTGAAGACACTTCTTTATTACTTCCAAAAACCTAATCTAATGCAGGCAGCTTTGGTGTAAGAGAAAAGCTCTTCTTTTGCAGTGGTAGAGAGCTTTACAGTCCAATTTGAACACTTCTGTGAAATGATTACAAGTTCAAGTCTGTTGTGGGGCCAAGAATTATCTTCCATTTCGGGGGTTATAATGCTTTTATAATACTTTGTTTATTCTGGGAGCTACCTCATCATAAAGCCAGATTTTAAGTTACCTTTGGATGTGCAAGAAAAATTGACAGAGCACAATGATTGTCAGAGTTGAAATCTTCATGAAGATTAAAAAACCAACAACTGTAGAAGTGTGAAGGTGCAATATTGATAGAGCTGCTGGCTGCATGATGAATTTTAAGCTTTGTCTGCAGTGTGTGCTGATCTTGCCCAGCGGTGAGAGAGCCATGGTGGCTTTTTCCCTCTCTGCACAGGGCAAATGCTGTAGGATGGAGGACCCTGGCACTTTGCTCTGCAGTAAATTTGTTCAGTTGTTTAGTACCAGAAGATGATTCTAGTCTTTCCATCCTGCTCCCTGTTGGCATTAGATTCAGTGTTTGTGATTTATCACTATGAATAGGGTATGGAGTGTAACATATTAAATCAGCTGGTTTTGATGTTTGCAGTATCAACAACAGGCTGAGATTGAATGCACTTCTGGATAATCTTGCCCTGGCTAAGGCAGAAACTGTGTCTCCCAGGGGGAATAACTTTGAGCAAGACAAATTAGAAACAAGGGGAGGGTCTAAGCTTTTCCTTCCATCACAGTGTTAAAATTTGTGCAAGTTTTAATAGCTGAAACTAATGGTTTGTTTGTTTGTTTTGTGCATCTCTAAAAAAAATTCTGTGTGTCCTCTGAAACTCATGTCTCAAAACAGTCTTGATATATGGAAAACTTTGTGCCCTGAAAGCAGTTGAAGGATATAGGGGCCTTTGAACATGGCGTATATTGTGTTAAAAAATTGCTCAAGTTTTCTATGTTTCAAATGAGTAATTTCCTGTGAAATTGCAGTTGGTAAGGAAATAATATATGATTATGCCTATCTCTGTCTCTTTTGTTTGCACAGGAAACCAATCTCTTTTTTTTTTTTTTTTTCCCTTTAACACTGCTTCTGTGAAATGCTTTCTCCTTTCGGTGTCTGAAGGGTTTTACAAAAAAAACCCCACAACATACCGGAACAGAATGCTTGCTGTTTATAAATACATGTTATCACCTTCTGCTTTTTTTGGTGGAAAATTAGGTAACTATAAATTAAGTATTTGGAGCAAGCTGCATGTGAAGTAATTGTTTTATATTTTGGTGGAGGTTCTGCAAAAATGAAGATCACAGAATACATTCAAACTGCAGTTGGGATTCTGTTTTAATTTTACACTTCTCATATGCTTATACATGAACTTCTTCGGTTTGAGGCCAAAATTATTCGTGCACTGAGATGAAAATAATAACTTTTTACTGTTTCCGCGTATTAACAAAGAGAATAGCATTATTTGGTATTAAACTGTTTATCTAGACTTAAAAGACATAGGTAATTGACAAAAATGACTCTTAGAGATGTCTTTCCTCTTAGTTTTGTGATGTTTTGTCTTTTCAATAAAATGAGATTAGAAGGGGGCATGTTTTTCCTCAAAAATTTTGTCACAAGGACTATGACTTTTCCAGTCACAGGACTTGCAGACCTGTGGTCAAAACTAACTTAAACTTTTTTATTGGTTATTTTATTTTAACTGTACAAAAAATGCAAAGATATGTGCCTGAGTGTTAATGAACAGTATGGTGAGACTCTTTGAAGAACAGGACTGTTTTAAAACCTCTCCTGTATCTGAATTAGTGTATGAAAGGTTTGAGTGTGGCAAAATGTGTTCTTCACATATTATTTTAAATGTCTTGGAAAGAAGAGATAATAACATGTATTCTTCATTTTTTCTCAGGTCCAGAAATCCCATATCTACAAAACCGAATAAAAAATCTCAAACGAGTCCCCCCAGTCCTTTACACCATTTCTTGACATATTGTTCCTCCATCTGGAGGCAGTTAAAGCCCTGTCTGGGACATTGCTGCAAGCTCTCATCTCTTTTGGAACTACTTTCAGTGGAAAAAAAAAGATAAAAAAAGAAAAGAACAGGAAGTTTAAGGACACGAAAAAGTCAAGACTGCTGTGACCTTGATAAGTGTTCATATTCCCTGGTTTGCAGAGACACCTAAGTGATGGTTTGTGTGAAGACAGACACAGTTATTTTTCTCTTCAAGGGCATGACACAGTGAAACACATCACCAATTGAGTAAGAGGGCAGGCACTTAGTTAACACCCAGACCATTGTTCTGGATATACTAGAACCCAGAACTTGTTCTGGAGTGTACAGAACAAGTGAAATTTGGAGAAAATGGCCTGTGAATTTAATTTGAACTTCCTTAAGGAATTGGAACGAGAGGCTGTTTTGGAAGTCCTGTACCGTGACGAGATGGTGAGAAAAACAGAAGAGGAAAGAATAAGGTATGTGCTCCTCCCCTATTCCTGTATTCTGTTCCTTTTTTTTTTTTCCCCTGAAGTACTATTCTTCTACCTTGTCCTTCCAAATGTACTCCTTTTTATAACTTCTTGTTACCTAATGCTTTTTTATTCTTTGGGAAAACCAAGGATTATCCAGAGCCTCTTGAACTTACCACTCCATTGACTCTACATTAAAGATGAGCAAATACTGTTCTGTGAATAACATACTGGATGAATTTTACTTTCAGCCTTCATAGAAAGTTTAGTTGCTGCCTGTATTTTTTCTATGAAGGCCTTATGGCATTCTTGTCACGTTCCTATGTATGTATATATAGTCCTGGTAACACAGAACATGTTCAGATCTTTGGCTGGCTTATTTAACTTAAGTTGTGCCAATACTGGAGTTAAGAATCATTGGATACCTGCTCATTGTGCTAAATCCATCACTGTCCCTTCTCACACACAATGCTGTTTCAGAGGTTGTTACTAGTGTCAATAGCTGCCATTGGTTAGGAAAAGGATTTTATTAAATAACTTCACATTGTGCAAGTATCTCAGTTAGAGAGGATAAAGGATATTTCTCCAGCATTTTTTTTTTTGCTTTAAATCATGGCTAGGACAAGGATTTCCTTGCAGCTTGTAGCCTTCTTTGTGACATTGTATCCCCATGTAAACAAGGTATTTGTGTGGATAAGATATAAATTTTTAGTCTCTTAAATGTGGAAACTTAAACTTTGCTTACAGCAAACAGTTATGTAAGTATTATTGGACATATTAAATAAAAACAATTAAGTGAAAAGTAAGTAAAGGGTTATATAGAAAATCTGAACTGATCAGAAAATCCCTTTCAATTGTTGATGGTGTTGGTAACAGCTAAAAATATAGATCTTGATTATTCGTACATGTAATGGAAACAAAGTTAATGAAAAGGCGAGGTTTTGATCTTTTGGGGCAGTGTAGTTTTTTATTTAGCTTTCAGATAATGCATTTGTTATGAGCATTTTTACTTGAGAGAAGATCTGATTCTTGAATAAATATGATAAATAAAACCCCATCAAATGAAAGGGAGCACCATTTAGTCTCAGTTTTCGTAGATCAATTCGTAATCACCTCCATACATGATTTCAATGCCTTGCTTTGAGAATGCCTAACATGATCAGAACCCCATTTATACTAAATTATTTCTCTGTTAGTATGCACAATTCTGGTCACATACAGTCACACTGCAAAAATGCTATGTGTGGATGCCTTCAGACAGTGCTCAATGGAGGTCACACTTGAGGGCCTATCTCCCACTAGTAATGGTATTGCACAACCAGGGAATTAGCTCACTTTCATGAGGATTTTTGTCTATTTAATTTTTTAATTTTTTCTTTATTCTTTCTTTTTACCTGGGGGGTTAGGAAACTGAAACTGCATCTACAACAGCTTCGGTGGAAAGGGGCAAAAAATGTAAGCCATGAATATCAGGAGAGATCTTGTGCTCGCTGTCAGAAATCTCTCGGGTTGTTGATGAACAGAGGGGCAGTATGCAATGGCTGCAGTCATCGAGTATGCTCTGAATGCCGTGTCTGCCTGAATCCCTGCCTTTGGAAATGCACCATTTGTTATGCTCATGGGTAAGAAACTTTACTGGTTTGGATAAGTGCTGGTTTACACTGGTCATCCAATGGATGCCCACTGGTTTTGTACATCTGTTGCTTAAACAATTAGTGAAACAAAGCCTCTGGCATAATGAAAATGTTGACTGGAGTCCTGGTAGCAATGAAATCGGGGACAACTTTGTGCTATGCTTCACATAGTCAGGATTTCCTTCCCTGTGTTCAGCAAAATGGATCTTCAAGGTAAGCCAGAGGTAGTGGGGCAAAGACGATAGCAGCAAAGCATAGCAACAGTCTAAACCATAGAGAGAATTCCTTCCCCTGACTCAATATTGAACCAGTGCATCCTAACAAGCTGCTGAAGGTGCTGTGCTTTGTAGTATAGCCAATTTCTCTACAATTTCCTAATCATTATTTTCTGCCTTTTACTATAGGAGTGAGGAACCTGGATTGATAAATACTAAGTAGTCATGTTTTATAAAAAATTTAAAAAGCAAAAAACACTATTAGGATTTTCTTTTACTATATCATCTTAGTTTTGTTTTCCAGGACACAGAAAACAATCTTTCTTTTACTATATTGGTACAATTTTTATATCAAAATATTCCTTCATAGTCCATTCTATTTCTTAGAATCTTTCTAAACCAAATGGTTTAGAATATTTCCACATTTGATGAAAAATAATATGTAGGCAAAGAATGATAGTTTTGGAAATTAGTCAAAAGCTGTGCTGGATGATATATATTCCTGTACAAAGAGTGAGGATTTGGATAAAAATTTACTTTATGCCAACACAAGATTAATCCACCACCTCACTCTCTCTGAAGGTGGAAAAATGAGATCAGAATAGTGGGAAATATAAGGCAAGGTACTGCTCTTAAACTAAACAAATTTGTACTAGATTGAAGTAATTTTCTACAGTTTGGAAGAGAGTTATAGTTCATAAAAAGATAGTTCAGCGCTCCCTGATAGCTGCCCCAAGTTCTGCTTGGAACCATGTCCTCTACCATTGATGTTCCCTGCTTCTCAGAGTAGGCTGCAGCTGTAAGCAGTCAGGATGCCAGGCAGCACAAGTGCCTGGGCTGTGTTGCAAGTTGATTGTATAGACTGGAGTGGAGCTGAGACTCCTGGCTTCAGAGCAATGCCTAGAGCAGTGTGTATCACTTTCCATGAGCAGTCCTACATAGCAGAAAGGAAAACACACACAGACATACAACAAAACTGGTCAATGGATTGAGCAGTCAAGAAATCTTAGTTTTATGGTAGAATTGAAAAAGGTTTTTGTATTGTTAAATAGTTACCAAACATTTGAAGAAAGGCACTTGGGAACATGGTGATTCAAATATCCTTTCATTGTTTTTCAGAGATGTTAAAGTAAAGGCTGGTGAATGGTTCTTTGAGGAACGAGCAAAGAAATATCCAGGTGAAGGTAATCACTGGAATAGACCATAAGCTGCTATGTAATATGTAATCATCATCTAAGTGAAACACAGAATGTAGTCTGCCACTGTATTTAATATTTCTTCCATTTGATGAGAAATTGCCATTCAGTGCATCTGTTTTTGCACTAAATAAAACATGAACACAAACCAGCAGGATGCATTTTAAAGTATAACTTATTATGTTTGATTAATAAGAAAATTGCCGGCCACATCACTTTGAACTATTGAGTGTGTAAGACTTCTAAGGAATACAATGACATGAAATAAATATAGAAATGTTAAAGTATAAATTCAGGAAGGAAATGATCTTGAATCCATCACTTGTCAAGTTAAAACTTCAGTTGTTTTCACTGAGAAAGTTCTAAAGCTGAAAGAAATGATGAAATGGAGGAAAGAAAAACATATATAGCTATAAATCAACAAAGAGCTAAACACTTACTGTTTTGTTACTTTCAGGCAGCTGTGCCAATTGCCTTGTGTTCAGTCTTTTCAGTGCCATCAAAAGTACAAAGCCTTAAAAGAAATTATAGAGGATGTGGATGGATTGCTCCATGGGGAATGTGTTTTGCCAGCCAAGGGGGTGTTAGTTTTTGTTTCACCTACAATAACTGGTGAAGTGGAGAGGATTTCTTTTCTCTTTCCCTTGAAGTGCCATTTCAGATAGGCAGTTGTTTTATTTTGTGCCTGAACGTAGTCAAATTATAGAATTTCACTTCCAGTATCTGCATTACATCTAGATTTAAGGGTAGTTGGAGAAAAGGAAGGAACTGGGCTTTAAATGTGTCTTGGGAAACTTGAATAGGAAGAATTTTATAATTGTAAGAACGTAATCAGTCAAATTTTGGGTAGTAGGTGTTCACGAAAGACAGCAAGTAGCATATTAAGAAACTAAACTACAGCTCCTGCTAATAAAGTTAATTTCAAATTTGAAAGATTTCACTGCAGTCCATTCTAGGTAAGACAATTTCTGATTTTAAAGTATTAGTTGACTGATCTTTAAAACCACAATTTTATCCAATTACCGTTATTAATAATTTCCTTTTGATCTTTTCAGTGAGTCTAAAGCTGGTAATTTTATCAATCTCTCTGTTATTGAAGGTACTGTCTCTTTTTCCAGCAAAATAAATGAGTTCTCACTTTGAATTATCAAAGCTTTGTGGGTGCTTGAAGCATTTTGCTTAGTTATACTGTTGAAGTCACAAGGATCTAAAGATATACAGAAGATAAACCTGCAGGGAGAAATATATTTTGTTTAGTTCCTTTGATTAGACCTACTGATATAATTAAAGAGGTTAAAAAAATGGCAAACTAAAACACAACAGCTATTGTGCATTCTTCAATCCTGGAGAGACAGTGCCCTCTTTTGGTTTGAAAATACAGCGTACCTGAAGTATTCACTGGAAAGTAAGTTTAACTGAAAAAAAAATACATGTTACAGTGAAATTTTCTCATGTTACAGACTAAAATAACCCAAAGAGTGACATCAGTATGCTTTTTATTAATTTTTTGGTGGCTTCTACCTAAAGAAGATCAAGAATAAGATCAATATTTTCATAAAAGTGGTATATTGCCTTTAATGGCTAATACATTTAAAATTTAAGATAGTAAATATTACTTATTAATAATAGAGCATGAATAATGGAGTCTTGATTGAAAGCTGTAATACTGATGAGTTGACTATTATTTCTATCCCCACCAAGGTCTACTACTTTTATGTAAGCGATGTTATAGTTAATGTTATAGTTAACGCCATCTTTAGCAAAACATGGATTACGTGCTGCTTTCTATATTAGGAATTATTAGTGATTAAAGATACTCCAGATAATTTCAGTTGGTCATTTGTAACATGCTTTTAGCTATTCTTTCTGTGATCACCTGGGAACAAACTAGAGTTTTATGAGTCTTCATTCTTTGTGCCTGATGAAGTGCTTGCTCCTTGGTGTTCTTTACACCATGTGGCTGCTCACCTGAGGAATGTGACATGGTTGTTATTTCCCTGCAGGGATAGTCTTAACAAAGGGTTTTGCTCTTTTTTGTGAGCTAGTCAAGCATTTTTGTGGTTGTTCAGGTCTCTTGTAGGAAAAGTGAGAGGAATTTTTCATGAAATGCAAGAGATGACCATGTGCCTGCTCTTATAGACATTTCTAAGCTTTCCTTAGTGTTTGAGTTTTACGGCTGAAGTGTGTTTTAGTGCAGTGGGCCGGTGCACTACCTGCCTCCTGGACTTCAGGAGGCTGAGAGCACTTAGCAACCTGTAGGAATGGGCCTATTAGCATCTGTATGTGATTGTCCGTAGCATTTGTGAAGAGTTAGTCTGAACGTGTCACCTGTGAGAGGTGAAATCACCATAGTTTGTGACACAGGAGAAACTTGTGTTGCTTGGCATGTATGCTGATACATTAGGGGGGAATTGATTTCACTCCTGACTTGTATGTGCAAGAGTTTCTGTAAATACAGGCCAGTTACTGAAAGGCACTGATTTTAAAAAGCATTATACTGGCATTAGTAACTGCTGTTGTTGCTAAATGACCTTTGGATTTTTTTTTTCTCCTTCACAGGCAGACATGAAACAGTTGGTGCAAAGCTCTTGAAATCTTATCAGAAACTGAGGTAAGACTCAAAAGGACAAACGGTCCTAGGACACTGAGAATTTGTATAGGTGATATATTTTATGTTATAAACTAGCCAACAGCTTGTATTGTTTTATTCTGAAAAACAAAATTCAACACTTTTGGAGTACAAATGACAAAAACATAGAAAAATTGTCACTTTTATCTGTCAGCAATCCATAGAAAAGATCTCAAGTACAACAGAGTACTATGTTTACTGTAACAGTGTCTTCCTTGAAATGGACATCCATTATTTTTATGTGCTCATATTTTTTGCATAACTGTTTATACTGTTATCTGTTAAATTTGCACAGTACTTTAAAATGATCATAGATGAAAACTATTTACTAGTTGTCATAATAGCATAATTATTGATTCAATGGGAGATATTGCTGATATGACAGTTTTAGAATAAATAGTAGACAGGAAGCTCTGCATTCAATTAGACGTTTCCACTTACCAAACTTTAAAAAAGTAAAAAGTCTAATTTACAGTGAATAAATACTTTGACTAGAGGCTAAAGTATGCCCATACTTAAGTTATTACCAGTGATATATAATGAAATAACAGTCTGCTTAAACTATACGGTATTAAAGTAACCCTCTTTCTTAAAATAAAATACCCAACCACAACAACAAAAAGAACCACCAAAAATAAAACTAACCAACCAAACCCCCTCCTCCCCCCAAAATCCCACTTAAAGTAAGATATATAGAGATGGTCTCAATTTATTATAATTATCTGGCAAGACATAGCTGCATAAGATAGAAACTTATAGTCAGCTAGATAAGATCCTAACCGGAGTTTGCTTTTACGTAGATGTGGTAAAACTAAAAGAGAATCAGAAAGGAAGTTTACCAGCTGCCTTGAGATCTGTGATTGTGCTGTGATAACAGAATCAGTCAGATAACAGTTAGATTCTTTTGCACAGACCAGCACTATTTACCACAGATGGAATGGCAGGAATGTTGTAAAGGTCCTCTAACAGCTCTGGACCCAGGCAAGGAAGGATCCTTTCATTATTGTAAATAAAGATTACTATTTTCTGAAAACATTTCTGAAATAGAAATGAGGTGTGTTATACAGGAATTGTGTTTTAGAACTCAGAACACAGATTGTAATACTGCCAGCTGTATAGAAGTCTAGGGAGTCTGTCCTAAATTAGGTCTTCCTGATAGTTCTAATTCAATAATTTTACCTAGATCAGCCCACGATTAAGAAGATAGAAAGATAGACTTAATTTTTAAGAACAGGCAACAAACCTGTGCTGCAACTCTTAAAGACACAGGATGTCAACCCAGACTTTTATAGAGTACAGGAAAGACCATATAATAAAGATACTGTGCATGGACATGGTTTATTTATCCATCTATTGGCATAATATATTAAATGTTGTTAACTGTTAATCTCTTAAATTTCTAGTAAAATTTCTGTCGTACCTCCAACTCCACCTCCTTTCCCAGAATCAACAGCAGGAACCAATGTGATGGTAAATGTACGTATCCGCAAAATATACATATGTATACTCACCTTATAGAGTTTCATTCATGTGTAAAGGCCAGCCACAGAAATGTAGTAAACAACAACTACTATAATATCACACTGCCGTATAAATGATGCCTTGTGTTCTTTGTCATTATTTTTATGCTGTGTTGGTACTAGAAGAGAAAGATTACAGGCTATGAGGGCTGTTTGCAATTAGTTTTCAGTTTTTGAGGGAAGTGATCAGCCACTCTTCTTGACACTAGAATACTGCATATGGTTTTTGGTGCCTCACTATAGGAAGATTGGACTGGGATCTCCTGAGCTCCCCTCAAACCTGAAGGGGATCCCATGTTCCTAAGATATTCAATAGTTATTTATAAAATGATCATTTCATGTGTCACTTTCATTATTGAGTGAAGAACAGTGAATTTGATGGTTGCCTTTGCATTACAGTTTCTAGTGGACAGAATAGTAGGACATGGCTCAGAAGTCATAAAAATTGCACTGAATTACTATTTCAGTTCATTTTGGACTGAATCCTCAGGCTCTGTTTTTTAAGCCCATTGCAGTTCTGTAAACAGTCTTCTGTGCATACCTGGAGTTTGACAAAAACTTTAATTCAGAGGCACAGGAACATCTGTAATAGATAAAAGTATTAACTACATTACAACAAACTGGTGATGTAATTAGCTGTATTTATGAACTTGCTGTGTGATCTTCCTACAAGGAGTTCCACTTATATGTCAAAGACCATGGAACTGAAAAGATTACTTTCCATCTTCAACAGCTGACAGTTTTCAACTATGTCAATGTATGTCCTCAGATATATTTTTCTACAGAAATGAGCAAAGGGCTGCAGCCTTACCATCTGATATAATCATGGAAACTTTAAAATGACAAATGTTGTGTTTTCTTACTCATGGCATCTCCCATTTGCAGGAACTTGGAGAGTCTAAAAGGTTTAATAAATCTGTGGAAAACTTGTTTTTGTCTCTCACAACACACATAAAAAGTAAGTAGCTTTCACTGTTTTGTCATTCTATAGTAATGAAGTCAAATATTTCAATTTTTTGGCCACAGTGTTGGCCAAGAAATAGTTATAAAACAAGGATATTGAGTAATGGCTGAAATGATTAATGCTAAGGCTGTGCCAACCTGAAAAATAATATAGTAAATCTAATTCTCCTTCAGTATTCTGCTAGTTTTTAAATTTGCTGATTATATCAACCCAGAATGGCTTTCCTGTAAAGATGGAAAAGACTGTAGTATACAATCTTTAAGTTTACCAGGTGTTCAGATGCAGTGTATTTAACTCATGTTAGCACAGAGTAATAACCAATTTCTGCTGTATTGATCTTCATGTTTTCTGTCTGACTGAACCACAACTGACTGTCAAAGAGTCTGTTATTTAATGGAAGTAGAGTTTAATATTTTCATTTACTAGCAGTTTTCATGAGGACTTCCTTCCTCTTTCTCAGTCTGTCTAGTTGAGTGGGTTTTTTGCAGTGCATATTTCTAAGTGCCATCCAGTCCTAGCAACTCCTCTTTCATTCTGATACTTTTGGTTCCTTCCATTCTCTTATGCTGCTTGTTCCTTGGGCTGCAGACTGTGTGTGCATCTCTAAGACTAACTACACTAAGGACAGCCAGCCAGTGTGAAAAACAAAGGCATCAATGACCAGAGGAAAACCACTTCTGAGCCTTAGGAAGATTACAGAGGCTTGCAAATTTGCATGTATTTGAACAAATCTTAATATTTTCTTACTGGCTTCAACTTACACAACCCCACATGTGAGACCAGACCTGAATAAAACTGGCTTTAGTACCTTTCTACCTTTCCCCCTAACCTCTTGCCTTACCTCTTGTTTGGTCTTTCCTTTAGCTTCTTCTACCCACCCTAATGGCCTGTTTTCCTTTAACTATGCAAATTCAATGTTGTGTCTGCGTGAACACATATTAAAGCTATGCAGAGACATGGTGACTGTTACTCCACACAAAAATATAGGGTGGCATAGGATGCTATTACTGGAAGCAGATAGGTGAGGCAGCACTGAACTGGGTGCAAAGTAATTTATCCAGCTTTCTGATAGTTTGAAGCCTGGTCATATCCCACAGTTACTGGTAAAGGCTGTCAGGACTACAGCAAGCTAATTTATCAGTTCAATATTACCAAATGGAAGATCCTCCTCCACTCACATCTTTTTCTTCTTTCTCTGTTTCTAGCCTTATGCTGCTGTGACTTGAATTAGCACTGGACCCCTCCGGAAACTGGTTTAGCTAATTTTAAGGGCATAACATTAACTTAGACAAAACATATAGATACTTTTCTGCTGGTTTAGTGAGTTCAATAGGCTCAAGGTAGGATATACGTGTTGGAACATGTACAGTGGAGGGTACCATGTGGTCAGGAGCCAGGGATTGAGGAGGGAAGAACGGTGGTTGAAGAGGGAGATGGCAGCAAACTGTTAGATCAGCTCAGCTGTGTGAGAAACCCCACGCAGGTGATATCATCCTTAGTTAGGGCAGAGCAGTTCAATTTGTGAGAAAATAACAGGCTGTTGCAATCACTGAAGTCAATAATTAAAAAGCATTGGAAGTCTTACAAAGAGAAAGAATTGGGTTTCTTAAGAAACCAGCTTTTTCAAACAATATGGTCTCCAGTGAAGCCTGGTGCTGTGCTGATAAATGCTTTTGGTCACATGTGTCTAAAGTTAGTACTCTGTATCTTATCTAGATAAAAATGTCCTAGTTTGCAGAGGTATTTAATACATCCCGCTCCTGTGCACTGAAGTAAATAAACATGGAGAACTTCGTTATGCCTCTGATTCCATCACCGGAGCTGGTGTGTGTGTGTGTGTGTGAGAGCAGTGGGTACAAAGGATTAGCGCGTGCAGCACAAAACGACCATTGTACAGTCTGCTCTTTACGCTGTTACCTCCTGTTCCAGCGTGGTTTGGCAGCAACAGGAGATTATAATCCAATGGTTGCCATTTGGTGAATGTAAAATGAGTTACTGGCTGTAGTTTTATTTGCAGTGAAAAGCTGCCCTTGGCTCTAGAGATAGTGTCCATCTTTGCTGACTTTGGGTAGAGAAGCCAAAGGAGGAATAGATATGAAAACTGAACATTCATGTTTCTCACAGTAACCTGTTCATTTTAGGAGTGTAAGGCAAGCTGGTGTTTCTGCTTTGACTGCTGCTCAAGATACAATCTGAGTATCTATTCCATTAGAACTCTCACTCTCTTATATGATCTCTGATTTCACTATGTATTTTAAAAATTGGGTTTCATTTACAGGGGTGGCTTAATTGAGCCTGCATTTGAATAGGTCACATGGTTCCTTAATGGTGTACAAAGAGTACAGTAAACATCTGAGGACTGATTGCTGCTAAGAACAAAACTAACCCAGAGTGTCTTTTAAAAATCACACTTGAGTCCCATTGTTTTCCAATACCATTACTGTCATATTGTCTACTGTGTGAGAGGTTTCTCCACAGAGGTTCATGTTGTGAGAAAAATATTTATTTCTTCTGTATGAATTAAACATATGATAGTCTCTCATGAAGAATTAATAACTTTTAAGTGGTACATGAAATAGCTATCTGGGATTAGCAACAAAGTGTCTGCAGCTAAACCTGCTCATTTTCAAGTTTGGAAATCATGGATGAGTGCTGCCCCTCCCTTTAAGTGAAATTCTGAATGTACACTGAGGAATAAGAAGTGAAAAGTGGTGCATTAAATGTCCAATTGTCCTGTAGATTTATTTGACAATAAACTAGATGTTACTGAAGCGCTAATTCAATAAGGTACTTAAGTATGGCTAAGCTTATCCATATGAGTAATGTTGTTGAAGTCAATGAGGGCTAGTCATGTTCTTGAAATTATATGTGGTTTGGGAACAGAGTATGTAATCTCTCTCCTTTTCTCTTAGAAATTTTGGATAAATTTCTAAATATTTTCCAATATGGTCTGCTTTCTGATTTTCACTGTCGTATTGCTAAACATCCACTGGTCAGATTATGTGACCAATACATCAGTTCTTGAACAGGCAGCAGTCACAAGTATTGAGGCCATGTTGCTGAGAACACAGCTGCGTTGGGCAGGGCACGTCTCTAGGATGAGGGACCACCGCCTCCCCAAGATCCTGCTTTACGGTGAACTTGCCACTGGCTGCCGCAAGAGAGGAGCCCCAAAGAAAAGATACAAGGACTCCCTGAAGCAACAACTCAGCCTTGGGCATATTGATCACCATAACTGGTCTACTCTGGCCTCCAATCGGGAGACCTGGAGACAAACCATTTATAACGCTGCTGATGCTTTTGAGAAAGCACGCAGGATCACTCTTGAGGAGAAAAGACAACGCAGAAAGAATCGAGCCTTGCAGAATATACCATCTAAGGAGTCTTTCTGCTGTGTCTTTTGCAACCGGACATGCCTTTCTCGTATTGGCCTTTTAGCCACCAACGCGCTTGCAAGAAACGTGGGTAGAGCCCTTCCCAAATCTTCGTTCGCGAAACCTAGCCATGAATGTAATCTCTCTCCTTTTCTCTTAGAAATTTTGGATAAATTTCTAAATATTTTCCAATATGCTCTGCTTTCTGATTTTCACTGTCGTATTGCTTTATGTTGTTATAATGATCTTGCTTTTATCCTGAACCAAACCAAACCACTTTACAAATCAAACTATACATATGGACTGTAGTAGCTATTTCCGCAAGGAAACTGTATTTGATGGCGGTAGTTCTGGTGATAGGCAACAAAGAGTATAATTTCCAGTTGAAATGGCAGGAAAGATTTAGGCAGGCAAAGTATAATTATATAAAATGTGACAAGCAGTTGTCTTCCCATCTGTTTCTTACTCTTAGGAGATCAACGCTAAAGTTGCAGGATAAAAGTTTGAAAGCTACAGAATTAGCCTATAAATCTACAGGATTGCTTGCAAAGTTTGTTATAGTGACTTTTCTCTTTATTTTCACTTCAGAAATCTCAAAGTCTCAGAATGATATGACTGACAGATGTGTCCTAACCACAGACTTTGGGAAGAATGTGGAAAGAAGAAGGCAAAGAAGGAGCCAGTCTGACACTGCCATCAACATTACAAGCAAGGTATCCATATTATTATATACAGTCTCAAACTGTAAGAGCTGTTTCATGAATGAAATATATTTGTGAGAGCAATGACTTATACAGTGGAATTTTACTTTTGTTGTATGAACAGGGCTTAGCTGATGTTCACTGACCATGATCAGAACTCTGATTCTTCACAGAGTTTTTGACAGAGTCTGCACAATTGATTTCAGTCTGGAGTTGAAACATTAGACTGAGATTTTTACGAAGACCCTCATATAGAGAAGGAGGGGATGGGTCATTTTGCTCTCAGGTGTTCACAGGCTCTCTTGAGCCTGATTTGATGTTTGCTCTATGTGATTGTTGGGCTGCAGGGATGTACTCTGTCTTGCCCTATTCCTACCCCTTTTGCTGCTGAACAGGAGCAAGCTATGACCATCCCGAAACCATCCTGGCAATCTCTGAGCATTTTTTGACTTGGCAGGGAGAAAACATAGCTGTTCGTTGCTGTGCAACTTCCCCTTTCCTTTTGCTTTGGTTACAGTCTCTAACTTTCAGTGTTTTCTTGAGAAGTTTGAGAAAAATCCAGTCATCTGTTTTCCCACAAATTGTGCAGGGCTGAAGATGATGTCACACTTCTGCTTTAAAGTTAACACTGAAGATTTCGTTTTGTATGCTTTCAGCTCTCAAGTGACTGAACTTTGTCCATACTCAGTTTTCCACATAGTGGGTACTTACTGAATTGCCTTGTTCATCTGAATGAGGTAAATGTGGTCTGCTAAGTGCCTGAATTAGATGCTGAGAAAAGCTCTTGCTTTGGGCCAGACCTCCTGGCACACATTACTCACAGCTCCCTTGGTGAACATTGTTTGCTTTACTCTGAAGTGTCAGGTGCTGTTAAATGGAAGAGACAGGATGTCAAACTGCATGGACTGGCAGTCTGAATTGGCCCAGCAAGGTCTGTGAACTCTGTGAAATTAGTTCTGGTATTTTTGTATGAAATTAAATTATGAACAGAATTGGCGACAATTATTGGTTACTGGAGTGCTGCTTTCATTGTGGCAAGCCGCATTTCAGTGTTAACTTTATTCCACAGGCAGAGCATTGCTCTTTTAATGCATTGAAAAGCATCAGAGTTGGAGATAATGTGGATTTCAACTATGCTACATCACACTCTGATCACAAAAAACCTGTCATGTTTAAAAGATGGATACAGACCCTTTGGCTTGAGGAATGTATTAGTAGAAGATTCCAAATTATTTATGTGGGGTTTTAATTGCCCATTTAAAGATTTAGGACTTAATTTTTGTCCACACTTTGCATTGCAGGTTTTGAAAGATTTCAATGTTGTTTGTGTGCCAGAGCACTATTTCTCTGAGCCAGGAACCTTCTATTTCATTTAAACCAGTTAGACTATCCTTAAGCTAGAATTTTAGTTTTACTAGAATTACTCTTGATTTTTTTTTTTTGGTAAACATAATTTTTGAAATTTTAGTTTTTTTCATGTTGAAGGAAATTTTACTCTTCTCTTCCCACACTTACATGATGACTTTTTGTATTGTTACTGTGAGTTTAAAAACTACTTTTAATTTCTGTCAATGGCACTATTCATTATTCTTCAGTTTATTTTTTTTCTTTCCCATCTTTGTTTTCCTTTAGTAAGGGTAGCTATTTATATCCCTACTAGAACTATACATTAAGTTATGGGGCAGAACATATTTTAAATTACACTTGCAAAACTACTAATTGCATTTATAATGAAATATGATGTAGAAATCTTACTTATTGTGATTTCCACACCAGACAGAACTTTTCATTATCAGAGAATGAATCAAAACAGTGGATTTTTTCCCCCTGGAAAGTGTGTATTTTCCTCTTGGGAATGACTGTAAAGTAATAGCTGAATGTGCAACATATAAAACTGGGGCACTACTTCAGTCTCAAGAACATTATCTGTTTCTTAGATAAGTTTTCTAAATTTGTGATGTGTTCAGAGCTTGATTCCTTCAGATTAAAGTTTAAAGACATTATATTTAACCTCAGTATTAGTGAGAAAACCCCAATGCAATAGCAAAAACTACCAGCCAGTGTAAAATCTGGATTTGGGAAGTTAATTGAACAGTGTTTTCAAGGGCCTCTTGTCATCAGAATCTCTAAGTTTATTAAGGGAACTGCAATTATACCTGCCTTCCTGGGGGAACAAGTAAGCATGTGGACGTGTGGAAGCTGTTTGTGGTGCATTGGTAGCTCTGGGATACCTCTCCTGTGACATTAGAGCTGGGCTACGGGGCAGTCTTGCTTATGCAACCTGATGCTAAGTTTAGCACTGGTAGTTATGGTGCCTTGTCAGTCACTTATTGTCTGTATTCCTCAACCAAAGTCTTCCTGATGCAAGTAGAAGCTAAAATTCAGTGTGTAGTAGGTTGTGTTTAGCAAATGAAATCAGTGGTGGTTTAGGTTTTATAAGGCAGGAGGCAATTTCTGTGCTGGGAAATACACTATTTTGGTTTTGTTTGGGGTTTTCGAGACTATATTCTCAATGCATTTTCTGTCTCTTTCCCTCTCACAAGGGAACATAATTCTTACCTCTCTTCTTAAGGTAAGGCAGTTATTTACACATAACAGTATCTGTGTGTCATAATAACAGTATTCTGGTTAGGATTTTGCACATCCTGTTTTTTTCAGAAGTAATCTCAATATATTATCTCATCTATTATCCTCATTCTTTAGTGCTTTCTGCTGACTGTGCAGTAGGGGCTCTCAGGTTTGTTAAATATATATTACCTGTTTCTTTTATACAAAAAAGTCCCAATTCTTTTTGTTGATTTTAGTCAGATCGTATTCTTTCTAGTCTTTCAGGTAACCTCTGTTACCTGAAATTTGAATAAGAAATTATTTTCTTATATCCTAACCATATAAAATTTCTCACCTCACTCTTTATGGACCCACTGAGCTGTGAACATGCTTTTCATAGATTGTATTATCCAGGGAAAGTGGTGTGCCGGAGTGAGCTAAAATCTAATTTCAGCATATTTCTAGCCATATGTATTAGTCTTTTGGCACTTCTTTCTATTAACTGTTGTTCTGCATAACAGAGGTGGCTGAAGAAAAAATCTCAAGGAGTTTTGGTATATCTATCTCAATTTTTCTCAAATTATCAGAGTTTTCATGGAAAAATTGGAAAGGTGAATGGACATAGTCAAAGCAAAGTCAAGAACACCTTGGAAATTTAAGCTTTTTCTATAAACAAAGTTAAATATGAACTTGTCTTTTTCTATTTTCGAGTCCCTTTCAACGTACATTCATTCTTGCATAGGTAAACATGGGCATGTGTCATACATATTGCAAAATACTATTTTTCATTTCCTGGAGGCAAGATTATTGTTTTTCTTCCAAAATTACTGTTTTGTTAAGGGCTAATAAGGCCTTTTATTAGTATATTACTACTTTTGGTGTATTATTAGTAGACTGTTGTTAATAATTGCTGTGGTAGTGATCATTACATTAGCTAGTGGTATGCTGATTTTAGAAAATTATGAATATAGAGAATGTACTACTAGCTGGAAGGAGAGAATTATAAATCAACACTTAAGTTACTACATTATCTTTGAAAGTGTGCCACCTGCATGACTTTGATCAGAGTCAGTTGTAGCTATTTACTGCATTTTCTTTTGATAGCTTTCCTGAAGGAACCAGGACATTTTCTTTATCTTAAAAAAAATTACTTTCTGAATTTCTTACAGATGAAAAGTACACCTAGTCTGCAGCAGCTCATCACTGGGGCCCAAAATGACAGTGAAATTCTGACAAAAAGTAGTTGCAAGGAGGAAGAAGACATAACAACCAGTCCCACAAGCGATACAGTTTTCTGTGATGGCAGAAAACATGTAAGTTAAAGGATGAAAGACATAGAACAGATGCTTAAAGGGAACAAATATAAAAGCTTGTGCAAAATGTTGATGTATTTTAGATTATATTACAAAATGAAGGAAGAATTTTACTTGAGTTTGATAAAAGACTGACTGCCTTCGGCACAGTCCTCATAGTAACACTGTGAACTTTCTGAAGCATAAGCCAAACCAAATTAATAATGGATAATTGATAGATGGATACATCCATTAATAATGAATAATTTATAAAGCGGCTTTTTCTGAATTTTGCAAATGCAACTAACATTCTTCCCAATTTATATTAAGGTTGGGATTGTGAACATAGTACTTTCTAATCTATTAGCTAGCTTTTTCTCTTTAAGCTTCATTTAACAGAAGGGTTTCATCAGTCTGCAAGAACTGTGGTATTGGAAATGTCAGTGGAAATTCAAATGTCAGAATGTCAGTGAATGAAGAGGAAACTGACAGTGATGGAAGCCAGAGGAGCAGTTCATAGGCTTAGGGCATGATATTGAATCATCCTCTGATGGATGGCATTTTGAATACTGCAGATGAGAGAGAGGGAAGCTGGTTATAAATGAATTCAGCACGTGCTTTAAAGCCCCTATGATTAACTGTGGAAGCTAATTTCTATGTATTAGTGACGAGGTTAAGCAGGGTGAAGTATCCAAAGAATTCATGACCGACCTTGTAAAATTATTTAGGGAATCAAAATTAAACCAGTCTACTGGCTTTACAGAGAAGTATAAACACACACAGGGACCTTGGAGCTCTCTGACAGTTTACTGCACTGTGGAGTCTGAGGTGTTAAGCTGACAAATGGGTAATAACTTGTGGATTACATTTTGGATGCTATAGACCGTTTGAACTGGTCTATAAATGGCTCAGGCTTAAAACTGTAATATTTTCTACTATCTTATAAGAGGGGACAAATTCCATTAAGCTTCTCTTTATGGATAAGTGCTGGATGTTGAAGGCCACTCCATAAAAATGTATCTTCCAAAATATCAGATGGCATTGCTTCCAGTCGTGCCACCAGAAGTACAATACATGAAATCATTGCTAAATCCCTGTTCACTGAACAAAATGGATAGTGAGTTCTACATTGAATGTATGTGACGCCTGAGCAGGCAGGAGAGGTGTGGTGATATTCAGTCCAGAACACCTATCCAGCTTTTCTAAATAAATAAGGTGTTCTGTGGAATAAGTATTAGGGACTTTTGCAGAACCTTTTTTTAGGACATGAGCTAAGACAAAACTCTTTGTATTCCATTGCCATAAAAGATTTTGGTGGAAAATAATAATTTTCTGGTCAAGTGAATAAAAATATGTCAGTGAGTGAAAGAGCAGAGCAAAACAAAGCTGCAAGGGAGATTGGTCACACTGATACGCATCTTATGGAGGGAGCAAGATTACATGCAACAAGCACCAGGTCAAAAAAGTCCTTACTTTTGACTTCCCCAGCAAGCACTTGACCCTTCTTTTGTCATGTGTGTGTGTTACTTAGAGTTTATAAGATAGAGTAGATAGGTGCTTTAATCTAATGGATCTGTTGGTGTGAATTGAGTATTTGGCATGCTGCACAAATGAAGAAAAGTATCTACATGGAAGAGAGATATGATCTTATAAACACTACTCTGCAGTCTTAGCTGCTGGGTTGTGCAATTCAGAACTCCTTGGTTAACCAGTCCTGTGTGGGTTGGTGTTTATTTTCAGAGGGAGGAGTGATCTAACACAGATATCTTAGCAATCTAGGGCAATGTTGCTGTGAGACTAATCACAACAACAATTGAGTCTTCATGACAAATGCGATGTAAAAAGTTCCTAGGGCTCACCTTAAAGAATATCATTATAAAAGAATGGAGACCAAACTATTTTTAGTTGATACTTTGTTACAGTGAAGGCTACATAGCTCCATAAAGTTACATGTCTAGGCTGGGCCACAGAAAGCATTATAGTCTCTTCCTTCTTTGCCCTGTCATGGCTTCTGTAGTGCTGGACGCAAGTGGTTTTTATATACGTGGATGGACAGCATCCAAACCTTTGCCCCAAAGGTGAAAGTAGATGGAAAGGAGAACAAGGTGAACTAGGAAACATCTTCTCTTTGCACCAGAATACAACAGCGGGAAGTCTTCCTATTTTAATCTTTCCTGAATGGTCTGCAGTACAAAGTGTGCAATTTTTATGGGGAATTGAGGCATCTTGTAAAGTATTTACTGATGTGCAGGCCACTTCTGTTTAATTTAATACACGACAAAAACTAATATCTCAGTGGTGTACTCTACTGTATGCTATGTATTAAAAGGAGTCTTAGATTTCAGAGGGTTTTTTCACTCCCTTTCAGACACCCAATTTTCTCATGGGAAGCGACATAGCAGTTTTATTCGAAGACAATTTCTAGATCTAGAAGTTACTTAACAAAGCAATTTTCTAGCCTAGAGAGCCTTGCCCTAGAAGAGGGCAAAGCAGTGGTATTGCAATTACAGTCATAATTTTCAGGGCTGTTATGGAAACAATAGAATATTTTATACAGGTTACCTTAAATTTTGTGATTTGCAGTAGCTTTACAGTAATGTCTATAAAGATATTGACTATTAACGGAAATAAATGTTTTGTCCTGTTTGATCTGAAACTCATTTTCCCAAATGTTTGTCTTTTCTTAGGGGAGTTTGTTTAGTCTTAACAGCACTTGCACTGAATCTGGCAATTTTGGCAAAGCTAATGTGACAGGAGAAATAGAGTTTGCCTTAAGATACATCTTCAGAGCTTACATCTTGGAAATTTGCATCAAGGGATGCAAGAACCTGGCTTATGGAGAAGAGAAAAAGAAAAAGTGTAACCCGTAAGTATTTTTCAGAGAAGGAGAAAAAACATAAGGAAAATATTCTGTTTTTTTGAGATACTTACACATATTGTGATTGGAGTGGATTGATATATGATGGTATGCCATATTGGCACTTTCAGAACCTCCAACATACGTACCAGCCCTTTGTACATATACACACTGCAAGACAAATAGGTTTCATAGCAATGCTTATTCTATTCTTACCATTTTCTGCTAGGAATTGTCCCTTTCCCTTCCTGTGAGCAGGCAGTTGGGTATCTATGTTGCTGATGAATACCTTTGAACCTCAAGAATAGCTGTTCAGATTTTAGTTCTTAAGTTGTGCCCAGAAAATTAACATGTAAGTGGCTGAAACATGAGATGACCTGTTCCTAATATGTCTGCTGACTCACTGTGGGTCACTGAGTGATTGCTATACTACTTAGGTGCTTTTATCTTCTGTAATAAGAGTAGAAATTTCAGATGCTGCAATGGATCTCAAAGTCTAAGGCTGCTTAATAATTACATATCATTGTAAGAGGAAGAAATATTTACTTCTGTGGATAAAATATGCCATAGAAATTTTTGTTGGACAGTTAAGTCTTGGTGATTTATCTCTTTATTACTTAACAATGCTCTCTGACCATGCAGCAACCATTGACAGAAAATCAACAGGTAGAATACCTTACTACGTGTTTTTGCCCCTGCTGTCACACCGCGTTTGAGCAATTGAGTGACCACATTGGAACTGAGGACTTGCAGTCACCTTCACCCAGAAGGTCGAGGGCTTTTGTGCATCTTGCAGAGAATATTCATAAAGACAAGCTTGGTGATGAGCAGTGCCTTGCTGGAACAGCAGCTTGTGGAGCTGGACAGTTTGGGAGCACTTCAGAAGTGGGTCAAGGTTCTTTTAAGTCCCCTGGTAATTAAACCAGGCAAACAATTACAGGAAGGCTGAAAGGCAATGTGGGAAGCATTATGCAGTAAACATTATGTTCTCTATTGGCACATATTTATATATTTCTGTTGGTTTCCAAGCCAACAGAAAAATTATAGTATACTCAACTTGCTTGCTGAAAAGCAGACTTTTAACTGATGTTTAAAACCTGTTGAATTACTTAGCTTATTTGCTGTTTTGAAGTCTGACTGGCTACATTTTAATTAATTGATTTGGGGTTGTAGAAAAAGAGGCTAAAACTTCTAGGACCTGTATATTTTAGAAAGTAGTTTTATCTATGGATAAGTTCAGAAAAAATAGGGAAAATGTGTAAGTTCTGCAACGATGATATGAGGTACAGCTGATTTTTATTTACGCAGCAAGTTAATCAAAAGGCTGTTTTAGAATTGGTTTAAATCATAATATGTGAAATATATACAACAAATACAGTTTAAAAATATTTAGTATTAAGTAAATAATCACTCCTTTCCCTGACAAGCTGTGAGCACTCTCTATGGCTAAAACTCTTAAGTTTTGAAGCCTTAACCTAATTACAGCCCACTGAACTGATAGTAAGGAGAATATTTAGGCATTAGTGTTCACTTGACCTACACATGAGAAACTTTGGATAGGAATCATTACTGCTGGATTTTGGTGCAACTCAGCTTCCAGAAACTTTTTTTACTGGATTTCCTTGAATCAATGTTAGGGCAATTTTGACCACTTTTAGACAATCTCCCATTTTCATTCTAGTGTCTGTTAGAAAAATTAGCATTTTTAAGACTTATGAATTATTATGTATTATTTATGTGATAATACCCTTTTTTGCTACATGGTACCTGGTGTTGTGAAGACAAGATATTTTCTTTATGAACAAGCAGCAGTGATCCTAAAGTTGATTGAGTTAATTTTTTTCCTTTGAGTACATAATATGCTGTTTGTTTTCATCATAAAACTGTCACTACAACCTGGAAGGTGACTTCTTTAGGGGCTATTTTATCAGAGGCCAAGAGTACAAAACCAGAAGATTCCTATTCAGATCCTAATCCTTTCCGAATTACAATGGAATTGAAACACATTAGCAGAATGATACACAGGGTTCCTTATAGTCTATCTGCTTTTACTGAGAAAAGATATAAATCACATTTTGCCATTTTGTTGATGGAAACTTACAAAGTCAATAAAATTGTTTAAGAAATAAGAAAAACTCCTCTCATCTAATTGTTTTCTCCCTGCCCCTTCTGATCACTTTCAATGTATCTTTCTCTCTCTATATAAGGTATGTTAAGGTTTATTTACTTCCTGATAAATCTCCTTGGAGTAAGCGAAAGACAGCTGTCAAAAAGAGCACAGTGGATCCAGAGTTCAATGAGACTTTGAAGGTACGGTTTGCAACTGTGTGCTGCTAAGTGTGCTTTTCTATGGTACAATCCTGCAAGTTCTGAATCGACCTGATAGGGCAAATTTAGGAGTCACGAACAATAATAATTTAAAAAATTATGTTTTTTCAGTCCAAATAAGAGAAAATGCTTTTGGAGTTGCAACAGTAAATGGCAAACCATTAGAAGAGTCTGCCTTTGTCCAAGAGAGCACTTTTAATGAATATCAGTGTTGTTCTGAGTTACCTTGTGGCAAAAGCAAAGTGTCTTCCATGGACATGGGTTTTTGTATGTTCAGGAACTGAATTCAGCAAAAATGGTCAAAAGTGCATTAGCGCTATTGCAGGTGAACTACATCATGCCACTGAGATCCAGCTTGGTGGGATCCAGCTGCAAGTTAAGCCACCTGCATCTAGAGGGAGTTGCATCTGTGAGAGCTCTGTAAGTGCTCCTGGGAATCACTGGAGCCCAGGGTGGTTCAGGGTGATTAGCCCAGAGCCTACACTCAGCTTCTGATTCAACAGCCTAAGTATCGATAGCGATTTCCTTGCCTCTCCATTACCTTCAGCTTTCCATGCAGGTCACCTATGGGCTGGGTATCATGTTTGCCAGTCTCATGTGGGTATATTAGATACCCACGTACCGTATACCATGTTGTATATTAGATACCCAACAATGTCTGAAAGGGCTCTAACTATGTTTGGGGAGTGGATCAAGGCTTTAATTAGTGATCACCTGAATTACTTCCTTGTCCCTGCTGACTGCATTAAGTAGATGTCCGCTGAACAGGATGGGAGTTTCAGCACCATCATTAGATATCTTAATCCTGAACTGACCTCCACAGCAGCCAAATTCTGCTGGGAGTGTAAACAGAAATATAAAAAAATTACAACCCCCAACAAAAACCAAACCAAAAAAAAGAAACAAACAAACCAAAAAAAACAAACAAATAAAAAACCACCTAATCCAGCAAAAATGGTCAAGAATTATTTAACGTTCTGAATTAATAATCAAAATCTTTAGCAAGGCAGGTCAAAGTATTCCTGGAATGTTGATATATATTTGAATGAGCATTATTTAGTATTTAAATTGTGGGGTAATATGCAGATTGCAAAGAATACGCAGACAACATGGTTCATATCTGCCTTCAGCCATGCTGTGCCTGCGCTTCCTGTAAGCAGGTCATGAGCATGGGCTGCATTCATCCTGTGTATTGCTCTGTAAATGCTGTTTATCTTTCTAGTACAAGATTGAATACTCCCAGCTGCGAAGTCGGCAACTTCAGATCTCTGTGTGGCATGCAGGAGCACTCAAATACAGGGTGTTTTTGGGGGAAGTAGTGATTCCACTGGCAGCATGGAATTTTGAAGACGACTCAATGCAGTTATTTGACTGGTATCAACTCAAACCCAAGGTGATTCTGTTTGTTCTTAATTGTATTTTAAGAGCAAGATGTAGTGAATGCTATGAAAAAGATCACCCTTCTGAGATCGAGGGAAAAATGTTGTCAATCCAGCCCATTAGTAAGATGTGTCACAAACACAAATAAGCTCTGAGAAAGACGTGTAAGAGAATGATTGCAGTAATGCAAACTTCTGTATGTCCCTTTCTTAAGCTTGAAAAGCCTGAAGATGATCTTACCCAGTACAGCGGTGAACTCCTCTTGTCTGCAAGACTCTTGGTACCAGCCCAGTATAAAAACTTCCAGTTTGAAGGTATAAAATGTTTCAACATTCATAGAGGTCTTTTCCATTGTAAATGGTTCTATGATTCTGTGAATCCCTTGGTTAGAAAAGAATTGAGATCAATGAAGGACTGGCAATGTGTCCATGTAATATTCCTGTATGGGATTTTTAACAGCTACAGCAAATGGTGCTTTGTGGTGTATTAATTTTTACATTATTTAAAATCGAAACATTTGCCAGCTTTGTGGATTTGTTCTATTTAATACAGACAAAAGCTGTACATTGTAATGGCAGCTGTATGATGCATCCAGCTGTTTTGCAAACTTGTGCCTGTTGTAGTGTTAACAGTAGAGAGGCTATTCTGGTGGTGAAGCAGCAGTTTTATTGTCCAAGGTAGAGACTGCCAATTTAGGGAAAAAGTGGAAGGGTAATGTCTGCAAGGGTACCAGTCCAGCATCCTTGGCTTTCTCCAGTGGTCTCATTTTAGAGAGATTGTTTCACTTGGAGGCGTGATAGGTTCAAAATGTGTAGTCAGGGTTCAGATTTTGGTAATGAAAAGTTGTAAGTATTGCTGTAGTATGTCAGAGCAAGCATCAGCTGGTGGAGTGAAATAAACACTTTGAGCAGAAGGGATAGGAAAAGCCTCATTTTCCTTACCTCCCTAGGTCACAGTGAAGTGTATAAAGGTTCAGAGCTCTAGTAATGCTCTCTGTGTCAGGACCATACCAATAGGTAGAGACCAATAGGAAGCTCTAATTAGCTGTTTGGTTATTTTTTCCTTTTTTTTTCTAAATGACCCCAAAGTTATCAGCTTGCTTTCTTCAATTCTTCCTCCCTGTGCAGGCCTGTGTCTCTGCTTTGTACCTAGAGCTGGGAGAGGAGCAGTATCACACCATGGGTTTGGCTGTTTCTCCTGCTTCTGACTGTTCCAGAGAAATGTTTCTGTGGGTACTGTCCTGTGTTGACATTTCACAAACACAGCAGAAAGCTTTGTCTTTGGAACAGAAATCACAAAGCAGCCTGCTACTCATTGCTTGGTTTTCTTTTTGTGAATCATACACTGTACAAACACGTTAAAATCTTTCAAATATTCCTAGTACAGCCTTATGACTCCCTATCTGAGTAGTACCACTTAGGCATTCCCCTACTTATAGCAGCATCTTAACCTATGAGCTGAACTGATTGGGCATTTCATGTGATAAGGGCTCCCTTTTTCAGGAAACAAAGACCAAGGAGTTCCCAACTGCCAGCTTCAGATTATGATATTTGGGGCTAAGAACTTGCCCATGCTGAGACCTGCTGGAATGTTGAACTCCTTTGTTAAAGGGTATGTATGAGACCTAACACTACAAATAGGAAATATCACGTGTTCTGTGCAAATGTATGTATGTTTTCATCAGCAGACTGCATTTGAAACTGCCATCATCTACACTTAGTTAGACTTCCTTGTAATGGCTTCATTTGAGTGCCTGCAAAACAGCAGCACTTTGCAGAGTGGTGACAGGTCCCACCTGCCCTCTTGGTCTTGAAATTTAGAATTTAATGATGTCATTAAAATTTAGAGTTCGCTAGTTTAAGTATGTGCTTTTAGATACTAGGAGAGGAAAAAAATGTGCAAACAAATACAGTATTGTGATTCCTAGTTTCAGCTTTTGCAGAATTAAGTAAAGCTTGGGATACATGGAAAACTTTTATCCTCTTCATTCCAGACATTTTGAAAGAGAAGGGACTGAATTTTTCTTCAGTGTGCTGAGTAGCTTGTATGTGGGATCATTTTACTTTCCTGTTGTCAGGCATTAGATGCCATTAGAAATATGATACTGGGGTAAACTTACATCTCATAACACTATTTCACCTGCTGTGGCACCTATTTTGGTGAAATGGGAGAGCATTTTAGCTGCTGAAAGACAGGTTTTAGGCAGTATTGAATAACAGCACGTGGAGTAAAGACTCTTTCAGCAGTCAGTGACTGCAAAGTTAAAGCAGACCAGAAGAGCCTACTTGCACCCACATTAATGACAAGCAGGAGAAGGTGCAAGTCCCAAAATAAACACACTAGCACCATGTTCTATCTTGCACTTAAACTAAACCTTTTTGCTCTTTAAGGTAAAACAAAGGGCCTTAGTTGATTATTGCTAATTCTCTGTTTTCTTGTTGAGAAATCAGTAACTTTGCTGAACTCTTATTTTTTTGGGAAAGTTGTCTTATCCTTCCAAACCAAGCAGAGGTAAGGCAAAAGTCTCCTGTCCTGAAGAAAGAAGCCTGTCCTCAGTGGAAACACTTGTTTGTCTTTGATGGTGTGACCCCAGCTCAGCTACAGCAATCATGTCTACACCTGACTGTCTGGGACAAGTCAACTTTCAGCTCAAGTGATCAATTCCTAGGAGGAGCCAAGCTTGGTACAAGTAAGTTCATTACCACTAAAAGTTTAAGGTAATTTGGGGAAAAGGTCTTTTAGTTTACATCCTAAACAACAATAATTATACTATGCTATTTATTACCTGCTATCATGTGCCTATACATACAGTCCCAGCCTCTGTCATAAGCAACTTGCAGTCTTGGGCTTTGATCCCCCAAGAACTGATGCATGTGCTTTAGCTTAGGTCTGTGGGGAAGCTCAAGGTTGTCAGTGGAAATTTTCAGGAAAGCTATTTGTTAACATGGTGACTTTTGAGGCCAGAGCCATGCTAAGACAAGCACAGAAATGGTCTGGCTCTAACTCCACATAGAGCTCTCTGTATTTTTAAAGACTTATTCCCTTAACTGTTTTTTATGAATTGGCTAATTTTAAATGATTTCTCATCAAAAGAAAGCACAAGAACTAATGATCTAGTAGACTCCAACCTTGCTTATGTTTGTGATTATCATTTTACATCCACAAATCAATCCAATCAATGAAATAGAGAAGGTGAAACTTGCTCAGAAGGGGCTATTGCATGTGTGAGTTTTGGGCTCTGTTCTAACATAAGAGCAAACTTTCTTTCTGAAGGCTGAGAAATGTTTGAGAAACATCTGAAAAGCCCTTTGCTTGCTAAATAGGCCCTGTTTCCCTGGTAGTTGAGAAGGAAAGCATTATCATAGAATCATAGAATCAGCCAGGTTGGAAGGGACCTCTGAGATCATCAAGTCCAACCCTTATCACTTGAAGGCTGAGCAACAGAGGCTCCTAGCTCCATCCTCCCTGAGAGTAAGTGCCGTGGTTTCAGTATTTGAGATGAAAGGCTCAAAAAAGATTGAGGCTCAGTCATGTTGTTTGGGTATCAGTATGCACTTTAGAGGAGTATTATCACTAGTGGTAAGTCAATGTTTTGCAGGGTTCCTCGTGAACTTTTTCTGATTTTCTGACCCAGCATTTTCTTTTCTGCTAGAGCAGGGGCTACCTGCTTGTAAGTGATCCAAGCCCTAAGCCTAGTAATGCACTGAAGGTATTGGAGATGAACTGAAGCAGGAGACTTTGTGCCATTCAGCTATTAACAGCGTGCACAGTTGCTCCTCTGCTTCTAGTCATACCTCCAGAAACTTTTTATTTGCTGCAAGCGGAGATCTTCAGAGAGAAATCCTAGTTTACAGGATGTAAATAATACTTCAAAAGTATAAATACAATTTATTGCAATTAGTGCTTAGGAGCTACAGAGCAGCTGAAATTACTGTAGAAGTGGGTGAACAGGTTATTCTGTTAACCAGTCCATTGGGCCAGAAGTTGGGTAAGGCTTAGTGAAAAGTAACTGACCTTTCCTTTTGCTTTCTTGCAGAGGAACTGTTTGGCTCTACAGACCTTGTTTCTCAGTCAGTGCTCCAATGGCAAGAAGTGCTCTGCAACCCAAACATGTGGATGGACTTTACACTTGTACTGCATTCAAATAAGGAAAACTTTAAATCATGAGAAATTATCACACAACTTTTCCTTCCCCATGTGTGATGTTTTAAACTTCCCCAGACTTCAGATCTGGGGAAAGGTATGATGCAAATGCATCCACTCTGGCTTTTGGGGAATAGACTTATGTATAAGTGTGTGACATTCTGAATGTTTTATTTTTTAAAAAGTAAAGGCTTTAACTTGTGTCTCTAGCTGGAGTATAAGGTTAATATTGTTTCTTCAGGAGTTACAGTCTCAGTTTGAGATGCATTATGCTGACAAAGCAACAGTAGCCAGACAATATGCAGTTTTCCATTTTTGGGCATAGCCAAACTGTTTAGTCACAGCTAGGAATACTTCTCAGAGAAAATAACTGTTACAGCAGGAAATTTATGTGCTTTCGCTCTGAGGTTAATGTTTTATACACAGAACTGAAAACTAGCTTATCTTTGTCTGCTTGCTGCAAAGGGGAGATGCTAATAACTGCTTCAGAATTATCTACACTGCCACTATTATTTCACATGACGCTAAAAAGCATTGGCCTGTAGCCACATCTCTCAAATGTGTGCTGCATCATGGAGCTTAGAAAGCTAAGGTACAAATTCTCCCTCAGTAGGAGTATGGGACAACAGCTGATAGACTAAGTAATAAGTTCCTTCTTATCTGCCACTGTAAGACAGATTTAACAAGTCTGATCCATAGGGTGTACAGCATGTGACAAGAATTTAGCTCAGTTTATCATTTATTCATGTGGACTGGTGGAAATGCAAGCTTAGGCCAAACTACTGCATCAATTTGCCTTGCCTCAGATGTAGTGTTACAGTCAGCAGAAACTTCATATATACAACTGTAACTAGTGCTGCTGTGTTATACTTTTGTTACTGCAAGTATTGCCCTTCCTTCATAGGTCAGTGTGGCTTTTAAGGATTTAAGGTTTAAAGACACAAGGACTAACAGGCTAAGCTGAGGAACTAAAAGAGCAGTAGTACACCTTACACAGAACACACCCCACACAAGAAACACTTGACTCCACATCCTTTGTTACTTTGCAGATCTTTTATTTAGATGTTTGCTGCTGCAAATAAAAAAAAACCCACACAAGATTCAACTCACGTATAATGCAGCATAGATATTGTAAATGGAAGAGAAGAGGTGACAACATACTGTATCTCACTTTCTAACAGATTTTCAAGGAAAGGGGGAGAGTGGGGGAAGAATGGTCACAGAAATGCTCTCTACTAGAGAGAATTCAACTGTGATATAAACAAGCAGTCCCTTCATCTTTGGAGTCTGAAACTTTAAATCAAACATTTAAAAAAATTAGAAAATTTGTTAGAAAAATAGGTGCAGTAAAATTGTATATATTGGATCATGTGTACATATAACAGTTTTCATTAAGTAAAAAAATGATCTTTACAAATAATGCTTTATAGTAAATAATCAGCTGTACTGTATCAGACTACAGTGTTGTTTAGGCATTTTTACAGATGCAAGTCTTATTAAATCTGAAAAGTAACAAAATATACAGAGCAAAACTATTTCCCTTTAAACTAGTACTGCAATCCACATGTTGCATGTTTATATATATATATATATAAATACTACACTATAACTGATCAGTAATGAAGTTGGAATGCAAACACAGTAGTGTATTTGGATTCCAACAGAGTATTTGCTACTTGTTACGTGAAGAGGATATGAGTGTCCCTATGCCACACTTCTGAGCCATCACTGCAGAAATTCTCCAGTTGAGAACAGCAACCAGAAAACGCCTAATTTCTACACAAAGTAGTTCTGAGGTGTTGTCATTTCTTTTGGGGGGGGTGGGCTGGGGAGGGGGAACACGGGCATCAAGACCAAGGAAAAAACAGGACATATAAGCACATGTGCAAGGTTGTACACACTCAGGTGCTTGCAAATCCTGAGTTCCAGAACCTGTCTTCTCAACTGCTGGACTTCACACTGTAACTAATGATACAAAGACGTATGGCACAAAATTCACCCACAGATGCTTATTTTTTAGACCAGGCTGAATCCAGCACCTGCACAGGACATGTATCTTCAACTAGAAGCACAGCCTGTTAAAATTTGTCTTGCTTAAAGAGAGATGTGACGTAAGGCCTTTTGGCACTAAGCAAAGGCATGAGCAAGTTACCAGGATCAGTGGTACAATAAGTTTTTAACTATATCAAATTTCAGAGAAGGTACAGGATAAATGGGAGATTTAAACACCTCTGAGTTTAGAGAACATTTGTTAAGTGTCATACAGTGATGCCTCCTCAGGAAAAAATAAACAAACCAAAAAACCAACACATCAAAAAACCCCCAAAATAAGAACACAGCATTAAGATCTGCCTTTCCCACAGTCCTGTCTTCTTACAAGCATCGTTACATCGCCTCAAACTCATCAATTCTCTGCTTGGTGTTGCCTTGCCGGATCTGCCGCAGCGTCTTGTACTTGTCACGTCCCTGTCGCATGTTCTCTGAGTGGATAATGTCGTTTTGGGTCCTCTTATTTTCGTCTCTAGCCTGGGCCAGCTCATCTGTCAGTGCCTACAATATGAAGAACATTAAATACAGGTTATTTGTAAGAAGCTTCCAGCTCGTGACAGTAGAGTTCTTTGGTGAGAGCTGACAGTTGATAGATGACTGGACAGATCAGTGACATGGATACAACATATGCTTTCCATAAACACTATGGATGATTTAAGCAACCTCAAAGCTTCAGCAATGAGAGTAATCTTTATATACCTTGTCTTTATTTCAAACTGCCTACAGGAACTGTAAACAAAGAGAAACTATCATACTTGGTGTGTATAACCAAGTGGTTAAACGATGTTTTCCAGGAAAGATTGTTTCAATTACTCTGCCTCCCCCAAATATCATCTTACCCTCAGTTGACTCTGTACACGTGCATTCTTCTCTGCTTCAGTAATGCGCTTCTCCTCATTGCGGTCATTCCTGATCCCCTCACTGGAGAACTCCGCACTGTAGGCAGAGTACTCAGAGCCTTCGTCTTGCAAGTTATCGTGGACATGGTAGTTCACTGGCTCATAGACAGGTGGTGGGGGTGGAGGTGGAGCAGTCATTACCAGGTGTAACTCCTCCTTTGTCTTTACCAGATCCTCCTGGGCTTCCCTGGCCTTTGGGAAAAGAGTAAAAAGTATTTTAAATGCATTTCTTGCTTTAAACCAGCTTAATAAACACTCAAATGCTTATCTTCCTGGTTTTTTCAATCCACTATGAAAAGCAAGGAAGAAAGAATTAAATCTCCACAGCTGACAGTACTCTATTAGTCATATACAGAACTTTTTTTTTTTTGCTAGGTATGTCATCATTATTCATTGTGTAATGTGCAAGATATCTAAGCAAAGAATCTTCTTCCACTAAAACAGCCTAGAAAAAACTGTTCTGTGGGAAGCTACAGTTAAATTCATCCTGTTCTCCATTTGAAGAGCTGTAGGCTGAAGAGACAAGAGTTCTACAGAGCAAGAACTCAGATTCCCAAGTTGGAATTTTGAATGTATGCAGTAGGCAGGCACCTTCCTTACTGCTTCAGTGGTTTTGCCCTCCCACGCAGCCCACAGCCCTAGTTACAGGGCACTGAGAGTACCAGGCACTCTGAACCTTGTGTGGTTTGTCTTTGGTTTTAGTGCATCATATGCTGTTAAACTATGCCAACCAGGAAGCCACCAACAACAGCACACACTCCTCAAAATGGATACCTGCAGTGTGGCTGCATTTGCAGAGTCTTCTCTTGACTGATGTTTTCAGACATTATATCGTGCATCAGGCATCATTTATCCATGTGCCCCTCCCCCTCCATGGCTCCAAGATGATGATCACATTTTTAGGTTTTATACAGGCTTCCATTTTGAATTTTGACGGTTTGTTGGAAGAAAGGTGTTTTGCAGGCATATTGCACATTCACCACAAGTTTGCCCTTCTTCACTGCTGTACAGATGTTTGTCTCCATATGTGTAGAGAAGTCACACCAAGCTAAGCACCAGTGTGCTCTGCTCAAGCGTAGAACTTTAGAGCAACTTTGTAAGGCAGATACTCACTCTGATTTGCCACTCTTCAACCTCGCTCTCTTTACGCCTCCTTGCCTCTTCAAGAAGTGCAATCTTGGCTGTATACTCTGCAAGCTCTGTAGCCTGTTGAATAATAAAACTGGAATTATAAGGACTCTTAAAAAAAACCAAACCAACCCAACCACCAAGCACAACAAAGAAACACTTAACTGTAATAAAGAAATAAGGAACAAATAACTAGATTCCTTATGATAGAAACCAGTGCCATGATGATCCTATGACATGGTCTAGTACTTTACTGCACTAGGTTTTTCCCTGGACAAGATGGCTTTGCCTTACTCAAGGACACAGTAGCATATCTGATCCTCAAAATGACTAGGTCTTACCAGTTGTTCCTGGCTCTTTATCTGGTCCATAGTTTGTCTTTCCAGCTCTTCCTTGGCCTGGAGAGCAGCTAAACGGTCAGCTTCCAAACGTTCTGCTTCCTCCTGGGCTCGTCTCCTTTCCTCCTCCAGCTGAATGGCTCTTTGGATCTGATCTGAGAGCTCTGGAAAAAGATCAGCACAGTTAGTCCACAAGCCTGGCCAAAGCTAAGGAACTACAAACAGTCTCTCAGGTAACTGCAGTAAGTCACAATAGCACTTTACTCCAGCATGCAATACTCCCTTCACCATGCTCCTCAAAGTAATTATTTGCATAGTACATCAAGTAACTGGATTCAGATGAGTCAGATGCACATTATAATTAGATTTTCTGCAAGATGTTTGCACTAAAAAGTCTGTAACACTGACAAGAGACTGCTGCCCTTAATAGACCAGATGTTGCTGTCTCCAATCTGATCATCTATGCATTGAAACAGAATGTTTCCATTTCACTGTAAAGACTTGTTCCCAAAGCACTTTTTTCTGCTGGGCGTTAAGTAAAAAGTACTTGAGGGCTGAACTCTTGCTCACTGCTGGAAGAGGCCCTGCTACTTAAACCCTCTTGGCAACTGGGGAAAACAGAGTTCTTGCCCTTCGGTTCCCAAATACAGTCTGCAGATTTTATGCTACTTTAATACTTTGGATTATTATGAGTACCATGTGCACATGTGTGTATTTACCCATACGGGAAGATATTAGTAAGCTTTGCTAAGAGATCTCAGTGTCACCAGATTTAGTCAAGGCATAGGCAGCGATCCATGTAACCCCTCTATGGAGCACAATACACACGGTCTGGTCAGCCATGACAAGTACTTTACCTTTCTCTGCTTTCTGAGTCTTCACTTCATACTCCTGTAGCCTCACCAGGAGCTCCTCCTTCTCCCTCAGCATTTGCTCTTTCTCCCTCTCAATTGTCTCCCTCTTCCTCTTTTCATCTTCTAGTTGTTTCCTGTTAGAAACACATTTCAGGTTTGAAGCTCACTTTCAGACTGAAGCTACCACCAGACAAGAAAGTTGGCTGGGCATCTCTCCAGGCAGCTCAATGGAAAGTGGCTGCCACGAAACAAGAGCCAGGAGACAGAAATAGGCTGTTCCTTCATCACTTCACAATTTTTGCTCAGTTTTGGATGCCCCATTTCATTTAATTTGTATTTTTGTTGGCCACCACAGAAATTTAGAACACCAAATAGCTACTAGATGCAGAGAGAAAAAGCAGGACTTGTACTGCACTGCAGAGGAGATTTAACTTTGTTACTTCTGCTGTAAGGAAAGTGAAGGAGGTGTAAAAACATCAACAGCAGTGAGGGAATGAAGACAAACAATCCACAAACACAGGAGAAAAGCAGTATGATTTCTTGAATCATAAGCAACCTGAAGCCAGTGGTAGAATTGCTACTGCTTTTTCCTTGCATGTAAGAAATCTCCCAGTCCCCTCTTCTCTCTTTACACTGTAAGCATATGCTCCCCACAAAGGTCTCTCCTTTACTCCCAACCATCCCATGGTCCAGCACATAATTCGGGTTTTAACACTTGAGAGTCAGGAGAACCCTCCTCTAGGTGGACAACCAGAGCCCATGTGCCTTTACTTGCACATGTCCTCACAGCTCTTGAGACTGCAGAGGACAGCAGACCTGCATGATCACAAGACGAGCAATGCTTACACTCCTGCTGCTGGACACCCCGAGTCCCCTCCTAGGACCATGCGCATGCCTCATGAACCTGGAATGGCTCTTAGCCTTGCCCTGGCAAAACCCCTGCAGGTACAGCTGCTTGCTGACCCTGGGAGTTCAGTGTCATTTATTTCTGCCACTCCATGCCTGCTGCCTGTATTCAAGCTCACCTTTCCAGTTGCTTCTGGTGCTTCTCTTCCCGGGCCTGGGCTTTCATCTGTTGCACCTCAATGGTGTCAGGCTTCCTGCGCCGCATGTACAGTTCATGGTTGCCCATGCAGAGCTGTAAGATCCTCTTGTTAATTCTCAGACGAGGGGCATAAAACACAAAGTCCTAGAAGAGAGACAACACAGTTTTTTCTAAGCATGCTTTCTCTTCTCCCAGCTAACTGCAGACAGAAAACCTTGCCACTGATTTCACTCTAATTCAGACACGCACGCAAGGCTATTTAAATATAGCAGCAGGGACTGTCAAAATCATCTCTAGCAAAAATTGTTATTTATATTCTCCTTTTAAAGACTACATAGAATTGACAAGTTATTCTTAAAGAAAATTATCTTCTAGAGAAAATTCCAAACTCAATGAAGTCTCCTTTAAATGAATATTGTTAAATGTTGCAGAAGATTCTGGGTTGGCAAGTAAGCATCTGGGCAACACAGACTTCTAGCATTGAGTAGTTTTTCAGTTTGCACATTTTTGTGACTGAAAGATAAAGCACAAAACTAAAAATGCAATAGAGGTTATTGAACTAACTTTATAGAATTTCTTGAATTTCTAGAATTTCTCTCTGAATCAATATTCAAGGCCCCATGTGTTTTTTCAGAGAAAGATAAGAAATACCTTCCAATATAATTCTTTTCCTTTTCATGGCATTTCCTAGTTAAGTTGACCAAGGCTGTTTTAAGACTGTTGAATGAAAACTAATTTTTTTAGCCACCAAACATATGGGTTATTTGGAATATCAAGTTGCAGGCAGTAGCAAAGCACAAGATACTCTAAAATTTCTGGTTCAGCAAGAAGAACAGCTGTAAATTTCTTATTATCTATGTTATAATCAGACTGGATTTTCTAGAAGAAAATCTGCTAAGAAAGGGATACACAGGGCCAAGTTCATTACCTGCCTGATGATTTTACTGAGTCCACAACCTCATGCATTTACAATGAAGTCCGAACTTACACAGTGAACAAACTCAACATTTTTGTGCTTTTTTGTGTACTATGTGGATGGTGATAAGGGCAGTGGGCAAGCTGCCACATTACCACCATAAGCCAGTACCCATTCCTTAGAATCACTCTCCCATGGATTGCCTCACTGTTAGCAAGAGGTGGAACTGGGAAGGGGCACACAGGATTTACACTTTTGCATGGAAGCAGCGATCATGTTTTTAATTGCCTGAGCTCAGAAGCACAATTGTGGCTATCTTTGGAAAAACTAGAAGACACACTAGAAGCAATTAAAAGCTCCCTAAGTGCTATTTAAGATGAACATGAATATGGCAACAAAGACTCATTTTCTCCAATGCATTTCCCTAATGCACACAATGACTGCGGGAAAGACAGTCTGGGAAGTGTGTTGTGCTCTTCCACCAGATTCTGCCAGAGCCATTCTGAGCTGCACAGGTCTGATACTGCTAACTCTACTGTACCTGTCAGCTATTCATTCAACCTCTTCCTTCTAACAAGTAATTTTAAAAACAAACAATCTGTGTACATTTTGATGAACAAGCCCTATCCTGAGGCAAGGCTCATTTACATGGAATTAAATACTGAGGGAATGAATGGTGGTTGCATTTGTCATTTAGGCCATAACCAAGGGACAAAACATTTAAATAAGAACATAAAAGAATACCCTTCTTTTCTCATCCCCAGCCTCCCCCACGTCTCACAAAACTGGGAGCATTGCACCTCGATATTTGAAAGATAATGTGCTGAAGATGTTGCAGTATGTGGGCAGACAAGCCTAAAAATTTAAAAGCTTAGTTAAGCAGGGCAAGGTGCCACAGGACTCTACCCTTTACACTACTGTCCATTTAAACACAGACATGTAGAATCCTCCAAATTAAAGGGGAGCTTCCAGCCCACATCTTGGGTGGACTGAGTATTCTGCTGTAGTTATAACACCTGCCATTTTAAAAGGAGACACAAACACATGAAAAGACCCAGACAACTTCCTGAATGCTCAGAATTAGTGTCCAAATAAATTCTTCTTTCAGGTAAAGCTTTAAACATACCACCACTCAGAGGGAAAAGGACAACTAACACAGAGGGAGAAAACATAATTGAAGTTTTCAGTGTTAACACCTTTCTGTAAACAGCCTCTTGCGAGTCCTCCATTTCAAACTCGGTCTCATTTACTGCTGGGAAGTGGGTGGAAAGCTGTGATCCATATTTTGTCATTATGTACAACACAGGACAGAGGCTATTCTATTGAGGAAAGCATGCCTGACAGATCAGCTTTCTGTCTCTGTGGAGTTTTCTTGGTTTTCACTAACAGCATCACAGAAAGAAGCTCCACTCCCTAAGGCTGTTATCTGGAAGAAATCCCTGCAGCACACTATGCATTAGTATCCTTTAAATTATTGGGAGGATCTTTTTCTATTAGAGATATTTATAAGCTATCATCCTTTGACAAAGCCTAACTGCTTATTATTTCTCAGGGCTGCACTTACCCACCAAGGTCAAGTACTGGGGTGGGAGAAGACAAGAGGAGGTCTTTCTCAACTATTCAAATAGTTTCACAAGATTGACAGAATGACATCCACCTATGCCAGTTATTCCACGTTATGTTCTCAACAGGTCAAAGTAAGCTTCTAATTCCTCACTAAAATAACTCTGAAAATATACTTGTAAGTATTGAAAAGCAACATTCACAGGTAGCTACATATCAGTTCTCCACGGAAGTCATATCCCTGGCATTTACATTAGTATTCAAGAAAGTCAGTGAACAACACCACGGACCTTAACTGGCTTTTACTCTGTCACTAGTGTGGAAGTGAGCAGTGATGGATGGGAAGCCATATGTATCCATGTGGTTTTGTAGTAGCATTTTAATTACTTTTGTAATTTTTTTTTTAATGAACATTTTTGGGTTTTTTCTTCAGATTAAAAGCCAAAAATAAAAGTTATCTACCAGCTTCCATGCACTGAAAGAAATGGGGAAAGGACTCAGAACTAGCAAAGAATCTCTAATTTAGGCATAAAGCTACCTAGTTTGCTAGAAAATAAAAGGACTCTGCAGTTATAAAGTCCTTATTTTTTCCATGTTGGATATCGCTATGAACCCTTTACTTATGCTGTACAGAAAAACAGACAGCTCTACGTACACTCTAAATACTAAGGCTCATTTTGCATCTAGAATATCTGCAGCTTTCTCCTCTCCAACGACTACTTTATTTTGAGATGAAGCTGTATCATTTGTTCATATGCAGTATCCAGGAATCTGTTCAAGACATACTTACTGGTGCCTTCTTATCAATAGGCTTTATAACAAACTTCTTGTCATTGAAGGAGATGTTTCTGATTTCACTCCAGGGGAACCCAATCTTTGGAGTTAATCTGGAAAGATGAAAAATATTTTTAAGAGATGATGCAATAAACTTTTTTTCCTCACATTCCTTCTAACACAGAGACTCAGTGTAATGCAATGCTTCACACAGCTCTCCCAACAGACAGAAAACAGTAAGTGAATCAGAACCCCACAGGGAGTAGGAAAAGAAGCTCAGTCACCTCCCTTACAGAGTCTCTTCCCATTTTGGTCAGCCACCCTACTGACCTTTGGCTATGATGGACTCTACTGAAGCCACATGTTCATCTTTATCAAACACCTGTTTTAAGTTCGTTTCTTCGAAATCCAGGCCTAAAATTCACATCATGCAGATTTTATGTGCCGTGCTTCCCAGAGCATGTGCTTCTCATGCATCATTACAGGCATAAGCCAAAGTAACTGAGCTGATCCCCACACCCTATAGCACCCACAGACAAACCTACCCTCCTATGTTACAGCTAGACCAGTCACCTCCATACAGCCTTCAACTCTGGAGTGCTGAACAGGCACAACTGGTAGGAGCAATTATGTCTTTTGTTTCACAGAATCATAAAATGGGTCAGGCTGGAAGGGACCAGAGCAGGTCATCTGGTCCAATCTCCCTGCTCAAGCCAGGTCATCCCAGAGCACATAGCACAGGATTGTGTCCAGATGGTTCTTGAATATCTCCAGCAAGGGAGACTCCACAACATCTCTGGGCAATCTGTTCCAGTGCTTGGTCACCCACACAGTAAAGAAGTTCTTCCTCATATTCAGGTGGAATTTCCTGTGCATCAGTTTCTGCCCATTGCCTCTTGTTCTATTGCTTGGCACTACTGAGAAGAGCCTGGGTCCGTCCTCTTGACACCCTCCCTTTAGATATCTCCTTCCCTAGATTTACAGGCAAGCTTAGTAACAAAGAGCCCTGTTCTTTCCTTCTGTACAAACTGCTCTTTCAGCCCATCCCATGAGTCACCAAGTGGAACTTTACTGGCTGGTCATTCAACAAGCTGCATCACATGACTCTCCTCTATTGAAAAGCACCCCAAGGAAGCAAAGGGCAAGATTCAGATTCCCAGCTCTTCCTCATCGCTGAGGAGTTCAGGTCTGTTATTTAAAATTATTTCTAAAAGCTTCACTAATCATTTGAAGTTTTTCCTCTACCTCAATTTCTCCAGATTCTTGCATATAAAAAGCATCTAGTTTTTCACAAGACCAAATGTTTCTGAGCCATTCCAGTACTTCACCTTTACACATCTGACCAGCTCTGCAGCAAGTTCTAATATTACAAGGACTTCTATATTTGACTGTAATAAAGTCCTCTAATTTCCCCAACCAAATATTCCCATTTTTATGTTTAATATCACATCATTATTATTTCATTTGCCTCTTATCAAGGGAGGGTACATTCTCTAGAGACAGTTGTTAATGATTAAGAATTGTGTTTTACATAAAAGATAATACCAACAAGCAATCTTCTTGTTATTATCTAACCCCTCCAATGTACGTGTCTCTGTCACAATTATTTCTTGCAAATGGTTTGAAGACATGTATTTGATGTTTAGCACTTAGAGAAATGTCTCATCACAGTGAACCATTCAAATTCTGTAAGAATCCTTCTTATGGAGCTCATTGGCTAAGGAAAAAAAGCTGGCAATTTTGGAGGAATTTCATTCTTTGTCAGAGAGATGGAAAGCCATTATATAGCAAGATTTTGCTGGGTCCAACCATAAAAAAAACCCTACTCCATTTAAATTCAGACATCAAGAATAAAATCCATCCTCTTCAGAACTTTTCACTCCCTAACCTTTAACTCAACTGCAAAATTATGCAACAGTGTATGTGTGTAACATTAAGTAAAGACTGTAAAGAAAATGATTCGATTAGACTAAGATTAACTAATTACTCCAGCCTCCATCACATTAGCTTTAGTGTTTCAATCCTATATAATCAGTAAGATGGACAACTAAAATAATTCACTTATTAGTAAGTTCTATTGCCAATTCTCTTCTTTAATGAGAGGGGAAAAAATAAAAGCTTGAATACACCTAGAAGTGGCACACTGACATACACTGCAGTATAGAGGCTCACACACCTATGGCACAGTCTCATTTTCCTCAGGTTGAACTTCAACAATGAAATCTCTTCTTTTTCACCTTTGTCCCCAGTCCCCAAATTTTGCACATACAAGCCAGAGGCACCTACACATTACTATTTTTCTAGTCCCCATATCTGCTGAAAGACTTAATTACATAGTGGCAAGAGTTACAGGCAGAAATAAGCAGTTTATTCCAGCACTGTATTTGTTTTGCAAATGCTCTTGATAGCTCTTTACAGTCAATGGCTACACTCTGTCTGCTTCTCCAGCTTGAAAAACCTGTTTGTGTGACCATGGTTACATAGCAAGACTAGTCATTCAAGATTGAAGTATTACATGAGCGAAACTACTTTTCTTTCAAGTGACACTCCTTGTTTTCTGGGTGACAGCACATATTAGCATTGCAGAAAAGACTGCCTCTCTCTTTGCCATGTTAACAGAAGCTCCAGCAATTTCCAATTAATATTTGGGTTGCATTCAAAGATTTTTGGAGGCAAAGATGTAGAACAGGTGAAATCCCTTCTCTATTACAATGATAGTCTGTTACAGATTAGTGACATGAAACAAAAATTTGGAACATAAGAGATGGGGGGGTTGGAAAACAGCCTAGACAGCAATGCTACTTCTGAAAAATAAGTATTTTAACTCCCCTTCAATCCTTCAGTTGTGGAGTATTAGAAGAGACTAGCAGGCTTAGACACAGCTGTTCTCACCTTCCTCTTATGTTTATTTATAGCTGTAGTCTATCATTTCCCACCTACTATCCAATTAATAATGGCTCTGCCTTTACCAGAAGGGCTGATTAAAACTACGCATACCTCAGCAAGACCTCATTTCATTCCTTGTTCACAGTAACTATATAGGTTAGCTCCTCCCTGGGTTCTGGGTGTTATCCAGCTTTGCTTTCATGCCCACCCCTTAATCTGTCTTTTCTGAAACCAGGCAGTTGTACACACATCTATCATTAACTTCGGGATATGCTGGCCTATCTAGGTTCTCATATTGTATCCACTAATGGCAAACCTGGCGACCTGACTCAAGGAGAAGCCTGGTAAACTCCTTAGTTCAGGATTCAGTGCCACAGCTGTGCACAATTAAGCAGATGGCCTTGTACAACTGACATTTCTCTTTATACGGCAGGTAGCATTAGCGGGTCAGGCCACAGAGGTCAGGAAAGCCATGAAAGCACATATGATGTGAAAGCCCATTTCCTAGCTTCACCTACTGATCCAAAATTGGAACACAAGCAAGTTCTTAACTTTGCCCTGATCCTGTAAATGAAAAATGTTTCTTGGCTCCCATACCAACCCTCTCTGGGAGATCAGAGGTAAAAACAAAAGCCTTACTTATCATCCTTTTCATAGATATTGAGCCCCAAGGCATCAACCCCCAGCCAAAGGTCAGTTCCTTTCTTATTCTTGATTTCAAAGTAGTTGATTCCATACATCTCCAGGTCTTGGGCAATCTTCAGGTATTCCAGCATGGCATTCTCTCTGGTTCAGACAGCAAGGAGAGCAAATGTTGGTTTCTTGTTTATCTGACTATGTCAAAGCAAAAAGCCCTCAGAAGAAAAAGGTAACTTTTCCTAAACCCCCACATCAAACACAGGAGTTAAAACTGAATGTTCACCATTTGGGATTCACTTTAGAAGTTAGGAAATTACATCTATGAACACACATACACAGAACACTCCCCTTCACCAAACCCCAGTACTTCCAGACAGAAAATTAGCAACATTCATCTCTCTCAGCATTCATTCTTGTCTCATGGTACAATCAGTAGGAAAGGTATACTATCTGAACTTTCCCCATCTGTCAGTGCAAATGCTTCAATGACTAAGGTGTGACATACACCTTTACTTTTCTTCCCCGCTCAAAGTCATCACTGACACAATATACACAGGTCCTGGATCTTTAGGAAGTCACACTGTTCCCACCAGTACAAAATGTCCTACTGCATTTTACCATATAATTCAACACAGAACTAGAAAATACATACCAAAGTTGGCCCACACAGGCAACCCATAGAGTCCATTTCAAAACCATGGTGTAGAACTGCAAGCTTAAGGTAATCAACGAGAAACATAGTGACCAGCCTAGGACCAAAACAAAACACTCACTTGAGCATGCCACTGTGTTCAGCATGCCACACCTGAATCCGTTCTTCCCACTGCTCTCTGGAGAGTTTATGCTGATCCATCACCCTATATAAGGAAACAGATATTAGCAAGGTTAGATGTTCTGCAATATCTATTGATACTGATCTTTGCCACAGTCTTACTCTCACCCTGGTGGCAGCCTTACCGTAGTCAAAAAGAAGACCCTAACTCAGCCCAAAGATGTACTCGGTGAAGCAGAGCAATTTAGAATGAACCAAAACCCTCTGCAAAGCCTTTCTATTCACTGACCAGAGACATGAGAGGCATAAGCAAAACACTGCAAACAAATCACATACACGCTGTAGACACCAGTGGACTAAAGCAAAGCAAAAGTTAGTGCCATTCCTGGAATTAGACATTCCCGCAGCATTGTCAGGAAGCATAAACAGAAGCCATTGGTCTGATAATATCCACTGATCTTGTGTGGGTATGGACTGCGAAGCCTCAAGACATGCTTTCTGCATACGAGATTTTAGGACTGTAAATTGGGATTAAGGGCCCACAACCCAACTTCAGGAATAACATATTCCTAATCTAATCCTGCTCTTTTTTTCTTAAAGAGGAGACATTCATATGGCCAGTTACCAACATGGCAGCAATGTTTAGGAAATGAAAGCTGAATACCAAAGTATACTTCCTCTCTCTAACCAACCCAAGGAAAGGCAAAAACATACTCTGATATGACAGATAGAAATAAAATAAGGGAAAACCCAAATGTATACAATTCAATTAAAAAACCCGCCAAACATGCCTTCAATGAAACTCCTTGTATTTAACTAGAATTCAAATTAAAAAACAAACAAACAAACCAAAACCAAAACCCAACAACAAAAGCCCCATGAGAAAAAGAAAAAAAGGGAGACTGCATCAACCAACTTCTTCACCTTTGGGGGATCAGACGCTCTGAATTGAGATATCCAGGCTTGTGCACCTCTTTGTTATAATCTCCAAATTTGGCCTGCACAGCATAGGAACCAAGAAGTACTGCTGTTTCAGGAGGACAGTAGATCTCATCGCTGAGAATCCCTTCCTTCACCTGCAGGAAGAAGAGCTTCTGCGTGATGTCTTGGATCAGCTCTTCAGACACATCCTCTGGGAAGAACTTGGCACGGAATTTGAATTGGAGAGGATTCTCCTTTCTAATTTCCTGAGCAGAAACCTGAGGACAGAGGTGCCACCACAACTGAGCAGAGTTGTAAACAATAGAATAGATTGCTTTTACACAGAAAAAAGTATTTGCCTTAAGAGGAGCTTGACTGGCAGCTCATTACTGGAATTCCTTAATTCTGGCAGCTCATTGGTATGAGAACATGGGGGGGATGCATTATGTTTTCCAACTACGCCAGAAAAATTCTGTTTGCACAACAAGCCTTGGTCACTGGAGAACGATTTACCGTGCTCTATCAGATGGCAAACCCATCCAGTATTGTATGTGTTTGACAAAGAACAGCCCCCTGACATTAAAACATGTGTCACTGACTGCTCCACCAAGAAAAACAGTTTATACTCTCATAAGAGCTGCAAGTCCACAAACAGAAGCACATCAGAGGCGTCAGCACTCTGTTACAACTGCCCAACCTTGAAGTGACTCGTCTTTCCAATTAGTGCAACAACTGATCCTGCACAAGCAGGGCCTAAAGCCATCATTAGCCAAGATGTTTCTTCAGTCACAAAAAGCATAGCTGCTTCTACCCAACAAAATACAGTGTTGAGCTGCTGCTGCATATCTGAAAAATGCTTTCTACAACTCACACAGAGCAAAAGGGCAAACTTCCACCATGACAAACAATTCCCGTGGATATCACAAAGTTATGTCTAAAAAATAATCCTAGAGTTATGAAAATTAAGGAAGAGTCAACAATAGGTACAAGGTTTATAAAGTTGCAGCCAATAACACATCAGGAATCACATAGGCTTTAACCTTTGCTCAGCAATTAACCCACAGTCTGTTACCTTTTTATCAAGCTTCAGCCAAGTCTGGAATCCTTTGTTGTCCACATACTGAAGACCAAAGTACCACACCTCTCGCAAACCTATGGTTTTAACCACCTGCAACGGAAAGGTAAAAAAAAAAAAAAGTTATTGTAGGTAACACTTCACTTGAGGTCCAGGTATCCTTTCAAGTCCCACATCACCTGTGATGAGTGCAGGCAACAGTCTAAACCTACTCATCCGGCATTTCTTAATGTCAGCTTGTAGACAAAGATATACAGCTGCCATAGTAGATGACAGCAATGGCATAGGTAAGCTACTTATCCCACCCAGTTTCTAGAAGATGATTCTGGGGAAACCAGGTGAGACAAACAGCAGGTTCTGAAACATCCAGAAACACCATCCATTGACTGGATGGCACGCTTACTTGTGAAAACAGTGCTGTTTGGACATGTTACTTTTCCTCAGTGGAGGATATAGCCCAACAAGCCCCTGACCTCCTACTACTCTTGACAGCTTGTTCTTATAGACAAGTGGCTGCCTGCCAGCTCATCTACCTGTAAAGCTGTGCTCTAGTCAGAGCTGAAATCTGGAAAGATATATCAGGATCATTCTTTGATGTTATTTGCAGAGCAGTCCCACAAAGAGTGATGTCGAAATCATAGGGAGTTGAACTGACTGGAAGGCAAGAACTTTTTAAAACCACTTTGCAAGTTAGGAAAGTGTGACAGACTTGAGAGTGTGTAGTTACATGTGTTTCAACAAGTCTAAGATCTCAACCAAGGATCTGTTTCACCCTCCATATTTAGAGTGTTGCTGGAGACATTACGGCTTGAGAGCAGACTTGAAAGAAACGGTGTTGTGGTAGTTAAGACTAACTAGAGTTTATGTTAAAAAAAAACAAGCAGAAAGACAACAAAACCCACCAATCCAAACAAACAAAAAACCCAAATTTCCACAACTTTTTAAAAAGAGCTGGAGTCTGAAAATACTTCAGCTTTTACTTGACTAAAATTAATTTTCCCTCCTCCCTCCAAGTGGCTTATTTCCTCACAGAAGAGACAAGTTTTCTGACATCTAGATGTATTTTTATGAAGTCTAGCAGAAAAGCAGGGGTACTTCCTGTTGCACAAAAGTGTGTTGCAACTTTGATAAAATGAAGAGTTGCGTAAATGAAGCATTTTTCAGGTCATTGTCTCTGAATGTCTGTTACAAGAGAAAAACTACACTTTTTCTATAAATCGAGTTAGAAAGCTTGCAGAAGTTATGACTGCTCAAGTTCTTCCTGAAACCTAAAGGCAAGAAGGGAAAAAGTATTAAGCTAAACTTCACAGTTTGAGTTCCAGTACAACGAACAAAGAATTTTTCATATTGTATTCTGGAAAATGCTCTGTAAACTTCATCCATAACAAAACAAGGAAGAAATAAGAACCAAGGCATTATATTCAAGATGGGAGACACCACCCCTGCTTCCTCAAACATATGAAGCAGCAAATTTTAAGTCTGACTATTCCACCCAATAATGCACTGACTTCCAGAAAATGCCAGCGGCACACTCTTCTCCATTTGAATTTCTTTTACTCATGGTCAGGAAAGCACATGACTACGTGGGAGGTACTCCAGCAAGCTGCAGAGTCCACTGCGTTGGTTCTTGGGACACCTCAGTCTTCATTGCAGGACAAACTCTGCACAGGTCTGGCTGGAGTGGAGCTGAACTCAATATTCACAGGTTTCCACTATTTTCCCGCTCCTATGAAAAGGAGCTATAATCCCCCTTACATGCAGGATACAGTTATGCTAGCAAAGCCTGAAAAACAAGGACACTGCCAGAGTAGTTTTGCTAGCTGACAGTAAGGCCAAGAAATCATCTTGTAGTTTATAAAAATAGCCTGCTTCTTCAACACCCCCACAGTAGTTCTGCAGTTCAAGTTGGGCCACTCCCCATACCTGTGAAAACCTGTTGCCTCCACAGGCTTAATCTGAGTGTAAACTCCACCAGAGATAAGGGCCTAATAAAAGGCTTGTACAGCAGAAGTGAAGAGAGGATGCCAGAAGAGTTGCAGCTAAAGATATGGTATTCACCTTTACCGGTTTTGTGCTGCACACTTTTACCTTAATCTCTCTTGATATGCAGAAGTGCACTGCAACAAGATGTGAAATATGGATAAGAATTTTCAGTCACAGGCTTTAAAATCAAGCCATTGGATGTAAGGATGAAATCTCCATGAGGTGATAGTCTATCTCAATAGTGCTGCAACAAGCAATCTTCAGAAATCCTGAAGTACCTAGATAGCAAGCTAAAATAGAAGTATCTTGAATTTGATACATCCCGCCTTTTTCCATGTTCTCAGGAATTTTAACTTCTCAGCTGAAGGTCTAGAAAGTATTTTCTCTTCTGCCAGAAATATGACCCTGACTCTTAACAGATATAAACATTAATTAATACATATGGGGGAAAAAGTCCTTCTTGAATACTTGCCACAAGGAACATAGAACATACTTACAGTCTAATCTAAGGTATTGCTTTTAAAAACCTGTCATTTAGTCACTTGGATTTTTGTACCCCCAGAGATGAGATCTAAGGTCTCTGTTTTGGATTAACATGAAAGGGACTGGGGGAGGAAGTTACCATGATGCAAGAGTGATCAGCGGTGAATGGAATCATAGAATGGCCTGAGTGGGAAAGGACCTTAAAAATCACCTAGTTCCACCCTCTTGCCACGGAAAGGGACAGCTTCCACTAGACCAGGTTGCTCAGAGCCCTATCCAACCTGGCCTTGAACACTTGCAGGGATGAGGCATCTATAACTTGTCTGGGCAACCAGTGTCAGTGCCTCACCACCCTCACAGTAAAAAATTTCTTCCTAATATCTAATCTAAATCTACTCTCCTTCAGTTTAAATCATTCCCTCTTGCGCTGTCATTAAATGCCCTTGCAAAGTCTCTCTCCTACTCTCTTGTAGGCTCCCTCCAGGTACTGGAAGGCCAATTAAGTCACACTGAAGCCTTCTCTTCTCCAGACTGAACAATCCCAAATCCTCTAGCCTTTCCTCATAAGAGTGGTGCTCCATCACTCTAATCATCTTGGCCCTTCTCTGGTAGGTCAAATGCCAAACACTGCTTCCATAAAAATGCAGGTTTCATATGTGCTTCAGCAGATTTCCAGTTAATGAATAGTTGATGTTTAGCCCACATCAGTAGTAATCAAGAAGCATTAAAGTTAGATTTAATGCTAAACTCTGTTTTGTACTGTGAAGATCTGCAGTGATTAGAACTTGATTTCCTCCTTTCACTCCTTTCAAGAACCCACTAGAAGCATTTTTTTTGTTTGTTTGTTTGTTTAGGAGTTTTGAATTTTGTTGGTGGGTTTTTTTTTCGTAGTTGGGTTTGTGGGCTGTTTGTTTGCTTTGTGGGTTTTTTTTTGGTTTTCTTTTTAAGTACTTCTTAATGCACAATTGCCATAAGGCCTAGCAAGTTCTAGTTAACTCACCGAATTTTGTGAAAATTGTACCAACAAAACCTCAGGACCAACTAATGGACATTGTTTAGCCAGTACTTGAGTTAAAGCTCAACCACCCTTTGCTATCAAGGCTAGCGGATACAGGGGGAGAAGTACAAAGGAGTTGCTGTAACGGCTTGTAAACGGTTTAAAATATGTAATTGAAGTTTGCATAAATCTGTTCTCAGTTTTCAGGTGTACAGCAGAAATGGCTAGAAGCCAGTATTTTTATTTTTTTTTTTAATTCAGAGCACTACGTAAAATTTTTCTGCTGAATCTAGGCCTTGCTTCAGTTTTAGAACAACAAGCTACTTAAGACAATAATAAAGTTTTACAAAGTGCACATTGTTGCCTTTATCTGATCTTTGTAGGTCCATCTTTAAACTTGTTAATGCAGCAGCAGGAAGAATAACAGTAAGGGGAGGAGATTCTTGGCCACTCATGCCCTCCACTTCCCTGGGAATTCCTGAAGGCAGACTGTGCAAATCTGTGCTCTGTCCTGCTGCACAGGGGCTTCTTATAAGGCATGTTGCCTATAAACGCTGCATGGAGGTCACAAACTCCTCTGGTTTTTCAGTAGTGTGACAAACTCAAACACCTATTGCAAGTGACTACCCCGAACCCAGCTTCTGAATGAATGTAGCCTTGCCAACACCTTCTTCAGCCATCTGAAGATCTGATTCTGAAGACTTATGCACAAGGGCAACATTTCAATCTTAGAATTGAAGAACAATGTAAGAAGTAAGCTGTATTTCAAAGCAAGAAGTGCATTTTTACATGCTACCTATATTGCCCAAACATTTTAGATCTCTTGTGACATTTCATCACCCAACATGGAAGACAGTTTTCACTGGAGCATAACATACCTCTGAGGGTTTTTGTTTTTTCTTTTACTGTGATGGAATTTAGAGATCTTAGTTCAGACTGGAGGCCTTCGATTAGGAGGTAGAGAGAAGATAGATTTGGAATCCAGTCTTAAGTAAACACTCTAGTCTGAAACATACTCCAAACTTAAACAATAAGAGCCCATACCAAAACTTCACTGACCTGGTCAAACAGCTGTTTGCCTGTAGTGTTTGGCTGAATGGCAAACTCCAGCTCTGCATCCATAGTAACAACTCGAACATTGATCTAAGGAGAAAAACAAAAAGCATTGTTAAGATATATTGAAAGTTATTTCTAAGTGTTAACAGAGTATTTTGTGTACGTAGTCTCCATGCTTAGATGCACTACCCTCACATCTATAATATACACACTTACGCCTCAATTAGAATTATGTTATCACACCAGCAAACTTAATTGGGGCACTCATTTTGCCATCTTATCCAGATTGCTCTGCAGGTTTTTCTACTCAATACAGGATTGGACTGATCTTCTGGTTAAACAAGAGGGCATTTTAGACTTGACCCTTTCCAGGCCTAAACCCTCTTGGACTAAGAGCTACTCTGAGTGCATAGTATAGCTGCCTCCAGGCCATCCCTTGGATTACGAAAGGCCCTAATGACTAAATTAAATTTAAGACTTATAATTTAACTTCCATTTATATTAGAGATGGAATTAATCTGAGGTTTTAAAGGCAAAAGGCTGCAGATTATTCTTACAAAGCAATCAGCATTAACCTGATAACCATTCATTCTTTCCCTCATAAAAATCTACTCAGCATATAAAACCAGCAGTAACAGGTACTAAATGATACTAAAGGGCAAGAGTTCACTAAGCTCTTGCTGTCAGTGAAGAAACAACATAACCAGATTTACAGCAACAGCAGCAGACTGCAAGGCAGAGGCTACTACTGAATGCAGAAGGCAAGAGTGTTTAATGACTAGAAAAAGTCTATTAGCAGTTAATCAGGAGGCAAAAGCAACAACTAAGCTTGCAGGGAATAGCATAAGGACCAGTAAAACAGCAAATCGGGAAAGGATTATCTCCAACTGTTCTGACTACAGGAGGCTATATTGCTTGCAATATTGTACTACTTCTCAAAAAACAAACAAAACCCCCCCTGCAAAACAAATTAAAAACCCCCAAACTTGGATGATTGTGTAATATAGTTCTACTAACAACTGGATTTGTAGCTTGGTATTTTAAAGGAAAGAAGAAAAAGTGGACATTTAAACACAAGGCCAGACCACAGGTAAGCTACAGGCAGATGACATTTCATTACAATTTCCCAACATTTTGTAAACGTCACGTTACAGAAAGCCAGAGCTAGGAGACCAGGAGAGGCTGCTACATCTGAAGAAATGAGAGGTAAGAGGCAGGAATAGAATCACTCACACTACAAAGCTTTGACCTTCAGCAGTTCCCAGCCACTTAATTATGCATATTTAAACTCTAGGATAAATGTCAGATGAAACAATGTTACATTTAATACAGAACTGTGAATAAAACAAGTTGCCTAAGCTAGTTTTAGTCAAACACATTAGCATCTTGCTGAAAAAGGAGTGTGAAATTTTCTAAGTGTCTAACCAACCTTCTTCAGTTTAGTGGTAGACCTGGCAATGTTAGGTTAATGGTTGAACTTGATGATCTTAGACATCTTTTCCAAACTAAATGATTTTATGAAGGCATCAAGTATCTTCTAGTCTTTATAGACTTGCTTCTTCCTCCTGTTCTCTCTCAGATGACAGAGGACCCTCTTACAGAAACATGACTGAAGGCAGTTTCCAAGTCATGGAACCCCAGAATTGAACCAGAAAAGATGACTTAGTGCCCTTTCTCTTTCAAGCTATATTTTTAGAGCAGTGTCCCTTAAATTAGAAATTAAAAAAAATAAATCTCTAAATGCAATATCAAAGAACAAGCGAGAAGGGAAAGGAAGTTCTTGGAAAACCTAACTGTAGCATTTGTGATCCATTATGGAACATGAAATCATGTTTAAGGTTTTCTTCCTGTGCCTTAAGAACCAAGGGTTTCCCAAGCAGTGTTTCTAGTGTAGGAAAGGAGAGGAAGTTCAGATATCAAGTTCTCTGGAACAGCAAGGCTGCAATTCAAAGTTGTGACCTTAAAAAACACCTGTTGCTTAATCCCTCTCAACAATAAATCCCTAATCATATTTTAATCCCTTTCTACCCACTTCAAGAAAACATATGCTCGTAATCTTCAGTCTCGTACTGTGCAAGTTATTTGTACTTCTGGATGAAACACCACAGTGGATGTAAAATAAGTATCACTTTACAAGCTGAAGAACTTAAAAGGATATGCTTCCTACTTACCAGAAAACCTGCAAGATGCTGGCTGAGCACAGAATTCCAGATGGTACCAGTATGTATGTCTTTTCCTCTATCTCTCCTTTGTAGTTATCTGGTAGTAAAAAAAATTAACCTCCCTAGTCTAGGGGAATATCTTGTATTACTGCAACCCTAAAAGACTCATCTGGATACACACCCCTTCCTGAAGGATTAGCTACACAGTGAGCTATTTAGTGCTAAAGCCATTTCACTGCTACATATTTCAAGAATTATTTTAGTATTAAGATCCAAAATTGTAGTAATCTGCTTTTACACTTCAATCATGTAAAGCCAGAAGCATGCAGGAACATGACTACTTGGTTATCCAAAAAGCTTTCAAGGACACTTGGGGCATGTGGTAAAGATTAACTTCTCTGTTCTTAAAGGACTGCATAACCAGCAGGACGAAGAGGAATTCCATGGTATGCCCTCAGAGAAACTGTTAGCCACGTGACAGGCAGAGCAAGAAGAGACAGGGCCTCAAGTATCTATCCCTTCGATGAGTTGATGACTGCCTGGGAAAATCCTTTGAGTCTCCTTCCTGCTATATTAAGTCCTCTTGCTTCTCATCTCCAAACCTTAGCCTTAATTTCAAGAAGAACATGATGGCTGTAACAGTATTTCCGAATGGATGACCTACAACAACTCCACACAAGCTTTTAGCCACACAGTAGCTGGTAGTAAAGCAGGCAAACAGAGCCTAATGTACTCGAAACCCTGGTTTAGACAGTCTGAAGAAACTGTGATGCCTGTTACACCGACAGATGATCAGTTTGGCATTCATTCGGCTCAGATCACATGAAACTCCCCATGGCTCCAAGATGATTAAATCAACACCCAAGGTGCTAACCAGTTCAAGGTATGGTTGGGGAGGAAAGCAGGGAACAACTCAACCTAATTTCCATGAGCAACAAAAAGAGCAAGACACAGTTAAGACAACTTTCACAAGTGAAGTCCTGCTTACCCTGCGTAGGCAAGGCAGATCATTTGTTAAGATCCCTACCAAATCCTGGCAGTAATCCAGGACAAAGTTGAAGCCATAACCAAAATAAAAACAGTTTCTAATTTCTTAAAAGCATAAGTGTGGAGGGGGGAGAAGAGCACACGGCTGTTACACATGAAATAAGGGTTTATATTAAAAACTATGTGCATTTAAGCACATAGCATGCTAAAAATCTTAGACAGTAAGATGTAACTTTCTTCTCAATAGGCTAGTGTCATAACACTATAATTCTGGAGGTTGAAACTGGATGATCTTTAAGGTCCCTTCCAACTTTAACCATTCTATGATTTTATGATTAACCTTTTATGTCCAAGACTAACATACTTAAAATGACAAATGGGGCCTTAGGAGGTTTGCTTGTGCATACAAAACCACTACAGAACACCAGTTTTTCCTCTTCCCCTGTGTTATGATGCATAAAATTGGTAACAAATTGAATCCAGAGGGGAAAAAGCACGCTGTTGAAGAGGCAATGTAATTTGCATTAAAAGGAAAAACTCTCCATAAATAGTAAGACTCAAGAGAAGCCGCAAAATTTAGTACACTAAAGACTGAACACCAGTTCCATGACTTCAGACTGTTTGGGATAGACTATAACATGTTAGCTACACTACCAACTGGAACAAGAGAATAGAAGTAAGATGAAAGACAGAACTAGAGGGAACTACAAAATGTATTTTAAACGATCATAATACTAAGGAAAGTTCTTGTATTACAAGTTATAGTAGTTAGAACAGAATCTTCTGTGCTTTAGGAATGCCCTTAAGTCATGCATTTGTTCTTACTTTTTTTGTTGTTGCTAAGACAACACCTCTTCTAATACTAAGTCAGTAGACCAATCTGTGGGACAGGGCAGCCTTTCAGAGTCCGTGCACATTACTAGAGTATCTAACTTAGAAAATTAAAGTGCCATTTGAAAAAAAATTCAGAAAACACTGTCTCTTAAGGAGGCAACACACTGCCAACCAGCCAAGTGGCAACATCTTTGTGGAAGATCCAAGACAACATTGCCTCTTCAATCCCTTCCTCTCACAAACGCCCAATTTCCAGGTGTGTTGGACACCACACGTGCACATTTTTTTCCTAATGTCTGATTCCTGAGCCCGTTGGTTCAGAATCTGTCTCTGGTTGCAGGCAATATGGTATTTTTGAAGTTAACCATCCCTCTTCTAATATTGCACCTCCACTGAAAAACATCGTACACTGAAGGGGAAAAGGAAGGCAGAACAGAAAAAAACTCCACAGCTCTCACACACACTAAGCCCTCGTGAATATTTTGCACCCTGATGCACAAAACGCAATAACCCTTAAGTTCACTTGCATACTAAAATAGTTCAGTGAAACCATGAAGTTGTGTGAGTCATTTAAAAGACCATACCATTGATTTTCAGTGAATACATAAGATAAAGGGCAGTAAATACCAACTTTTACCCTTATACACAGGATAAACCGGTCCTTAACCATGTTGCTTATTATCATTAGGCAGTTCTAAATGCCTCAGACAATTCTCAAGAATGTTTTCTTCCTCTTTCCAAGGAGGGATAAAGACCAGTCTCTTAAATAGCAGGCTTACAAGTGCAAATGCTAGAGACATATCTTTGCAAGTGGTGGCAATTAGCAGTATCACAGTGGAGCACCCTAGATAGACGTGCCTTCTTTCTTCAGTCACTGGACCTCTGGAAATCCCAGGCAAGTTGCTAGCTACAAGTAAGCAGATCAACCACATTTTAAGTGTTGCACCTGCACAGCACGTACTATGAGAAATGGCATGCAGGACTGTTAAGCTTTCTTACACATACACAAACAGACTATATGCATATGGACACACTTGTGCCGAGGGAATACGGAAGTCTTAACAAATAAGAAAAAGCAGTGTTATTAATGATACTATTAAGAAAGCGGTAGTATTAAGCTTGTATCCTCACTTCTGCAGGTTTACTCTTCCACCACACAAGCAAAAACTATTATTGGAAAAAATAACAGACAAGCTTCTTGGCCCAGGCCACAATGCATCTGCATGGACAAAGTAATCTCATTTTGACCTTAGCACCCAGAGCTGTTCAGAGACGCGCGGAGTGATTAAGTATCTGGTAATAGGAAAAACAACTTCATGTAGCAGCATCAGAAGGGCACTGAAACTCCTCTCTATTCTTCCACATTCCATTCAGTAGTGTTCATTGGTTCCAGGTCCAACAACAAAACATATTAATGGAGTAACTGTAGTCCCAGCTCCTGGAAACTATTTTCAGAAAATTTTCACCTTTGTATAGGGAAAAAATTGCTGAAGGCTCCAGAGCTCAGAGCTGACCTGCTAACACTTCAGTGTCTGCATTCTTGTCCTTCACAAGTTACTTAAATCAGCAGATTCAAGTCAACAGTTCAGACACTGTGGAGAGGAGAAGACAACTCTGAGAGGGTAACTAGCACGAACTGCAGAAATATTAGTTCAATTTATTATACTGCTCTTTAGTACTATGAACACCAACATGTCAAGAACACACTTGGAGCCAATTCTTCTTCTTCTCTGACAGAGTAATCTGCCTGATGGATCAAGCATCACCTAGTAACATATTTGGTGTTGTATGCCTAGTCTATGTCATATGGGGACCACAAATCTGAGCCATGTGAAATTACAACCAAACAAGTTGTGCACCTACATTCTCCACAGCTTTGTTCAAAACAGGAAACAATGTCAAGCAAATGATCAATTCTATTCTATTCACTGCTGCAGGATTGCCAAAGCACAACTTCCCTCCTAGTTGGGTTCAGCACCTTTGTCTTGCTGGAACTACTGCAGGGACATGTATTCTGACCTTCTCATGTCAGGCCAAGGTCTTGTAAATGGGATGTGAGTGTGGTGGGATTGAGGGAGTAAGAAAACAAAGTTAAGTATTCTCACAGTCCCTGGAAGACGGAGAGCACTTACACATTCACAAACAGCACCTAGTTAAGAACAAATGAGAAACTCTTTTGGAGTACAGGGCTGGAATTCAAAGACCTTGGTAGGCCTGAAAAATAGTTACAGGTGTTACACTTGAAGAGGTGAGAATGGACCAGAGGAGGAGATGAACAAAGTACAAGCTTGCAAACAATAGCTCTACAGCAGGACTGTAGACAAGGATGTGGTCTAACATAATCCCCAGAAAAATACCACATTTCCTGGTGTGATGCTATTACACAGAAGGGAAAATTACATTCTTGAATGTATTTGTCACCGGAAGCATTACAAAAGGTGACTATTCTGTTCTGCTTGCCTGATGACTTGCTAGTTGGAATGTTGTCACCCAAATTTGAATGCTTCTTTTGGAAGAGGGCAAGTTAATCAAGGAAAGTGTGCACTAATCTGCAGGTCAGGTGTTTCTGGGTTGGTTGTGGGTTGGGGTTTCTCATGTTTGGGGTTTTTTTTGTTTGTTTGTGGGGGGTTTGTTCGTTTCAAACCGGATTTGATTTTTTAACTATGTCACTGATCTCTTCCAAATGGGACCTGTCTAAATCATGATGTGTTTATAGACAAGACAGCAACTTTTAAGCCCACATGGACAAAAACAGGGGGAAAAAATCCAAAAAAACATAAAACCCATCAAAACCCCCCAGCCTCTTATTGCAAACTTGGTAACATGAGAAGAAACAATAATTGCTGGAGTGGTAAGATATTAGGATACCATATAACCACCTCCATGCAGCCTTCAGACAACACAGGTTCAAGTCCTCTCCGGTGCTACATTTTTATGATTTAAAGAAGCTAAAACAAGAAGGCAAATGACAGACCCACCATTTATCTTCTGCGGGAAGGAGAATCTGTTTACTATGAGAGTGGGAAAGCGATGTACAGCGAAACACTGAAGAAAGCCTTTCACATGCTCCTTCCCCTGCTTCCACGACAGGAGCTTTTGCACACTACCTGCCCAACACCTCACATTTCAGAGAGGGCAGCAGCAGCAGCACAGGGCAACAGTCACCAGCCTTGCCTTGCACACTGTAGGACACAGTGTGCTGACAAGGAATAAAACAGCCTCATCAGTTCACAAAACATGAATAGGGGACGGCCTCATTGGCATCCCCTTGGCTGACAAGGCAAGCTCATTGCACCCATTTGACTGACCCAGTTCGTCAGCATACCGTGTTAAATCAAAAAGACCCGGCTGTGAACTGAAGGATGAGTTCCATTTCAGCTCTCATTGTGTTAAACATTGCTTCCTCATTGCAAATAAATGGGAACATTAAGTCACGTTCCAATGGAATTCCTCCGAGTCTATGAAGCAGTTAGGTATTGCTGCATTTGCAACAGGTAAAATTAGAGCTGAGTAGGCTGGTCTTTGTTCCTTAAAACCTTGCTCACCTTCCCAGGAGAGGGACAAATACCACTGAGGGTAAATACAGTTGTATATAATAATCTATAAGCTAGTAGTTACCGTAAAATTGTCCAGCACGATTGTTAGCCTTAACTACTAGTCAACTTTAATGCAACAGCTCATACAACCATATTTTTGGGGGATACTAATCCTCAGTATTTAAAGAGCAATAACTATATCAGTTATACTTAACTGAAATTTTTAAAGTTTACTCAAGGCAATAGCAGCCCGAGTATTTGCTGCTCTCATGTATAGTGAAAGAGATTTACATAATCTTCTGTAGCAGTTTTTCTGAAGAGAAATAAAGTACTTTGAGGGGAAGCCAAGAATACTTCTTAAATTAAATCTGAAAGCTATCTCCTGGATGAAGTGGACTGGGGAGACTGATATGGGCAGGAAAACCTTGAATACCCAGATCTGGGGAGTCATCCAGACATTCCAGTTTTCACAAAGCGGGTTGAATTTTCAGAATACACATCCCACTCCCTGCTGGCACACACAAACAGGTCACAAGAAATCCAAAAGAAGAGTTTGGTCACTTTACTTTTCTTTGTAAGATAGCATGAAACCTTCATTATAATTAAACATGAAGATAATACTAGAATGCAAATTCAAACTTTTTTAATGTTTAAATGTGCAGAAGATGCCATACTAAATTACATGCCTATCTCTGTTCCCTTAATGAAAGCCTGATATCTCTTCTGTCAGCATGTAATAACTGCATAGTAGGCATCTGTGTGAAAAGTCAAGAAGCAGTCATGGCTGTAATTCAGTTTGTTATCTTAGGTCAAGCAATAATGCTCTGCATGTTAGAAGATCATGAATATTTCATGCAGGTGTGGCTAGCACAGGTGACACTGCATCTATGACAGCCCTGGCTCCCCAATGTCTAGGCCACAGCCAGACTTCCAGCATTCTCCAGCTCTGGTCAGCTCTGTACAGTTAACAGTAGTTGCTCGGTTAAACAGTAAAACCAAGCAAGTACTCTTGACAGAGAAAAATCTTCACCTGCTTAAGTTTCTCCCAACTTAAGTTCCTTTCTAACAAGCAAGATGCACTATTCTGCTTAGAGTTCGGAAGAAGCTGAAAAACTGACAAAGGCCTTTTAAACATTTTTAAATTCCCCTTTTTTTAAAGGTAAAATTACCTAGGGACAGCCCTATGTTCTGGCAAGACAAAGCAATGCAGTGTAAGTCTGAAAGGCCCCAGGATATTGCCCTTGAACAAAGCCCCATCCTCTTTGTGAGCCCAGATGTTATTCATGCAAAACACTTGCCCTCACTCTACATGAGAGATGTAAGAATGGTTTACTTTGAACCCAGAGGATGCTAGGAAGAAGCAGCAGTATTTAGGATGTTTCATTGAAATACATTAAGATTCACTTTAAAGACTTTCTGATGCTGCATAATACGCTATTAGCATTTTCAGAATATATCTGTACAAGCAGCAGTTGTTCTTTAGAGGAGGAACCCACAGCTAGTGACAACAGGCTCAACGTAGCACCACTGCCTGGATGTGCCATTTGCCCTCAATGGATGTTAGGATGGATTTAGGAACACAGACTGCAGCAACAATAGGTCCTTTGTACATAAAGGATAAATACAGGGGGAAGCTAGAGGCCACTGGATCAAACTCCTTCATACACAGCCTGTTTTATCATGACAGCTGTTGCATCTAATTAAACATAATGAAGTTGTGAGACTAAGGCTTTACACATGAAGTTTAAAGCAAGCCCCACAACCAATCTGCAAATAAGGTTTATCTCAAGATGTTGCTCAGAATCCAGAATGAATCAGATCTTTTGCTGTCTTCCATCAGAAACATCAGCATGGGGCCAAATGCAGATAATATAGAGGTTTGAGATGTCAAATTTTAATATAATTTCAGAGTCTTCTAAACAATTTAACATCTCCAATATTCACATATCAGCTACTAAGGCAATCCCCTCAAGGGAAAATAAAAACCAACTTGAATGTCTTATAGTCTTGATCCAGAACACAAACACCATTTCCTACCTCTGCTTGGCTTTTTCACTTGGAAGTGAAAGGTACACAACAATTTCTGCAAAAGCTGAACTCCACAGTACCAAGTCACAACAAGCAGGGGCAGGGTTTGAAGGCATGAATAATGTAAATAAAAGCTATAATAACCTCAGAGCTTCCCCTGAATACAAGCACCAAAACTGGTGCCTTTTATTCCAGTGCTTATGCAGAGATGCGTTCTAGAGGACAATGTGCATGGAAAATCCCAAGCCATCACAAAGAGCCAAATGTCTGATGGCTACTCACCTGGAGCCCAGGCAACAACACAGACTGTCAGCATACAGCACTCAACACTTTCAATAGATCCTGTATGAACAGCCCTAGCACAAGGCTGTTCTTCTGGGGTGGAAGAGCAGCACGTTACATTGGAGCAGGGTGGGCTGTGTGAACACAAGGAACATCTATGACTTACTCTCTCACAGGACTATGACCTGAGGCTTTAAGGCATACAAGATAACAACTGTTGAAGAAATGTTCTCAATAACTGTACTCTTTACCGATGGAGACATTACAGGATGCAAAGCAGTATTTTCATCAGATGTGAACTGGAAGAAGCTCAAGGATGTTCAAATAATTACCATGCAAGCACTGACTAAGCTAACTAGGACTTCTCAGTTTGGAAGAAAATTAGCTGAGGTTAGGACGTAGGAGCATATTAATTCATGAGTTCCACAAACAGGGTAGAGAAGGAACGTATGTTCATTGCTCTACCAACAGAATAACTACAGGGCATCAACATCATGAACAAGAAAAAAATAAAATCAAATAGCACTCTAGCAAGGAGTTTTGTAGATAACTTTCCAAATAACGTGAAGGTTATCTAGGACAGCCTTTGTTAAAGCATACTGTGAATGCTGGAGTTCACATGGTTTCAAGGGGAGACTGGACAAGTTCACAGAAATCCATTTAGTAACTCATTGTATAGGACCTTTCAACCTCCAACACTTCAGAGGAAAGCAATAGTGCGTATCTTTGAAATACTCTTCCTCAGGGATCAGCTTTTGGCCAACATCAGAGGTGTAATACTAGGCTACAAGGGCTTTCTGCCTGACCTACAAGGGCAGCCATGTTCTTATAAACATCAAAGGGCAGAAGGAAAATGAACTCCACTTACTTAAGGAGAAATAGCAGTGTAACAAGTCACACAAGGCCCAGTAATGATGTATGGTCATTTTGCATTCTAGATACAAATCCATTTCTCAGAGAGAGATTTTTTTGGTTTGATATCCCACCCTTCTGTTTAACCTAATCCAGATCAGCCTCTTTCATTTTACCTCATGGACTTCAGTGGAACATACCACATGGCATTTGTGAAATTTATGAGTGGGATTATGTGATGTGATCACCTCTGATAGTTTGATAACTTGATCTACGTGAAATACACTATAATGCTTCCACTTCCCAATGAGGTATTTCAAACAGTATGCAACAGGTACTATTTGCTCCCAAATAAGGGTAGGGCATTGCAAGTCCTGGAATGTCACCTAAGCACCAAGATATTGATCTTGAGAAGTTACAGATCATAAAGGAAAAGCAATTGCAAGGATCAGCAAAATATCCCTTCCTAGCCCCTAAAATAGTTTAAGGGCTTCTGAGATGCAACTCTTCACAGGCCCCTCAACGTAGAAGTGTGATGGCAAACAAATATACACCAGTGGTTCCCAAAGTCCCTGAGCATAGTGGGGGTAGAAAAAGTACTTTTCAAGAGTTTGCCTGCACAGCTGTTTCAGTTGTTAAGGAGGAAAAACTATTCTCTCCCACACTGAGATCACCTAATATCAATTACGCAAATCCATGCACCAATTCACACCACTGTGCACAATCACTTATCTCTACAAAAACAAAAAGTTAAGCAAGCTAAGTGTATTCAAACTAGGTATTAAAGAACAACTTTAGCTCCCTCACATAACTCTGAAGCCCAGATCTTACAGTACAGATTTTGAAGTCACCTACTGGACTACACGGCCTGGGTACAAAGGGTGAAATTCTTTAATCCCTAATTCTTCAGGTAGCAGGCAGCTCACAGATCTGCTCTTTGCATCTGCAGAGCAGTGGTCTCTCGGCAGAACTGAGCTGCTCTAGGGCCATTTCATAACCCTGCTCAAATTCATCAACTGGACTGCCATCCACTCACACTCTCAGAAAACCCTTTTCTTACACACATTTCACACTGAGGTTAGAACACGGACATTTTCATGCAAGAACAAGGGAGGATGAGACGGTGATAGTGACACTTGAGTTTTACACAACAGCTACAGCACTTGTTCACGACAGAGAGGGAGAACCAAATGCACACAAACCCTCTCTCAAACAGGGCAATCCCACACTCCCTTCCCAAAGCTAGCAGAAGGCTACAGGCCTTGTATAGGGGTGCCAGTACCTCTTCTACTGAGCCTATGCAGTAGGTAGCCAAACACAATTCCGTGGTCTTCAAGCAACAGTTTCTCTTGCTTACTCAACTAGAAGATAGAAGTCCTGCACATTAATTCTTAGACTCTGGATTTTTACTTTAATTGACAGCTGTTAGTATCAGATGCTCATCAGCCCCAGCTGAGCACATGGCTGCTACTCACACTCTCTCACAGATGAGAGTAGCTGCAGGGCAGGCAGGTGAATTTCCCCCACAATGAAGAAGGAACTAGAAAGGAAACAAAATCTGGATCTGAATAGATGAGCAATATGGAAGCAATATGGTTAGTTGTTACACTGAGCCACGCCTTGTTTCCAGCCTCATGTAGCAACAATTTTCCCCTCTCCTAGGGGGAAGGATCTCATATGCTGCTCAGTAAAAGCCAGAGATTCCTGTTGCTTCTGCAAAGAGGTGTACTTCTTGGCTCACAGGCTAAATGTTATCTACGGCAGAAACCAGGCTTCAAAGCAAGCACACAACACAGCTAAAGTACATTACTTAACACAGTGTAGTTCAGTGATCTTGGGCAGCATTGCCTTCCATCAAGGTCAATTGGGTGATTATGGGATTTACAGTGCGCAAAAAGCTCTTTGGGCACAGTGTGCCAAACAAGAACTACACTGATGTGGGAATCTTCAGTGGTCATCAAGAAGTCTTATTCTCAAAAAGTCCTGACATAACTACGGCTTTTTTTCAGGGACAGAGGAAGATGCTCATGTGGGTAGAGGGAGGGAGCAGAACAGGAAGGCTTATCTCCCCCCTTTGCCCTTTAAGAAGGCTAAGAAATTCTTTAAGTAGTGACTAACATAACACTTAACACCCTTGATTTCTCTGCAGCAGCTAACACCCCAGAACAAACAGCCCTCGGAAATGCTTACTCAGATCATGCAGTAAATAAGGTTTTTGGCAAAACTGTGAACTCATTCTTTTAAAAGTTTAGTCATCTGTCAACTACTCCCTAAATTTACTACTCAGAATCCCCCACCTTTCTTTTACAGCAGTGAGTGGGAGTTCTTACATTTGGCAAATGGAAGCTTCCTTAAGTTTGCACCAAAGTATACATCTCTTGGCATCAAGTACACCACACACTGTATCACCCAATGTACTGCAATTCATGCTTACAAGGGTAAAATTTTATTCTTTACTAAATCTATAGCTGTCCACAGGTTAAGAGTATTTTAATCAATTATGAGCACTTAAGGACATAAAAAAGTATTTTTACTTCAGTCCAGTAATAGCAATCTGCTGTGAAGAGCACTAAGATCAAACCATTAGGTGTAGTTAGAAGACACAGTTAAGAATAAATTGGGAACAATTATTAATTGTTTATATTTAGAAATAAATTCCTGTCACTACACTTACATATTTTTTAGGCTGGCTTATTGAAAACTTGTTGAATTTTAATGCCATATCTGTTCACAGACAGATAAAGGTTTGGCAGAAGGCTTGCACGCTGCCTTCAAGTTCTTTTTTCAGAATACATGCATATTCAACATCAAATAGGTATGGAGGGCTTGTCTAACCACTTAATGCCTAGCACACACTAGCACATGATTAACAACACAGTTGGGAAAACCCTTTTGAGACATCAGTGCCAGTTCCCCAGCTTTCTGAACACAGGCCCTTAATAAAGATATTTAAAAAAAGGTGCCTCAGGATATTATTCACTTATATTTTGTCTTTAGCACCAGAAGGTGTTAGACTGCATTTATTGCTGTCTTCTCTTAACTTAGTTTTATATACATGCATACAAGTATTAAAAGTTCTTGTGTGACACTACATCAATCAAATGCTCTGCTGCAAAGCTCACTCAATTTCTTGTGAAGCTTTAAGTTTTTTTTCCCCCAAGAGGAAACAAAACAAAAACAAACAAACAAAAAAAAAAAAAAAAGAAAAAAAAAGGAAAAAATCCACCCTCAATAAAGTAATCAAGAATGCTTGGAGGTCAGATCAAATTAACAGCTCTATAGACCAGAGATCACATTTCCTCCTCCTTCGGTAAGTACTGTTCATTAGCCCGCAGCCATGCTGTTCTAACCACAATTTACTGGATTGGTTTGTTTTACAAATGGATATATTTCACCTAAAACACCATCCATTCAATGAGTCAAACAGAAATAAACTAGCACCACGAATCTAGGAAAAATGCAGAGAGCACACAGACACTCCAGTAATGAAAAGATGCAAGGCTGAGCAAGTTTATTCAGCATTTCACTTGTTTCCCGATAACACTGCAAGATTTGGATTAGACAGCATCTTTTGCATTTCCTTACGCAATAATTCACTACCTGTAAAATCTAATGAACCTCTGTGCAGACTAGGTGGAAATCATGTATCTGAACTGCTTATGAACTCCCAGCCATAAACCCTTATGAACTGGGTACAAGTTATATATTTACAGCTTACCTTGGAGAGATTTTGTTACTTTGTAACTGTTACACATGGCAGAATGTCTGTGTTAAATTATATATTAACACATGTCTATATTAACAAATATACTCATTTCAGAATTATTTTCAGGACTGTTACTAAAATTTATTTTGAGCATGGTAAGCGTGCATCAGATACAACTAATTGTGATCAAATGTTACCACAGAGTCAGGAACACAGTTGGCTTTCTGGCACTTCACTTTGGTATACAATTAAAATATAAAATCACTATCGCTCTAGTGTTAATGGACTTGCTATTTGTTTATGGTGAAACAATGACTTAAACATGATTCGTAAGCTCTGTGTGTGCATGCATAATTTTTGTTAAAAAAATAGTTTCATATAAAAGTTTAGCTTTTTGGGTTAGGGGCGAGGAGCAGAGAGGAGGAGGTGTTGCCAAAATTCTGCTTTCTGTCATCTTAACCTTTACTTGTAAACAACTGATGACCAGTGCGTCAGACTTCACACACAGCAGCATGAAGTCTGCCAAGCAACATCTTATTTACGTATGCCATGCAGACAAGACACATGCAAACAAGCACAGGTAATAAATATTTAGCACCCATGTCAAATACCCATCAAAAACTAAAACTGCTTCCCAAGAGGTCATGCTATCATTCCTCACACATGCCAAAGGCTGTTGTCACATTTGTCCTGAGCACAGTTCTGCCTCTGGAGTGACAGCTTTACATCCCCTCTCCATGCAAACTGACACAAATCCTATTTAGCTGTATTAAGATCAAATGAGCTGAGTTGGGAAGCATCCAAATCCAGTCTCAGTCTGAAGCAGTCAGACCAAACAGTGTTTTACTAAAATAACCTCTACAAAATTCCTCTTTTTCGTTTACAGTATGGTGTCAGTTAGCCCTACTGAACAACAGATTAAACAATAATGAAAAACCCCTTATATTGTGCAAACTATTGAGACAGTCTTGTCCGTAAATCCCAGCCAGTAGGTCATGTCTCAGAAATCATTAGACTACCATTGCCTTCCCCAGTGGAAGGTGATCTACACCATCCACCTTTGTTATTCACTGGCTAGTCAGCCAAGACACAAAGAAAAATCACCATCTATGAGGGAATATAAACATAGCCATGCCAAGCAAAAAGATAAAAACAGCTGTATTTTTTTTAAGAGATTAAAGAGTTTTTCTACACCTATCCACAGTTTCCAGTGCGACTTAGTCCTAAACCAGGATTTCAGATTATTCTAACCAGGATATTTCGAGAAAGCACTCTGTAATTAGCAAACAACTAATAAGGCAGAGATTATTCACACACAAGCTTTTATATCAATGCTTCGTAAATTATGTATTTGCTTCCCCAGTTACAAAAGGGTCCTTTCAGTATGCATTATTATATGCAGCAATACATCACCTCCTACTGATGAAATACAGGGAGACTGAAGATTTCTCAGTTCTCAAAAGGACTGAACACCATTTGGTGTGGGGTGTTTTTTGTAGGTTTACAGAAACTGCAATGTAAGTTAACCTAAGCACTTTAGGAAAAAAAAAAGAAAAAAAAGAAAAAATAAAAAAGTTCAACTAACTTCAACGTTACAGTGGTAAAACATGAATTGCTTATTACCTTAAAGATAAGCTTGCTTACTCTTATTTCATATTTCATTTATGTGAGCTCATACATAAGTCTTTCACTGCATTGCATTTTAAGAAATATTGCCTCTACTGAAAACAGATAGTGACAGTAAGAACAATCTGCTCTGATTATGCTCTTCAAAGTTCAAAAGTGCGTCTGGTCCAATGACTGCTCAAAGCTCTGCGTTAGGCAGTTGGTTCCCCAAGGGAATTACCGTTTCTAACTGGCACAGTAGCAGCAGACTTTAAAATAAAACAAAACAAGCAAAAAACCGACCAGAAGGCCGGAGGGGGGAGGCGGCGAGCAGGTGGTGGTGTCAACAGAAAGAAGGGGCGATAAAAAAGACAAGTCTGTACAAAAAAAAAAATAAAAAAAAGGGAGGGGGGAGAGAGAGAAACAGACATAAAAGAAGAAATAGATATTTGATAATGACTGGTAAAGACCTCTGTGGAGAACTGTATTAGGAGTCCCTGGCGTTTAGTTTTTAGATAGCAAAACATGGAGGAAACAAGGTTTCTCCTATACGTACAGGCGGACACACGTTTCCTGTAGAGAAATGCACAGGCCACGCGCATAGTAAATGGAAGCCAGCGAAGTTTTGCCACCCTCTCGTTAAGCGGGAGTGTGATGAAAGCTCCTCTTTTGAGAGTTGCTGGGGAGCTCTGTGTGTGCTTAGCACGGCAGCGTTACAGAAGACGGAGCAATCCACCGCCTGATCTGTGGAGCACAGCTCCCGAAGCTCCATCGCCCCCAGTTCCCGGCGGCAGGACGCCCAGGCATCCCTCCGTCCTACCCACGGCCCATTGCCCGCAGCGCCCCATGGCAGCCGCGCTGGCGACTCCTCCTGCTGAGAGCAGCCGCTGATGTGGCTCCAGAGCGCGGTGCCCGCCGCTCCCTCCCGGCGCCAAGGAGAACTTCCGCGGGCGCTCCAGCCGAAACGCCCCGTCCCGGCAGCGGGAGCGGGGGCCTGGACTCAGCCCTTCCAGCCCGGCAAAAGCCCACGCCGCGGCACCCGGAGGTGCCCAGCCCGCCAGGAGCCCGGGCTCGGGCAGCCCCGAACGCCCAGGGCCGGGCGGGCCGCGGCACGACCCCGCGGGACGTCTCCCACCCGCGCCCCACTCACCGGCTTCGGCATTTTGGGGGCTGCTTGTGCTGCTCCTACTCCCGAGACAAACGTTCATGCAGCGACTGCCTCGCCTCAGCCGAGCACCCCGTGCGGAGGAGGAACAGGAGGAGGAGGCGGAGGTGGAAGAAGCTGCTCCCGGCCACGGCAGTAGCGCAGTCCGCGAGTGCGGCGGCGGCCGCCCGGCGGCGGGTTAAGTACGGCAGGTGGGGCCCGGCGGTGACTCACCGCCGCCAGCCATTGCCCGCCGCTCCCCCCGGCGCCTTCCGAGCGCGGCACCGGCCTCGCCCCGCCGGCGGGCACCCCCGCCGGCCTCGCCGCGACGCCCCCAGGGCACAGGGGGCACCGCGGCCAGGACCCTCCGGCCGCCCCTGGACCCCGCGGGGTGAGAGGCGGGCGGGGCCGGCCGGGAACCGGCGGGCAACAGGTGCCGGGGGGCGGGGGCGGCACCGCCCCGACAGCCCGCCGGGCACGGCCGAGGCGCGGCGGGGCCGCTCCTTCTCCGTCTGCCTCCGAACCCCACGGGGAGGCCCTCGCCCCGCCGCCCTGCCCACTGCACACCGTGCCCACTGCGCTGTGGCCGCGCCCGCACCTGCTGCTAGCCGCGCCGGGGCCAGCGGCGTGGCCGGCCCTTCCCAGGCCGGCGAATGGCACGGGGAAAGTGTCCGGCTTAGGAGAGGACCCGGAGGGACGGCTGCTGTGCGTGGGCTCACCGAGTCCCCTGCTGCCCCGGCCTCCATCCAGCCCGGGGAAGGGAGAACGAGTTCCAGGTTTCTGTAATTGTGGGCACAGACGCTGGTCTGTAATAGTCGCTGTGTTTCTTGATGTGCGAGGTCAGAAAACATGATTAGTTAACAAAACACAGGGTTCTTTCTGTGTAAGTGCATTTTCAGCAAAACAGAAAACCAAAAATCCATCTAAGCTCAGAAACAATAAAACAAAGAGTATCCTTCAGTTGGTTCTGACTTTATATAAAGCTGAAAAAAGTTCATGTAAGTAGCCTAACAATCTATAGGCATACAAAGATGACAAAGTCCGTGTGTCTGCCCCTCATTCTTTCTCCCTCCTCCCCCATGAATGCAACACACTCCTGCAGACGGTGTCTACCAGGAGCTGCTGGCCTCCCCCAGCATCTCCTTGCTTGGCTGGTCACAAGAGCACATTGTATTTACATAGTCATGGGCAACAGCCTGTAGGACACAGCTCTTCCGCTGTGCTGGCAATGGCATGTAGTTGAGCTGTAAGACTGAGGAAATCGCACAGCCTGTACCCAAGCTGCTGTCTGCAACATCCCACTTCAACCAGTGTCTGTCTGTCTGGTCAGAAAAGGCGTAGGACAGGAACAGGGAGGCACAGAACAAGGAGAACAACAACCCACTAAATGGAAAATATATAGGGCAGGAGAGAGCCTGGGAAATATCAAGGGATGGGAACAAAAAGGACAGCCCTAACAATACGGGTCCTGCTTTGGCAGAGATCCAAATGATGTCTTCCCTCATAGAGTCCACCAAACAGCAATTGGTTATGCCACATTAAAAGAAGCATTACTGTGTCAGGTCTGTGAGAGAAAGGGGAGGGGAGCTGAGTTGAAGGCTGAGAGAATTCATGGTTATACTCCTTTCCTGTTGCACGATCCTTTGGGATTAGGGGAGGCTTTACCATCAAAACAGACCCATGGGGGTGGCAGCTTGCAACAGCAGGTGAGAAGAAATAGTCTAAGCTGAATAGCTTCCAAGAAAAGGGCCATGGGATCAAACATCCTTGGGAAACAGATATGGCCTCCATTTACAGATGAAACAATACCACTGAGAATTACTTGGATCAAGTTAATTTAACAAATTATGTTGACATTTACCTGGATCAGGTTAATTTAACAAAAGTGTGATTTGTGAGGAGGCTTTTTATGCTCTTCTGTTAAGCAATAAGTTTATGGTGGGAATTATGCCTTATTCAGTAAGATGACCCTGGAAACAAACCAGACCAGATTATCAGAGTGTTTTGGATAGGCTGCCAAGCACAAGGAACAACTGTTCCAAGTAAGAAATGCTGTAAGAACCCAGCTTTTGCAGCTTGCACTCAGAACCCTGAGTGGCACTCTTGGATTTTTTTGGGGGGTGGAAAAGGATAGAGATGAGATATTTTAATTCCATAGTCTTAAAATCCAGATTTCGGCCATGACTGGAAAAAGAAAAGACAAAACAAGTGTGTGTGTCTGCATACCCTTGAAACAGAGCATTCCACAGATCTAATGGGAAGCCAATTTCCATTCTGGGAGATTTCCATTCCCAAAATCCTCTTCTGAGTCTGTAGCTCAACATAGGATCAGAGACCATCACCCTGGGGCTTCATGTTGAAGAAACTCCATGTCAGAGAGATGTCTCATTTAATAAATCATAATTTCTTCAATCAGTAAGGTAAGTATTTGTTTCCATATGTTAGTTACATGTCCAAGCTTAAACCTCTGGTTTTGGTTTGGTTTGTTGTTTTTTTTAAAACAACATTGCTTCATAACCACACAGACCTAGGGGCAAAAGGAATTCAGGTGACTAATAATTAAGTATGGCAACATACAATCTCTAGGTTCCTGTTTGCCACCGCACATTACCTTGTACCATTCTCCCACAATCACCTGCAATACCTGGGAAAAGGTAGATACCTCAATGGCATCCATAACTATCAGCTTACCCAACACCACTCCACCCAAAACCAGCCACTGTGAACATATTGGTCTTGCACAGGAAGAATTGTCTTCAGTGGAAGGAACCAGAACAACTGCCAGCTTGGAGTATGTGTTAGACACCCATTGCCTTCTTCTTGGGCTTTCCTTCTTGGCTCCTTCCTTTATATTTCTCTTCCCACCTCTGCCCTAGAAAGATGGGAAGGTATATTATGCAAACCCCTTCTTCCCTTTTACAGAAAAGCACACTCATCCTTTGCAGATGCAAACCAATCCAGTTGCCCTCTCCTCCAGAGTGGGGGTAAAATGCCTCAGTTATCTGTTTTTTCTGAGAGTGTCCTGAAAATCAATATAGTGAATTTTGGGAGCATGGGCACCATGTGTAATACCAATAAGCATTGTCTAAGAATGCCTACAGACCGAATCCCTTTTGGAGTCTGTATAAGGGAATATTAGAGAAGACATGAAGTAAGTGCAAAACAACTAACCCACATCAAGACATCCTGAGGCAGAAATACAAACATAAAAAACCCAGATACAAATGTGCAATCTGGGGAAATTTCCACATGAAAACTTTATGGAACTTAGTTACTTCTAGATTTAGGCATTAGCTAAGCAAGAGACAGCTTTTATATCTACCCAAACTACATCATCTTCAGTCAGATCTCAGAATTAAGCATAAGACCCAAATCAAAATGAAGCCTTTAAGTTACAGGATTAAGATCTGCTCTGATCCAGCACTTACTCTTAACCTGCTCTATTAAGAGGATAGCATTACTAACCTTTTACAGGAATTAATAAGGCAGAGGAGGTGATGAAAGAATCCCGATTGCTCAGCAGGTCAGCAGCAAAACCCAGTTTCTGTCTTCCTCCCTGTAACAGTTCCTGTACCTTACTGACCTCTAATCAAGCTATGTCATCCTCACCAAGCCTGCTTTCCTTGTTTTAGAGAGAAGACCCATTTAATTTTCCTGTTCTACTTTAATCTGTTATAACATTTCAACTTGATGTGAATAATTTATGAAGTCCAAGTATTTGCCTGAATTTTCTCAAGCAAGTCCTATTGCTATAAAGTGGCTTTTGCTTAACAGGCTTTGTGCCAGCTAATTTTTAGTCACCATAAGACTTCCTAAGCTGGATCATCCTGGAACTGGGAAACATGGAATCTTGTGCCTTAAATCCCCATTCTTGTCGCTCACACAAAATCAATAGTCTCAACAAGAGACAGACCTGAACTCCCTGTTTCTCCATACAGAAAACTTCATCCAGGTTTGGCAAGGCATAGCTGGAAGAGTTTTGCAGCATCTTTGGTGGTTTGTTTGCGGATTTACTCCAAGGATTTTTTACTAACTGAAAATCTACAGTAGCTAACTCTGTCCTCTTGACAACTCATGGACTGTGCATTTAGTATAGCAGTTAAAAGAAACAACATCCATTATAGCAGTTAATGGAAAGGATACCATGTTCTGAGACGTATAGATTTAAGGAGATTTGCTCTCATCTAGCTCAAGAGTCTTTTGTCTGATTTTCTTTGTCAATTGGAAGAGTTGTAGAAGGAAAAAGAACCATATGGTTTTACAGACAAGAGCTTCCTTTTCATTGTGCATAACTAGGTAAATAGCTTATTCTCCACTGCACTTTCTGAAATTTTGGCAATATAATTCCCAAAATGTCAGACTTCAGGAAGAGTGACCAAGGACCTGGCGAGTTGTAGTTCTATCTGTACTGAGAGCTGCTTCCTCACTACCCACACTGAGCTTATTGAACCCAATGAATTCAGGTCACAGGGGACCAGCATCTGTTGACAAAGCACTCTTGAAACATTCTCTGGGTTTCCTATGAAGGGGTAAAAGAGTGCAAAGCTTGTGCCTCATTTTCATTGTTCCTAAATAAGAAGCTGCTGCCAAGTTCAGTTGTTTGTTGTTGGTTTGGGTTTTTTTTAGTTTTTTTCTTTCATTAAGCACGGATTCCCACAAAGTTGGGTTTTTTTCTGTACCAACAAATGGCTAGGTGCAGTCAGGCCTGGAAATAAACCTCATTACACGATCCAATGCTTACATGCTGGGAGACCCTTATCTTTACAATCATTCTGTTTTCCAGCAGCACCCCCAAGCAGTCCTTGGGATTATCTGGCTTTCTGATTGACTATCATGGAGCCTTATGAGGACATGGTAGATTATGAAGAAATGTATATATAGTTAAGTTTATGAAGGATTGTTTTAAAATGTTGTAAGAAGGAAAAAGAAGTAGACGACTTTAGGCTTTTATCTGGTTTGTTCTCACCCATCATAAAAGGAGAGAAAAGCTTAAAGGAAGATTATGAATATGTTTCTTCTCTGCAACAGTTCTGAGAAGTCCCAAAGACAGTTTGCTTTCAGTTCCCATGAGAGTTGCCTTAGCGACCACTCTAGTTACACATTCTTCACTCTTCTGCCACAGGAAAATTTCACAGGGAGTGATGCAAAATGTGGAATAAAATCTTCTTTTCAACTGAAACAAAACATAATTTGGCATTTACATTTTGTGTACGCTGAGACTGAAAAATTATTTACAATGGATGGGGAAGGCAAGACTTAGTGATAGGTAAAATACAGATAAAATACTACTTAAAGTAAAGGCAGGTTTAAACATGTATGTGATCGGGCAAGAAAATTCTATGGTAATCATCTCTGTAACTGAAATCCACAATGAATTATTGATCTTACCAACAAATAAACAAATAGAAAAAGCACTGAGAGTTTTCTGAAATGAATGACTGAATGAGAACAATCATACCACAAAGTATTATGTAAAAGTGTAAAATGACAAATGAAGTTCATTACATACTGAATTTGTGGAGATTTTACCACATGTGTAAATCCAACCATGTTTGTCCAAGGCTCAAAGCAAATGGAAACTAGGGGCAACACAGCTTTTACGTCTTGAAATGAAGTAATGATCTTAATGCCTATGATAAGAAAGGAAAGAGGAAGGGAGTTCCCCTAGTTAAGTAATCTCTATTCCACCTTGATATCTTCCTTTGTGCTTTTTATTTGAAATCTGATTAAAAGCAGAGCTGAGTGCCATATACTGAAAATACCCCCTGCACATCTGAACTCCTTCTATGGGGACCAGCCATTTTAGGTTTTTGTTTGGTTGGTTTTTGTTTTGTGGGTTTTGTTTGGTTTGGTTTGATTGTTTGTTTATTTTTGAGTTTTTTTAACATCAAAGTAGAGATGTGTTAAGACACTGCTGACAAAAACTGCATGTCAAATAATATTAACCGACTTAGTTCATGTACTTCATCAGTGGAGCATATATCTGTGCTTAGAGCAGGTGTGAGTGGTAAGGTGGAGGCAAAATAAATGCCCACTGGTTGATAGAGAGAAAAATAGTTCATCAATCTATGTACAGGAGTTCTTTCAAGTTGCTTTATAATTCTATTCACTGCTGACAGTTTTGTTGCTCTCACTGTGGGAATGAGGTTTTAAGAGTTCAAAACCACAAGTAATAAGCTATTTCAATTTAACTACGAGTGCCAGAACTCTTTCAGGGCTAAGTATGCAGAGTTCAATGTACAATTAATGCACATAGAGTCCCTTTTCTTTTCCTATGATATGATGCTGACTCACACCTTTAAGATCAGAACGACCATGTTGTTTGACTTTCAGCATAAACTAAGCCCTTGAGTTTCACCTGGTGATTCTCAAATCCAGCCTGTAACATTAGAAAGGCCTTAAACCCCAGTCTCAAGACCGAATGGCAGTGATTCTACCTCCTGGCCAGTTCTCTCCACAGCCAAGTCCTCTTTCAGTGTAAATTGTGAAAGTTGTTTATATTGACTGGTACTTGTATTTCTCATTCAATTTCAGAAGATGCATTAGCTATGATGCAATTTGCAGTTAAATACTCAGCCAAGATAAAACATCTAGCATGGCTCTTGCCTCTTTACTGCTAAGGCAGTAATATAAGCTGTGTATTACTGTGCAGTTTGGTGCCAGCTATCAAAAGACCATTTTCTCACATTTTTCCCTAATTGAAACAGAAAAAATTTATGCACAGGTTACTAGGTAAAGCTCAAAAGTCTCAAATATCACTGGCCTATTTTTCCACTCAGGACTGTCTCTTTCAGATTTCTTCTCATATTTTGCCTAGCCTTATTTAAGTGCTCTATGCAACAAGGCCTCTCCTCCTTCTGAACATTAGAGATTAGGTTTATTTTGTAGTGTAAGGCTAGTTAACCTTAAAGGCTGCATACAACAGTGAGAGAAACAGAAAACATGTAATGTTGGGGATGCTGTTTTTCACTAGTCCTTACATCAGCTCTCCTACTCTGCATCACTTGCATCTGCTGTAGACATGAACATTTCCAAGTGCCATTAGGAGCTGAAGTTATTTCTGCTCCCCTCAGGCGGCAGCTGCCCAGTAGCAGTGCAAGCTGCACAGGGAGCTCTCAGTGCTGAATAAGAACAAAATATACTAATAGAGATTTTTCTCGCAGATAAAGGAGAGTAATTTTGACCTTAGTATATCATGAGTAAGACACCAAGCTGGAGTCTGAAGTACAAGAATCCAGCTATCTCTTGAGAAATCCTCTGTTTGCTCTGTGATAACACAATAATACTGAAAACAGCCAGGCACTGATTAAGACGTAAGACCAAGTACAAGGCAGGTATAAGCAGAGTGACATTGCTAAACAAAGCATAACACTGCCTACTTTCACCAGACCTGAATTTTAACTCTGATATTTTGCTAGGGCCTACCTGGAACTGTACCTCAACTAAATATTCATGAGAAAAAACTATTTGTGTTTCACAGCAAACAGCTCATACACAATGTACATATATCCTTAATTGGTTTTCAACGACCCCGCTAAACATTGAGGGTAAACTAAATCTATTTTATGTCAAGGCTGCAGATACACAGTAACCTTATCTAATCAGCCCCAGCTGCCTTAAAGCCAGTAACACAGAAACAAAGAGGCTACCAAACCAAATAACTTCTGTGAGGCCTTGCTGGAGGAGAAGGGGATCGGGCTGATTACTGCTCAGCTGCCACACTGAGGCATGCAGGTAACCTGAAACAAAGGGAGTTTTCAGTGCTTCCCAATGACACACCTAGCCTGTGAAGTAATTACCGCTGACGCATGACACAAAAGATAAACACCGAGTCTTGTAGCATGTTGGCTAGCAACTCCTCAAAACACTTCGGAAAATAGTATCACTGTGCTACCTTAAAAATACCGGCTGAATTTCACCTGCTTGCAGCAGTAATTCAGGACCTGGGTATCAACTGAGTGCCACCTGAGTCTTCAATATAGAGCTGACGTGCTGCCTCAGAGGTAACCGGGATTTCACACGGACTTGATTTGCTCCTAGGCAGAACACAGCTCAGCTCAGTGTTTCACTTACTTAACAAGCTGATTATCTTTTAAGGGTGCCACGATGAATTCTTTGGTCTCTTTAATAAAAGACAGATGTGAAGATGAGAAGGGAAAATCTGTAATATGTAACCTATGATCACCTTCTGTGCCACAGTTTCATCTATGTGACCTCTCAGCAATTACTAGCAACACCTTTGGAGCCAGATTTGTTGGTTCACTTCTCTGTTTTGACCTTCAAGCACTTATGGTGTGGGAGGAGAGGGCTGAGGTGCCGCTGGACTCCAGAAGCAGGGTGTTGTGTCCCTCCACCTGGTATCAGTTGAGGGTAAGGATAAAGTGACTTCAGAGGTAGTGGTTCATAAGCTAATTGTTCTGTATGTTTAATTATCTTGGAACAGTAAAAACATTGTCATTGCAGCAATCAGATATGAAGTAGAGTTTCTGTATCCAAGAAGTTCGTCTTGGTTTTCCCACCCATGTCATTTGGCTTTACAGACTTTGCTTTGGGTAGTTTAGTACAAACATATATGCATTAGAGATCGTCATAATCTTGCCTCGGATCATCTCCAAAGACAGCCCCAGTTCGATTCTAGATCTGAGAGAGACCAGGAACACAAGAGCTGGGAACACCCTTGTAGTTCTGAGTGAACCATATTGTCCCTAAGGCATGCTAGGCTGTCACGTGCAGCATTTTCCTATGGGAAAGAGATTGCCCTGTGTCGTTATCCCTGGCTGTGGTATGCCTGCTAGGGCAGATGGAGAGGAAGGGGAAAGTACAAAGCAGCTATGGCCTTCTTTTACAGAGTTCAGATTTAGGACCATGTCCTGTGAGCACTTGGGATGTTGTCAGAGTAAGGGCTTCACAGTGGGCCATAGTGGGTAACATGACCTGTTTCTGATACAGCGTGTTGAAATGCTGTTACCTGGGCACAGACACTTCAGAGTGTCCAAGTGCTCTGGGCCCAGGGACATGAGTGGTTTCTTGCCTGCCAGCCATGAGGAATCTGGTCTTTGAGGCTTGTTTGTGAAAGCCTGCAAGAAGGGCTCAGCCCTCTTCATGACAACACAGCAGTCCAGACCTTCAGGGTGGTTTCCCTGCCCAGCCCTCCATGGCTGATCTGCCAGGCAGGACAGCAGCACAGAGTGGGAAAACTGAGAGTCCTGGCTACTGGCCTGGTTATCCTTTACCTGTGCGACATGGTGAGGCAGGAAAACACTAAAAGGGCCTTAGAGACAACAACAAAACAGGGTGTGCATGTGCAGCTGATTCACAGGGTGGAGTAACAGCTGGACGCACTGGCAAAGCAAGACATCGGTCTCATAGGTGGGGACCCTCCACAGAGCAGATGTGCCTGGGAAGGTTCAAAGGCATTCTGGAGAATGGCACCTAAGGTGTTCCCAGAAAGCCATGTGGACAGAAGTAATGGAAGTAATTGACCCACACTATTTCTCTCAGGGCACAACGCACCATTTTTAACATTGGTGTCCAAAGTGATTGGAACTCTCCTGATCCCTTTAGGAGGCTTTCCCATAAGCAAGAAATGGGACGGCAAGGAATAATTTTCTAATGTATTATCTTTCCAGATATCTAAATGTACTCCTTCCCTGCATTCCTCTCAGTATCCTCCACCCCTGTCGCCTGAAATAACTGCTCACTCATCACTGTAGTTTAGCCACACTGTGCTGTACAAATCCAGAGAGATAAGAAACAATATTCTTTAGATAACAGCACTGAGTCTTGCACAATGTTCTTTCTTGTCTCAGAGTTCAGTCTGCACCCTTGGTTAAAAAAAAAAGAATGTAAAAACGAAAAATGAACGCCTCTTTACAGAAATTGCCTTAAAATGCAACATGCAATATACTGTGCAGTTTCAAGCAAGATTATGGCCACCATTTTCCCCACGGTTTCAGACGTGTTGTATTTGAAAGGGTCTGTTTTTCAGTGCTTCAAGCAGCAATTAAGTATTGTGTTTCAAATGCCACAACACATCAATGGTGAGTAAATAATGGCTTAAATAAGAAGTAAGAAAAAGATTTGTTTGCTTTTACAGGTGTTAAATTTCAGCAGGACAATCTAACTCAAACAAAGCCCTAAACAAATGTTACTGGAATTCCTGATTGACAACCCGAGTTTCATGTTAGACAAGAAAGATAATCAAAATTATTTCTCCTGGCTCTAAAGTCTCTAGGCACTGATTTTTACCGTGGCTGTAAATTTCTGAGATTGAGTTTTTTAACTTCAGTTATAACATTTTTGTTTAAATTGTTAGTGCACAGAAAAAATGATTGCAGAAATTTTGTGTAGTTAAAAGGTTTACTTTGTAATTACTATCCTTAAAAATCCATACTGACAAGTATATTGCAGGATTTAAATGTGGATTTAGGTTATTTTCTTGTTCTTCTGGTAACCTGCTTATTTACTCCCTTGACAAGAAATGCAATGCTACGTATCCAGTCCCCACATGGATTCAAAGGTACATCCTGTAAGAACATTAGGAAAAAGATAAGTGAATAATTTTTAGACAGTAATGAATTCTGTGGAACCCATTTACAGGAAACTCAGCTGGAGTGAAACCCTGTTTGCAGAGAAGGGAAAGAAATCTGCAAGTTGTTTCAATGCAAGCTAGTGATGCTTGTAAATGAGCCCTTTTCAAGGATTCAAGCTTGAAATCCTGTCAAAGCCCTTCAGAGTCAAGATGGTGGGACAAGGCCTGTAACTGAGAGGTTTAGTGGAGAAAATTCCATGACTTCACTACGACAGGCTCCCACGATCATTCTTAATTGGTTACTTTAGATTAGTCTCTCCGCCAACGTTTGTTAATGTGAAATGATAACCTTGAACTGTGTTCATGGTTTAAGTATAATCCAAAGACCTGCATGAAGTATACAGGGACAAAGTCAGAAATTCTTTTGCATTTGTGTGAGGTCAGAATCAGGATGATTCTGTCAACCTGATCACAGGATCGCAGCAATCCAGCTATTTATGGGCCTTATCAAACCTCAGATTAAGAGTCTGTGTGTGCCAGTCATCCAGAATTAGATCTTACCAGCCTGATTCTGCTACTTTTAGCCATGGTGCTATTACCTGATTTATTATACAATCTTATTTAAACATGAATAGATGTGGAAGAGATAAGTTCTATGTTTCTTAGAAAACTTGAGCTGACATGAATAGAACAAACTAGAGGTTCAGCAGATATAAAAATCTGAGGTAATCAGGTAAAATTGAAATGGTCCTGGTCACTACAGTTGCCCTGTTTGTTTTCAATTCAAACTAAATGCCTATAGCAGTTGTTTGTCCTAGAAAGAGAAAGAAGATAAATTCTTTAAAATAACAGATTCCTTTTAATCAGATCTGTAATTTAATGATCCTCAGGCTGGCTCCAGGTGTTCTGGGAGAGAAACAGACTCCTGTGGGGTACACCAGGACCTTCACTGGAGCATGTGTACAGGGCAGTACATGCAGGATGGGAAGGGCCTGTTACAGCAGTCAGTAAACTTTATATTATCCTAAGACCATAATAAGTTGGTTTAACTATTCTTCATGTCTTTTTTTTTTCATTAATCATTAATATTCAGTTAATACAGCAGTGAGCAGAATGTACCCACAGGTTTAGCCATAAAGGAAGCGATCTACTGCCTGCTTTACACCAGTGCTGTGTAAACACTTGAGTTGCATTCAGTACTGCATTTCTGTGGGAGTAGTGGCACATTCAGGTGAGCAAACACAACACTTTATAGAAACCCAAGCACTTCTGGTCCAGGCCCAGCCCATGCTGCTACCAGTCTGCAACTGTGTAAAAATAAATCAATGCTGTAAATAAAAAAAATGAGGAAGTGAAAATTATCCCATCTCTTTAAAATTCAATGTTTTTGTTAGTTCCACAGGACTTCTGTTTCATCCAGCTTGAAATCGCATTAGAGAAACTCTGGTCTTACTCCAAATGCTCATGGATTTAAGTCAGTCAGTCAGTATCAGGCCCAGGATGGGTACTTGAACTGAAACGGTGAGAAAGGAAGTGCAAGGGACCACCATTACTTCCCAGCATCAGAGTGATTTCTTATAAACACCTTAAAATACTCTTCAAACATTAGAAGTATTAATATATAATTTTACAACCCCTGTATCGTCCTGTTACATCTACCTCTGTGTGAGAGATAGATATTCCTCTATTCTTGATCCTTAAATCACAGATTAGGTTTCAAATGTCATTATTCAATCGTTTCTTTCTCCACAGACATAACACTTCACTGCTGTGCAACAAATGGAACTGACCCAGAAGGAGGCTGGGATGTGCAAGACTCTTGTCAGATTTGCAATGTTTCCGTGCCTTAAAGCGCATATATGAACTGTTGTTGGGACCCTGTGGCATGTTGTACCTCATTGTCAGGCTCTGTGACTTCAGCTCTGCCTTGCTGGCATCGTCCAGAATTCAGTGAAATTACAAGACCTGTTTAACCCTGTTCATACACTTAAGAGTCTTGCTGAACTTGAGCTTGAATAAAGCATGGATCCAGCAGGCATTTCTGTATCAAGGATACTAGCTAACTAATGAGTTCAGGGAGAGCTGATGGACAGCTTACAGGGACTGTGATCTTCAGTAAACCTAATTTACATCCATTTTTAGAATTTAAGTATCGTGTCTGTGCATCAGAAGTCACTGTGACATATGTACTGCTCTGTTTTCTTGCAGACACAGGAGCTTTGAATTTTATTCTCTACCCTACCACAATCCAATGCAATTCCTTTCCTTAATGAGCATGCACCCAAAACGACCTCTATGTTCCCTTCTGCAAATTGGTGCACTGTTTCCCTGAATGCTGGAGCTCACATTTTCATGACAGAAGTTGCAATTTTTTTTTCTGTGCAGCAACATTTGCAACAACACTGGCTTTGCAAACAGATTTTTCAGCCTCTCATTATGTTGACAAGAATTTGGTCAGCCTGGTAATAAATTTTTGCATGTGGCAAATTAATTTTATTTAAGCACTCCTTTACATTAGTCTTTTAAAAGAGCTTCTGAAAGCAAAGGCAGACATTACTCCTCAGTCTACCCTTCCCTGTGCATTGCAAATTGTTTATTAATGAGGCAGGTAGAATCTGACTTTATGCAATCAATTATAAAAATATGTTAACAACTTTAACACAAAATTAGCAGCTTTCATGACTATAACATCATTCCCAAACTTCTCTCCACTACATGCCATTCCTTACTGGTTACAATTTGTTCTTCATCATTCTGGGAGTCTCAGAAAACTCTGAGCAGTGTACTGCACTGCTGACCAAGTCACTGGCAAGGCAGAAACTGGATCTGCCTAGTCATTAAGCACTTCTCAGTTCTTTTCCCCCCACAATAGATGAGACTCAATAAGCATATAACCTCACTGACATTCCTTGGTGATGCCTTTGATTTGTGGTGGTGGTAAAACTGCTCATCCCAGTCACCTACAATTACTACATTTAAGTGATAAAGTCCACTCAAATCAACCACTCCACTAACAATGGAGTTTCACTATTTTAATTTTGGGGAATTAGTTGCATTTTCCTTTTGGCCCAAGTTCTGATTTGATTCCCTGTTAAGTCAATGAGAGCCTAGAGAATCTTTCCCTTTGCTTTGGTGATAGGGGATAAGCCCAGCAGTCAAGGTTTATTCTTCAAATATTTGCAGAAATTCTCTGCTTATCAGACAGTCAATACTGTTAGGTCAAAGACAATAAAATCCTTGCATCCAAATATACGCTTTTGTTAGATCTTAGCTGACAGATGGATTTATAAATTGATAATACAATCTTGAATTTCTTCTTAAACTTTAGTAAAGTGAAGCATTTGGGAAGTGTGAATCTTTCCAAAATGGCTCCTTGAGGAACAATACCGAAACTGTGATGCCTACTCAGGAACTTTAATGTCAGTGAACCTTGACTTTCCAATTATTGTAAACTGTCTTTAAATTAAGACTATTACAAAACTGGAGTCTAGTTTTATATTTGATTAGACAAAACAACTCAAGACACTTGGACAAGGACAGAGCTAACCAGATATGAAGCAGATCTATGCTAAACCTGCAGACTTAACTTTCTGTTCCCTCCTAAACTTTTTCCCTGGAAAATTCAGCAGTGGGCTTTATAAAAAATTCCATGAACCTTTAAGCACTGAGGGCATGCCCTCAAGCACCGTGAAATTCCTGAAAAGATTCTCATAGGCTTCAATGGAATTGTAATCAAGCTCTGAATGTGAGTGGCAAGAGACTACCCAGTGTCATCTTCTAGATGTGATCAACAGTGGTGGAAGTGCCCAGCTCTGTGAAATGTGTAAAATTTTATAGTACACTGTTGTATATGGCTTGGTAGTAGTCCCAGTGTGACAGCTTGGGAACCCTTATAGAATAGTATATGTTAATTCCTGAGTGAATGGCTTTTAATGAATTAATGACCAGCAGCTGCTGGAAGGAATGCATTTCCCTTTCTTTCAACACTGTTTCATATGTAAACACACATATAGCATGATACGCCTCTAAATGTATGTATAAAAGACATATAGCCAGGATTGCTCTTCAGAAATTACAAAGCAGTGCCAGGTGAACAGTAGCATAATCTCTTGTTTAAACAATTCAGTACTTCTGGGAATAACTTTTAAGCCTTAACATAAATAGGTTCTGAAATCCTAGAACAGAAGTTGGACAAAGAGAAACAGCTTCTGCAAAGTTTATGTATTGCATTCCACTTACCAAAAACCTAGTCTAAATCAGGAAATGGTGTGAACTAAACTATTTGAAGTCCAACTAATTAATATTTTACTATAACTGTTAGCAAACAGTTATAGTAAAAAATCCATCCCCATCTGTGTGCTTAGTGTGTGATGGGCCTTTGATTTGCCAGAAACTGTCCAGGAGCCACTGGGTTTAGGCTCCAGATTAACACAGATATTGTCTGCGCTGGCAAAATCCTGTGGAAGATGAACGACTTACACAAATGAGTACTTCAGGGCCACACCAATATGTTGTTGCTTTTCCAACCTGTATTGCTCCCAGAAGATGCTGGGAGCATCTTTTCTACTGGCTGTAGAAAACTGGGGATTTCCGACACCCAGCTCACGTGGCTTGATTTCTACATCCTCCTGGGAGCTACATCCAAGAACTCCAGGGATCATGATTCCTGCAAGATTTAAGGGATGCAATTTGCACAGCTTGTTCAGTCTTATGCTACGTTTGCCAAGCTAATAATTGCAGCTTTCTTAAAGTCCTGTTCTAGTTGAACAGAGTTTGGTGAATGGGAAAAACTTCCACACTCATGTAAGAATACCAAGCAATTGGATCTTGACACTACTTACTGTTGAGTTCTTTGATCTCATGAAATGGTAATCTGGTCTTTCACCTTTCCTGGTGGAGTTTTCTGACCCTACTCTCAGGTGCATACCAACGCAGATCTACTGGGGACTTGAGGGACTGCAGCTGCCAAAAGCATATATCCCAACTATAATCACAAACTTTCTATAAACCGAGCATGAAAGTCACATATGGCTTTTATGGTGCGGTGTTCTAGAGGCTATTTTTGAATGGCACTGAGTTAAATATTTACAAAGCACTTGAGCTATATCCAAAAAAAAAAAGAAAAAAAAAGAAAAAAAAGAAAATCTGCAGTGACCTGAGCCATTGCACTCTGTGCCATCCTGTCATGGAAGACTGGGGATGTGAGGATACTCCTATGTAGACCCCCAAAGCAGCAAAGCTGAATTAACGTATTGTCCAGAGAAGGGCAACAAAGCTGAAGAAGGGTCTGGAGCAGATGTCCTATGAGGAGCGGCTGAGGGGGCTGGAGGTGTTTAGCAGAAGAGGATGCTCAGGGTGACCTTACCACTCTCTACAACTACCTGAAAGGAGGTTGTAGCCAGGTAGGGGTTGGTCTCTTCTCCCAGACAACTATTAACAGGACAAGAGGACATAGTCTCAAGCTGTGCCAGGGCAAGTTTATGCTGGACATTAGGAAGAATTTCTTCACAGAAAGGGTGATTAAACACTGGAATGGGCTGTCCACGGAGGTGGTAGAGTCCCTGTCCCTAGAGGTGTTCTGGATGTGGCACTTAGTGCCATGGCCTAGTTGACATGGTGGTGTTGGGTCATAGGTTGAACTCAATTTCAGAGGTCTTTTCCAACCTAATTGGTTCTGTGAAGGTAGTTTGTGTATCTACAGATGGACTCAACATGGCTGCTTCCTGCAGGTTCATTTCACTGGTGTCAGGGATATCCCAAGGCCCTAGCACATCTTCACAGTGAGACTCACACCTAAGGCAGCTGTGCCTGCTGTCACCGGTCCCTCGCACCTGCCCTCCCCTCAGGCTCGTGAGCCCAGCTGCCCCTGCCAGCCCTTCATCCCTGCGCTGCTGCAGCGACAGAGACAAGCGACTGCTGCACCACGGGATGTTTTCCCCCTCTGCAGGTCAGGCTAAGGATGAACCCCCTGAAATATGCCTCTGTCCGCCCTACCCGCAGACCTGGCAACCCCACCCTCGGGCGCTGCTGCCTTCTCCATCCCGGCCGTCAGAAGCAGGAGGAGGGAGCCCCCCAGCCCCGCCATTCTGCGCGGAAGCTGAAGCGCCCGGAGATGACACAGGGCCTCGGGGCAGGGACGACCTGCGTCTCCCCCACTTGCAGCAGGGCAGGAAGCCACAGTCTCCCCCCACCCCAGCCCAGCCCAGCCCAGCCCAGCCCGGCGAGTCCGTGACTGAAGACGTTGCTCCAGTTGCTGCTCCCCTTCCCTCCTGACACGGCTCCCGCTCCCCAGGACATGCGCACAGCCGGCCGCTCCCGGCGCCGCCCGTGCCAGCACGGGAGGCGGGGGCGGCGGGACTTTGCCCCGGGAGCGGCGGTGCCGTCACCCGGGCGGCGCCCAATGGCCCCTCGCGATTAAAATAGCGCACTATAAATAGCGGCCCGCTGGCGGTGCCGCACGGCTGGGCCCAGGTGTGGCGGGGGAGCAGCGCGGGGCCACCGCCCCGGGCCCCGCCGCCATCGCGCGCCCCGCCCGTCCTGCTCTAGGTCCCGGCTCACCCGCGCCCCGGGGAACCGGCTGGGCGCGTCCCCGTCCCTTGGGAGAAGCCCCAGGGCAGGGTGTGGCGCCCTCGAGGTCTCGGTGACTGGCTTTATCACTTAGTCCTCCCTCAAGGACTCGGTGACTCTTCCTGCAGGTGTTTGTTCCTACCTTCCTTCAAACCGTGCGCCCCTCCTCTCTCTAAAGCAGCTGAGGGGAGCCGGTGCCATGCCATCAGGAAAAAAAAACTACCCTGTTCTGGCAGCTGTGCTATGTGTGTGCTTTTAAAACAGCATCTGTTTAAGACCTGAGACTGGCTGTTCCAGTGAAGGAAGTGGACTGATAAAGCTTATCGCCTTGGCCTTAGCTCTTCCATCTCTCCTCCATTAGTCTGAGCCATGGTGCCACAGGAGAAGGTTGCAGAGATATTACAGGGCCAGGCCCTTTCTGGGTAAGATGCTGACGAAAAGATGCAGGCCTGCCCTCCTTGGGGCTTACAGCTCAGGCCTTCTGATCCTAAGCAGACATACACAATGAATGCATAAACCCACGTCCACCCTGGAGACACCTAAGGTGGGGTTTTCTTTTTATCCCTGTTCCCTCTGGTTGAGTAGAGGAGGACTGTATTAAAACTGACATGACTCAGAATGACAGCAAATAGTCTCCTGTTTGAAGATTCTTACCTTTTTAAAAAGCATGTGATAAGGTAAATGTTAAAAATACACCAAGGTCCTGACTATGCTCAAGATTTTAAGTGCTCAGGGGATCACTTCAAGATGTCTTCCTACTTGCTTAAAGTATGCTGGTTTTGTGGACATGCCCACAACACATATGTTCTTGGTCTGCACAGTGCAATTGCATTACACCTGTTTTCATCCTACTAATTGCATATAGTCCATTGCTCCTTTCATATCGGAGGAGGTGTCAGGTGTAGGATCACTGGGTTTGGTTTTTTGAGGGTGTTTTGTTTGTCTGGGAGGTTTTTTGGGTTTTGTTTGTTTTTTGTTTGGTTTGGTTTTTTGGTGGCTTTTTTGTGAGACCTTGGTAAGATAAAGAATATGGACTTGCTATTTAGGAAAATATAATGCAGTGTATTTTATATAATTATATATATATGCTTTCATACAGGTGAATTCTTAAAATATGAAGTTTATTCTCTTTTTTTCCCCCCTGAAGTTACCACTGGATTCAAGGAGAACTATTTACTGAAATGTGTAGCATAGCAGCTGGGGGAGAAGAGGGATCATCAAATGAAATTATGAGGTGGCAAGTTCAAAAGAAGATACCTCTTCACACGAAACAAATCTTGGAACTCACTGCTACAGGATGTCAGGAATCAGTTCAAAAAGTAATTAAGCATAATCATGGAAGAAAAATCTGTGCAGAGATGTTCCACACAAATACCTCTGATTCAGGAACTCTTTGAGGTGCAAATCCGCATCCTGCGGAAGCATTTTGGGGAGCAGCCTCCCCTGTCCTCATGCTGTCATTAGGCAATTACTGTTGGCTGCTCTAGGAGTCAGAGTCCTGGACTGGACTTGAAATGCCGCTGTTCTGACCCAGCACGGTCATCCCTATGACTGACTGTCATTTCATTAAACATTGGGGGTTTTTTCACAGTCTTTAATAAACCATAAGCAGCAATTTTTTCAATAAAACTTTGTGATACAGAAATGCTGTTTCCTTATGCTCTGGTACCTCTCTTATTCTTTCCTGCCTGTTACTTTGATTGAGAGATGGAACGTTGCTTTGCTGTGTGTTTGTATAATGCCTCATTATCAAGCTTGTATCATGCCTGTATTTCCTAGTTAATTATTTGATATAAATAAATATTATTAATCTTTATTTCTGAAGATGGCCACAAGCCAAAAGGTTTGCTGATTGCATAAACACCCGAAGTAAGAAACTGTGGAGCTCCAGTCCTCATTTGCTGGTGGAATTAGACAGATGGGCCATTTGAGAAAGTGATAAAATACCAGCAATACCTGCCTAAAGAGTTACAAATTCCATGCTCCATGTCTGCAAGGGCTTGTATTTATTATCTAGGAGCGCGGGAACAGACCGTGTGACACTGCTGACACTGAAGGATGAGATCAAGGACAAGAGGCCAGCATAGGAGAACAGGCAGTGCCAGCCCCCATCTCTGCCTGGAACTGCCTGCTGTGCTTCCCCCGGTGAAGCCAGAGGCTGGCTGAGGGTCCTTGTACACCAGAGGTGCTCTGCAGCCCCACATCTGCCTGTGACAATACCTTCCTTTGGCAGAGAGGACCAGGTGTCTCCAAGGGGGTGTGGAGGGCCTTGCAAGGGGTTGGGCAGGCACCCGCTGAGGGCCACATGCTGACATGAGGCTTGGAAATTGGAAATGGGGTCAGCTGGGCTTCAGAGGCTGGGTCCTCAGATTTTTCCTTCTAGCAGAAAGATACAGTTGCCTTGTGCGACACAGGTAGCTCCCGTTCCAGCCTTGCTGCCAGAAGGAGATGGGTTGATGCATACACTTTCCATTAAAGAGTCAGTTGTCCATATGCATGGGATTTTTTTTCCAAAGAGAAGCAAAATTTTAGTGCTCAGAGGTAGAAGTGCCCTGAGATCATATGGAGAACAGGAGCATGATCGTCCCATTGTACTGAACAATAGTCAGCAGAGGTCTTCTGAAAAAGATTCCTTTCCTGTCAAGGCTGGAGAACTGCTATAGACAATCACGCTTTTTTTGAAGATAACGGAAATCCAGTGTATCAGTCCAGGGCAAGAGGGAATAACCTGAGGGAAGACCTTTTCCCTAAGGAGAAGTGAAAAGAGGATGTCTTTCTTCTGAGGAGTATCCTTGCCATACAGATTGGATTTTATAGCTGTGTGCAGCTTTTGGATTGGAGGCATAACCTCCAAAGCATACAAGGATCCAGCTCAGGATGGATATGGGTAAACCAGCAAAAGCCAAATGGCAGACCTATTTTTCTTTCTGTTTGTCTCACCTGTGTTTCTGTTACTCTGCTGATTTTGCAGGGGATCAGGGAGAGGCTGCATGCATACAGAATGACAGACAGCATCTGCTTACAGAGATTGGAAGCCAGTCCTGATACAAAGTCATGTTTCTTCATTGTGACAGCCTATTGTATTTCTGATAACCATGAGATCATGGCTTTAGCAGCCCCTCAGAGCCAGCTGTTTCATAAGGATGAGTAGTTCTTCAACAGCTGCTTAAACATGCCACTGCACCTTGGACTCGGATGCTTTGTATAGTGCTTTTTCTCAGAAGCAAGTTAGCATATAGTGCAAATAAATACAATAAAACTGAATTTTATCTTTAGTTGGAGGGCACAGGCCTAGAGGGGATGGGATAGGTCATTGAGCTCAGTTCCACAAAACCAGCAGCAGGGATCAGACTTCAGCCCAGAAAGAGCTGCAGAACAGTTATTCCACCTGCCGCACGCTCAATGTATGTTTATACCATGTTGGCTGCATGCCTATGGCCACCTTCTGTACTTCCCAGTAACTTTTTAATGAAACTCAGGCTGCTAGTAGATATCGAAAAGTCACACATCTGAAGTTGCACAGGGGGAGAGGAGAGGTCAGTGGCACTGGCACTGTGTCCCTGTGGTTGAAGCGTTTTCCAGTCTCAAGTCCCACGCTGCTGTGGCACCTATTCAGCTCATGCCAAGTTCTTAGAGGAACAGGGAAAAGCTTTCCTGACTTTGTTTTCCTTCAGCTCATCCAGTCCGTTCCCACAGGCACTGTTGCAGCCCTGTGCTGTCTGCAAGGCTGGACAGGTCCTGCAGCCCAGGCACAGGGTGTAGATAGGTTCATGTGGTGCAGTTCATCAGCATAATTTCTGTGGGAACCACAAATTCCCCAGCCAACCGTGGCTGGGGAGGGACAGGAGATCTTGTGTCTCAAAAGCATTTGGAGAACAGCAATATTTTCTTGGAGTAGGGCAGTAGCTCAGAGTCTTTGGAAGAGGAAATCTTTGATAAATTGTCTAAAGGAACCAAGGTAGTAGTCTGCCACACAGGGATAAGGAAAGAAAATAAAAATTTTAAATTTATATATTTTTGTTTTATTTTCTGAGAGAAAGACTTATTTTTATTGGCTAGTATGTCTTCAGACAGTGCTGACATTTTCATTCAGTCTGTCTTTTTCACTAACTGGAGCTAGACAGTGCCTGTCATTTGGACAGTTATACACATGAAAATACATTAATTAAGATTTGTAATTTTTACTTTTTAATTAATGATATTTTTTCCTCTTCATTTGGTGTGTCAAGCTAGTGTTGAAGGGAAATTGCAATTCAAAATTCAGAAAGCCACAGTTTTTAGAGTGTTTGTTGGAAATAATCTGGACATACTTGCCAGAATAATATGCTGAATCAATGTTTATTAAACAATGGTAATGTACTGGATTTGTGAATTCCAGTATTAGTGAGCTGATCACTTACAAACCCCATGTTCTTAAAATTTTTTAATTTAGTAGATTTTTATACTTGTCTGGAACAGAAAAATACATTTCTCAGCTATTTCACTCATGGTCACCCAGCATTACATGTAACCTCAGTGGAAGAGACAAGCTTTGGGGAAGCCCAGAACTAGTGTCACTGCCAGCCTGCTCTGTCTCTGCCTGCAACCCTCTGCCACAACCCCAACACTGTCCCCAAGAAGCCCCTGTAGCACTGTGGTCCCATGTGGATCCCAAGGCAAGTCCATCCTTGACACTGCATGTAGCAAGAACCCATCAGGCTTTCCATAGGCACCTGTGGAGTGTCCAGTGTAAAAACTTTTGAGGGCTGCTCTGGCAAATCCTAATGTTTGTGGGTTTGGCTTTACCACATCAGTAAAATACCCTTCAGAAGGATATTTTTAGTGAGATGGGTGGAGGCATTAAGGAGTACAGAGCAGGGGTGTCCAGCAGTGGATCCTTGGGCAGGACAGGTGTGGTTCCCAGGCTGGAGTGGACTCACACGATGAGCAGTGGGTTGTGCAGGCACAGAGTCTGCCAGGTGACCTCAGGCACCACCTCTGAGAAGAAGTATGTTGGCAGAGATGACTCCCCAGCCCCATGGAAAACATGGTCCCATGGGGATCAGGTAAACCCAAGCTGGAGCTTTCTCTTCCTTAACCTTTGGCCATATGAGGGTTTTGGCAGCTTACAGGAGCATGAAGGTTGGTCACCCTGGAGTAACTTCACTTCTCCAGCCTCAAGACATTCACTTGCCACTGCTACACAGCAGAGACCCAAGGGTCAGTTGTCACTCTGTCAGGTACACAACTCTTCTACCTCTCATTTCCGACCAGCTCCCTTCCCATATGTCAGTTTGTCCCTGCTACACATTTCTAATGCTGCTTTGTGCAAATGTTTTAGTGCATGTGGAAGGAAATGCAGCAGAACCTGCCCAACCACTGATCTGTCTACTAGCAAGATGCCCTTTCTGGGTCAGTGCAGTGCAATTTTATTGGCATAGGAGCCTGTCTGGCTCCTAAGTAAATTCTGTTGCTACTGCTATCTTTAAGTTAGAGCAAACTTAAATAATTCCCATTCAGCCAAAGGAATGTGACTGCTGGGCTGACTTCAGAGCAGTCATGTCCTTCCACCAGCTAAGAGTCGCTTGCAAAAAGTGTTTTGGGAATGGTCATTAGAATAATTTTCTTTTAAACTTGGGTACACCTTATCCATGCAAGGAAATATTTTTCAATAAATAAGCATTCCGAGTGCCCATGCTGCTGTTATCATTAAACAAATATTTTATTTAGGGGGCATGGAAATAGGTTTATAAGGTTTTTTATCAAACACAATCATTAGCTGTTGACAAAAGAACACAGATTGCCCCATATATTGGGGCTAATAGAATTGGCTCCCCTGTTCTAATATATTCTGCAAATTTATTGTAAGACAGTTTCTATGCAATAGTAATATTTTCATGCTACATTTTTTTGAGGGCAGATTTTAAAATGTGGGTATGATTTACAGGCTCGGATGTATTTGTAAAGTCTAATGAAGTAAAAATGGCACTCTCATATGAATGATGCTACAGGAAAAATATCTACATGTAAGTTGTCACGTAACTTTCCATAAGTGCCCTGTATCCATACTACAGCAGGTGGAGGGTGAAATCCCAAGCAACATTAGCTAAAACACATTAGGCTGACCTTGTAGTCTCTTGACAATTTCACAGCATAAAAATCCAAACAAACTCTTCACCTTATACTTAAAAAAAAATTGTATGAAGTCAGGAGCCTGTCTTTCTAGATATGACCAAACGTGCTTTATTTTTTCTACTTGTACACTTCAGGTATCACTTCAGGTAAGTGAGGATAGGGACTTTCTGAACAGCTTTTTTAGTGTTATGTGAAGATTAGCTGTGATGTAGAAGCCTTGGAATTTCTCTTGAATGTGTTCTTGACCTTTCATAAACCAATATTACTGAATTATTACAATGGATATAATTAATTATTTTTTCTTACAGCAATTTAAGAATAAAAATAATGTCACAGACAATTTAAATACAACAATTCAACACCATCTAACTAAATTTTCCAGCTAATAAAACACAAAGTAGAAGTGGCAGAAATAAAAATCTTCCAGTGTACTACTTTCCCCTTGGACAATTTCCAAAATAAATATTAAAGTCAGCATTCAGTTGCTCGCATCTTTTTGCAAATAACCATAGCAAACCTCTTAGTGATGCTGAGTCTCTTGTAAAGGTATGACAAGATATCCACTAATGAGCAATCCCTAAAATTGACATTTAATATTCCACCAAAGAAACTAAAACATTTACAGTTCTCACATGCCACACCTTAATGTCCTCTTTAATTATTTTAAGCCAGATAAAATAAACCATAATAAGACTGATTTATATGAAGTCATGAAAGGAGTTTCCATTCTCATGAAAACAAAACTGGTGTAAAGCCCTGCTCCTATTGACTTCAATAATTAAACCAAATTTTCACTGCCAGCCTTTGACTTCCATCTTGAATGTCACCAAAAGAAACAGAGCAATTGTTCTCAAATACTAACAGGCAGGTGGAGTGAGCATGGACAATTTTAGTTTCAGAGAGATGACATATATTTTGATACTTTTAGGAATGAATGGTAAATAAAAAATATAGCCCTTAAATTACTGTGACATAAACCCCAGAGTTTACAGAGGAATATTACATCTTTAGAACGTGTCTGTGGTGTGCTAGCCTAATTTTGACCTCAAAGCATCTGAATATAGACACATTAACACATTCAAATCTGCTCATCTTCAAACCACTGAGTGGATTTGTTGGTGGTTGCATCTCATTACTTCAGATTTTCAGCCACCTATAGAGAGGCAAATACCTGTCACTTTCCAAGGGCATATTTCCATGCAAGCAATAGCTGTCTTGATTATCACTGGATGTCCTAGCCCAGGATGGACAGAAGGCAGGGTCTGCTTTTGAAGCCACAAATATAAGTGTTCCAGTGAGGTCCAGTGGACCCTTTTGAGGGTATGGAATGTGGAGCAGGTCCTTGAATCTCCAGGTGTCATTCCTGACATCCCACTCTCAGACTGGGATCTGCCCTCCTGGGTCAGCACACATGGCAGACAACAGTCTGAACCTGAAGACCTTCAGGGACAGCAACCTTTGCTCCACTGAGACGCCCACGCGAGACTCTGTCAGGACAGAAGAGGCAAATGTGATGCTAGCTTTCCTGTTAGTCATTTACCAGCTCCCTGCTGGCCCCCAGGCCCATCCTGGATGGGTCTGTCTGCTCCATCTCCCCAGGACGAGAGGGTGAGGGTGGCTGCTGGCATCCCCTCTATATCAGCCACGTCAAGCTCCATGATTGTCTCCATAAAGATGATCCTAATCCTCTGTTGCCTGCTAGAACAATTTTGGTACAAGTCAGACGGTAGAATTTTATTACCGTTTCAGTTTTCAGTTTTTTTATTTTTACCTTAAGCTATGGAAAGTGTGTTTTTTGGTACCTTGCCAGGTTGCATCAGTAAGCCTGACACTGGTCTCCTGGTCACTCCCACAGCTGTACATTTGGGGAAGCCCAGTCCCTAAGCCTATGTCCATACAACCTAGAGAGATTCTGGAAAAAATATTACACAACCCAAAATGCATGCTAAGCAGGAACAATGCAAGGATGGCTTTACACTGAATAAGGTCTGCATGACAAATGCTAAAGTAACGCCTGCAAAGTCAATCACTTGTGGCCACAGTGCAAACTGTTGTCAATAAATAGGTGGGTATGCAAACCTGCCTTTGAGGAAAGGCTTTAACCACAGGTAAAAGTGTTTTGCTTAGTATTATCAGTGACATCTGGTGGTAATAGACAGTAAAGTCAGTTTAAATATTTTTAAAGGTTATGTGTGAGTTTAAGTGACTCATCCCAATTGAAGTAATTTACAAAGTTGTATTTCCTAAAGTGTATATCTTTCTGACAAAACCGTATAATGACTGTGTGCCATGCCAGGAGCAAAGACTAACAACATCTAGATATAGCATAGTATTTTTTGGTGGTGGGAAACACTGGAACCAAGTAACCCGCCAAAATACTTAGTGTGCCTGAAAAGCAGTTGATGAACATCCGTTCTTTGTTACTGTTTGCTACATATAGCCTTGTGTTTCAAATCTTATAGTCCTTCCAAATCAATGAGTGTGGCAACAATTCAATAGGTGCAGATGGGGGACCAGTGTCAGCTAAGGCAGAAAGAAGCATGAGTGCAGCTGGGGGCTAGTGATGAGTGGGCTGGAGTGAGACACCACACACCCTACCACAGCCAGTGTAGGGGCTGCCAAGGAGAAGCCAAGCACTCACTTGGACCCTGTTTCTGTGTTCCCAACAACTTCTTGGGCTGGACACCTTTTACAGGGGACTCTGTAGGTCTCAGCTGAAAGCAGCAGAACCAGTGCAGATGGAGAAGCCCCTTCCTTAATTCTGCACTTAACTTCATGGTGTACAATGAAGACTTTTTTTTTTTAATACCTTCAATGAGGAGAAGTTCCTTTCTGATTTTGCCCAAGTTTAGACTCAGAAGGTTGTTTCATACAGGAGAGATGTTTTGACAGTGCTTGGGGAACTGCATCTCTCCTTTTGTTGCTTGCATGGCCCCATGTACTCTCTTTTCTTCTTGGGTGAAAAATGGAGAAAGTTGTCTGTCCAGAAAATCACATTTTTAACTCCTTATGTGTACCTCTCTTGCTGCTTTTCTGAATGCAGCTCTAGAAAGCAAAAGCTGCAAGGACTTTGCTGTGATTTTTAAATGTGGCGTTTCAGTAAGGTAAACATTATCCAACAAATGAACAATAAAATGAAACAAAACAGGAAACCTAACTTAAAATGTACACCAGGCATCCATGAATGCTCTAATGCCATGTTCTCTGTAATGTCTGTGACTCTTTTTGAAAATGGGTCCTTATAGGATGTTTCGTGGCACAGATTTCTGAACCCAGCATCTAGACTTTACGGTATCAGCTCACCTTGAAGAACAAACAGCTCTCGGAGCAGTTAACTTTGATAAGGAAAGTGTAAAAAAGGACATAGATAACATATCAGCTATGCTGAAAATGTGTCTTTCTTTTCTTGTTCCTTCTGAGAAGCAGTGGCAAAATAGAGATGCCTGGACCTATTAGGTTGGGAGAATGATGCTGTTTCAAGCCTGCCAGAAAGATCCTTGAGGTAGCTGCACATCTGTAGCAAAATGTGCTTAAGGCAGGTGTTTAACATTGGGATATAATTCTGTTTTGTGAGTGTTGTCATTTGAACTTCAGGAAAGTGTTCCTGTAGAAAAATACTGCATTAATATATTGAACTGTCAGCAAATCTCTGGGTTTCCACAGATATATTCACATATCAAATTAAAGAATTCAGCCCAGCAGCCCCAGTCTGTGACATCCCCAGTGCATTCTCATACCTGTGGAGCTGTCTGTGTGCTCTGGTGACTCCTCAGCTGAGGCACAGACAGGGAAAGCAATGTCCTCCTCAAATATTTCTGAGCAGTTGTTTATGAGGAACTCCACCAACACTGTCACCTGCACACAGAAAACAGCTCATTTCAGTCAAAAGGGAAGAACACATATTGAACAGTCTTTCCTGCCTGGTGCTGCAGACAGATGAATTTGCCCCAATACAAACAAAATGCCATCAGCCACAGCTTTGGCCTCGCTGCCCAGAGGGCCCATGAGTGATAGTGCTCACTGTGTGCCTCTTGCCCTCTGCATGCAAAGTGTCCAGGAACTGTGCTGGGACTTAGGGGACTGTGGGGCAGCTGCTGCTTTTGCTCAGAGGAGGCAAAATGAGGGGCAGTCTGGCCCATCACATCGCAGGCTGAGGGCCATCCCTGATATCCAGGAGTGCTGTTCTGTTGAGCTTTTGCGATCGCAGTGGGATTCCTATGGATGGTTCTGAGCTGCCCCAAAGGGAGTGGTTTCTTGGTGAGTTCAAGATACCTTGTCATTCATCTCCTTCTGTACTTCCAGTGGGAGCGTGCTGTCCGTCTCTGGGCTCAGCATATTTGGGCCAACACAGATGGCCAGGTTGCTGGAGTCCATCCTGTTGGTCTCGGCGTTTTGGCTGATGTGGTGGAGGAGAGAGAGCAAGTGCTTGAGCAAGACAAGGTTTGGTTTAGGCAGTTTGTCAGCCACCCTGCAGGAACAGAAACAAAATGTGACATTAAATGATGGTGCAGTGGCTTCTGCTTCTCTATTTGAGCATGACTCAATTAAACTCAGACTGACAACCTTCCTTCAGAAAGAGGCGTGTGTGTGCTCACTGTATCATTCAGAAATCCCCAACCACAGCTGAGGGTGTGGTTAATTCTAAGATCTTGAATTACAAGGTCTTGATTGAAAGGCAGCATTGCAGCAGCCCATGTCCTTGAGTAGATGGGATGACATCAGGAGCTGCCACTGGAAGCTTCTCAAAAGCAGGTGAAAGCCTGTGGTTGTGCTGTGCAGGTTTCAAAGCAGTACCAGTCAGCCTCTACTTCTGCTCCTTCTAAAGAGCAAAACACGGTGGTGGTCTCCACGTGCCCAGCTTCACTGCCAGCAGATGTGAAGGCTCCCTGTCAGTGACAGTCCCACAGCACTATGACGCTAGCTGAGACACTGCAGCCTCTGCCCTCCTTGTACAATAGCCATTTTGTAGGGCAACAACCATTGGAGTCTGTCCCAGACAAAATCGAGTGTAAGTGTCAAGGGTGGGAAAAGAGTCTCACTGGGAGGGTCACAAAGGACTCCGAGACATGTAGCTGAAGCAGGACTGTGCAAGCCAGGGCTGGATGAACCCAGGGAACAGGAATATGGAGAGGGATAAGGACATGTCTTCAAAAAGCCTGTGGGCTGCCACCACTAAGTCCCAAGTGCAAAAGTCATTCAGACCCTCAAGATACTTTAGAAAAAGTTACTATGGTTACTTCATCCATCACCCCATAGCTGAGGAGACCCAGAATGAAGGTGGTAGTTGGGTGTGGGTCAGTCGAAGTTTCCAGAGGGGCTGCTGCTCCCCAGGGCATGGGGACTGGCACACAGCTGCTGTCTGCACATGGGTCTGCACAGCTGGGGCTTGGGCACTACAGGGTCCTTGGCTGCTGCAGAAGTTGTCAACTGCAGGTTTTTTGAGGACTGAGGAAAATTGCAGTCCTGAATGTGTCAGCTGGAAGGAAACAGTTTTGACTTTGTGTTTGATAAGAAGCCTGCCCAGCCTGTGGCTTTGTTAAGAAGCCTTTCGCCTCCCCACAGGGCTCTCCAGTTTGGCTCTGTGCTCATGGTTGCACAGAGGAGGCCCTGGGGGTTTCCAGCTCCCGGTCCTACCCAGAGCCCCAGCATCATCCCCTGAGTGTGTGTGTACACGTGGGTGCAAGGGGACGGTAAGCTGACACAGCAGGCACTAGAGGGCAGGACAGCCAAGAGCAATCGGGCTGTAGAAACAGGTAGAAAGACACTACTGACGTCACCTATTGCACATTGCACACCCTGCACTAGTGACACCCGTCTGAACTTCCCTCCTCTGCTAAACCCCAAAGGCATCGACCTTTTGCAAAATCTGGTCATACTTATAATGTGAGGATCCAAAATCTAGGGTCACCCTACACAGTCCACAGTAAGAGCACCAGAGACTCAGAATGGTTTGGGTTGGAAGGGACCTTTAAAGAATATCTAGTCCAATGCCTCTGACATGAACATGTCCTCTACTCAGTCCAAACCAGGATCCTGGATTTCAGGGCTTTCTAACTGCAGCTGCTCAGTGTTTCCACAGCATACCTCAGCTTTCAAAAAGTTCAGCAGAGCTGTTTCAGTCTGTCATTTGAATGAGATTGGAGGAAAAAATACATTTTCCTGTCTATATTCAAACACCTTTTTGGATGTCCCAGTAAGTAACTCTTGTCACCTCCTTGCCAGGATTTGGTGTTTTAGCTTTCCACTGCCATTAGGAGATGCCTCAGCTGGAGGTGGGAAAAATTGTGCAGCACAGCTGCCACACACTTTGTGAGAGTGAAGCAGAGGCTTTAGCACACAGATAGGCAGGATGCTGAATTTCTGCTTTCTGTTTGTGGTTCTCACAGAAATCTTCCTGGAATATTCATGAGGAAAAAGGATGTAGCAGAGTCAAACCACTGAAAGCCAGAAGTTATTCTCTGGAGCAAATCTTCCAAAAAGTTTGCATCCCACATGGGCTCCAAAAAACCTAGGGAAATTTTTGGAAGTACTTAAGCTCCTGGCTGCTTTGAAAACATGTCCAGGGACATTGTCTATGTGAAATCTAGTCCCACAGTTAAATGGAAATGACAGAACACCCCTTTCTTGCTACTGCTTCACTTCTGAAATTGAATACAGAGACACAAATGCCAATTACACATAGAGCAGGATGTGTAAAACCAAATGAAACACTCAACAGCCACCTGGAAAATGCATGCTGTGCCTCAAAAAGCACAGATTATCGTGGGCTCATTACCAAACCCTGTGTAGGGAGCAGCCTTGTTCTGTTTGCACACTGCATTAAACTCACTTAGTCTGCAGTCCCAGAACTGTGATTGGCGATTCATTCCCTCCAGCCCCTCTGGCTGCTTTCCCAAGAGCAGAGCTCCCGGCTCCTGACACCGCTACTACCCCGCTCCCCAGCTAAATAGCTGCCTGCATAAAACACTGGAGTTTTCTCTTCATGGAAACCTGGAGGGAGTGCTCAGCAAACATTATGCAATGTACTTAGAGCAATGTTTTCAGAAGGAATGCATTCCTGCTGTCTCTCTGCTCAGGATAAGTAATTCCTCTGGTGCTCTTTGGCCTAAAGGGACAAACACTACCTCATCCCACACTGCCTGATACCTGTTTTCCTTCAGACCATGGACCTGGACTCTCTTGCAAGCAGCTCTTGCTAGTCAGGGCTGGGGATAAGAAAAGGATGCAGATGTGCCTCTTTTCCAAAGTGTACCAACCCTTGAAGATACAGTTCCTGAACAGTTGTTGTACAATGTCCTGGCATACTCAGATCCACCGCATTTGCAATGCTTGACCTATGCGCAGCGGCTGCAGGTATGTGTGATCTATGACATGCCTCTACCTTGTTAGCTGACATGAACAAAAATGTCCATCTGGGGATGACATGAACTCTGAGCTTGGAAATAGACACCAAGAGAGTCCCTCAAGAACATCTGGATGACTGAACAAACCCACCTGGGCACAGATTGCCTCAACCACACTGCATGCTGCCAGCTACCAGCCCTGCAGTCAACATTTGTCCTGGGTGCAAAGTGATTGTGTGGCCCAATGCAAGAGCCAGGTGGTCTTCGTTGCTAAATCTCCTGAGCAGAGAACCCCTGAGCTGCAGAGGCACACCACCCCGCCCTCAGCACACACATGAAGTAAGACTCTCATTCACTGCATGGTCCTTGTCAAGGATTCAGATCATCACACTTTGCAGCCCTCTGATCCAACCCACAGAGCAACCAGCACACAAATGAGAGGCTGCGCATCTTTTTAAATAAAATCTCAAGGAAAGAAGGATTATGGTGTTTGTCTTCCCAAGCCACCATTACACATGCTTATGCTCTGCTTCCCAGGGAGTGGTTGGACATCTGCCTGATGATGGGAAGCAAGGAATGAATTTCTCTTTATGCTTTGGTTGCATGCACAGCTTTTGCTTTTCATATTAAACTGTCTTTATCTTGACCCTTGAGGGTATTTTAAATCTTATTTTCTCCCCCTGTCCTATTGAGGAGAAGGAATGAGAAAGCATCCAGAGAGATGTCTGGCAGCCAGCCAAGATCTACCCACTAGTCCTTTTTCTTGCCACCCAACATGGGGCATGAGATAACACCAGTTTTGATCTGGGCATACTATAGCTGTGGCAGCTGATAATTGGCAGGCTTCTGCGTGGCTCACAGGGCTCGTTTGATTTACAGCATAACAGAGCCTAGGGCTCTGCAGTGGCTGCTTTCAGCTCCTGTCTTTGCTGCAGTGCTTATCTCTGTGTTTTGCTGTGCCTGCAAACATTCTGATAAAAGCAGCAGCCATGTGCTTGGCCCTAGCACAGGTACCCTCCCTGTGCCAGGAGGCCTGTCCCGCAGAGAGCTGAGGGATTGCATCTCTCTCTTCCCCTCTAGGGCTGATGTGTCTGCCTTCATCTTCAGAGGTCCTCACCAAATCCCTGTCTAAGCCACTTGATTAATGTAATCTTTTTGTCATTTGCATAGAAACTGATTTTAGTCTGATGTTATGAGGAAAGACTTTGTCAGTGAGGTGACAAGGAAATGTGCCCTTAGGCCATCAATCCCTGGCTTGCAGGGTATGTGGGAGGACTTGGGCGGGTGCCTGGGTTATCACCTCCCACAGCCTGTGATGTTGCACCTCTACAGGCATGTAATCCCATTCAATTGGTGCACTACTTGGTGGAGGGGTGCCTTGCCTGCCCCAGTGAAACCCAGAAGCTCTTAGCACTTCCCTAGGGCTTTTCTTGTGTTTCTTGAGCCTCCCTTCAGCACTGTCAAGGGAACATGGTTGAGACAGGGACCCAAACCACATCTGGGAACATCATGGATAAGACAGGGACCAAAACCCTAACTACAGTAATTGCCTTAGTCAAAAAGAAGCACCGGATGCAGAGGTCAATGAGTCCATATGATCAATTAGTACAGGAGCAGGAGGAGGAATGGTCTGATCAGGAAGCTGCTCCTTCAGCAAGGAATCAAAAGGAGGAAGTAAAAGAAATCACCGAGAGGTGGAAAAAGTGGGTCCCTAACCTTTGGCAAACTTCAAGATATGCTGCAATGTTATAGCCACCAGCCAGGAGAGCAGGTTGCTGCCGCTACTGCTGAAGAAGGCATACAACATCTGAGAGAGTTAGCAGTGCTGGAAAGCCTTCTACAGTGACCTGTATGACAACCATGTCTCCAAAGATCCTGATGTCCAGTGTACATGAGCAAGTACTAGAAGGGTTGTCTGAAATTCACCAGCATTATATTCCAGCCACCTGGAGACGATGGACTGACTAGACTCTGATATACCAGCTGCGGAGAGTGACCCATTGGATCTGACTTTCGAAGAAAACCTGTCTCTCTCCTTGTCCCCACAGGCCAGCATCTTGACTGTCAGAGGTGCCCAGACACACACTGTGTGCCACTCCCTGGTTCCTCCTGTGTGACTGGGCAGGGGACATGAGGAAATGAGATTATGAGCCTCCTATGAGTTAGGAGCCCATGTACACAAATTGAGGGGGAAGAGGGAAGGCAGCTGATCAGGAGGGCCATCCAAGACAGCTGTCAGTTCAGCCGCTGTTGAGATGGTGGAAGGCAACCAGCAATCTACCAGGTACAGAAGAGGACTAAGGCTGTCTCCCTTGGTTTTGGTGAAGGGACTTCTGGTCTGATGCTGAAAGGGTCTCCAACCTGGAACAGAGGGTCACTGCCTTTGGTCAGCAGGAGGAAAGTGAATGACTGGCTTTACTGGACTGTGTGGATTTGATGACCTGGCACACTGGACTCGCAGAAGTCTAAAGCTTTGGTAGACACTGGTGCACAGTGTAGCCTAATGCCATTACAGTACATCAGGGAGGAACCCATCTGAATTTCTTGATTGACAGGGGAATCCCAACAGCTGTCTGTATTGGAGGTGAGCTTAACAGGAGACAAATGGCAAAAGTACCGCATTGTGACCAGCCCAGAGGCTCCATATATCCTTGGCATAGACTGTCTGAGGAGAGGGTACTTCAAGGACCCAAAATGGCAGTGATGGGCTTTTGATGTAGTTGCCATCTTTTAAGTAGCTTCCTGCCTTGCCCAGCCTCCTGGAGGATGCCTCTGTTACGGGGTTGCTGCATGTCAAAGAACAGCAGGTGCCCATGGGTACAACGATGGTGCACCATTGGCAATATACAGCAACCAAGACTCCCCAGTTCCCATCCACGATTCATCAGTTGGAGGGCCAAGGAGTGATTAGAAAGACTCATGAGGTTTTCTTTTAAATCTCATTTCCCCCCCCCCGTCCTGCTGAGGAGGGGAAGTGGAAAAGCATCTGGCAGCCAGCCAAGGTTAACCCACCACACTCCCGTGCACATACATACTCACAGACTTTGTACATTTGTTTATATGCCTGAACATACATATGTTGTCCTCTGAGCTAATTCACTTAGTAACAGCAGGCAAAGAAGACCAAGTCAGCTTTACAGATGATGCAAATGAATGCGAAAGAAAACTTCAGGTTGGAGAGTTGACATCAATTCCTTGAACTAATTATTATTATTACTGTATTCCACAGAGCTTCCAAGGAGTAAGACCAAGCAGTGTTGACTGAATGTCAGTGAAATGCTGTCCCTGCCCCAAGGAAAACCCAGGTGCTGGCACAGGTCCTGCACTGTTCAGGTGGTCCGAGCAGTGCTGTTAGCAACACCTGAGGGATAATTGTCAACAGAAGCGATGGTACCAGAGCCTGGATCTCAGTATGTACAAGATGTGGCAGATGGAGTGCAAAAGCAAATGGGCTGGCTAGCAGCAGGCACGTTAGTAATGAAGTGTCACAGGAGCTTGCAGACTCCTCTCTTATTTTGCTGGGCTATGTTCCAGAGTGCGTCTTCACCTTTTTTTTTTCTTAAGTATCTGCAAATGAAAACCTGCTAAGCTCTTGGATAAGTGTCTCTTTAACTTCTCAGTCTGTTATGAATTTCAAATAGCAATTTTTTATTATGTTAATTGGCAACTGATGGTTTTAATTAGGCATCCCAGTTAACCTTACACTGCTAACACATGTGAGGCTTTGTGCAGATCAAAACATGGGTGGTTTTTCGTGGGTTTTTTTGTTTGTTTTGGTTTGGTTTGGTTTTTAGCATAAGCATCAAACAGAAGTATGAATTCTAAGAAATAAGATGACCCCGTTTGCAATTCTGATTTTCATTTTCTTTCTTTCACTGTAGTCTTCAGTCGTCCCCTTTTGAAATTATCCAGTATTTTACATGCAGAAAGGTCCTGGCCAAGACACTGTGTGAGCTTAGAAAAAATTTCTTCCCTTTGCAGCAATCCAGAAAACATTTGTGACCTAAGCAGCAAAGCAACAGTCTGTCTCAAAACTGTCCAGTTTTAGCTAATATCAAATAATAAACACATTTGTAAATGTAGAAATCAATCACTCCTGATCATGCTGTCTGGGAACGTATTGCAACTTCCAGAAAAGCTGGCCTGCATTCATGTCCTGGAGGGCTTAACTGAGCCTTCACAATAGTTGCACTGATGATGCCAAATCTCGTATAACTTCCCTGTTGATTTCTGCAGGCTGCCAGAGGATGTCACAGAGAGAACCCAGCAGCTCAGAGAGAAGTTTTGTTAGTATTTTACACAAGTGATGCACTCAGCAATAAAGCTGAAAAAATACAAGAGGAAAAAACCCAAACAAATGAAAAAGCCCTCCAGAAATCCCTGGATCACTCAGAGCCAGAAAAGGGAGGATAATGCTGGCAGAGCTAGGTACCTGGTTTGCAGTTGCTGACTGTACACAAGCAGGGGCAGAATTGCTGTCATTCAATGCAACTTATGTGGGAGTCTGTATCCACCTGTCCTTTCAAGGGGTCTGAGTGGTTCTGAAAGGTGCTATATTTTGCTGTTTGGGGTTTTTTTCCCCTTAGGAGTGCATTGCGGACAGTCAGGGATGTGAAAATTCATCCCTCCCACTCCTCAAGGACACACTGGAGCTCTTAGTAACCATCCCACATTTGACAGGACATTTGTCCTTCTCATGGGACAAAGCAGTTCCTATGCTTTTTTTTCCTAGCAAAAATACCATAATCCAGACTGCAAGAGCTGATGTCCCATCATTACTTGAAACAAATCCTTCAACTTTAGCTGCCAAGTAGCACAACTCAGTGAGAGCAGGTCACTTGTAAAACATGCTGGTTAAGTACAGGCAAGTCTATAGAAAAATAATCCGCTTTGAACTGATAAAGCTTTCCAGTGCTTGGATAACTTAGATTTCAATAAGAAGATGGAAAGTGTTGGGTAGTAGAAAGTCAATCCCAGTTATGTAAGAGCTCTGTGCAATTCTTACTAGACTTTAAAGGGTGATTCCCCAAACCTGTACCCAGGACTACTCTGAGGATGTGTTTTCCAGACCGAAGTGGACACTTGCATGGATGATGAATGCATTACAGAGTCTATACCTCCAGGCCAATGGTGATACAGACCCCTACCCCTTAAGTGGCTTGGCCCCATCCCTCGTTCCTGCATGCCCGATGGGCACAAATTTAGGCTGCAAGTACTCCAGCAGTGGTGCTCGTTATTTCTGACACCCTACGGTGTTACATTCATACCCACCACGTCGCCTCGGTGATGATCCTGGCAGGGGAGGGCTTGGCTGTGAAGACTTGGCTGTGAAGAAGCCGTGAAGGCTTTTTTCTTCGAGAGTCACTTTTCGCTTTTCGCTTCATTTCTCGCTGCGCCTATCGATTTTTGGGCTCCCCTCTCCCGGCAGGCCCGTCCCTGCCAGCGGCCCGGTCGGCATGCCGGCAGACCCCCGGGGTCTGCTGCGGGAGGGAGCGGCTCCTCCCTCGGCGGGGAGGGCTGGGGGCGGCCGGCGCCGGGGTCTCCGCTCACTCTCTCCGGCTCCGCGCCCGAGGCGGACCCGGACCCACCGCCCAGGGCTCCTGCAGCCCCTCCCGGAGCGATGCCAGGGCCGCGGGCAGGCGGCGGCCCCGCGCCCGAGGCGGTGAGTGCGGGGGGCGGCGGGGCGGGGGTGCGGCGCGGGGCAGCCCCCCTCCTTCACGGGTGTTAGGGACGATGCTGGCTGCTGCCGGCGCAGGTGATTTGCGGATAGAGGCAGCTGAGGAACTGCCAGGGATCTGAGCCTGGTCCTGAATCTGGTAACAAGCGAACTCCGAGACTTCCCTCGTACCACTCTGGCGACGCGCCTCCCACGGCACTGGGCCGGTGCCGGACTGCTGGGCTCCGCCGGTTCGTGCTCTCAGCCCCGTAGGGCAGAGCTCTCCTTATCCCGAGAATGGGACCGCGGGAGCCGGGTGGTGTCAGGGTCAGACGAGCAGGGGCCAGGTCGATGTGCAGTTCCTAGCTGCTTGCCAGAGATGGAATTTAGAGACTGCTTGACGATATCACTGCACCGTCAGATTGCTCTGGTACCGTGTTAGGGCGGCAGAGTCCTGAAAAACAGAACAAACAAAACCCTCACCCACGAGTAAATGGACATTGGTTAAAATAAAACCGGGGAGGTTCTTGGCTATATCTGTGTGAGAGAGAGTTAAAAAGGATTGTGGGTTTGTGTTGTTGTTCTTCTTCTCTTTCTTCTTCTTATGGAGAGGTTTAACATCATTGCAAGAGACACGTTTCACATTAGTGCATGCTGTGAACTCTGTCCCACAGCACCTGGTAGTCTGGTATGAGCCCAGGACCAAAGCCTGGTCCCCCGGGGTGTCTCAGCTGCAGCGATCGCTCCAGTCAATAGGGAGAAAGGCCCCGGCCACCACCCATCGATTTCAAGACCAGAAGGGACCATTACATCATTTAGTCTGACCTCAGACAGGAGCAAGGTGCTGGCTGGGCTGGCTGGGAAACAAAAAGAAAACTGCAGAGGACTGAATCTCTGCACTGAGCTATGGCATTTCTTCATGGCATTATCAGCTTTGATAAATAGATTTTTCTGCTAAAAATGAGATTATTGGCAGGGGCTTTCTGCATGGATCCCTTACACAGAGATGCATGGATGATAACTAGAAGCTTCAGAGCTTCCAAATATAAAGCCTGGAAGAGTATTTTATGTGATAACTGATCTGGTTTTCCATTGTACCTCCTACTCTTCAAAACTAAGGCTGATGGCAGAAATGGATTATTTTCCAATGAGAAAGCACTTACTTAAAAAAAAAGAGTTAAGAGGAAATAAGAGAAACAATTAACAGTTACATTTTCTTCAAAGTTGTCTGTAGAAACACTGTAAAAAATTGAAAATTTCAGATATGCATATTTTTCTCTCTCTTCTTCCCATTTCTTTCTTTGTAATCTCTTTTGATTTTTCTGTTTCTGGTGAGAAAGTAGAGATTAAAAAAAAGAAAATAGTAGGTGATTATTTAGCGAAGAAAGTTGGGATGCTGGCTGCCCCAAGATCAATTTTTACTTAACTTTTTTCAAAAGTAACCTTTCAATATACATTGAAAAAAATTGCTACTTTCTTTAGACATAATACAGCCCCAGTACTCCCACCCATAGCATGAGGGTGGATTCGTCTTACTGCACTTTGATGCTTCACTTCTAGTTTTATAGATCTATTTTACTTAAGCCTGGTGCTTTCTCAGAATACCAGCAGTCTCTGAAAATGGAACAAGTCAGTACCAAATAAGGCTCTTCACCTTACATCCCACTGTTTCTGGTATTAACAATGTCCACAAACCCCTTGCATTGGCACAGGAACGGAGCATCACAAGGAAGTTCAGGCTGTGCTGGGACATGATCCCATGAGGCAAGAAGGGTGACTCAGTTCCACAATCCTGGGTATACATCAGTGCAGTGCACCATCTGCCACAGACCTCTGGGTCCTCCTGGGAGCTTGAGAAATGCATATCTACAGCAGACAGTCATGGATGTCTGGCTTGCGTGGTGTGGCAGAAAAAGGGACGACAGTGTTTGCGGTTAATGAGGTCCACTGCAAAGCTGCTTCCTGCAGTAATTTATTACCTTGGAAAGCAGGGGTGTGATGCCAGACAAATAACTGGCCCTGTGGGAGGTCAGGACACCAGGAAGGCAGGATCAGGAGGGTGGGAAGATGAGGGGGAGAACAACATCCCAGTACCACCACTGCTGTCTCCAGCAGCAATGCCCAGCAGAAGCTGGGGGGGAAGGGTCACAGCTGGGTCTTGGAGAGCCTTCAGCAAGGCCCCTGTGGAGGCTCTAAATCACACTGATTGCACAGTCAATAAAGAAAATCTCATCAGTCCCCATAACCAGGCTGTCAGCTTTTAAACCTATTTAGATAAAAATCTGTTTATTATTGTGTTGTTAGAAGTCCAGAATAAGTGCATTGACTCAAGTGATGTTAGTGCCACAACGTAGGAAAAGAGTTTTAATAGACCAGACAAAGGCAAATTCCAGTTTGATTTATTCTACATAAGCCTGGACCCACACCTTGGGATGGCTAGTTTAAATTGAGTACTGCTGCTGATTTCAGAGAGACCACTCTCTGCCCATGTTGATATAACTGAGACCAGAAATCCTCCTATTATGTAAATTTGTAATTTCTTTCCCAGCCTGCCTGATTGAGCTAAACCAACCCCTCACCTAAGGGAGTATCTGCAGGGCAGCTCTTGCTGGGTGCAGTGGGGCAGCAGAGCACCCAACAGATCCCAGAGGGTTCATGCCCTGGTCCATGAAGGACAAAGGAGATGGACAATGCCACCTATCTGTGTGCCACTGGGAAATACTTACAAAGGGCTGCCCATCTGAAATGTCAGCTAGTGAGACTGACTGTAGAAACAGCCAGGGCATGCACTAGTCAGGGTTTGCCTGCACTAATAGGTAAGAAGCACTTGAGAGTCCTCCCTGGCAATGCAGCATAATTATCTATAATCATTATAAAATTAGAATATCACACATAAACTGTTAAAGCCAACCCTGACACCTGCTTTGGCCCATGCCAAGTAGCACTGCCCTGCTCCACCACTGCCCTCTTTGAAGCAGCAACATCCTGGGCTGTTCCCAGTGGGGAGCAGAGCCCTGCCTCAGGATTAGCAGCACTGGCTACCACAGGCACAGCCTAAGCCATGAAACCAGCAGCATCTGCCTGTGGTGTGGTTTGGCAGTGCAGCACTTCCATGCTTCTTGTCCCCCCTTGCTGCTGACCTCAAGCGAGAGACAAAATTGGGAAGAGAATCAGGCAAAAGCTCATTTAATGACTCAGTGCCCTCAGGAGCCCCTTTTTCTTCCCTTTTTGGTGGTCTGATGTGCTGGGGTGGTCACAACTGCCCCTCCCCCAGCCTCCTCTGCATGTGCACATGCAAGATGTGGCCAGGAAAATGAAAGTCCCTGGGAATTTCATTGTGTACCCTGGGAAAAGCTGGTTGAGGAAGGCAGGTTTACCTGCCAGTACACCTCCTGGAAACTTCCTGGGCTTCCCTCCCTGCTTCTGCTTCTGGTGTCTCATGCAGTTTGGTTTAAGTGACTACTTAATGTGAACTGTGTGAAATATCTGTGTTTCTGCCAGTGATGGATTTTTTCAGGAGAAGAAGGAAGAACAGAAGTTTGCTGTTTTCACAAAGACTCTCACCTACTGTGGTGAAGGGGGCAGAGAGGCTTTTAGTTTGTCCTTAAGGATTGTAGAAGTATCTTTTGAGATGGGAGGGCATTTCTTAAAGTCACAAAGAAACAAAAGTCCAAGGTTTTAGAAATGGGATTAGTTTTCAGCTAGTGCTGGCTTTTGCTTGCTGAAGAATCTGGCCACCTAAAAGTCTCTTCAGATGGCAAAATCATGTCCCTATTTACACTCTTCCAGTGGCTTTTTGAATGAGTAAAAACAAGCAATGCATTTGCTCCTATAAACCAGCAGGGTGTAGTTAGCTCATCTGAGGAAGAATGACTGAATTCTGCATTTTCAGGGTTTTTTTGGTGAAGTAGAAAGGAGATTTGACTTCTCTGCCAGTTTCAAAAAGGAAATAATTTGGTGCCAGCATTGTTCAGCACTCTCAGTAACCTATATCCCACCACAGCCTGCAGAGAAGTGGGATATTTTTTAGACTTTCCCTCCTGGTTTTTTGGTTATGGTTGAGTCTTTGGGCAGCTCTCCTTGTAGGTGTCTGGGATGAAGCCCTTGTGTGGTGCATGTAGGTGATTTCCTTAAGCAAATGGCTCCCATGGAGTGCTTCTGAAATTCTACCATCTGCAGGTGCCATCCTTGTGTTATCTGCTGTGTGCCTCAGAATGAGAGCAGGTCACAGGCTAGAGTAAGAAGGGCTGGAGTTAAACTTGCGGCAGAAACTGTGATATCCTTCATGAAGCAAGCAGAGATTTCTGTTAAGTGGAGGAAAAAACCCTGAAGAGAGAAAGTATGATGTAACTGATAGTCAATACTGACAGAAATGTGATCAAATTCTCCCAGCTCTTGGAGCACAGGGCAAAGTTAATTTGTCTTCTCTGCACCTGCTGCAGTTTTTCAATAAAAATCACACTTAGTTTTTTTCCACCAAAGTAGTGGCAACACTTGGCAATAAAGTGTTTCTTCATGACATAACATTATTTGGTTCAATAAATCAAATAATAAATCCCTTGTATTTGGAGTGTGAGGAGGTACATCAGGTATGATATTTTCACTGGTGTCAAAATGTGCGTGTGTGTATATATGTAACTTGAAATATATAGCTCATTTAATCTTGGCTATATGCACTTAATAGATGAAATTGTGGCAACTCTAGAACAACAGGAATAACAGCAATAGGAATAATTTGCTTTACACTGGTTTGGGGAGAGGAACAAACCCATTCTTCCCTGCAGTGCAGCACTATTTCCTCGCCATCCTGGTGGCATATTGATCCAGGCACCATGAGCATCATGCTGCCACCACCTGTAACCCCCATCCCACCCTGGGTGGCAGTTGGGAAGATTGTGTTTCCCTGAGCAGCTCGTGCCTGCTCTGCAGAGAGTGTGCCTGGCTGATCCTAGGCAGATTCAGAAAAGGTTCCCAGCCAACCTTTTGGAGCCATGTGATGGCAGATGTTGCACCAGATGAAGAAACTAGTTTCTGCCCTCCCATGTGCATCTTGTTTGGGAGTCTGAACTGCACAGTCCTTGTGGGTTTAAATGGAGGCAGGATGACAGACAACACTGAGAGTTCTATAAGCTGATGTGGTCAGTGCTCATGATACAAGGGAGTAAGCTGGGGAGAAAATGGGCCTCTGCCTGGGTCAGGATTGATCCTCACTTCCCCTGCAGGGTGCAGATATTTCCCTTGCTGTATCACTAGGCTAGTGTTTTATTCTGACACTGCAAAACCTGTGATGGATAGACCATGCCTTCCACACAAATGCTATTTTAAACTGGACCTGGAGGACTACCCCCAGCCAGAGTCCCGATGGGCTCAAGCATGAGGACAACACCCTACAGCATCTTAGGAGAATAACCTTTTCCCAAAACACTTTTAACTCCATGAGCTCTGAAGTGACTGCTGTGAGAGCAGCGCAGGCTTTGTTACGTACTAACCTTCTGTTGAGCAGCTGAGTGTAGAAGAACTTCTGGTAATAATGAGTCAACACTTATCAAAGAAAAGACCTGCTGCTCCGATAAAAGACTCATGTACATAGTAAGCAATTTCGGTGTTCATTTCTTTGACTTCTGATTGTGTAAATTTAGATATTTGTAAAAGGTAGGCAGCAAAAAGGGCCATGATAGTACAGGTAGGAACAAGCATTGCCTTCAGAAACCAGATCCTCTGCAGGTATGAAGCAGTCTCACCTACTTCTGTCACACAAATTCCCACATCCAGAGAGGCCACGGGATTAAATATACCAGTGTCAAACTGGTATAAACCAGGAGTAAATACACAAGGCCACTCCTGTCTTTCACTCTTCCTAGCAGAAAGTAGTTTTCTAATATCTCAAAGCAGTGCTGCTGCAGCTTCATGGTCATGCCTACCAGCACCTTTCCCTGCAGCCAGAGCAAGGTGACTTCTGCTGCTGCTGCTTTACTTTTTTTTGGTAATAACAACTGGGAACATCACTCATGTCCTCTGGGAAACTGCATTTGCTATTTTCGGTTACATGGACTGGGACATCATAGGGGTGGTCTCAGCCAGATGGACTCCCCATCATCCTTCACAGGGCTTCATCTCTGACACCTTCAGGGAGGACACTGTGCCTGCCCTTTGTGCTGGGCTGGTTTGCACTGACTTGGTGAGATCTTGGTAGAGAAGATTTGCAGACCCCAGCAGCAAGGCTTGTTTGCTATTTTAAACCGCACGGAATGGTATGCTGCTAACAAACTTTCAGGAGTAAACATTGAGAGTTAGAGGTAAAAGCTGCTGAAATTCTGATGAATCTGAAACAAAGTTCAATAAAAAGCAGATGGTGTTTTTAATCATTCTTTTTCCGCTCAGTAAATGAGGCCAAATGTTCAGAAAGTTCTCTGTAAATATATCACCCTGCTTTTCAAGTATCTCAAAGAAATACTGTAAATATGACTTTAATAAGACAGGCATCCCCCAAAGGGTGATAACCTGCCCTTTATAGGCCTCATGTCAACACTTGGCAGCAAGGAGTCATTTCTTGACTCTGATGCTCCTCTGTTGTGTCACTTGTTCCTAAAATAGCCTTGTTCCTTAGCACTCATGCTTGTGTTCAGATAGTGAGCAGCCACACAGAACCTGCTGTCCCAAAGCACAGATTTCAGGGATTTTAGGTCTTTAAGAGGCAGGGAGCTCCTCCATGGATTTGCAGGAGGCAGCTTACCCACTTCTTATTGAAACCAACTTGGTTGCCTCTGCATGCTGGGCTCACTAACAGCAGCCTCCTCTCACCTTGCATTACAGAGTGTGGGGGTCTGTATCCATCCCATCTGCTCCACAGGCCTTTCAGAGTCAGTGCAGAGAAATGAGCACTTCTGGGAAAGGACATGACTACTCTTCTCCCAGGCTGGCTGCAGAAGCGGGGAGGGAAGAATGGTGCCCTGCAAGTGTCCATGTCTCCCCACTGCCCGTAAAAGGAGCTCAGGTTGAGCAGCCACTGTTGTGCTGAGGTTGCTCTAATTTAGGCAGACACCTACCAGGGTGCCTCAGCTGGTGGCCCCAGGGCTTTGCCTACAGTGCTGCAACTGTGCACCTGCCTTGGCCAGTGCTGCTGAGCCTGGCTGGCTCTATGGGGCAGCAGCTGTTGTGCCAACCACTGTGAGAGTCGGAGCCTTGCCACTTGAGGGGAAATTTGGCAGCATCCAGGATTTAGGAGCACAAACAGACTTTATCCTCCTCCCATATACACTTTGTAGCAATGACTTCTATAAATGCTCAAATCCCTCACCTTTGTGGGAGCTTTGCTGGAGGATGGGAACTGATAACAAACTCATTCTTGCTTTCAGCCCCTCAAGACTGTTCCTTCCCGCCGGTGTTCAGCACCATCGCTCTTATTCAGCAAAGGTTTGAGAAAGCCATGGTTGCCTTCAGCCAGGTATGTACATCGAGTGCCTGCACAGATGTTTGATGCCAAGGGGCAAGGCGGTACACCTTGGCTTGCCCATGCATATATCATATGGTGCTGCTGTCAGTGTCCTGCACTAGAGGACCTCAGGCCAGTAGCAGATGTGGGAGTGCACGTGTGGTGCCTGGGGCAGCTGAGCTGGCAGAATCGTGAGTTCAGTGGGGGCTGCTGTTATAGAGGGGATGGAGGAGAGAGTTGGTGGGAACTGTCCTTCCTGGCATTGGTCCCAGCTGCTTTTCTCTCCCTCCCACCAGGCCTGTGTGAGCCCAGCAGTACTTGAGCATCTTTCCTCCATCTCTCCCATCTCATGCCAAGGACTGCTAGTGCTGGCTCCTTGTTCACATTAGTTTTGGCTTGTTTTGTTGAGAAGCTTCCATTGGCAGTTTTCCCTGAAATGCATTTAGATTCTTTATTTTCCTGCTGTTTTTCTTTTGAGTAGCAAAGCCTTTAAAACAAGCAGAAGAGTTGGCTGTGATAGCCTTATTTTGCTACAGGTCACAGCATACCTACAAAAGCCAATGGGAAGTACCTGCTGATATTAGTGGCAGTGACTCCTTCCTTTATTGAACTGATTTCTAATAAGCAGAACACTGCTATTTGAGCTGCAGCTACTTCACTGCAAAGTCCTGACTTCCCTTCTAATAGACACAGTGCAGTTAGTCAAACAGCGCTGCTAGCTGGGCATGGTGGTGTTGCAAGTAGGCTTATTATGTATTTAAAACAAACTCTTTCAGGGAAAAGGCAGGAAGGGCATCAGTATCTTGGGTCTTCAGGTGCCGAAAGTCCAAGTCCTTGAGCATTCTTTACATGGGGAGTGGGGCAAGTCGTGCTGTATGAGCCCTTACTCATTAATTATTCTTTGGTTATATCTCTCTTCAGAGAGAGCACATTTTTTTCATTCGTTTCTTGACATGAACATCAGGAGCTGTCAGACTGTGAGAAAGGCTGAGTTTAACACATTTTTCTTTTGCTGAAAACATTCCCGATTGAAGTCTGTGCAGTGGCTCTGTGTGACACCTCCTGGCTTTTCATACAGCTCCATCTCAGAGCCCAGAATCATCCAACAGCCAGGGGGACAAGTGGAACTCAAATACTGAACAAGCACTCACTGCTCTGTTTTCTTTGATGCCATAATTTGCTAGGTGTTACAAGTGAAAAATACTATCACACACCCCACTCCACAAGTGCTACAAACTCCAGCAGCCTGCAGGAAAAGAAAGGCTGTTGATGTCTCTATAAGAAGGAGACAGCAGCATCCCTGTGTTAGCTGGTGATGGGAGATCAGCTGGAGGGGCAGTTGTGTCCCTTGTCCAGCCCTGAGTCCCTGCCTCCTCCAACCTCTGGCTTTGGCTTTCAGAGCTGTGTCTGTGTGGAACAGACCATGCTGGGCAGGAAAGTAGTCCCAGTGCCTCATTCCCCCTTTGTGCTCAGTATGGTCCATTTCTGCAGGGAGATAGCATTTACCAAGAGCACAGAGCAAACCCTGTGGTGTAATCCACGTTGTTGCTGGAACCGTCAGATAATTTGCAGCTAGTGCCAGCACCTAATTTGTCTGTGCCCTGGGTGTATGGAAGAGGGAGGTGTGCTCTGGCAACCTCAGATTTTATTGCTGCCTCCCTTTGCACCAAGCCTTGCCTTCATAGTGGTCTCTGGGCAGCGTGGGCAGAAGGGCTGTGATGGTTTTCACACTCTTGGCAGCTTGCTCCCCTGGGTGGCTGCCTGCTTAGCCTATCCCTTGAGTTGATGTTAATCCTAATAGCCTGGGTAGAGCCCCAGCTGCTTCACTGGCACATGCCTGACAGCACTAATGGCCATAAAGGCCTTGAATCAGCTCATCTCACAAAATGATGTATCATTTCCACTGAATACACTGAAATCAATGAATAGACAAAACCTCTGAGGTGCAGAAAAGGCTCATGTGAAAGTCAGGTTAAACCAAGCTTCCTTTGTGCTGCACACACAGTCCTTCCCTGAGACCTCACACCTCGTGACCAAGCCACTGGTGGCTTCACCATGACATGAAGCAATGGAAAAGGCCCACAAAGCCCAATGGAAAGAGATTTTTGTGTGTGTGATCAGCACAAACTAATCAGCCTTTAAATGAAAAATGTCTTTTGTATTTCAAAAAACGTTGCCATCTTGGGGAACACTCCAGACTTGCTGCCTGCAGACACAGCCTAGAGCCCCTGAATCTATAGAAGCATAAATAGAAAAGCCTCCATTACACTTAATAGAAGGAAAACTGTCACAAGGTGGAATCATTATGAGTAACCCACCTTCATAAAGTTGTCACCTTTCAGGATTGAGAGGAGTCAGAGATGGAATATTCCCTGGTTTTTTTTCTGTGCAGGCAGTAACCTATACAAATACCACAGAGCACTTACTGGTGCATTACTCTTCATAGCCACTATACAGCGAGGATGAATTTCACATGGGGGGCGATAGCCTTTGTGATTTGGTTGCCACACCTGTGAGCCATCCGGTACTGACTGTTCCCAGTCTAAATGGTGATTTTTTTTTCCTCTCCCCTACAGAAGTTCACAAACAACCAGACTGGGCTAATGCAGGTGAATGTAGTAACTGAACCATAAGTCATTTCCAGAAAATTAATGAATTTATTATCCTGCCGATTCAACTATCTAGAAACTAGTTCTCTCCAGCCCTCAAACCAATTCCTGCTTGCAGCAGCATGCAGGATACACTCTAATCAACTACTGCAGTTCTAGACATTGAGTGAAGAGTTGGCTCATGAGAAAAAGTCACTGAAGTGTCTGCTTTCTGAACCTACCGAGCAACTATCAGTAGCATTAGGAAAAGATAACAAGGATAATCATATGGTTACTTTCTAGTTGTTAACCAACAGGCCAATCAGAAATCCTTTGGATTTATGTTGGAAAACTATCAGGAAGTGACAAACTTCAGGAAGTAAGTAGGGCAGACCTTTTGCTTTAAAGCACACAGCCTTCATAGCAAACTGAGACCCTGAAGAAACATATTCCTTGGGATGTTGTCTAGAGGACAATTTCTGACTGCTGATGTTTATTTTTGTACCAGGCATCTTCTGTACTCTGAGGCTGAGTTTGTGTATTTCTCATTGAATTCTAACTTCATTGACCACTCCTGGCAGTGAAGACATTAAACAAGGTGCATCCTCTTCTAATATTTATGGGGACAGGATTCCTACCCCCACAGGTTTTTTACTGAATTTTCCACTGATGTCATGTTGAAGAGGTCAGTGGACCCAGACCAACTCTCGCCATGACTGCAGATGCAACTGCACAAGGTGAGAGGAGCAGTGTACTGAAGACAACTGGCTTTCAGGAGAGTTAAGCAAATCTGATCTGCAGCTCTTATTATGACATTTGGGAAAGTCATTTAATTAACAACTGTCTTGATTTCCAACCTGATAATGAAGCTAGCACTACATTTCCTTGTGGAGGGAAATTTGTTTGGCGGATTCTTTGCACTGATAGAACAAGGAGTGAGGGAGCTTGGGCTTGGTGTGGTGTTTTCTGTCTTGCCCTGGCTCCTTCTCTTGCCCAGGCAGCCGGGTCTGAGCAGGGAGGCACAGCATGTACTGAACTCTCCTACAGAGATGCTGGATCTCATCCCAAAACTGGAGATCTGATTCCTGTCATCATGCAACCACATTTATTTGCCTTTTATTCTTGCCATGCCAAGCTGAGAAAGCTCAGGGAAGTATCTGCAGAGATGCAGAGGGGATGAGTCATGCAGAGTCTGGTGGCTGACAGCAGAGACCCTTGTGTGGAAGGCTGTGATTAAAGGAGGTGGGAGGGTTTCTTGCTGGCCACAGGACTGGAGTGGGCAGGTGTCAATGAGACAAGTGAAGGTTATTGCAAAGCACAGTCTCTGAAGGTGAAGTCAGTGAGGTTGCTGGTAACACTGCGGAGTTTTATGGGTCAGCTTGAAGCTTCAGTTTCCTTTCCATACCCTCCTACTACTTTTTGACAGCCATGCTACTCCTGCCCTTCACTTTTTCTCTTCATTCACTTTTACTCACTTCCATTTTTCACCCTTTGTGTGCTTATACTAGCTAAATGCTTTAGCTCCCTTGTTTCACTACCTGACGATAGTAATGTGAGTTTTCTTTCATAGGCAGGATGATGGGAAATTAATGAATAAAGAAGTAATACTATCATAGCACCAGCCATGTGGAAGCCTAGTGGGCAGGGTGTTGCTTTTAGGGGAAGAGTAGGCATCCACCCCCTGCTCTAGTTCAGTTTACCATCAGCATGACATTTCACCTCTCTGCACCACAAGTCCCCATCTGTAAAATGGGGTTAATAATGCTACCTTTCCTCACAGGAATATGGTGATAAAAGGAGTAGTTAAGAACTCAACACAGTGATGGGGCTGATTCATTTGGAGGTAGGCATAAGACAATCAGGAACTGCAGAGGTCTGGAGCAAATCCAAAAGATGAGTTTTTCTCAGAGTAAGACTTATCCCTTTATTAACTCTTAGCATAACAGGACTCTGATCTATGTGGGATCCCTCTTTTTTATAATGAAAGTAATGAGTGAAAATACTTCATATTAATCGGGAGCAATTTCCTTGGGAAAGAGTTTTGTGAAAACAGACCTATTTATAAACACATAATAATGTACCCAGCTTCTCGCACGGGTTGGTTCAAAACAATTCATAGAAATTGTTCCAATGAGAAACTCAGAGGCTGGCTGTCATTATTATAGGAGGTGTCTGCTTTCTTTGGAAAACACAACATTTGTGTTGAAAAAAAGCAACACTAAAAATATCACCCAAACTAAAAAGGTTCTCTCTGGGAAAAATATGTCATCGTTGTTTTTAGAGACCTTAAAACTTTCATTCTACCTATTCTCTAACTTTCATGTGAGCTCTAGAAACTTGGCCTGTGTGACTCCTCTTTGTGCTTTTGATAAATTATAGTCTTACGAAAGCTGCAATCTGAATGTATTCAATGAACACTAAAAACATGGTTTTGACACCAGGAAAGTTAAGCGTGTTTTGAAACATTATCGACCTGACACTGGTTGATACCACTACACACAAATAGGTGACTCCAAGACCAGTCATTGTGAGCTATGATCAGATAAGTTCAACGTGGTAAACTGGGAGCTGAGGCATCTCCCCTACAGGGACCAGCCTGCAGAACCCACACTGCTGCATGACAAGAGCTGTCCAGGTTGCAGTGGATCAGCCCATCAAGGCATACATGAAGCTTTAAAATGACTGGAGGGACTTCAGGTGTTACTGCCTTGTTCCTAATTGTCATCATTCCCTGTCTGGAAGTTATAGACAGCAGCAAAAGCTGGTGGGTGGTAACTCACAGCTCTGGTACAATTCTGCTACTTCTATATTATGATGCTGCATGATGGGGTTCAAAGTAAGCTGGAGATTTCCCACTGGAGAAAACCTCAGAGTTGTTCTATTGCTCTATTTCACCTGCAGACTGGTGGGACCAGAATGCTCATCATGTGGCCAGTGACAAGCAGCATCCAGCTGCTGGGAAGTGGCTGCTGCCCTCATAGATGCTGAAACGAATGGTTATTCTACACAGGGCAGAATCTGTGCTTCCACCAACACATCTTGTTTAAAACAGTAAAACTTTTATTAGGTGTCCACGCATCAGTTGTAATCAGCTTATCTCTAAATAGCTAATAATTTCACTTTACTTGTAAATGAAACTCTGAGGCAAGCCAGAAAAGGTTTTCATGACCTTTCTGCATATACACAGCTATTCCCATCTATGTGCCACAAGAAATATGCAGCGGCACATGCAATGTTGCTTCTGGACACACCTGAATGCATCAGCACTGTAGACATCTGGGCAAACTTTATTCAGAAATGTCCAATGGTGCTCATGGGATGCTTTTAGAATACAGGATTCTGCATTTTTAAAAAAATGTTGCACCTAGAGAAGACATCAAAAGCATGGGGGCTTCAGTGCTGTGGCCCTGTTAAAAGACAGGTCTGAGAAGAGATAGCCTCAAACTGAGAGATTCACTGAGGAAAATCAGAAGCATTGCATTGTGGACTAATTAGCACCCATGACAGCTAACATCCTGTCTGCTGGTGGAAAGGAAACACGCTGTGGGCGTCCCAAGGCTGACATTCATGTCTGTCATTTCCCCCATATTGCTGTCACAGGGTGGGCAGTACAGCTGCCAGTGTGCTGCCTTGCAGACCACTGGCACCCTGGGCCAGCAGGCAGACATGTGGCTGGAATAGGGGTCTGGGGAGAGCAGCATTGCTCTGATAGGGGTGCAGTCTGACTGGGAGAGGGCCCCACTCTGATGCCTCCCCCTACTACCATCCCTTCTGCCTCAGCAGTTTTCTGCATGGCATTTGAGGCTGCACTCGGAATTCTTGCAAAGGCACATACAGCCCATTAACATTCAGGAGGTCCTGTGCTCCTGAACCTGCCAGGAGTGCTGGTAACCCTGGCCATTGCTGGTGATGCCTTCAGAGCCTCCATCCAGGACCTCCCCATGTTTGGCAGCATGAGGCAGCCCACAGAGGTCTCCTGCCAACACATCATCAGCCCTGTGCTCGCCAGGGCACCTGCTCTGCTAGCAAATAAGATGCTGTCATGGACTTTCCCCATCGCTGGCACAGGATCATTCCTCTCAGAAGTTGTTCAGGTGTTCCCAACACAGCCCTATCCAGGACAGTTAGCCCTTGCCAGCAGCTCCTTGACACAATCCGGAAACTGGCACAAGCTGGCTGTCCCCAGCAGACGGCTTGGATGAGGTCTTCTTGCTTGGCAGCAAAGATGTGGACTGCCCTGTGCCAGGTCATCCCAGAGCCAGCTTGTGCAATGTGCCAGCATTGCCATGGCCAGTGTTTGGCATCTCCCCAGTAACCGGGTGAGAACACTATGAAGGACCACTCGCTGCTCTGAGTCCAGGACATGGGCAGGGCCCAGCCATGCCAGCAACTGCAGCCCAGGTCTCTTTAGCTCCCTTTTCCACTCTGCAAACACACTTTCTCCCCATTCATTTCATAGATAAGACCTGGGTGTGAGACTCCCTGGTGCTGTGAAAGCACTCCATAGGCTATGTCCACCATAACAGCAGTGTCTGCTTCCTCTAACTGGGGCTGCCCAGTGTGGCACCTCGGCCCTTGAGCAGGTCTCGTAGGATGCTCCTTGAGTAGCCCTGGCACATGGCTGGTTTTGGGGCACATGGAACAACCTCAGCTTCCTCACAGATCCTGAAGACTTTCACCTTGGCTACCTGCAGTGCTCTCCCCTGTAGGGTGGAAAGTTTCTTACCAAGCATGGAGGTAAAGCTGTTACCTCTTGGAAGGCATAGCACAGGACCTTTCTATGTTTCCTCTGTGTGCAAAGCACTGGCAGCAGATACTCTCCATGGCAGCCAGGTGCCCTGCCCTGCTGGCTGTCCTGGAGACAGCTCCCATCACCTTGGCTGGTCCATGGAGAGAAGATCAGGGGAAAGTGCTGAACACTGGGCAGAAGACCTTTGGTAATGAAACCAGGCAGAAGGAGTAGGAACAAGCTAGAAAATGTCTCCCCTCCTCAGCCTGACAGGAAGTCCCCAGCCCTGTACTCACAATGGGTTGTTACTGTGACTGGGAGAGCAGGGGGACTGCTAACACCAGCACAGAAACTGCCTATCCAGCCCAGGGAGGAGCATTTCAAAACTGCAAATTGCACCTGGAAAAAGCAAGAAATTGCACCAGCAAGAAGCAAGGAAAAAGCATATACCTCTCTTGTGGCATTCCTTGAGGAGTTTCCTATGAGTCCACTCAGTTCAGCTGGATAAATGTGATTTCCAGCTGCAGGATTCTGAGGCAAAGATGGGACAGATAATTAGTCTTTTGCACTAATTGAGGGTGCCTGTATCTCAAGCCTGGCTGTGCAGACCCATGTGCAGACAGCAGCTGTGTGCCAACCCCCCTGCCCTGGGGAGCAGCAGCCCCTATGGAAGCCCAGACCCACACCCAACCACCCACCTTCATTTCTGTGTCTTCTCAGCTCTGGGGTGAAGGGTCAAATAATCACAAACACAGAAGATTCTTTCTCTAAAGCATCTTGAGAGCCTGAATGACTTTTGCACTTGGGACTTAGTGATGGCAGCCCATAGGCTTTTTGGAGAGGATGTCCCTGTCCATCTCCATATTCCTGTTCCCTGGGTTCATCTAGCCCTGGCTTGCACAGCCCTGCTTCAGCTATGTGTCTCCAAGTCCTTTGTAACCTTCCCAGGGAGACTCTTTTCCCACTCCTTGCACTCCATTGTATCCAGGGCATACCCTCGGATGCCTGGGCTGCAGGATCCTCACCAGCTCTGGGTGAGTCCCAGGGCCGACTGGAAAAGCAAACCTGTGGCAGTGTGCACCTTCTGGCAGCGGTCTTGAAGGTGAGCTCCTCTGCCCTGCAGCCATGGATGGACATTGCTTATCTGCACAGACCCACTCCAGTGCCCAGAGCTGACCTAGGTGGGACTCCAAGCTAAAGCCAGAGCAAAGCTTAATTAAATGTTTTCAGGCTTAGGAAAATTTGGCATTTTCCTTTTCCACCTTACTTTCAGTTCCACATGATTTTCTGCATGCCCAGAGGCAACTCACTTCGTCCTCCTCAGCATCCTCCCAGGGGGCAATAGTAAGATTTATGGGTGAACAAAAAGCAGATGAGGGCTGGGTCCTGTTGTTACCCCAGTGCAAATGTACGTGGCATGTCCTTGTGCAGCCCACTTTTGACAGTGGTGAGAGGCACCTTTGAGATCAGAGAAGATGAGCTATAGAGGGCTGTGGGGCCACCCCAGTGATAAGCCCCAGGGCTGAGTTGAGCCAATAAACGCTCATGCTCCCCTTGCTAAGGTCTGCCTGCAGCAGTGCCCATTCCCTGACAGGAAGTCTTCAGTGCTGACTGAAGTTAAGAGAGCTGGGCAAGTCTCATCAGAGTGAGGTGGCTCCAGGTTTGTTTGCGGATCAGCTTCAGATCATGCCGTGGTGTCAGCCTGGATGGGCTATTTCAGCCACCAGCATGAATGGAGCCAAAAGGTTTCGTCCCACTCCCTGCTTGTGCTCTCACATTTGGCAGGGCTTTTAAGTCCAGTCATGCAGTTATCCAGTGCCTCTACTTCCAGGCAATCTCCTGCTAGCCAGGCCCCAGGAGTACTTAGCTCCCAGGTTTAGCCAAGCACGGGTGCCTACAGCCAAGGTCAAAATAGATAAACACACTCAGACAGCTCTTACTGCATGACACCTACTACTCCTACTCTTTCTCCCATCCACATATCACCTCCCACAAACAGCACCTTTTACTTCAGTCTCCACAAAATTGGTTAATAGTTAAATGTCAACAAAGCAGCAAAACCTTTACAGTTCTCAGCAGCCCTGGAGCTCCCTGTTACCACTCAGCTAGCACAGCAAGCAAGGGTTTGGGAGGAAGCAGCATGTATGTGGGTGTGCTCCTCTTGTTGCACAAGAGAAGGGTATTATTGGAGCATCACTCGTATTTCTCATTCCACATGCGATCCCGTCACCTACTCTGTCGAGAAAAAGGGAGCAACGCAGAGAACAACCAGATGAAGCTGCAGCTGGCTGACGTAGGAGAATCTTCATATGCCCTGAAGGCATGGTTCACAGTGTATCACTCTGACTCTGCTCTCTTTGAGATCCCTGAAGATTTGATTGTTACCTGACATGGGAACGAGGTGTAAATGAGATACAAAATACATCTGCACTTCTTAATCCTCCATGAGAGAGGGCAAACTGGATCCCGCGTCAGTCTCAGCCCAGTTCACTGGACGATTGTGACCATGGACCAACCCACAGTTTGCCAGAAGCAAATGTCCTTCAAAGCAAGTGCAAGTGTCTGTAGGCCACCCAAGCCAATGGAGGACCCTGGTGTACTGCCGATAGGCCTTGCGTACTTGGGTTTTATGTGGAAACACAACCCAGCTCCTGGACCTGTCACAGTCCCAAACACTAACCTCTTCTCTCGTCCCAGGCAGCAGTCACATCCTTTTGTCCCTTACTGGGAAGCTAAGTGGCAGGACCCTAGCCTCTGATTAGATCTTTTAAAACTCAGGCATAGAAGGAACTGGGGCTGAGGTGCAGTCAGAGTGGTTCCCTGCTCCACATGGATTGCTGGATTAATGAGAAGAGACCTGGTTGTGGAAATTAGCCCCATAAAGGTGCAGCATGAGGCAATACTGCTATTTTTGGCATATGAAAGAATTAGCAGTTGCTGAGATTTCGAGCATCCAGTGAAAAGCAAGGGACTCGAGGAGCTCCCACTGGAGGATAAAGTCTGTCTTTGGTGCTTTCTGTGCATAACCCATCCATCAGTGGATGGACCATTTAATTTTAAATCAGACATAGCCAAAAAAGGAAAATGCCATTTATTTGAATGTCAAAATGAATGTCCCACTGAGTTGCTCACCTCTGGGGAGGAGGAGGGATTTTAGCCAAACTCATTGCATCTATTTCTTACTGAACAATAATCCAGAGAAGATAATATGCATATTGTCAACTATTGTTTTTCTAAGCTTCTTGTACTCAGTCTGGCCCCACAAAACTCATCCAGGAGGATGCCTTATCCCTGACCTCACTGCATATCAACTGCATGCAAGCCCTTCTTAGAAATGCTCTTGATCAAAAAGACTCATCTCCTCTGAGAGTCAATCTCTACACTGCGTATCCACATACAGGAGTTTTATCAATATTATTCTGCCTGGGTATGAATTTGGGTTCCCACAAAACTGCAGGTGTGAAGCTGCTGTAGGACTCTGGTGTCACCAGAGTCATGGGACAGCTGTCCCCACCTCTCCGGCAGCCAAAGATGTTGGCTGCACAGTGGTCCACGGCATCTATGGACAGACCTGTCCACTGGTGTCTTCATGGCCCTTGGCACCTGGCCTCAGCTTTTCTAGTGCTTTTACCCTCTGTGTGTCAGTAATCCATATCTTGCTTTAATTCAGATAGATGACGGAAACTGGCACAGGTAGCTTGTTTTAAATCATCTTTCAGATGCTTATTAGCAAGACAACCACTTGTATGGAAGTTTTAGATATTGAAAACTGGATGTGACCTTTGGGTATATCAAAAGCAATTACCAGAAATAAGGATATTAATTTTACTTTAGGAAAGTGTTTGAAACACTGGAACTGAAGGACTTTTGACACGCTGGCATCTGTATTTTTTTTAAGGATTTGAAAACCTGATGAAACTGCAGAAAGATCCCTCAAAAACTGCTGCAGGGTTTGAAAAAGCTCTTCAGAACAAATCTGAAGGATGTCAGCCCAGATAACTTACTACAAGGAAGATCAAATGACTCAGGGTATGTGTTCATTCATGTAGGGGAAAAAACTGCCAGAAGAGTCTCTTGAAAGGCAGAGAAATTGGCATTAGGAGAAGTGGTAGCTGTACAATCTGGGAAAAGTAAAATGTGGAAATAACCAACCATTAATAGCCATTGTGAAAGTTTGAACCATGGTGGAAAAAAAATCAAGGTAAATGGTGGTCTCTGCTGAGACCATAACGGAAGGGCCTTTTGGGGTGTGGAGGGGAGGTATATATGTTAACTAAAAGCAGAAGCATTTTATGTAGCACACATTGCTGGCTGGGCTTGCTCCAAGACTAATCAGACCTAATTTCAGTGTGGACATGCAGCCAGACTAGATGATTTTGTGTACTCTTTCCTGGCTTTGTAGATGAATCTATGCGTTCATGCTACCTGTTTTCCTAAGGGAAAAAAAAATCTCTTCTGATTGACATTTCCTTATCCTTCAGTCCTCACTTAAGCATAGTTTCCATCAACCTCATCAAAGTGATGTTCACATACTCCTGCAAGGCCAAGGTCAGATCTTACTCTTGGCCCTTCCCCCAGCTCAGAACATGACTCTGATGTACCCTTCCACAGCTTCATTGCAAAAATAAGGGATCGGTTGCAGGAGAGGAAAAGAATAAGCAAGCATCTAAAGGGTCCAAACTCACCCAGTCATATCTAGAAAGACAATTCCTCACTTTCTTGGGCAAGCAGGAATATTTAACTACAGCCAGCCACACTTTGCTCTTATCCACAGTTGTAGGGCTGGACCCATGGTAGCCTTGGATCACAGCTTCCCAGAAACCCAGCAATGAGCATTCATCTCCCCTTGGCTAACAGTAGCCCTACTTCTACCCAAGTAAATGTTTACACTGATTATGTCTCACAAATATCAAGTAAAATGGATTTTCTTACTTCTTATGTTTCTATTTTTTCATACATCTAAAAATAATCCCTGAAACCCCCCTGCCTTAAGTGTTTCTTGAAAAATAACAAAAAAACCCAAGAAACTCTCTAGTCAGTTATAAACAGATGATGGGAAAATCCTACACTTGACTAACTGTAGTACTGTGGCCAGGTTTTGTCTTTGGGGATTTCTCAAAGTTCAACTTCTGCATGAGAGAGCTCAGAGCCAAACTGAAAGCAAAAGTCAGTCTCTGCTTGGAGCCATGCTGAACAAACCACAGGTGAGCTGGGTAAATCTGCAACTCTGCTTTTACTGATCCACACCAAACCAAACAAACAGATCTTTTTGGTGCTGGCCTGAAGAAGAAATTTGAAAGGAGCTTGATTTCTTAAGAATACCTGCCCAAACTCTTATTTTTGGCAGGCTACTGGGAACTTTCTTGTTGAAAGTGGAAGAAATGCAAGTTATCTCACATTTCAAATAGCTGATTTTCAGCTGAGAAAACATTTTTTTTCAGCGAAAGCATTTTATATTCAGTTAAACTTTTTATGATGCAGAAGTAATTTCCAAAACAGTTTCAATCTTCCCTTCATTTTGCAAAGAGACAAATCTAACCTATTTTTCCTCAGAAAACATAACCACTTTGACCCTGCCAGATGCTCACCGTAGAGATGGCTGGGGGTAGCAGCACAGTCAAGCGGCCACAGCTGCCCCATCAGCACCCTGTTCATGAACCTGGACCCTGCAAATGGACATATCACTGCCTCCATCCTCACCCCTGGGAAATCTGAAGGTATCCTAACTTCAGAGAGCTGGGTCATGGCAGAAATCTCCAGGCTATTATGCTTATATTATAAAAATATTTCCCACGAAAGTGGTAGCTGGTTCTTTATTTGAAAAGGAGTACCAGATCCGTTCAAACTGGTAACCTTCTCCTCACACAGACCCCAGGAACCTGCTGTGTCCAGGTTATAACCTGCTCAGACAGAAATCTGGTCCCTGTTCCACCTGTGATGCTCTGATTCGACTGAGCCCTAGGCTCTGTGCTATAGTAAGCAAGGTTAATAATAATCATGCTGATGTCTAGACCAACAACATCAGAGGCAACAGAGCATGCCCACCCTCAGGCCAGAAACCCAGCCTTTCTATACATATAACAGACTGACACAGTAACTTTTTCTTATCAAAGCAGTCAATTGAATCTATAGAATTAAAGAATTATTTAGTTTGGAAAATACCTCTGAGATCCTTGAGTCCAACCGTTAACCTGACACTGCCAAGTCCACCATTAAACCATGTCCCCAAGTGCCACATCTACATGGTGACTCCACCATTTCCCTGGGCAGCCTGTTCCGATGCTTGACAACCCTTTCAGTGAATCAGTTAAGCATTAACCACTGGTTTTCAAATCAGCCATCTGATGTTTCCCAATTTGTATGTGAAAGGTGCAAGCTTTCACTTCAGGAGAGTGACTTGCATAAAGTCTGTGCTAACCTTGAGGAAATCATCATTATCCACCACTCTTCCACACTGGCTTCAGCCACAGGCAACTCTCCTCCTCCTCCAGCTCTACTTTTCTAGTTGGACTTCTCCATTCAGACCCTGGTAATACAGTCTCTGGTTCAAATGCTATCTAATGAGCAGATCCTTAAAAACAAGTGGAAGTGAGAGAGACAGCAGCTCTCTTTATTTTAAAGAAACTTTGAAATATAATCACTTGGGAGGATACTGAAGGCAGAAAGGGAATTTCCCTGGACAGACTTAGTCTGAGGGTGCTAGCACTAGTCCCTGAGCTGCTAGCACAGCTACAGGGAAGTCCACAGCACAAAAAAGATCAGATTCGGCCTTTAAATGCATTTCATCTGCTTCACATATCATAAATGTTTCTCTAGCCTCTTTGCTGGGTAAAGTGCTCATTTCAGGATCCCAGCTCTTGTTTTTTGTAAGTTTCACAGACAGAGGAAAGTATAGGAGACCAGGCACCCTGCCGGGAGTGGTGCTTTTGAAGTCCTTTATCCTCACAAAAAATGCATCAGGAATCTAGGACACTGTAGACCATTACTCAGAAAATGCTGCCACTCTAAACAGGTGCCAGTTGGATGCATTGCAATCTAGTATGTAAATCAAGATGGCTAGTGACTCTTAGCAAAGGTTTTGTCCAGTGGACCAGGACAGCTCTTTTGCAGCAATAGAAGGAAAAGTTTACTGTACCCTAGCAGAAACCGAATGGGTTATGAAGTATAATGTTCCTAGCATCTGGGTTTTTTTGGTTGGGTTTTGGGGTTGTTTTGTTTTTTCCTGTAACTGTTCTGCATGCATGCATCTAAATTCTGTGTAGCTCATATATGTAGTAAAAATGTAGTAAAAATGATTGAATCCTTTTCCTGTGTCCTGTCCAGATAACTGTGCTGCATATTAGGAAAAGCACCACAAATCAGACTAATTTTCCTTTCCTGGCAGCAATGGAGAAAGGGACTTTGATTGTTCTGCAGGGCCCAAAGGATTTGGATGTGTTCTTAGAAAGACCCTTTCCGTGGCTAAAATTATCAGCCTAAGCTCTAAATCCTTGAGGAAGAAAAAATACCAGCTTTTCTGAAAGACTCTCTGCCATAGTCTTAAACTGCAAACACCTCATAGCACCCTTTCTCTTCAAACAGGCAAAACATCCAGCCTGCACACAGGTCAGACAGCTCAGCACACTTCATTGACTTTTTGCTTCCTCCTACATTCAAACAAGTTGGTATTTCTTCATAAAGCCCATATTTCCTAAATTACTCAGGGGATGAACTAATTTATCAGCCTGAAGGTGTGGGAAATAACAGAGTCTGCACCTCCTCATTCAACCTCAATTGCAGTATTTGTCTTACTAACGGACAATGAGCATCTTCTGTTTCCCATCAATGCTATTCAGGCCTGCTGAGAAGTGGCTTATCAGAGAGAGATGACTGAAAAAGAACAGAAAGATCTAAATGTATTCTTATTAATTTCTTCTCACAGCCGGTTCAGATGTAGTTTTTCATTTCCATTGTTTGGGGTACTTAAAAAAGTTTCAGTTGCTGTTCAGTTCTTTTATTAGATACACTTCCCATCAGAAATTCCCCTAGATGGTATCTATGGGAGAATTCTTAAAATTGATTTGCAATGTCACTTTTGTGATACCATGATACAGATTTAGGCTTTTTTTTATTTTATTTTTCTGCTGAGAAGCACAAGGAAGAGCAACAGTCTTTCCTGGTTCTTTGGGGTTTGTTTTGTGGGTGTTTTTTTGTTTTTGTTTTGTTTGTTTGTTTGTTTGTTGCTGGGTTTTTTGGTTGTTTGTTGTTGGGGGGAGTTTTTTGGTTTTGTTTTGGTTTTTTTTCTTAATTTTTTTGTTGTAGTGCTACTGGCAATTATAAATCTTGCCTTTGATTTTCTTGGCTGCTTCTTGGGTGACAGGGGAAGGTGAGGGGGAACTTAGCTGACACTTAAAGAAGAAGGGCTGTGCCTTTAATGGAAATATTTTCCTCTACCTTCTTTAGAATCACAGAATCATAGAATCATAGAATCAGCTGAGTTGGAAAGGACCTCTGAGATCATCAAGTCCAACCCTTGATCCACTACTGCCGTGGTTACTAGACCATGGCACTAAGTGCCGCATCCAATCTCATCTTAAAAACCTCCAGGGACAGTGAATCCACCACTTCCCTGGGCAGCCCATTCCAATGCCTGATTATGCTCTCTGTAAAGAATTTCTTCCTAATATCTAACCTAAACCTTCCCTGGCACAGCTTAAGACCATGCCCTCTTGTCTTATTGATAGCTGCCTGGGAGAAGAGACCAACCCCCACCTGGCTACAACCTCCTTTCAGGTCGTTGTAGAGAGTGATGAGGTCTCCCCTGAGCCTCCTCCTCTTCTCCAGGCTAAACAACCCCAGCTCCCTCAGCCTCTCCTCACAGGACCTGTGCTCGAGTACCTTCACCAGCCTCCTCTGGATCTGCTCCAGCACCTCAATATCCTTCCTGAATTGAGGGGCCCAGAACTGGACACAGTACTCGAGGTACTGGCCTTACCAGTACAGAGTAGAGGGGAAGAATCGCTTCCCTGGTCCTGTTGGCCACACTGTTCCTGATCCAGGCCAGGATGCCATTGGCCTTCTTGGCCACCTGGGCACACTGCTGGCTCATGTTCAGCTTCCTGTCAATCCAAACTCCCAGGTCCCTTTCTGCCTGGCTGCTCTCCAGCCACTCTGTGCCCAGCCTGTATTGCTGCATGCAGACAGCGTTAAAAAGGTGTCATTTTAAGGTGCTTTCAAGGAAAAAAAAAAGAGTAATTAAACACAGAATTTTGAGTATAAGCCCATTCAAGCATTTTCATCTTGCTTATGTTGCATGAGAACACTCAGACAATAGCGGAACATATTAATTCACTTTTGTTAGTCATTCTTTAACATGACTGTATGCTGCTTTACAAAGAACAACCAAGGTAAGGATCTTTCCATATTTGGCTGAGAGAACTGAGTGATGTGAAAAGCATAGACTCTGGCAGAGAGAAAGGTTCTTCTCCCTTCAAGAACAGCAAGCTCATAGTCCGACTGCAAAAGGGCATCATATGTGCCACAGCTTGCATGGATTACACAAAAGTTTGTTAATTGATTCTACTTTGGAGGGTAGAAAATACCCAGAAGAATGCTCCAGGTCCCTACCAGCAATCTTTCCCTTGAACTCTGTGCTCTTCTGCCCATGGGGACAGAAGCTGATGTACTGGTAAAAATGAAATGGTTACCAGTGTATTACATTTCTTGCTTTTCCTAGGAAAACAGTTTCTAATCAAATAAGAACCTAAATCAGCCTAGTCCTATATTCTTTTGCCAAGAGTAAATACAATTAATAAACTACAGGCTTGGAAGAAAAAGCTTCTTATAAAGGCATGAGATTTGCAATTATTTCTGAAGCAAGTCACATCATTTGCCATTAGAGACAGAAACGTGATTTAGGTTGTTCAGAAGCCTGATCCAACCTGCTAATTCCTATATTCTTATGTTTTATGTACTCTGGTTTTCTCCAACAAAATGTCTCAAGCTGAAAATTCAGCTTTGTTAAAGGCTTTCATGAGCTGCTGCTGAGTATTTGGGTATGGAGGTTTGCTGTGGTCATTTGTAGGGGTTTACCACCACTACATATCTTCACAGGTCTTGGTTTCAATTGCAACTACAAGCAGAAGTTCCAAAATAGAAAGGAAATTCCCCAAAATGTTTTTAAAATCAGGAAGTAGAAGGAAGCTGGTAATACAGAGCTAATAGAAATGCTAGCCTCATTCACAAGGTATTCCATTCCTGCTGAGTGCTTCTGCAACTCAGATTTTTGGGCCTCCCCTTCCTTGAGTATATTTTAAATACAATATAAGGAGACTGTGCTTGGCTGTTCAGAAAACCACGACCCCTGATGATCAGACCACAACACAGAAGCCTTCAGGTTGTTTAAATGTTGCTTGGGGATTTGCTCTGTAGACACCTCAACACAATCAGCATGAAGAACAGGCAAAGTTGTCCCCTTAAATGGACACTATGTGGCTCAGAACTATTATGGATATGAACTATAAATGCAGTCTGCAAATCTGTCCTGTATGTCTGCATTTTTTTTCCCCTGTAAAAATGGCAGAATCGCATGGGCATAACTGTGTATATGGATGTCTGCATATGTAACTGTGCATTTAGTGGGATTGATCCTGTTTTCTTTTCCTTACACAATGCACTTTTGTAACAAGACAAAGATAATGCTCAGAGAGCTCTGAGACTCTGGCTAGCCTCCTCAAAATCCAAGCTTTCTTGTTCAGTTTGGAATAAATAGATAGAATAAAAATAGCTTGTTTCATGAAATATAGTCACCCACTCCAAAAGCAGAATCCTGCTTTATCACCATCAGCTCAGAGCAGTGGCCAGGAGGTTGTCTGTTACAGTGGCTGTCGCCTGGTAGCCCTGGAAGACCTTCCTAAGGCTGGGAGCACTGTCTGCACTGATTTCATCTCCTTCCCAGCACAGAGTACATAGGCTGATGGCAATCTGTGCCTGGAGAACCAGTCAGAGCTTCCAGACCTTCCTCCTGGCCCTGGGGTTTGGGAGTCTGGCTGCAACAGCTTCCAGGTTAGAAAATGTTTGCAAAAGAGACTTAGACCTATAAAGTTCCGTACTCTGGAAAGAAGATTTGTTTGGCTGATTGCTTTCACTCTTGCCTCATATTGCAAAGATAAGAAGCATGGAGAGGTCTGGGAGCTGGCTGGCAGCAGTCCCAGAGACCAGCCAGGATTTGAGGAGACCTGGAGAAGAATGAGTCTACCTTGGTCATGTCTTTTTCTCATCTTGCAAAACCCATCTTCACCATCTGTTTTTGTCCTGAAGGTGGGGAGGATGGCAGAGGTGCTGTTGTGCTAACCTTGCAATCATCTGATGGGTCACTGAGGTACCTCAGGAACATGACAAGACAGAATATGCCCCAGTGACTTGGACTAATAAATGGTGTTCAGCATACTTAAAATGTAACCTAGATGAGTGTCAGTGTTATGTCACAGAAGAGTTATTTGTATTGGGGCTGATGGATACAGGTTTTTTTGTGTGTGCGCATGTGTATGTGTCTGCTGGTTTCTGAAGGTCTGCGAAGGCTTGAAGTCATCTGTGAAAGGTTAAAACCCTCAACTGAAAAATAAAAAAAATAGCTTGAAGTCACACACAGGTGGTGTTGACAAATAACAGTTTCTCACGGGTCCAAGAGAACTTTTGCCTCATTTTGGGCTGGCTGAATGCTAGTTGATAAAGCATGAATGTGACGACAGAGCCTTCTCTGTGTTACTAAATAGTCTGAAACCCCACCTTTGTCTTTTTCAAATATACTGTAGTTTGTAATCACTAAGTCAGTCAGCTGCTGTGAGGATGACACAAGCAATGGTCATTTCAGCACTGGGGAAAGACCCAGTGGGGCAATGATGATGAACATGTCCCAGACAACAGAGAATTATGGTCATGGGAACGAGCAATTCATCAAATTTTCAAACAACAAAAGGCACGTTGTTGTTTTCAAAAGAATAACGCAAGCCAAGCTAAGTCACTTGACTGGCAACAAAATGAAGAGCTCATCTAAAAGAAACCGAGTGTATCTGAGTTGTAGAAAACTTGCATGCTTTCACAACAAGCCACTAGGCATTGAGGCAAGACACCAATCAGATGCCACAGATCTTACGATGCTGTTGGTCATATGAACCAGCGTTGCAGAGAAAATCTTTCTGATGTGCCTTTTAGACAGTTACTCAGCAGATCAGCTGCCATGGGAAGCCTTTCTATCTCACCGATTATGTTCCGTTATATAATTTAAGAACAGGAGTCCCTAGCAGCATTAATGAGAGAGATGGGCAAAGGCCCCCAGTCTCAGCAAGGTGAAAGAGCAAACTTTTTTACCTTTCTGTGCTCCCTTGTAGGTTGTTGCAAGTCTAAAAATCATTATAGTTGGTCAGATTAAAGGGACTTTTTTTTTCCCTGCTTGCTTGTTTAGTTCATCACATGGAAGCAGACCCTGCTTTTAGTGTATCAGCCTCCCACATGCAAACAAGAAGTGTAACACTTCAGAACCAGCAAGTTCCTCTCTGAGGAGGAGGTTGGTGTGAAGAAATGTCACTACCAATTGCTTTCTGAATGCACAGTGGGCTGGAACATCCTCTCGCTGGCACCTGCTATTATGTAGCCTTTGCAGGAGCCCCTTGTTGACATACGCAATCCCACCTGCAGATCTGCCTCTCCTCTCATTCCTTTTTTTCCTTTCTGCCTTCTGCTTGGTCAAATTGGAGGCATAAACCCAACTGCTGTCTGGGCCTGAGAGCATTTTGCACTCTGTGCCTTGGGCAAAGCAGGGGAGAACTCAGCTTAGAGCATCCCCAGTGGCAAGGCAGGCATCTAAAGCAGCTATTTCAAAACTGCCAGGAAAAATCAGTCATGGCAATCCCAGGCTTCCTTTATCATAAGGGAGGCATGAGAGTGGTACAGACCCATGCTGCTGAGGGGAGTAAATGAGATGCACCTCAGGGCACAAAAGAGTTGAGTGAGAGCTACTACTAGGGAGAACAGTTTAAGAGCAAGGTGCTACTGTTGCATACTGTGAGCAGTATGGGTGGAAGGAAAACAGTGGTGTTATTTCCTAAGAGCTGCACAAGGAGGATGTCTGTCTTTATCAGGAACTGAAAGAAGCACTTTTCTATAAAGAAGAGCAAGAAGGAATTTTTATTCCATCTCAGTTTATTTCTTCATCTGGAAAACAGGCTCCCTCCAGTTTTCCTCTTAGGCTGAAGGAAGCGTGTTACTTGTGCATGCTACTCTATACATACTATGTATTTAACATACATGTGTGTTAGTGTGGGAAATACTGAACAGCTGAACCTGTGGTTTAAATCCCTTTATAGTTAATGAGCAGAAAAAGGCAGTTCCAGCTGCAGAAACCCTCTGAGCTGTCTTTGGTTGCTACTGTAGGACAGAATTCCTACCCATGAAGACATGCCTGGTTACTCTCTCTCTGAACTATGGAGAGACTCTGGGTAACTAATTTGGATGTAGAAGTGTCAGTTTTAGACAGAAAAAAATAGCCAATGGGTGTTATGCCTGCTACTTTTGCACTGACAGGGATGTCTCATTTGTTCCAGCTCCTTGGACTGGCTGTGTCCATTCACAGTCTCAGATTTTGACTGCATCCTTTTTGGGCAAAAGCTGTTATACTGTACTGTGTTTGAACAACACCTTGTGCTCCTTCCATGAACCCTTAGTGTTGCCACACATGAAACTGACAATAACCATCATCTCAAAAAATGAAAGTATGCTCGTGTCCTGCTTCTGCAATTTCAGTGTTGGGATAGTGATGCCAGTGTAAATGGCAGGATGGAGGGAAAAAATCGGGACATATGTCATAGGTCAGAACCCATGGGAATGCCAGTCAGAATGTCTTCACAGCAGTGACCGTTGCTGATTTCTACCATCTGAAACTCTGAGCCTCTAATCCCAAAGACCCTGGGATAATCTCAGTGGGTTAGAGCATGGTGCTAATAATGCCAAGGTTTCAAGTTCTATCCCAGTATGGGCTATTTGCTTTAGAGTTGGACTTGATGATCTTTGTGGGTCCCTTCCAACTCCGAATATCCTGTGACTCTCCAAGAGGTGGTTCCCATGGTTGCCCTAAGAAGGCAATCTAGAATTGAGTCCCTGCTGCTCCCCTCTGCAGCTGTGGCACAACCTTCTGGCTGAAGCACAGGCTGGGTCTTGGTGCAGCAAGAAAGCAACATTCAGGTGTGATGAAAAGCAGGAGGTACTCATCTTCAGATGTAGTAGTTCTCTTATCCTTATCTGGCCCACTAGTTTCCCTGTTGCCCTTTTCTGGTGAATTTTGGTGACATTTCACAGAGCTGGGCTAGGTTGCATGGCACAGCATTCATCTGCCATTCTATTTGGGTCATCTCAGGCTTGCATCAGAATGTGGGAAGTGGAAGCAGAGGCACCACTTTGTATCTAGACTGTGATCACATTATTCTTCCCTTTGTAAGCAGGCCATGCAGTAAGCATGCAGCACCACAACAGCAAGGCCAGGTTTGTAAGAGGAATTGTGCTGAGACATGTATGTGTAGATGGGACAGAAGGACAAAGGCCCCCAGTTTCGGCAAGGTGAAAGCGGGCAAACTTTTACCTTTCTGTATTCCCTTGCAAATTGTTGTAAGTCTAAAAATCGTTATAGCTGGTCAGATTAAAGGGCCTGGTGTAGATGGCTGAGACAAGAAGTGCAGATGTGCAAGCATGCATCTTCTGTGTACTCCTATCAAGAGGAAAGTGGTCACTCCTGGTCATAGGAGACCACAGATTTACTTTCACCTGAGTTGTCTAAAACTAGTTGAACACCAGTAAGCACCATTCCTCTTAGAAATCCTAAACTGCAGGCTGTGACAGCTCTGGAAGGAGTGAATGGCCTGTATAAAATCTAGAGAACCACTGAGATCTCTTTATTTCATGGCACAGCTCACTATTAAGTGAAAGTTATACAAGATGTAGAGATCCAGGATTGAAAGGGACTCCCATAAAGATGTCTTCTGGCTTTGTCCACCTTTGTGTCAGAGAAGCCTTTAGTAACTTTATGTTTCTCCATTCTTAGTCTGCCAGAGGAGGGTGAGAACACCGCCTTCCTTCCACCTCACCTCCTGTTTTCATTGCAGCCTGTGTGTTCCTGGGGGCAGTGGCAGCTCCTGCCACTAGAAATAGCCAAGAGCAGTCCCCACAGTATAGGATAAGGCCAGATCCTGCCACGTCAGATCCTGTTACCAACCTTGCACAGTCTCAGACAGAGCAATGACCCGATTTGGAAAAGCCCTGATCACCTACCTCCCTTGGACAGTGCCATGACCACTTCGAAGAACAATCCTGACACAGCAGTCCTGGAAAACATTATATTGGTATGAAGAGACTACAAATGAACATTTGAACATTCAGCAGAAGTAAGAATGGGAAAACAGAAGGGAAAGGCCAGCCATGTGGATATCACACTTAGGAGCAGAGCTCCTTCATTCTGGGATAGCACAGGGCTGGCACAGGCACATGAAGGACCAACTCTGCTTCAGGAGAAACTTACACTCTATGCTCAGAGCCAAGCAGAAGGTGGGATTTAGGCTTTGCTGACTGATATCCAAGCCTCCTTGGCCTCCTTGATCTCTCTTACATGAGGAATTCATGATCTTTTCAGACACAGGATGATGAGCTGGATAAGGAACACTTTACTCATCCCATGAAAAGTTTCCGAGTCTTACAAATTTTCAGAAGAAAATTCTGTTCAGTTTGCACAAAACTCTAATTTCCCAAGGTATTTCCAAAGAAACTGGAAGGGAAGAGAGTTGCACTTAAATAAACAGCAGTGTGAAAATCAGGCTAGACAAACAATGTCAGTCACAGATCTAGCAACATTGGGCCACTTGGCTGTCTTTTGTTGCAAACTAGCAAAACGAAAGTTAAATTCAGTGAGTGAATTTTAATTGCAACATCATTCCCTGTGATGTCCGGTTTTGGATATCTTGAGCCTCTAAGAAAAACATCTTCATAATCTGCAGAAGTAACTTCCCTTCTGCCCCTCTTGCAAAACTTATTCCAGGAAATGATGAGAGAAATAATAGTATAGTGAGGAATCCATTTCCAGGAAAAAAACCCCAAACCTCAGGCTGGATGGGACAAAGACAGGAGAAACTGAACAGTGTGGAGGGGAAACATAATCACAGCTACTGTGAGGTAGCTGCATATCTCATTGCAGAGATAAAAATGGGCTAGAAAACACCACATGGGTTGCAATGAGATGTATTAAAATTTTTAAATAAGAAAGATAAGAATATTATTTATATTTATCTTAAGCCCACTCCTTATGCATTTATTTCAAATCAGAATAAGAAAGGGATTTTAAGAAAAAAATTCTATGTAGCCATATGAGAGACATTAGGGGAGCACACGGAGTCAAGGCAGCTAAAATAGGTTTGCCCATACAATCATGAAGTGGACACTTCCCAGTTACTTCCCAGTTTGACCTGGCAATCGAGATCTTTCTTCAATTCTTCTTTCTTTCTTCAATTCTTTAATGTAATTTCCCACATCTCTATTAGAGGGAAACCTCCCTCCCTTTTTAAAATTATTTCTTGTTGTGCAGGCATATGCATCCTTTCATTTCAGATTTCCTTGTTTGTGAGCCTGAGTTTGAAAGCTGGGGCTCCCAAGCCCCTGACAAGGAAAATTAGCTGTGTTTATAAATCTGAATGGAAGAAAAGTTGCAACCCAGCTTAAGCCAAGTCCAGGGAGGTGGCTATGACTGGACAGCCATTCACACCAAAGTCATAGATTCCCATTCCATTTTTGTTTGGTATAAAAGGGTCCATCAACTGGAGAGGGGGGAAAAAAAAAAAGAACAGTGAGGGTTAGTAAAGACAGCTGACTTTTCCAGAGACCATTTTTCTCCCTGTCGTTCTCATTCAGAGCAAGCATGATGCATAGCTTTTTCTCAGTAACTTCACGTGGCTCTACGGAAACCCAGCAGACCCCTTCTAGTCTGTTTTCCCTTTTGACAATCTCTACTGTGACTTTGGATCTGTATCCCAAAGGCAAAACAAGTGGAAAAACAGATGTAAATAGCCAAGCAGCTGGAGTACAGGTTCCTTCTGCTTGTCACTTTTCCTGTCTGTCTCTGACCTCCGTGCTACTCCTGCCCTCAACTATGGGCACTGCACAAGCTGGGTGACATGGGCATGATGAGAGCTGCCTGCTCCTCATTGAGCGCTCTCTTCCATCTACCCAACTTCTGCATTTCATTATATGTAACATCCACTAGTATCTGGATTTCTTACTCCACCCCACCATCAGTCTGAAAAGAGAAAATGAGAGAGAAAAGTAGAAGAATATTATATCTGCATAGGTGTTAAATAATTCTTTGTCTTTGCTAATAATTATTTGTTATGTTTGTATCCTTGAAGATGTCACCCAGGTGTTCTTGCCACAAGCCCTCCCTCTATGCACCAGCTGAGGGGCTTGAACGCTGTCATTTTAAGGGTTTAGTTGAAAAACAAGTCATGGTGGCTTGCACCAGGTGAGGGCTGCTGTCTCAAAGATAAAGATGCATACTTGCATCTGAGGAGCATCTCTTCATTCAGCATCTCTATTAACTGCTGCCTCCCTGTCTCATGGGCCCACGAGCAATATGTTCCACAGCAGAGGTGGAAGCTGTTCAACTGACTAAACCATCTCCCTCCTCCCTGCTCTGTTGCAGCCAATTTGACAGCTGTCAGATGTTCTCAGCATGGTGGCTGCTGCTGTTGCTGGATTGGTACTGATGGGAACTTTGCCTTTAGTGTTCCTGCTCTTAGTTGTTGATGGGCAAACAAAGTGTTCCCAAGGCAATCCAAGCTTGCAAATGTCTTTGACAATGTTTGGTACTTTCTACCTCCCGAAAAGCTGAGTGGACTTTAAAGAAAATAATGCAAAGGTATTTTTATCACCCTGTAACTTATATATAAAAACTATGCATTTATGTTGAACAGCAAAGACACTGTGAAGGTTTGTGGGTCCCTCAGATGAAAGATTTTAAGTTTCATACACAGTAAAAACAGGGACCACAATCAAATCCCCCTTAAAATAAATTTAGCCCCCATCTACAGAGAACTCAGTCAGTAGGTATATTGAAGATTTGTTACTAGCTGCTCTTAAATTGAACTGTAACCATCCCTGGAGGTTTTGAGAGAAGTGTGAGCATACACACACTCTGCCATAGGACAGCTGGTTAGTAGAAATCAGGTTAGCCAGCATTAATGGCGTGAGGCCCAGTGGAAGCTGGGGAGTCTGTAGTCCAAATCAGCTATGACATGTGCAAGTGGTGTTATCCATAATCAGCCAACACGATAGGATGATTGCTTGGTTTTCTCTACACCTTTGTTATTGTTGCATATTATATGGGAAGATCCAAACACCTCCTGAATTCTTGCAAGACCTTTAAAGGATTCATATTTTACACTTTGCATTATAGCACTGCTCATGAAGGAAAATGGTACATTCCTCATTTTCCTGTACCCGAGTGTGTCCCTTTTAATGCACCAAGTCTGTGGAGAAGGAATGGTTTCTGCCTGGGCACAAGATTATTAGCAGGTCAAAGTCCTGTTGAAGGTTTATACACATGGTACCATAGCGAACATATTCCAAAGGATAGTAGTGATCCAGTGCCCACTTACAGTAAAGGATATTGCACTAAAGGAACATCTCGCTGTGGCCCCATAAGTTAGTCCAAGGCAGAGTTCATTCAGAGTAGAGCTCCACTAGGGACACAATGAAATCTCTTAATTCATAAGATTTTGGTGAGTAGATCTTTGAATCATACTAATTTTTTAGAGACAAGTCATCAACTAAAACTTGGTTTAAGTACTATTTAGAGCAACCTGTCTCTGAATCCCATCCTTGCAAGGTTCCTGTGCAATATTTCTGTGACAACTCAAATAAAAACTTAGATGCTAATACCCACCCTTTTCTTTCTGTGCCCCCAGATCTGGAATTTCAGGCAAGCACCCTGATATTAAATCCATCCTCTGTATTATCAGGTGCAGTCTAGGTCATGATTTTATGCTTTTGCCATCTGTTTTCTATAGAAATGATTTGGGGAATGTATCACATAGACTCTCCGTAGCTCCTTTCACTGGTATTGAAAATAAAAGGGATCACAATGAGAAGCGCTGCCCAGGCACGGGTTAGTTTTATCTCAGCCATGCTCGGTGCAAAGCGATGACGAAGAAGAGAAAACTGAAAGGAGTTACACCTCATGTTGCAAGAGCCTGCCTGTCCTCTCCCTGACACTGATCTCAGACAGAATTTGCCAAAGCAGTTACGTTCCCACCTCCTGTTTTAAATGAGGGTGGTGATTAAAAAGGCAACAGGTCCCTAAGTATCTTTGAGGATCTGGTCCTTGGCTACACTTTCTCACCAGAGCCCTCAGTGGTAACTCCCCAGCACAAGGATGCCCACAGCTGACAAGGGCAGCTCCAGCCTCCTGCTGCTCAGATGGTGCACAAGTCACGGCAAAGGAAATAAAATCCCACCAGTAGGCATATGCTGTTTCCATCCCTTCTTCTCTTCCAAGGAACAGGGAGGAGGGTGATCTCTTGACCACACAAAGCAGATCCCTCATACATATGTATTATTGTGAAATCACCATGTCTGTGGTTTCTAATGGAAATTCACATTTTGAGGACAGACATTTTTATTAAAAGTGACAGAATATTTCATAGCAGGCTTTTATAGGTGTTCTCTCATAAGACACAATTCAAAAACAAAGGCTTGGGATTTTTTTCCCATTTTTTGTAGCAACTTATTACTGTTTAATTTTGAATACCACCTAAACAGAATGGTGCTGTTTTAAATCTGGGGTGCATGAAGAGCCAGGCTGCAGGAATCGGGCCCTATTCAGTTATACCTAAACGGATACAGAAACAGCCACACAAATCACTGTAAGGGAAGGCATTTTTGGCGGGAAAATTCATTCTGCAAAACTAGTGTTATCTTGCGCATTGAGAAAAAGAGAACGAACAAAACCTGAATTTTGAGGAACTAAAACTAGGACCTGCTAAGCAATAATAATAAAGAAGAAGAAAAGAGAAGGAAGATGAAAGAACAACCACAGTGTCTGACTGTAATTGCCTTTTTTAGAATTAGCTCTGTATCAGAAATTAAGCAAACTACTTTCAACTGATGAAACGTGTGGATTTTTTTTTAATCAGTACAACATAATTCAGCATTTAGAAATGAAACTGGAAAATACGAGCATCTTTTTTCCCTTATTTTCATTGAAATCACCTTATCTACACAGAATACTGGCCAAATCTCAGCCAAAATTCTCTAAGGTAAGCTAAGCAAAAATTGCTCATTGACCAAAGAAAGGATATTGTTGCCATTAGTTAAAACAAGTAATCTTTGGGGCATAAAATGGGCCTTTGCCTCTGGACCAGTTACTCCCGTGTACTGAAAATGAAAGAGGGGAATTTCAAGCTCTGAAGTGATACATAAATCCAAATTCCATTGATTTTCACTTGCTTGAGATGAGAGTAGAGGAAAGGGGCAAACCTATTAATTACAAGGATAAAGCAGTGATTTCTCTCTTGGAACCAAAAGTATTCAGTTCACACTTCAGCGCGTTCAACTAAACATTTGTCTAAACATTTTGGTGAAAATTGATGAACTGAATCAAGTACTTTGACACACTGAACATCTCAGCGTTCACACAGATGGTGTCACAGTGGTAGAAAGGAATGTTTTCTGGCTTCTTGTTGGGATATAGAGCAAGTCAACCTCCATACACACATCCCTCCAGTCACTATCCCAGTGGTTCTTTGGAAGATTAAATACAAAGTATATGAAATTGGCAGCTACCTCTTACTTCCAGCACTTATTCTATGTTGAAAATACAAGGCAAGAGCCTCCTTAGGAGCCTGAAGGTACACAGCAGTTGCAATTACTTCAGTGCTGTGTGGCCCTTCCCAAGCTCATGTAGAAGGAAGTAACCCCTTGAAGAACATGTAGATATTGGGTGACACCATTTCCCACTGTCAGCCCCACTTGTTTAAAGCACAGCCTCTGCTGTGACCATGCTGGAGTCTCCATGTCAAATCCCTTCCCAGAGGTCAGGAAAAGGGAGAGGAGTTCATGCTCAGAAACACTTTTTTTACAGAATCTAGATAAAATGGATAGTTCAGTTGCCATATTGAATGGTTATTTAATTGTCACATTATCATATATTATCCTGACAAGCTGCATGCTTAAGATAAGTGAGTATTGGTTGTGGCCAGAAATGTGCTGCATTTTGATTCTACTGTAAGTAGAACTGTAAAGACCTTGGAGGTACACAAATAATGCCCAGGAAAATAGCATATTTTCCTCATGGGTGATGCACTTTAAAAATGCTTTAATTTGTCAAAGATTTGTCACTAAGGCTAAAATTAAGGATTTCTCTTTGCTACGTGGCACATAGCAGATAGAAGAGGCAACTCTTTATGGGTTGTCCTATATGTTCCAGTTTTCACCAAAAGATACCAAAGCACGTTATGCCTGGCAGTGACCTATTATTTCCAGCATGTTATTCATGAGAAACTGAGGCAGAAAGAAGGCAGGCTATCTTTCAGATGTTGTGTGGAAAATCAAAGGGCAAACTGAAGCATCTCCTGGAGTTCACACACAAAATCCTAACACAAAAATACAATTAGAGTCTTTGGTTAGTCTGAAAATTCCCTAATAGGGGGATAACTGTGTCATAGGTTGTCTACTGTTTGATTACTGAGTGCCAAGGAAACCTGTTCAATTGTTAAAACAATGATTTTTTTCCATGCTTATGACGTTCATTAGGGCTTTTCCTTTAAGGTCAGAACAGAAGTATTATCTGCATTGTTTATTCATGTCAGTCTCACAGTTATGACAAGTTTACATTGCAGCACACTCTCATCCAAGAAAACTGTGGGAATGCTTAGTTCTGGAAGCATCTAGAAATGTTGCAGGGAGAAGGGACAACCACTGGGGTGTAATGAAAGCCCCCCAAACTCTGTCTTCCAACAGTCAAGCTCTCCTATGATAGCGCAGATGGGAGTAAATTACAGAGATATGCCGTATTTCAGTGCCTGATTTTAGGAAACATGTTTGTGCTGAGTATAGCATTGGATAGGACTTACTTAGAGCTATAATAATTCCAGGGGGTTAAGTTTGAAAGATTCACTCTGGGGATCTGTGTATAATGCAGTAAGAATAGCCACTTTGCCTTGCTACATACTGAATGGAAGTAGGACACCCTTAAAAATGTACTAGCATCTTAGTTTTGGCATAACTTAGAGGATAATGAGTGTTCATTTTTACTCTCTGAATACTAAATTCAAGTAAGTTATATGAGGAAAAGACTGGTTCACAATGTAGCACAAGCTCTAAGACTCTGTAGAAATATGGTCTTTGGTTTACACAAATGTTACAGCAGTTGCTGAACTGTACATCTTTTGGCTTAGAATTTTTAGATCTTATGGTGCCCAAAGGTAAGAGGATTCAATCTCTCTTTGAAAAGACACTTCCTGAGGTACTTCTGGGGCACCTAATCTTATCTCAACAAGTAACCATGTAACTGATAAAAGGATCTAGTAAAATTCATAGCATTTCTTCTCAACTTGTCCTTAGAGCATTTCTTTTCAGACCTGAGGAAGGGTTTTGCACCTGTATCAGCTAGCCTGGTCAAAGATATATCCTCCCCAAGCAAATTTTCTTTGTTCATTCTAAGACAGTTCATGACTGTAATACCACACACAGCAACTGTTTTCAGATTGAAAAATCTGAAAGAAACATAGTCATCTGATAGATGGGAGAAAAGGTAAAGCCCAAACAAAGCACAAACAAACCTTTAAAAGGAAGTGGAAATGGAGAACAAATTCTTCTTTTCAAGCCTCAGCCACCACTGATCAGGGAAATGGGCACTGTGGCATGCAGGGTACCTTCTCTACATACTCTTCACTGTGCAGTGACTGCATGTCTGAAAGCAAATGCAGGATTCAGAGCAGACACACACAAGTGGAATAAGCAAAGGCAGCCACAACAGCATCTGGTCTGCATATCGGCAGCATAAATTAATGGCCAACTTTGCAGGAATGCAAGCCTGAAGAGAACAGCCTGGCTGTTCTAGCTGAGCCCTCTCCAGTAACGAGTCAAATAGCAGAACTCAACCTCAAAAGCATTTTTTCTTCCCTTGACCCCACTCTCACTAGGAGGTGATCCCAGGTCCTGCATGCCCTGGAGGGTGGGAATTCCTCTCTTATTCCTGGCCTGGAAATGTCACTGTGCTTTTGCAAATGTGAAAGTGAGGACCTGGCTGCCCTGGTTCCAGGCTCGGCAGCCCTCGGTGCACTCCAGCTGTGGCAGTCGGAGCTGGTGCCCTGCCCTACGGTGCCCCTCCACACTCTGCATATCCCTTCTGCAGCAGCAGCCACGGTCCTGTTTGCCCAGGGACCTTGTGATGCCCTGCAGCAGTAGGCAGAGCCCATGCCATAAGAAGCATTTGATTTCAGAAATCCTCATAAGGTAGTCATGCTTTAAAACGGGACAGTGATACAGAAGTGGAGTGTTTACATAAAACACTAACAGGGCTGCTGTTGCTAGTAGCAACAATATGGCAATCACAAGCTAATATGGAGATGTTTGTTTTGAATTTATCATCTTGATTTTGATGGGTGGCCAAACCTTCACAGAAGAACATTTTATTTTGCTGTGTGTGGATGTGCATGCACAAGGACAGCACATGACAGCAAACAACCCTCCCCAAGTATGGGGTCAAATGTGCTCAGGAGAGTTTAACCGTAGTCAGCAGAGTTGTGCCAGGAAAGATTTGCTTTGCCTGACACTACTTTTGCCTGGAGGATGGAACCTAGGTGTGTGGTCATAAAAGTTCTTATTCTTGGTTAACTTAGTGGTGATGAGAACCTGGTTACTGGCAGTTCTACTTTTTACTTAGGAAGTAGGTACAACAGAGGAATGGTAAACTCACAAGGGCAACACTATGATGAAGAGTTTGGGGATGTTTCCATCATAGCACTGGGGCTTGGAGGAGGCCAAGTGGAGACAAACGATGGGGACAATCCAACTACTTCTGGTTGTTCCTCCTGGGCACCTGTGGTGACAGCTGTGTTCATGACAATGCGCGCTTGCTTTGCCTAGAGCATCTCCTGCTCTGCTGAGGGAGTGGTAAGGTCTTGCCTCTCGAGGCTGGCTTTCTTCTCTAGTTTTATTATCAATGGGGCACACACACAGTGAAACTCAAAATTACTCTCAGGCCAAGTTTTCTCAGTCTTATCCCAGACTGGCTCCTAGGCCAGTCTGTAGATCATATTTTGTGTGAAAGTGAGATGAATTCTCCTTGAAAATCACACGCAAGTTAGAATTCAATGTGAAAACTAGGTTATCTCTGGTTTCCCCTGATTCTCATTTTGAGATCTGAGATAATTTTGAGGCTGAAATTCAAAGCCAAACAAAAGGTGCAGAAACAGGAGAAATACAAGCCTACATTAAAAAAAGAATCAAAAAGAAAACATTTGTATTAATCCTGAAAAGCAAAATCAAGACTCACACCTCTCTGTATTCATTAAGAAGCATAATCTGTCCCTGAGAGCAAATGAACCTGGCAGAAAAGTTCCATCTCAGTTTCTGATTTGTGAATGAACAACATAAAGAAGCAAAATAAGTGAGAAACCTGCTGGAGTAACAAAAAAAGTGAGCATCTCACTTTTCCAATATTTTTTGAGTACCTTCAACCAGAAATCTTGAGAAGAACAGGCATCAGACTGAAATATACATATTCTCTATTACCATTTTGTAAGCAAGCAAAGGTTTAGATCTGCATCTGCTCAATAAGAAATGATGGGCAACTTCAATTCCCCAATGCCTTTATGCTGGCTACCTCAGGGAACCCAAGGAATGAGTAATTCCCATTCAGACACAGCTGAACAGCAGCACAGACCCTTTGGAAAAATGTCCCATATGCACCTGTTCTCCACAGCTAAAAAAATACCTACTGGAACCAGTCACCTGAAGAGGAGTAAAAATCTTTAGAGCTGTCAATTTAGTCTTGGGGAAAGCACCCATGAAAGAATAAACAGAACATCCTGCAAAGCAAATACAACCAAAAGAGTGTCATGGTACACCTTTGTCTGTATTTATGGTGTTATTTTTGATTTTTAACTATTTCCCATGCAATAGTAACACAGTGTGTAGAAGGGTGGTGCAATCTAACCCACACTACAATCTAACCTTGATATCTAATTCAGGATAGAAGTCAGCTGAACAGAGCTGGGAAAAACTGACAATGAGTTTCACTTTCCAAAGGCAGGGTTAGTATGAGCCCAGGTTCCACCTGACTTCTGCAGGAGTTCAGCACCAGTTGGGTTGATGGATATCATTCTGAACTGTTACAGGTAGGAGGTAGGGATTGGTCTGATCAAAGCTCCGTCCATCCTCTTTTCTGTGATCAAACCGTGAACTGTGCCTATGCAACCCATAACACACTCTGGAGAGTGAGTGGTAGGAAATCAGAGCTGCCTTCAGAAGGCATGTATAAATGTGACCTGTTACCAGGAACCCACTTGCCAGCCTGTTCCTGGAGTCCATGGACAGATTGTACAGAGCTTTCCTTTCTGAAAAAACAACCAACCCAACAACCTCTGACTTGGGCATAATTGCTTTCCTTATTTTGGTAAATGTTCCTATTGTTCCCTGGGGAGACTGCAGCTGTGGCAATGAAGACAAAACTGGAATATAGTCCCTTTTTCATGTGGAGAGGCACTGCTGAAGGCTCTTTCTGCTCTATATGGACTTGAAAGAGTCACTGCTCCAGGCGCATCCCGCTGTACCCTTCTCACAGCTACACTCCTGCTGCCTCCTTGCTGGTACAACACGGCAAAGCTGGGTTTCAGGATTCAATCACACAAACCTTCGTTTCTAGAAGCTACTGTGTCAAACATTTGCAAGAGTAATAGAAATAAATAAAAGTGAGCTGTGGCTGGGATTTTCCCATTTGTGGTTTGATGAGGAGGGAAGAAAACAGTCACTCTCCAGTCACAGTAGATTTATTCTTTTGTTCTTTTGTTTGCTGTCAGCTACTGATTCCTTTCTCATGCCAACTGATGCCGCTCTTCACTGAGCCACAGTGTAAGAGGAGAAAATGCCTAGCTTGACTGGAACTCACACAAAGGGGAAAATCACCATTTGGTCTGTGTTGACAGCAAGTGCTATATAAGCCCTGTCTTCAAAAATCAGTTGGGCAAAGTGATTGGGAGTGGAGCACAAAATCAACCATGGTCTCAGAGAAGAAAGGGGCTGTCTGGAACAAGGGGGAAGCAGAGGCATCAAACCGATGTCCCGGCTTCTATAAGGAAAATCCTTCACATCTTGAGGAGCAAACCTAGTCTTGAGAGGTTTGAATCTATCCAGGGTTGACTGCTCTGCAGGACCTCTCTGTTCCTGCTTTCCCTCCAGTGAAAGCACTTCAGCAGAACTGAGGGAAGCGACCTGATGTACAGGAGGGAAAGAACTTCTACAAAGGCTTCTACACAGTTCCTACAAAATCCTTGCAAGTCCACCCTCTCTGCCATGCCCTGATCTTTGTGTAAACATCCCATGTCTTTGAAGGAGAGTGCATTCACTTAGACAAGGATGGATTAGGAGTAATACATCACCTGCAAACAGCTCCAGGTGTGCCCAAGCCACCTGCCATCTATTCTGCTTGCCCAGGGCAGGGGCTGTGGGACAAGAAGCATATTGCTCTGAAGCATCATGGTGTAAGATCTGTACCAAACTGAGGGAGGATCAGACCACAGCAAAGATTTCAAGTGCAAAGCAAAGCAGAGCTTTGGTAGAGGGTGGTAGAGATCTTGGAGAAGCTGTTCATGTAAGGGAATTTCATTTGTAAAAGCCCCATAGGACAGGCCTTTTCTGTTAATATGCAATGTGGAGATTGGCTTTAGGTGCTACATCTGTGTTACCCTTTCCACACTGATGGAGGAAGCTGTGAAGCTGCTCTGGCTGGTAGGCGTGAGGGCAGCTCTTCTGACCCTGGGACCCTACACACAGCTCTGCGGTGCTCAGCAGGAGCCAGCACATACTCGCTTACTGCTTTTCAGAAAAACAGCCAAGATTCCCTCTGTGTTGCTATACAATTACTTCACTAAACCATAGCTTTTTAGGATGCCTGCTAATCACATGGGGCATGCTTGTTTGTAATAAAATAAGCTGCTTTAAAATAATTTTGGCACAAATTAAGTGTTTGTGATACATACCATAAAAGAGCTATTAAATAAAGAATGCTATCAGGAGGGTAAAAAAAATCAAATTGTTTTCCATATGGGTGGACCTATACACACACATCTTCCACATACAATGGCCATTATATCTCCACAATTGTTAATAGATTAGAACTAATTGGATAAAGAAATAGCAGTGTGTGCCAATGGACAGTCTGGTGATGTGCTATCAACACACCATCCATTACTGTATCTTTTCCTGGGAAACTCAAAGCATTATGCCCTGTGTACAGCTGTGGCCTAACGGTAATTTAAGCTTCTGGCCTGCCTAATCACCACCCATTAAACTCACATTTTCTTCACAAGTCACACATTTTCCAGATCAAACCCTGTGTCTTAGTCATGCAACAGACAGGTCAGAAATATATCTGTGTACAGTGCTGGAATTGAGGGCAAGGCAGAACTGAAGTCCATAGGTCCCCTAAGCCTCTGAGATACTTAACAGACAGGTATGTTTGGATATACATTTAACAGATGTAGTGAAAAATAGATGCTCCTTGTCCCAGGAATCCCACTGGAAATTGCAGCAGCGGTGCTGCAGCTGCCAAGTAGCCTCATAAGAAATTCTCAGGAGCAAGTGATGCAGGATGACAGTATTTCTGCAACCACATGCATCAGCCCATGGAATTTAGTAGGGAAATGACAGATATCATGGGACAGATAATTAACAAAAAAATCGGCAGTGAGTAAAAGATCAGTGGTAAATGCACAGGGCTGCACAGTAATTGATTGAGATTCTACTAAGTTTCAGCCTTAAACCAGTCTACAGTCCACTGTCTCTACAGGAGCATGGAAATGATAGGCCTCAGGAGGACTTGAAAGGTCTTCTACAGTAACTCTCTCCTCCCCCCCCCCCCCCCAAAAAAAGGAGGGTGGCCCTCCTTTTGCCCTTCTGGACACATCTCTATCTAACCAAAAGTGAATTTTGCACTTTGGATTTTTGCCAGAGTCAAGCTGAGATCACCTTTCTGTTTTGCATGAGACAGGGTCAGGTCTGATGTGCTTAAGCAAAGAATGGCTTTCAGGGTAAAGTCAGCAGCGGATGTAGCCATTACGTGTATCTGCAAAGAACTGTGCTAAGACACAGCCCCACCCTCTGCACATGTGAAATGGAGCATCCATGGGGGAAGCAGCAGAAAAACCACAGTTTCACAAGTGGGCTTTACATCCAAATCCACTGCTGAAGAATTCCCTACCATTTGACTCAGCCTTAACTCCTCTTTTTCACAAGTTTAAAAGACTGGCACCCAGAAGAGGTTTGTAATTTGCCTTGGTCAATAAATCAAAAGAACTAATATCATGCATTTAACATCAAACATTGATGAATTTTCATAATAGCCTGGTAGAGTGAGTGCTGTATTCCCGATGTGCCCAGGCTGGGGGCAGTTAGCAACAGATCCTGAAAAACTACAGGGAGAGCAGAGATAGATCTTTCCTGGATATTTTTATCTCTTCAGCTGAATTAAAGTTTAATACATGGACACATAGTTCTTAATAAGACATATTTTAAGCAAGACTTTATATTACATATTGTCATACATCACTATATTATTACATAGTGCCACTTCTTCTACAGAAGTCCAGTGCTTAGATTGTGAAAAACTACTTAGCACTTGCAAAGTGTGTTTCTACGTCTTGCAGACAGTAAACTGTTGTCATTAGCTTTTAGAAAAATATAGAAAAACATTTCCCTGAATCTTGTCTATTCCACTCCTCCATGACTTTCACTATCTTAGTGTAACTTGACTTGGTGCTGCTTTGAACTGCCAAATCTAATGTCTCTGAGCAGTCAAAGGAATTACTATACCCACTGCTCTTTGACGGTAAAGAGAACATGCCCACACTGCAACCCCCTTTGCACATCCCACCTCTAGCTGGTGATGAGAGTTGGAACCTTTACCTGGTGAGTATCTCATCTTTTCCACCCATAACAGCTACCAGAGCTGCATTTTTTTTCTTTAAGGAAAAAAAGGTAGCTCCTCTAAAAGGAAAGAGGAAGCCAGAAATTTTGTAGCGTCTCTGTCCTGCCCCATGATGCTTCTTCCTGTCTGTGAATTTCCACCTGCCCCTTCTGCATATATAAAGCAGCACACGTGGTATAGACTGTTTAGTCGCCTGCCTCTGTCCAAAGGATTAGCAGCAGTGGGAAGTGATGCTGTTTCTCCTCTCCTCTGCAGTTCACAGGAGGTAAAGGAGCTCTGGCTGGACTCACTCCTTGGGTAAGTACTGACTGAGATAAAATCTATGGCATTGTGGATGAAGTCAGCAGAGGGGCTTCAGATGCAGCTGTACAGAGCTGTACAAAAATATAGACGGGGGGTGGTGTGCCCACTGCTAAGTGTAGCTAGTGGGCAGAGCTGACCGCGTCTCTTAGCCTCATGTTTGCAGATTAACGACCATATGTAGCTGTCACCATTTGCTCATTATTTGCATGAATTAAAAATGGAAAGCTGCTTTTCTTTTGTTTTAATCAAGAGGCAGCTAGGGCAGCAGGGCTGAGCATCCTTCCAGAGAAGGGCTTTATGGTTTACTTGTGTGGGAGATCTTGCTGGTTCAGGATCGTACATGCTAGATTGGCTTGCAGGGGAGAAAGACAAGAAGGGTGTAGTTTTACAAAGCTCTTTCTTTGTCCATTCTCTGTTCAATAAACAGGCAAACAAAAAGATTGAAGGAAACCAGAGTGTCCAGAGCTCCCCCAGTCAAACTCCTAATGAAAGTGTTTAGCAGCTGTAATACTGTGAGTGTCTTAATTGTTTCAGCTCTGTCAACAGAGTGATTTTGAAAAGCTCTGATTTCTAAACCAAAGCATTCAATTACTCACAGTGTCTTTGTTTTCTTGCCTAGTCAAAGACACTAAATGCTGGGAACATGGAGAGTCTGATTGAGTGCCAGTCAGAGGTAAGCAGCCCCTACGTTTTCCTGGCTCTTTCTTGGGTACTGGTGTGAGATATCTTAACAAAGTGGGGGTGGCCCCTCTAAGAGCTGCCGGCTGCCTACCCTCACCCACGAGTGGGCAGAGCTCTTCAAAGGCAGCTCTGTGCAGCACTGAGGAGGAGCTGGGCATCGCTGGGGGCAGTCGGTGCATTCCCTTGGCTCCCGAGGAGCTTTGCTCAGGAATCTTTCAGTCTTCAAAGCCATCAAGGCTCCCTGGAGGAGTCTGGGAGGAAATTTCCAGTGCCAGGGGAGAACACAAAAGAGCAGGTTGTGCCCAGCTGTGGCTTCTCCGGATCAAACGTGCAGCCTGAAAGAGCACAGGTTGTGACCTGCCGGGCATGACTGGGGTGGCTGCTGCAGGGTTTACCGCAGACCCCTCTATTTGGCAGTGAAGCACTGTCAATCCTGGACCGAGGCACCTCTTCAGCAGGTGTTGGGCTTGCTCTGGTTATTCTCTGGAGCCTCCCGCAGATTTATGAGGAGCTTCAGCAATTTGCTGGTGCCCCTTGCTACTGGTGGCAGGTCTGTTAACCCTAACATGCTTTTTGCAGGCTGATGCCAAGAAATGTCCCCCGTTGGTCCCAGCAGATGCTGAAGACAGACTTTGCCTCTCCACTGGTGAGTTTTAAAAACAAACTGAGGAACTGCCTTCTTATATAATGCTTGCAAGCCTGCACTTGTGCAAAACCACCCAAAACTGCCCACTTCCCCTCCCTGAGAGTAATCCATAGCCTATATCCAGGAGAGGGCTTAAGCCCTGGAGTGCCACTCGCAAATTACTTCTTTGCCTTAGGTTCAATGGCAGAGGTGACAGTGCTGAGTGCCAGAGGTCTTGTATCCCTGTCCCCTGGTCCTTAGAGCTGTTTCAGTGTGTTCCCTGGCAAAGATGGGAATTAATGTATTTCTTTCTCACTCGAGCATCCCCACTGAGGTGTGGCACTGGAAGCAAGTACTGAGTACTGCTACCAGCTGTTGCTCGCCAAAGCAAATAAACCCTCCTGGCAGCAGCAACAGCACTTGTTTTTTCTCACCATGCAAAACCTCAGCAACCTGTAAACAACCCAGAGGAGACCATTAGCAGGGCAGAGTCAGATTTGGAGCACACTATCATATCAGATCAGCTTTCAGAATTATCAGAAGCAAACATTTTATATGACACTATAATGTTAAGTGACTTTCTCATAGTTTTTAACCCCTCCCTACCAAGGACTTGTGCTAAGCCACAAAGACAGGTCCTGAGAATTTCTCATCTGTGTAAGACAATGTCATTTTGGAGTAGAAGGCACATCATTGGAAATTTGCAGAAGGAAAATCTTTTAGAAAGCTTTCCATCAAAAGGATCTTTCTCTCACTGTTTCTGAAAGGGAAAAAAAGGCACACCCCACCACAATACAACTACCATCTCTAAATTCTTATCATGCCCTCCTCTTAATGAAGAAGATGCAAAACCCATGCTAAGAGATTTCTGACCCTGAAGCCAGTGAGGCACTACTGTGATGGTCCCATTCTCTGGAGCAAGTATCACCTTCCACTGGCAGGCTGCTGGGGGCAAGGACTAGTTCTAGAAGGACACTATTGTTAGAGCTGGCTCCAAAGCTGGCAGAGGTGGAGCAATGTGTTTTTATTTCAGGCTGTAAAAGAGGCCAAAAAGCAGGAGCCCCTATTTCCACTCTTGCCCTATGGCTGGGTCACAGTCAGACCATGTAGTGAAAATTGTTGTCATTGCCAACTGCCCAAGTGGCATATCTGCCTCAAAGTTATCACAGGAGCCACTGCAATATCAAAAATCTCTATAAATGCTATTTCTGTGCCTTGTATGTTCCCACTCTCTAAGAAGAAACAGTGACGAGAATGAAAAAAACACCCAACTCAAAACAGGAAAGGTGGTGGCCTTAGAGGGATGGTCACAGTTTTACAGTTTAGGTAGTTGTTTCCCTAGTAACCACTTAGTTGTCTTTAAGTTTCTCCCCATTTAGTTTGAGTTGTTTCAACATACATCTCTGCACTACACACAGATGAAAGACCATATAGTGCTCTGTCAGGGTTTGGGGTTTTTTTAATCCATTTTTTGCTTTCCTTTTGCTTGCAGCAGATGGAACAAAGAAAAGAAAGAAGTTGATATCACAATCATTTACTCTGAGACGAAGCTTTACCAATGGAAATTCCCCAGGGCAACTAGACTCGGGTGCCAAAATCACTCTATTTGGCCAGCCTCTCACAATTATCTGCGGAGAAGATGACACACTGCCCCAGCCAGTCCAGGTAAGGAAGTATGGCGATACAGTTATCATAACTCTGACTTCATTGGGAGGCAGGATCCCCAGTACTTGTGCTGCAGCACCCAGGAAATGAGTGATTTTGGTGTTTCTGTTCCACACACACTCCTGATAAGCTCAGGGCCCATCCCAGATATACAAAGGGTCAGGTCTATGGGTTTTGCTGAGCCCACTCAGATTTCACTGGAAGTAACTTGGAAACAAACCAGGACCAGGAATAGGAAATGAAGATCTGCTCCTTAGTATGAACTTCTGTGATTCTACAGCAGTAATTCAAATAAATCTTTCAGCAGCATAAACTTCCAAGGATTTCTGTATTTCCCTGAAAAAAGCGTACAGCTATGGACTGCCACCAAGAAATACCTAAACACTGTCTTCTGGATAAAAACGGTCTTGTAACAGTTCTGCCACTGAATTGGCTCTCCCAATAACAGGCATTGGTCTCTTATAAGCAATATTTGCCTGGCTTGTGAGGGAAGAGATTTGAACTAAGACTTAAGCCATCCCTTATTTCCTTATGGAAGGAAGCAAGGATGACTCCACTGAAGTTAGTGGAATTCACCAGTTCGAAAAGAGGGTGGATTGGGGGAAAATCAGGCTCTTGCCCATGTAATCTACTTGGAGCAGGAACTAGATACTGAACTAATCAGAGGACAGTGTACATCTGGACAATTTTTCTTCTGTTTCTAAAGAAATGTCCTGCTGCAGGACCTTCCTGCACCAAGTAACTGTTCTCTCATTTCTGTTTGATTTTTTTCCCTGAAGGATCTCCTAGCTATATTGTATATGAAAGGACCTTTCTCTGAAGGGATATTCAGAAAAGCTGCCAACGAGAAAGCACGAAAAGAATTGAAGGAGGACCTCAACAAAGGTGGCAATGTGGATTTGAAAAGCAAATCTGTGCACCTGCTGGCAGTGGTTTTGAAGGTGAGGAACTCTGAGCTACATCGGTTGGAGGACATTGCTAATCTGCACAGGCCCACTCTAGTGCCTAGAGCTGACCTAGGTGGGACTCCAAACTAATGTTTCAGGCTTAAGAAAGTTTGGAAATTTCCTTTTCCACCTGATTTTCAGACTTACCTGTGCTGCTGATTTCCTGCATGCCCAGAGGAAACTCACTTTGTCCTCCTCCTCAGCATCCTCCCAGGGAGGAATAGTGAGATTTATGGGTGAACAAAGAGAAGCTAAAAGCTGGTTCCTGTTATCACACAAGTGCAAGTGCACTTGTGCATTGTACTGCTCAAGTCATCAACCTGCCTCCTAGAGAGCCCATGTGACAGTAATGCTCCCTCTGTCCTCAGAGATAGTGTCAAAGCTTCATATAAATTTCTTGGCCTTGCAGGACTTTCTCCGAAATATTCCCTCCAAACTCCTGTCAGCTGACCTCTATGAGAAGTGGATGCAAGCTCTGGAGAAGCCAAGCAAGCAGGAAAAAATTGAAGAATTGAAAGAGTAAGTTTTTCAACCAGGAAGTTTTGCAACCAGACCCAGTATGATCGAGTGGTTGGTAGAGGCCAATGATGTCTTTCGAAATTAAGAGTCTCATTTAAAAGCGTACCATTTATATCAGCTTGCTATTGCTCCACGGGGCTTGGTTTAGAGGGCTCCAGCAGCAGCACTTCCTGAACTTTTCTGAGATTGCTCTATGAAACAACTAGCTTAGGAAGAGGGCAGAGGCTGCAGTGTCTCAGCTAACATAGTCACGGTGCTGTGGGACAGGCACTGACATGGACCTTTCACATCTTCTGGTAGTAAAGTCTACTGAAGGACATGGGCTGCTGCAACGCTGCCCTTCAGTTCAAGACCTCATAATTAAACATTTTGTAATTAACCAATTACAGCTCAGCTGTGGTTGGGGATTTAGGAATGATACTTCTCCTAAGCAGTGAATAAAACACACACATGACTCTTTCTGAAGGAAGGTTGTCAGTCTGAGTTTAATTGAGTCATGCTCAAATAGAGAAGCAGAAGCCACTGCACCATCAATTAATGTCACATTTTGTTTCTGTTCCTGCAGGGTGGCTGACAAACTGCCTAAACCAAACCTTGTCTTGCTCAAGCACTTGCTCTCTCTCCTCCGCCACATCAGCCAAAACGCCGAGACCAACAGGATGGACTCCAGCAACCTGGCCATCTGTGTTGGCCCAAATATGCTGAGCCCAGAGACGGACAGCACGCTCCCACTGGAAGTACAGAAGGAGATGAATGACAAGGTATCTTGAACTCACCAAGAAACCACTCCCTTTGGGGCAGCTCAGAACCATCCATAGGAATCCCACTGCGATCGCAAAAGCTCAACAGAACAGCACTCCTGGATATCAGGGATGGCCCTCAGCCTGCGATGTGATGGGCCAGACTGCCCCTCATTTTGCCTCCTCTGAGCAAAAGCAGCAGCTGCCCCACAGTCCCCTAAGTCCCAGCACAGTTCCTGGACACTTTGCATGCAGAGGGCAAGAGGCACACAGTGAGCACTATCACTCATGGGCCCTCTGGGCAGCGAGGCCAAAGCTGTGGCTGATGGCATTTTGTTTGTATTGGGGCAAATTCATCTGTCTGCAGCACCAGGCAGGAAAGACTGTTCAATATGTGTTCTTCCCTTTTGACTGAAATGAGCTGTTTTCTGTGTGCAGGTGACAGTGTTGGTGGAGTTCCTCATAAACAACTGCTCAGAAATATTTGAGGAGGACATTGCTTTCCCTGTCTGTGCCTCAGCTGAGGAGTCACCAGAGCACACAGACAGCTCCACAGGTATGAGAATGCACTGGGGATGTCACAGACTGGGGCTGCTGGGCTGAATTCTTTAATTTGATATGTGAATATATCTGTGGAAACACAAAGATTTGTAGAGGTTCAAGACTTTGTTGCAGTGCTCTTCTGCAGGATTTTTTTCTGTATAGTTCTCTTTCAACCTCAGCCTGTTAGTGAAAACTAATGCCTGCTTTCTCCCTACAGAACAGCTATGTGCTGCTCGTCAGAATGACTCCGCCTACGACAGCCCAGATCCTGAAGCTGAAGGAAGCCCCTGTACCTCTGAGAGGAAGCAGCATAAAGGGTGGAACGCTACTGTGAGCAGAAGACATCCAACACACATCTCTGCCTCTTCACTGACTAATTTCAGAAATGACATCAGCATGATGGATAGGAGGTACTCAGAGTCAGACTTGTCCTTCCAGAATCGCCTTGATAGCACAATAAGGAAACAGAAGCTAAATAAAAGTGAGGACAATTTTCCGGTTCCCCAGAAACAGGTGGGGTTGGAGGCACTGGAGAAACGGCTTGCAGTCTTACCTTCACATTTATCAACTGACTCTCTACCTAAAACATCCTCCAGTTGTTCCCTGGAGAGCTCTGATGGCTCAGTCTTCACCAGCTCCCCAGTAGTTTCGCCCTCTAGTCCCAAAAAAACCTTTTTAAATAGGCCGCAGTCCTTTTCCACCAAGGCCACCGAAGACTGCAGTACACCTATCAGAGAGATCAAAAAACATTCCATGTCCTTCTCTTTTGCAAACCACAGGAAAACACTAATAAAAACCCAGAGTTGGGGGCCTGGAAAAAACATTTTTTTTCAGAGAGACAGTTTCATAAAGAAAGAAGATCAGTTCTCCTGCAGAATTGTCCAGGAGAACAGTCCTAATGATGACAAACCATCGCCTGTGGAGTATCAGCAAAGGCCCCGTTTCAGGTCGGTTGATGAAGTGTTCAGAGAGGTAGACCAGAGGAATCCTGGAAGACCACCCTCTTATGAAGAGGCTGTTAAAAACTGCCTGGCCACTAAAGTTGCCTCCCACAGTCTCACGGTTCAAACTATGAGATTAGCAGTGTCAAACCAGGATGCTCCGCTGCCTCATCCATGCAGCAACAGTGCACGGGATACAGCATATATGGCTCTAAGGGATCTACCCAATGCCAGAGTTTCTGCAACAAAGGATTCTGATGTGGAAACTGAAACCTTCAGTGTCACTGTGGGAGTAAACTCCCGTGTGAATTTACCTGTGACCCCAGGAGTCTACCGATTGAGAGCCATGTCTGAATCCTGTCAAAAGAACAAACTTGAGTACATTGCTCGGAGGTGCAGCCAGCCAGTTTTTGAGGCAGACCAGATCCAGTATGCTAAGGAATCATACGTGTAAAAAGCCTATCTTTCCTCTTTGCACTGTACATACTGTAAAAATAGATATCTTCTCATCCTTTGTAAGATTTTACTTTCAAGAGACTAAGAATAAGCTAGGTCTGCATGAACTTTTTCTTCCTGAAGTGTCTGCCAGCTTGACATGTCATGTTCTTTCACCACAAGAGGTGATGGTGGTGAAGACCTGTATATCATCATGTAAAAATGTGAGTGTGTTGTACATAACCTGTTGTGTGGGAAAACTAGTTAGTAGATGATAAACCATGTTGTATTTGTATCCCTGAAAGGACAATTAAAAGGTTGGCAGGTCCAAAACCTGTCCCACCTTCTTTTTGTGTTCCGTATGGTCACAGACTCTGTACCATTTGTTATGTATGTGCCAGGCTGATGCAATGCTTTGCTTATTTTCTACATTAAGAATTGGGCTGGCAGTTATCCTAAAGGGGGAAGACGTGTTCTGTCATCAAAGACACTTCAGTACTTTTCCATAAACCTCCTGTACCTGCTGCCATTCTGTCTTCCTGCTTGCTGGTGATGAGAATGATCTGAGCACTAACCAGCATTAGTGTTGTCTACCGAGCCTGGGGTTAGAGGTACCAAAGCCCTACGAGGTCATTATGAGAATGTGTCAAGTAATCCTCATGTGGTCTGAAGTGCTTTTGGTTTAAATAAACTGGATAGGCTAAGAAAAGAAAGGAAGAAAGAAAGAAAGAAAGAAAGAAAAAATCTTCAGGTTTGCTTTTATGAGGAGGACAAAAAAAAACAAACAAACAAACAAAAAACCCAAAAACTCCTGTAGGGAAACATTCTGGATTTCAGCTTTAAATAGTTCAAGCTCATTAAAAAAAAAAAAAAAAAGACAAATCCTAAAATACTAGATGATGTCCTTATAACCTTGTAAATATGACTGGAAGTGCAATGTGTTTTTATGGCTCAGCAGAGTCTTGAATCAGGAAGCAGAGAGACTTTTTTTGTCCTGTGTAACTTCACTACAATAAAACACTTTTCTGCATGAATGCTAAACTGTCCATTGTCTGTTTTTAAAACATCTAGGCCCTACACATATGGTATCTACTTTTATATTATTCTACATGTACTGCAGGTCTGCTTGAATGACATGGCATAGCTAAGTTGATGAAAGCAAAGTAAATGACTAACAGTATCACTGCTGTTGTTGTAAGAGGCTGCAGGCTACATTTTGGGAACAAATCCCTCTCTGTCAGGAAAACTAGTTATACTGCTATGTAACAGCAGTTTTCAGTGAGGTGGAAAGGAAGCTGCAAAGAGGTGATGCTGTTCCAAAAGTGGAGCCGATTAGAAAGCAGCACACCAGCTTCTCAGGAATGTTTTCCAAGTGTAGGTGTTCACAGGACACAGAGAAAAGGGAAGGAAAGTGCCTGATCTGACAGAAGTGACGTGAGATGGATCATACTGGTAGACTGCAACTAGAGGAAAATGCCACTTCACTCAGCCCCCTAAACAGTGGCACTCTGCTTCCAAGCAAGCTGAATGAGAGGGCTTGGCTGCAAGCTACTAAAGGCCTTTACCATTTTCTGGAATCTGCAACTCCTGGATCACAGAGTGACAGAATGTGAGGTGAGGCCAGGTGGTCCTGGTGGTCCAGAATAGGTGGTTGCCCTGTCCAAGCTCCCTGCTCAAGCAGGGTCAGCTAGAACAGGTTGCTCAGGACCATGTCCAGACAGTTTTTTAATATTTCCACAGATGGAGGCTCTGCAACATATCTGGGCAACCTATTCCTGTGTTTGACCACCCTCACAGTGAAAAAGTGTCTCCTTGCATTCAGATGGAATTCCATGTATTTTTATTTGTGTCCTCTACATATTGCCCTGTGTCAAGTGGGAATTACAGTTTTCTTTTGTAAAAAACACAAATGTCTTGCCCTTGTGGCAGAATGAGTGTGAAGAGATAATCCGTGTGCAGTGGAAAGGCTCAGAAGCCACAGAACAGAAAGCACAAACCTCAAAATATACTCAAACAATAATACAGCTACTTCTTTGGTAAGTGACTCATTCTTTTTGAGTGTGACAAGATTAAGGATCTCAAGAAGATTCCTGCCCTCTAACCACCAGGGTGAATAAGCATGGTCACTTCACCAGAGATGAGGAAAGTCTCTCTTTAGGTCCAAGGTGTCCTAAGGCAGATAGGACAATCACACTAAGAAAGCTTACCTGGGCTTAAATATTCAATATAGATGAGTCCAAATCTTCCAGCTCCTAAATAACAAAGACCGTTTGGAACTTCCTGTAAGGCATTTCAATCAAAGCAGAAAAAGGGAGAGAGAGGAGCTCTACACATAACTAACAAAAAAGGGGTAAGGTGAAGGAGTTGAATGAAAGAGTGGCCCAGTCACCCTCACCCTGCTCTTGCATTTCTTCAGTCCAGGAAACATCATAATTAAACAAAATCTGAATGTAAACGGACCTCAAAAGAGATTTACCTCCTTATTGATGGGTAACTTGACTTTCTTCACCCCTTCAGACATGACTGTTTAGTCAGCATTATTTTCATGTCATGTTTCTCCACAGAAGTGATTTCTCTTCTATATAAGCATATAAGAGACCTCAAAAGCCTAGGATGACACAGAAAGTAGAGAGCTGTGTTTTAGCACTTATTCATCTGCCTTTGGCTCAGAAAATAGTTTCATCGTGCTACCAGTCCAACCACATTCTAAGATCCAGCCCAGCTATCCTGGCCTCCAAGAGTAAGGCACTTTAACTGCTATATCCAACAAGTGAATTATCTGTTTTACAAGTGCCTTTGCCAAAGCTGCCTTTAACTCCTCAGGCAGAAAGATCAAACAAAAGATTTTGGCATAAGAATTGAATGACGGCAATAAGCTCCCATTCTCCACAGGTTACCCCATCATCACTATTGCATGGCTTGCTTCACACACCCAATTTTCTAATTTCATGAAGACACTCTAAACATACAAAGCATATAGGACTAGAAGAAAGCAATATTAAAGCAGAAAATCCAAGCCATTGTCTTGTAAGGCAATGCTGGAATTAAGACTGTTGGTGCAGCTTGACTTCAGTTCCTTGTGTTTGCATCCGGCTGTTGTTTTCAATCACATGATGCACTCTGTTCTTCCCCACAGGATGCACCTGCTCTGGGGAGGAACCAAGGTTGTGCAGCAAAGGAGAAAACCTTACATTTGGCATTCTGTTCCATGCCACCACAGACAACCCTGACTCAGACCTTTATCTTCTCCACTCCTGACTCCTCATCTCTGCCTCATTTTCATTGCCTCTCAATTTCATGGCCTGCATTCCTCACTTCATCCAGTTATGTCTCTTTTATTTGAACAAAACCCAATCTATCCCTATGGACTTGCTGTCAAAGTCTCAATTTCATTTCTGTCCTCTCCATCCCTAGACTTACTTCTCTCAGTCAGCCAGTTTCAGTTTTCCTTTTCCAATTCTTCCATGTTTTTCTCTCATATCTGCACTGGTTGTTATTGCAGTAAGCTCCATCAACACTCATCTAGCCTCAATTCCACACACATTGTCCCCATGTCCCCTCCCCCCCCTTTTTAGTCTCTGCAAATGCAGAGAATCAGAATAAGAGCAGGAAAATCTCTGCAAGCTACAAGAAAAAAAATACAGAATTCATAGACCCCAATGATGGCCTTAATGCACAGCTGTAACTATGGAAAGCCTCAGGATGAAACTTCTATGGACAGAGGCCCTTGAATTTATGGGATTTCAGCAAGGAGTCTGCACATCTCTTGTTGTATGGAAATATGGACTGTCAGCTATGATGGAAGGAGATTGGGAGCTAGGTTAAGGTGAAAAAATAAGTAAAAATAAGCCATTTTCCCCGTGCCTCACCAAAGCAATTCACAAGCTATGATGTAAGGTAATATGCTCCTGTTCTCTGGAAAATGCATTGTCAGTACACTAATTATTTTCTGCCTCTACAAGCAAGGTCTTGGGAAAGAAGCTTTCTCACCTGTCTGAGCTCTTCTCAAAGCTGTTATCTGGGAACCGTGAAAACTGAAGAGACAATGAATCCTTCACACTTCAGGAAGAACAACTTCTGGTCACTTAGCAATGAGGGACCATGCTACCACCATGATACTACCATGGTCACTTCCTGTGATAACTGCTACAACATAACCCAAGAAAGCCCCTCACTGGACATTGTCACAGAACAGAACTGCTACTCAACATAAAATCTTTCTTCTGTATTTTCCTCCCATGATTGCTACCTGGGTACCCCAGGCAACACAGATTGCTGGTACAAACCCCTTGTAAAAGTATATAATGAACACAATCACACCAACTTTATACTAACTCGTAGCTTGGAGCATAACTGTCCACACTTTGCATTTGGCATTGGTTTCCCAGAACTCTGTTCCTTTTGAGATTGAACCACTGTCTAGAATGTGACTGTGGTCCACAATTCCAACACTTTAAATATAAAGTCAAGAACTTCGGAGGTTTTTTGTAATGGGATTGTGTCTCTTCAGCCTTTTGCTTGGAACTAGATCTCTATTTTCCTGTAGCACTAATGCCAAAATATATGGTTTTGGGATACTGCTTGGAGTATATATACTTTAGTGTTAAAAGCTAATAGTAAAATTATTGCCTCATAACTCAGTTACATATTGTACAGAGCTCCACACAGACGATTTTTACCATAATGTTCCCTCTTATAATATTGCTATCAAATGTCTCCAATTACAACAGGAAGAAGTATCACAGCTGACAAAAATCCCACCTGTGTTATTTTTAGTCTGGGAATAGGAGCTCTTATTTCTTTACTGCCTGTTCTGGTTTTGGTGCTGATAAATCACTGGAGACCAGGTGGTTTGCTGCAGCACCACACCAGCACTGCTTATTCCCAGGGTGACTCATTCCTCGTTCATAAACTGCAATTGACAACTGCAACTGACAACTGCAACTTTCCATCGCAACAGGCAGGTCTCTTAAGCTGGAGAACAGCATTTCATGCCACAGCAAGGCCAAGAGATTACAGCACTTGGCTGTCACAGGGGTGAGTTCTGAACAAATAAAAACATGCTGCTACTCTGCTTGCATGAGTCAGTGTGGCTATCGTGTTTCCACGAGGACAACTTCTGACTACAGGAAAAGGAAACCCATCTTGGTTAAGCGCTCTGGTTATATTTTTCTCTGAATTTTGTTAGCAGTCAGTCTTTATCACCTGTGCCATCAGAAGAGAGTAAAAACTTCAGAGAAGCTTCTGAAGGCTAAAAATTCTGAAGATGGAGCAATTTTTATTTTAAAAGTCTGACAATGACAGAGAGAAAGATCCATGGGAAAAGGGCAACCACTGTTGGAAAAGTGATATAGTCCTCATATTGTCAGCTGCCTGCAAGTCTCTGTGGATGCTAGGTGAACAATGGCTTTTTCTGCTTCTCTGTTACTCAGAAATGCTAAATATCTAAGAACATTGTTCTATAAATACATCACTTTTATTGTTTTAAATCACTCTTTTCCATTTGCAGTGATAAATACATCAATTTAAATCTCACCTCTGAGCGAAGCCCATTCCAAATTCTACATGTTCTTCTGCAACGGGAGAGGAAACCACAGATTATTTTCTGTTTCTAACCTGAGGTGTCAGCATATAAGTCTGAACAAATTGTTCACAAATTCCAAACATGGTTGACTCCGTTGAGCTCTGCTTCCTCTGCTAGGTAATAATATTAAAAGGTTTCTATGAAGGGTTTCACACTTTCTAAACAAAACATGCTCTTTAGCCAACAATCTATTTACAGAACTGATCCAACGGCTGCTTGACACTCTTCCTTCCTACAACCCACAAACCTCCTACCAACTTCCTCAACAGATGCTGCAGTCCAAATTCAAACCCCGCACCTTCAACATTCCACAGGTCATGCTGAAAAACCATATTTAAAAAAAAAATTAAGGCCAAATCCAGGCAGATTCCAAGACAAATGATTAGAGAAGATGCTCTTATCACACAGATTGGAGATTTTTCTGGTTTTGCGCATTCTTGCTGCACAGTCTTGGGTGTTGCAATTTTTTCTCCATAATAAAGCTGTGACTTCACACAGCAAGTGCACCTGTGCAACTGTGCCTGCAATTCACCAACCAGATTTCTTCAGCACAACTGGTGGCTAGGTGAGATAGTAACCACACTATCATGCCAGAACTTCACAGAGCACTGTGCTCTGAGGAGTACACAAAGTTACATGATACAATACAGAGATGCACACCCGCCTTAAAAGCTACAAACACCAGAAGACATGGCATTTGAGAAGTCCTTGGGTGTGTGAAAGAGCAGAGCAGCCACCAGTTCTCCGTAGGTGATCAAGGGCAGATGATCTTGAGATGAAGACCAGAGACTTGTAGTTCAACATGCTCAACATCAGGGTCTGCTTTTTCCAAAAGGCCTCCTGCCCAGTGCAGTTTTTGAACTGTGCAGTTTATCTCCAATAAAGCAAATACTTTACTGCTCTATCTCCCAGAAATGTGATAAAGGGCAATTTGCATCAAGATGGACAAACACCAGGACTACAGTGAAGGGGCAGCAGAAGCAGATGAGTCTTGTTTTTTACTCTGCAAGTTTAGTGCAGTTGAACAACTGCCCTCAATACATGGAGATGGAAAATAAGGCAGACCTTCCTAGGGCAAAAAAAAGACAGTGGGAGAGACCTGTTCAAGACAGCGAGAGGTAAGAAGGGGCTGGAGAGGTGTAGCAGCACACAGTCTATTTGAGCTTATATAGGAAGGTCACCAACAATTGATTTTTCATTTGACAGTGTAATGTATGATAATTTAAAATTAAGTGTGCATTGCTCCACCCCTCAATAATTCTTTCTAGTTACTGTCTCGGAAGTCCCATGGTGGCATAGGGCAAGAATACAAGCCCCACGAGAAGGTTTGTCCCACTGAAAAACAAAGCTTGTGGGGACCATGGAGAGAAGGGAACCTAGGGAAAATGTTGCTGAGAGTCAGAGGTGAAGTGGTAGAGGGAAGCAGGACTGTAAATTTTGTCTGGAAACCATAAATAATAAAATCTAGTTTTTAACTAGTATTGGAGAAATTAAGGTCTTCAAAACTGAAACCTCCCAGTCCTGCCCAACCACAAAAACTTAGAACTGGGGTTAAGAGGAAGCTGTGCTTCTACAGAGAAAAGGAAGTTTAATAATTTTGGGTTGAAGATATGAGTGATAGGATCTGCATGTTTTTCTATTCACAATTACATATGAAGATTAACAAATCTTAAAAAATACTGATGTCACCAGCAGGTTTAGCTCTGGTATTTATTTTTTCTTCTGTGTCTCTCCTCTGTCAAAACTCTGAGGCTGGCACATTGTATTTTTTAAACCTAAGTACCTCACTATTAGGCCCAGGCCTATATGTAGGCAGTGTCTGTTTATCTCAGACACACTGAGCCCAGTGCTTACGAACAGCAGCAAAGACACCATCTGCGGGCTGGCAGACACCAGTAATACAATACTGACACAGTATTGCTGATTTTCTTTGGTCACATCACTGCAGCAAGTTAAAAGCAGGTTTCAGGGCACTTCTATTAATTGTTCTCCAACAGCATCAGGGCAAATAGTATATATGCACCTCTCTTGGGCTCTGTAATTCTTTCATCTTTGCAGTTACACTGATGGCTCTCCATGTTAGTACTCTGGTTTTTGTATTTCTGTCAGACATCTCAGAGTATTGATTAACAGCAGCTTGATGCTTTCTGGGATTTTCAAGGCTACTGTGTGCATCTCCATCCCTGGAGATTTTCAAAACCTGGCAGGAGAAGGCCCTGACCAATCTGATCTATCTTTGCATTTGTACCAGCTTAGGCAAGGAGGCTACACTAGAGACCTCTAGAGTCCCTTTCAGTCTAAACTGCTCTGTGATTCTTCGATCTTCTTGAAAGCCATGGCATTTTCATCTCCAGTAGAGTTACTTCCCAATTGGGAGATCCATTTCTTAATGTGCAGGCCCAAAGGGGTAAGAACTGCAGCTTAAAATTCCCTCTCAGAACCATGGGGAGGGAATATTACATCATGAAAGCATTACAATATTTTTAAAAGCAACCATGGTTCTCCTCCAAACAGAAGACAATGTTCTGGGAAGGCATTATGCCCCTCCATGTCCTTCCTTGATATCTAAGCATTGTCTGTATCCATAAACCTCCTTCCTTTCTTAATTAAGCAATGTTGCAGAAAGTTAAGATGTTGAAAACTGGACACAGCAAGTCTGCTCAGCATCATACTGTGCAATGCACTGTGGTACCAGGTCTCCCAAGCTAGCAACATCCAAGCTAGTGCCCTAGGAAGACCCAGGCTTAGCGCTGTAGATCCCTTATATTGTATTTCAAGGTGTCATTCATTAGTTACAGAATGCATCCCAAGCATTGCAGGAAATAGTGGATGCACATCTTCTGTTACTACACACCAACAACTTCACATTTTCTTTACTGTGAATAAACTTGTTTCACATCCAAAGAAAGAAAGCCAAGGGCATGCCATAAGGCATGGTACAATGCCAGGAAATTCTCATGAAAACAAACATGTAAAAAAATAAGTTCTGGCTCCAAGACATTTTAACAGACCCACAGCAAACCTAGAAGGAGATAAAACCCTTGTCTCAAGCTTTCAAGCCAGTTGAAGGCACCTCAAAAGACCTTTCTTAGCTGCTGTATGGGAGATGGGCTGATTCATCCCTTTCTAGGCAGGCCCATTTCCCAAGCAGTACCTCCTGCACTGCTACCTGTGCAGGTCCAAGTCAATCCTCCAAAGAATATGTGAAACAGCCATTGTGACTGTAAGATCCCGAGAACATCTAAGGGTACTAATGGCAGCCTAGACATCTGCTTACAATCATCATGTTTTTGGCTCCTCCTGAACTCAGTCTTGTGATGACACAAAATGTTCCAGAACTCATTAGGTATTTTTAGCAAAAAACAACATAAAAGTGGGCAAGAGAGAAGAGATGAGGCTTTGTCACTTATAAAGCTCTGCTAACCTGCAAAGTCAGAGACCTTTGTCCCTCCAAAGCAATACAATGCTTTTGCACTAGACTGGTAACTGAGGAGTTAGCAGTGTTTCACAGACATGAGGAGGAGAGTTACTGCCATTCAACTAGTGCACTTATTAGGTGGATTAGAAATTCACCCAAAAGGTGAGGTACCAGGCTGGGGCCAGCTTAATAAGACTTCATCATCACAAGACTTGTGGGCAATAGGTAAAAGTCAGCACTGCAGGAATCCTTGCTCCTCTGGTCCTTGCTCCTCCTGGTTATGGGCCCTCTTCGCATTGTCTCCCTACCCAGTCCATTCCAGCCAAATTTCTTGGTTTGTTCAGCAAGCATCTCCATTCCTTACCAGATCTGTATAGACGGATGTTTTTTAAGGCTATGCTGCAGCTGTTTTGCATTTGAACAGAAACACCAAATCCCTAACAATCCTGGAAAGGTCTACCCGGATTTCAAGTCCCCAGTCTAGAAGCAGTATAGTTAGCTGTATAGCCAACTCAAGGAAATATGAGTCAGGTTTCCAAAATCAAAGGGTTGTATTGGTTCTGGTCAAATTCAAGGGCCAAAGTTCTCCAGCTTGGCTCAACTGAGATGCTTATCATTAACTTTGCTTTCCCAGACACAAACAAATATTGAAGGACTGCTCTCCCTTCTTACCCCAGTGATACTTGAACAGTACTCCTGCAGGCCCTTATCCTTCTGTCCTACCACCCAGCTAACAAGAGTCTAGTCAACACAATTCCCATTCCTGCATTGACTCTGCAAGCTGCCCATTAATGAATTACAGAAACATTCCTTGTTTTCCTTTGTCTCCCACACTTGGCTTTTTTTGGTAGGGTTGGTTTTTTTTGTTTAGAGTGGAGATTTCAACTTGTTTTTTTAAAAAGTTTCTCTTGCTCTACAGCTTCTTTCATGCCTTCCAGGCCCCCTATGAAGTACACTCTGCTATTTGCAATTCTCTTGTTTGTGACTGTCTACTCGGGGCTGTGGTGGAACACAGACATCTGCAGCACTAACATAACTGAGATGAAATAAACAGAATTTCACATGTGAATTACATTTAAACCAAAGGTTTTGGAAACAAAAGTCATGGGCTATTTTATATACTCTGTCTTGCTAAAGTGATCAAGGCATATTACTAACCACAAAGGTTAAAAAAGAAGGCTATCACTTTATCAGTAATCCTTCATTGCTTTTATGTTTCTCTTAAAGGAAAATTTTCACAGAATCCGAAAATACATCCTCATGATTTGCCCTGACAAGGAGTGTAGCTCACCATGGATGGGATGGCATACTGAGGACGCACCTCACACTCCTATCTCCCATCATACAACACCTTTACAGTATCCAAATCCCCTACTTGTGTGGAAAACACAAAATTTGGAGTGCAGCTGTTCGAGCCGGTACTTTTACGACATCAGTACCTAAGCCACCAGTACGCCATCCAACAGGTTTTCGCGACCCCCCAGCCAATCTTTGCACCCCAATGTCACCGCAGATCAAGTTAAGCCACCGCCAGTTTCCCTGGAAAGCTCCGAGTCCCTGAGGAGCTTGTCCAGCGACAGCAGGAGGACAGTGACACCTCGCGGTTCAACTCCCTCATTACCTCAGCCAGGGGAGGCCCCGCAGCGTTGGGGCCCTTTACGGGTTACGGTGGTGCTTTCCCCAGTGCCTGGTGGGCCGGCACGTCCTCCTTAACCCTCCCGAGGGTTTCGCTCTTTCTGGCAGGAACACGCCCGTGACAGGGGACGGCACGAACCGGCGCCCGCCGGAGCCACACCCGCGCACAGCAAAAGGGTGACTTAATTGCGGCCGTCCAGTTCCTGCAGGGGGGAGAGGGGCTTTTTACAAGGGCATGTAGTGACAGGGCAAGGGGGAATGGCTTCAAACTGAAAGAGAGTAGGTTTAGATTAGCTATTAGGAAGAAATGGTTTGCTGCGAGGGTGGTGAGGCACTGGAACAGGTTGCCCAGAGAAGCTGTAGATGCCCCAGCCCTGGAAGTGTTCAAGGCTAAGCTGGATGGGGCTCTGAGCAACCTGGTCTAGTGGAAGGTGTCCCTGCCCATGGCGGGGGGATGGAACTGGACCATCTTTGAAGTCCCTTCCAACCCAAGCCGTTCTGTGGGTCTACGAACGGCCTCGCCGTCACCTGCCCCGCGCATGCGCCGCGCGTTGCCCAGGAGACGGACGCCGTTACAGCTCCCTCGCGGCCCGCCCCGCCTCGATCCGAGCGGCACTTCATCGCCCCGCACCGCATCCCACCGCCCCGCACCGCCCAGCGGCTGCCGGACAGAGCCCACCATGCTGCCCGCCCGACCGCCGGAGCTGACGGTGGCCCCCGCGCTGCCCTACAGCTACAGCAGCCAGCCCCGCTCCCTGCTCGCCCGCCCCAAGTACCGAGCGCCGCCCGACGCCGCCGAGCCGTGAGTGCCGCTGCCCCCGCGCCTTCCGCGCCTTTCCCCTCATCCCGGCTCCCTCGCTGCCCTTCCCGGGGAGCCCTTCTTCCCGTGTCTCGGGGGGAGCTGCCCGCTGCGGCCGGTCCGAGCCGCTCCGGGCGGTGTGCGGTGCTGCAGCCGGCGCTGTCTGTGCTGCTAGCAGGGAGAAGCAGCCGGTGTGCTACGGCAACATCATGCGCGACCCCAGAGTGGCGCGGGGACACGCTTTAGCCATTCGCCTCCTGCCGCAGGTATGTTTTTTGGTTTTTTTTTTGTTTGGTTCGTTGATTTGGGGTTTTTGTTGTTGTTGTTGCTGCTGTTTTTGTTGTTGTTGTTTTTAATGTGGATCATGCTACAGCTTTGTTGGAAAGTCATAGGTAGGCCAGGAAAGCTGTTAATTTATAATTTTAACTACCGAAGCTGTAATTTTACTTAAAACGTTTCACGTAGTCACAGTTAAACTAGCCTGTGTCTGTTTCCAGCTCTTCTTTAAAACACTTAGTTTCACATAAACTTCTGTTGTTGTCATTTATTGTTTTCCCCCATTAAGTTCGTGATTCCTTTTTTTGCCTCTCCATTTCTTTCTAGGATCATCTGTAATGATCCTAAGCACAAGTCATCACTGCATAATCTGTGATCATATGCAAGGTGTCATCAGGGAGAATTGCAGCTCCTGGGAAATTGAGTCTTGGGGTAGACTTTGGCTTATCCTAGCATAGAAGCAGAGCTAAATGGTCCAGCAGTATGCAAAAGCTACTTGTGAGGAGGCGAAAGTATTTTGTTTACCCTGATATAGTAGTAAGTCACAGAACCTTAGAATGCTTTGGGTTGGAAGGGACCTTAAAGATTATCTGGTTCCAACCCCCTGCCATGGGCAGGGAGATCTTCCACTGGTTCAGGTTTCTCAGAACCCCATCCAAATGTAATACTTTATTTTCAGAGAATATTTCAACATAGATAATTTGATCATATACAAATTTAAAGCAGTCTGTATTTTTAAAATCTACTTCATGTAAATAACTTGTATTGTTCAGTATCTGTTTCTTAGAGTGAATTTCATGTAAGTTTTGTTTAAGAAGTTCGAAACTGACGTTTATTTCAATCCATAAGCAGAGTACTGAATTTAAAAGGTAGTATGAATTTCTTTTGTTTCATCAGCAATAATTGGTCCTATAATTTTTATCTAGCAAACAACTGTGTTCATAATTTGATGATTGGACTTAAATCCATTTGACATCTCAAAATTTGAAAACTCACTTGTCAGGAAAAACATTTTATTATACTTTATCTCACAAAGCAAAGTTCTGTATACAATATTCACTTTCAAATAACAAATGGATGCTCTTATTGTGAGATGCCATTAGTATGTGCCTGTAGGCAGCTAGCCTATTTTATTAGTTTCATGCCCTACAGTCTTTAGGTCAACCAAAAATTTAGAGTCAGGACCCAGAAAAGTAAATCCAAAATGCTAGATTGCTGGCATTCAAATCAAACAGCAATCTTAAATTTCCTGTAGAAAGAATTAAATATCACTTTCAAGTACAAAGTTTTGTGTTTTTTTCCTTCCTCACCCCTGCTCAGAGTGCCCAACCCAATCCCCTTGAGGTTCAAAAGCAGAAGGGTGCACAGAAAAGAGCACTGGGGAGAAAGCGTGCAAAAGAGCCAATTCGACCAGGAACACCAGAGCCTGTGGAAGGCAGAGAGCATGTTTATGTGCAGACAGGTAAAAGGCTTTTTTTTTTAATATTCATTTGAAAATAAAGCTTGCTGATCTATATTCACTTGCTAAACTGATGATGAAGTTGGTAGAATCACACAGGGATAAGTTTAAAATCATAGAATGCTAGAATCAGAGGTTCTATAATTCTTTCCATTATAACCCCTTATAAACTTGTCTAATTAGTGACATTTTCTCAGAAGGTCTGTTTTGCAGTTTTCAGTGTACATTCTTTAACACTAGTCAAGACTTCTTCATTTATTCTTTCCTTTTCCAGGATCATCAGAGAAGTTTCATATATGCTTAAAATTGAGAGGTTTAAAAAAATTTGCTTAAAGTGAACTACCCTTTTTGGGAATCACTTCCATGAAGTGCACCTGACATTATAGGGAGCATAGCATCAGATGGCCTACGCAGCAAACTGATCTATGTTTTGAGCTGTCTTTTTTTTTTTTCCTAACTTTATATAAGACATTTTATTTGACTCTTTGGATATAATTCACAGTGTAGAGTCATCAAAAATAGTTTAGAGTTAAAATAAAAAGAATCCAGCTTTGAGTATTCAATGTGCTTTTGTTTCTAGAACTGTATCTGGAAGAGATTTGTGATCGTATACTAGAGGTTGATGGAGAGTGTCAAACAGATGAATTTTTGGACAGACCACCTACTCCACTCTTCATACCAGCCAAAACAGGAAAAGATATAGCCACGCAAATAGAAGAAGGAGAGGTACGAAGCGAAGTCAGGTCCACAAAGTGCTGTTGAATTATGTCTCCCATACAAAACACATTTCTGATGCTAAATTGAAGTAGAAACAGAAAGGAACTAATCCTCACAGAACATGCAAAAAAACCCAAAACCAAAAACCAAAACCCAGCCCAACTCTCCAATGTCTACTTTGAGGTTAGGTGCAAAATTAAGAAAGATACTTCTCCATATGCACTGGTTCTGCTGCTTTCAGCTAAGAATTACAGTGCTGAGAAATGTGCTCTTCTGTAAAACGTGTCCAGCTCAAGAACAGGTTGGGAACATAGAAACAGGGTCCAAGTGAATGCTCAGCTTTTCCCTGGCAGTCCCAACAGTGGCTGTGGTATGGTGTGTGCATCTCACTCCAGCCCACCCATCACTTACCTCCCAGCTGCACTCATGCTTCTTTCTGCCTCAGCTGACACTGGCCCCACCTGCGCTTCTCTGGTCTGCCTTCAGCACAAGGGCTTTGTTCAGCTTCCTGTTCTCCTTGCCAATCCTTGTGAAGAGCAGTTGTGATCAAGGGACATTTATCTCTGTTTCCATGATTCTTATCCTCAGTTGTTTGACTTTGACATTGAAGTTAAGCCAATCCTGGAAGTGCTAATTGGGAAAACAGTTGAGCAGGCTTTGCTGGAAGTCATGGAGGAAGAAGAGCTGGCCCAGCTGCGGGCACATCAGCGTGCCTTTATAGAGCTGCGTAACGCAGAGTTTGCTGAATTACAGCGCCTGGAAGAGCAGGACAGGCGAATCAGAGAGGAGAAGGTAGGACTTCCTGCCTAAGAGCAAAACAGTCTGAATGCTCATCAGAAGGGAGAAAAACATTTCCAGTACTGAATGATAAGCTGGATATACCCCACTGGCACTGTTAACTTTGATATTCCTCCTAGCATTTTGGTGAGCTGCGCTCTGCCACGTGCTCTCATACAACACCACCATCCTGTTGTGTTTATTTGGAGCAGTCATGCTTGAGTGACCTGGTATACTTGGACATCTGATCAAGAGACCAGACCAACAGCTTTTTATTCTGTACCCGGTGCAGCTGTTTCTTAAACCTTTTCATTATAATAACTGCTAAATTAATAGTCAGAGTGCTTGAAAGTAAGAGAGACACCTCCTAGACTTTCACACCCAATGCATGCACTACTCTATGTGCACATGTACATCTCAAGATCTCCAAGTATTATGCTATATTATTAGTATTTAGTAAATAGGAATAAACAGAAAAGGCAAGTCTTACTATTCATCAGCCTTGTATAATTGGGGTTTTTAATGTTTTCCTGGACCAATTTGAGTTTTAATCTTTTTAATCATCAAATAGGATAGAATATTGGAAAGATGAAAAGTTCAGGAAACACTATCCAACTTCATCTCATTCTAAGGCCAATGATCAGCTTGATCTGCAACAATAAAGCAAGAAGGCATGAGATCAATGTATACTAAGGCATCAGAGAAGGGTTTCATTTGGCCAGCTCTGAGGCCCTTATTTTACAGACTTCCCAAAATCAGAAAAGGTGGACCACAGAACACAGAAATGTGTTTCTCTGTAATTTTTGGGCATTTTAATACTTCATAGATTGAGTACAAGCTTGCTTTGAAGCATTCTTTCATATGAGGAGTTTTTGTGAAAGGTAGAGGCTGCAAATAGCAGGTAGAGACTATGATTATCTGCAGTTTTGATTATCTTTGCAATTTAAGAGACTTGCACTGTGATAATTCTTCAAAGTCTAGATCAAAGGAGTAACAGCTAAAGGCCTCTGAGTTTCACATGCGTAATTGCCTTGACAGGAACGTCGCAGACTCGAACACTTGGAAAAGCTGCGGAAGCAGAAAGAGACCACGGAGAAAATTGCAGCTCGGGCATTTGCTAAGCGTTACCTGGCTGACCTTATTCCCTCAGTCTTCAGCAATCTTTATGACAGTGGATTTTTTTATGACCCTATAGAAAGAGGTTTGTATTTGTTTTTTAAAAATATATGAACTAAGTAATATAAAGCTCAAAACAACTATAAAACATAGCATATTCTCCTATTATTTAGAATAATGTCATAAGACTTTATTCATTTACATTTGTGGCTGAAGTCATAGTTTTAACACAAACAAATATTATTGGTCTTCTACACAAGTAGTCAAGAATAAGCAAGAGCTGAGTGTGACAGTGAAAAGATCTGCTTTAGAATTGGAGAGATATAAATGGGTGGTTAGGATTGGCACAGTAGAGAAGAGAGAGATATCCAAATTGAAGTAAATGTGTTTTGACAGAACAGACAAAGAAATCAGTATGTCATTCTGAATATTTTTTAATGATTATCAGAGCAAGGGAGAAATTAGTCAGTTAGAATTAGGCCCTGAAAATAATTTTGGACTTGTACATCGGTGATCTCCAAGCTTTTAGAATCACCAGCATTTCTTATGGGCTACTTTGCTGCACCCCACTTCACCAGGCTCCACATGGGCGCAGACCACGGCTTGGGAACAGCTACACTCTCTCCAGAATTAAGTCATGGGGTTAATGCAGAAACTGAGTGTATTTTGCAATCAGGGCAGGCTTTGGGACCACAGCATACAAAGAGTATGATTTGAGAAGTACATGGGTAAGCAAGAGTTCTTTAGTCAGAGGGAACAAATGCTTTCAGCAGACCACACACCAAATGTCTTTGGAAAGCAAGGCAGGAAATGTTATTCTCCTGACTTGTTCAGGATAGTTATTTGGATCTCACTAGAACATGACTGTATATCCCAACTGTGCTAGCCCTTCAAGGGTGCCAGACCTCTTTGAAAATCACTGCAGTTGAGAGGACTCTGGTCAGAGTCCATAATGATGAACCTCAGTAAGAGAGGCTGGGGATAAGAAACCAAACAACACTCGAGAGATTTCATCTGACTCTTACAATCAAGTGTTTTCTGGCAGGGGGGTTCATCCCTTAATTGTTGCAGCAAATAAAAAACAGCCCCCAAGTCCTGTCAGTCATCCTTAATAAAATGGCATTTTCTCTTTCTTTCTTTCTGCTAAATTCTTACAGATATTGAGACAAAATTCCTTCCGTGGCTGATGTCAGAAGTGGAAGAAACACTACAGAAGAAGGTTCTGGGGAGGACAATGCTTGACTGTAAGTTAGCAAATCCTGTAATGTAATCTGGGCTGCCTGAGGTTCTTGATTGCTTTTTTCCTGGTTAGAACAAATATCACATTTACATCGTCACTGTGGATTAAGGTAGGAGGTGTCATTTTAGCCAGAACTCCAAGTACCTTTGTGTTTAGGGGTTTTTGGTTTTTTTTTTTTACTATATTAAAATGTTTTAATGTTGGAAAACTACTACTACATACAACTAGGTAACTGATTTTCATCTGAAATAATAGGAGTGTCAGTCATGCTGCACTGTCCACTCTCTCCTGGCTTTATACTGTTTGAGATGTGTTAATGCTGGGAGATACAACACGTGTCAGGAAGAGAATGGTTAAAGAACACAAATCTTTTTTTCTGCTAAAAAGCTTCTACTTCCTCTGTGTTACACAGCTACCATTGCTGTTATGCTCTCTGTAGTGTGCCTGATTATGCCAGTGGGAACAGAAAAGCCCATCCTGTGTACTGCCACATGTATACCATGAAAGTCTCTTAATTGATTTGTGTCAGCTCCCAGCACTCCTACATGAAAGGAGGATAGTCACAGGCCATGATTGACTGAGAAGTGAGGTGACCAACATTTTTCATCAAAACAAGGGCTTACCTCCTGCTATAGTCAATAATCTTGTCCTTGCTTTTGAAATAGATTGAAATATCAGTCTTTTTTTGGGCTAGTTCAAGCTAAGTATTTGGGTTCTTTTATTATTCAGTCTTCAGAGGCTGTAGTTGAAACACCTGAACAATCTGAACTCTCTTTTGTGTAGAAACACAAAATTATGATGTATGTGTATCCACTGGAGTGCTCTTAGATCAAACCACTTTTTACACTTGCATTACATCTTCTTTGTTCCTATAGTTTTCCTCTTGCTGGAATTTTGGGTTTTAATTAAAATTGTGTTTCCTTCCTTTGGGTTTATTTTCAGTTTAACTGGGACCCTGAATTTTATTTGTTAAGATATAGTATGATTTGGACAATTACAGCTGGTCTGTTAGGTATTTTATTCTGATATATGTGCCAGTATGTACATTCAAGGATCACTTCCTCATGTAGCTCTTCAGGAGGGGAAGGAAATTTCTTTTAATAAAAAATATATTGTATGTGACTACTGAATTAAAACATCCTTAGGATAATGTTGCTGCAGGATACACTATTGATGAGAACATCTATCATATTCCTGTTAAATCTGTTTAATTGTTTAACTAGATATCATAGTCTTGCTCCAGTTCTGAGATATGCAGAGCACTTGGCGCAGGCCAATAAGTAATGTCAGCAGCCCATTTTGCTATTTACTCTCTGTATTTCCTGTCTTTTACCCAGTCACCCACTGTTGAGTAAACATCATCTCTGCAAAAAGAATATTCCCCAAATTTTGTAGAGGCAAACACAGCCTCAGCTGAGACAGTTCGTGGCTTCTTTCCCCTCTTAAGCAGAAACAGGGGAAAAGTCTCTGAGGATTCATTTTTAACCTATTTGAATGAAGACTGCCCAAAACATCACCTTATGTGTAAACTGGCTAGTCCTTGTTCCTGATGGGGTGCCCTGCTCTGGGAGTGAGAAGCAAATGTGAGGAAATCAACAAAAATATCCAAGTGCACCGTTTTCAAATCACTGCATTGAGTGTAAACCAATCATTTGGCTACAGCAGCAGGGACGGTTTTGTCTCACTTAAATATTCTTTCATTTTTAGTGTTACTTCAGGGTTCTTTCCCTGTTTAAGAAGTTACAGGTCAGTAATATATAAAAAATGTTAAATTATAGGGGTTTTCCTCCATGTTTGTTAATGGTGGCTTTCTGTTTCAGCCTTGATTCGTACAGTGGTTGAAAAACGCTTAGATGCATTTAGCTGTCAGCCTCTGCCTGATCAGACAGAAGCACCTGCTAAAGAGCCCAGGCCACCAGATGCAGCACCCCAGGTGTCTGGTGAGGCAGATGCTGCTGACCAACCAGTCACAGAGAAAGAAGAGACTGACCAACCTGTTGCTGAGGAACAGCCTTCAGATCCCATCTCTTCCCAGTTGGAAGAATCAGATCAAGCAGGAACACAGGATTTGGAAACTGAGTAACAAACAGGCAAGTCATCAAGTAAATGGAGATGAATAGCTCAGAAAGAAGAAATTAATTCCTCTCTATTTACAAGTATCATGCCCTACCCATGCTGAAAGAGGAACCTAAGCAACAGTAAAGCATTAAAACATGTTTTCCATATGTGGCATTGTTGATTACAGGCTGTAAAAATTGAGATAAGTTACTAGTGCAATGAATGGTAGGGAAATACTATCCCCTTCTACACAATCCAATCCATCAAAAAACAGTGAGATTTACAGTTGAAAAGTACTGCTGTCCCACACCCTGTGCTTGAAGGACATTGAGAGCATCATAATAACCTTTGCAAGTGCTTTGATAATGTTCTTGGAACAAAATTTCCTTACTTTCCCTATTTTGAAAGGTTGCTACTACAGCAATTAGATAAATTGCTTTTCACTCATATTAGTCTTTCCTCACAAACTTGAATGGGCATCTCAGCAGGTAATAGAGGAAAAGCAGTTGTTCCTCAAGCTTTTCAAGTTCAAAAAGTTCCACTAGGAATTTCTGCCAGTGCAAAATCCTCATTAAGTCCCTGACTCCTGGAACCCAGGTGAGGGGCTGGAGCCACATGCTAGTCTCAGTTTTCTTTGTAATCGTCCTTACCTGATGGTTTACTGGAAATGGTACCAGACGTGACTGACAGAATGTGCCTGCACTTCCTAGCGTATCTGTCGGTTCACAGGCCAACTCCTCAAGTGGGGCAGTCCCCCTCACAAAAGTACATCTGTGCTACATTGCAGCAACACCGTTTCCTTGCTGGGTCAGTGTCCCCAGCAGCAGCTGTCCTTGGCAGGCAGGTAAGGCCGAAGGGTGGCCAGTTCTGCACCCAGAGTGGGACGGGGGGGGGCACGGGGGTCTGCAGCTCCTGGGTGTGCATGTGCTGCACGCACGGGGGGAACCGAGAGAAGAGAGAGGGAGCTGTCGCTGCAGGCACTAGAGGGCAGGACAGCCCACAGCAATCGGGCTGTAGAAACGGGTAGAAAGACACTATTGGTATCACCTATTGCACATTGCACGCCCTGCACTAGTGACACCCTTCTGGACTTCCCTCCTCTGCTAAACCCCAAAGGTATCAGCCTTTTGCAAAATCCACTCATTTATAACATGAGGAGCCAACACTTGAGCCACCCAATGAAGTCTACTCTAGATGATAGAATCATTTGGGTTGGAAGGGGCCTTAAAGATCATCTAATCCAACAACCGGGCCCGCCATAGACAGGGACATCTTTCACTAGATCAGATTGCTCAAAGACCCATCCAGCCTTGCCTTGAACACTTCTCTGAGTATTGTGGGTTTCAGGGCTTTTTAACTGCAGCTGATCAGTTTTCCATGCCATGTCTCAGCCCTAGGGTTGATCTGAACCCTTTCAAAAAGTTCAGCAGAGCTGTTTCAGTCTGTCCGTTGAATGAAATTGAAGGAAAAGTACATTTCCCTGCCTACACTCAGCCATCTTTTCAGACAATAAGCAACTAGATAAGCAACTCTTAACACATCTGGATGCTGGACCGGGAATGCAGACTTCTGAGTGCTTTCTCCCAGAAACCAGACATGAAGTTCATGGCCTTGCACTGTGTCCAAAGGACCAATTGTAGCAGAGGAGTTGAGGTGGTACCTCTTCTGGTCATGCCCAGGTTGGGTGCCTGTCAGTAAATGCCTCAAACAGAAGTGTGTGCGCTTCCTATCTTTGTGTGTTTTATTAAAAGCAGCTGGTTAAAATATTACTGTATCCATGTGATTTGCATCTATTGATTTCTCTGTGAAAAGCCAAAGCATTACTTCAACAACCAGCTCAGCAGTTTAGCTCCTTGTTTACTTCAACATCCACTTGGGAAGTGGGAAAGTCATTGAGACTTACTGCCTGACCCTGATTCAGTTTGGGAATCCTTTTGATACTGATGGATCACATTGGGACCATTGGACTCTCCACATTTCTCCACTGCACACTGACAGACTGAGAGCTTTCCGGTGAGAGTAAAGTTCACAACAAGTTTGCTGCTGTCAGAAATCATGGGTTTCAAAATGCTGCAAAGAGAACGAATAAAACAAATACATCTGTGAAAGTGCTTGTCTGCTTGCTTATATGCATGTGTTAAACATGAACCTTTATCCATTTTTAATGTCTACACTCTCAGGAGCCTGAGGAAGCTATATTAACAACAGGAATATACAGCAACAGCCCAGTGGTGTTCACACAGCCACGGAGTCCTGTCCTGCACTCCTGCAGGAGACATCTTTAGACCAGTATAAAAGTATCTATCATAGTGAAATAATGAAACTATTTCAGTGTGGTTTCTCTCTGCCAGGGTTTCTTTACTAGTACAAACCAGAAGCTAGATATGGCCCAGAGTACATTTCAGTGGTCTAGTTGTTATGCTGCTTGATTGCAGTATCACTGTAATTATAAACTGCCTTATGTTGCCTTACTCCTCCTCCTCAGCTGCACAACAGACATTCGGCGCTCTCGAGTTGCCCAGGCCTTGGCTATTAACTTATGATAATATTAGCACATATGTATTGTCACTGGCAGTTTAAGTTAATAAATTTAACAGTGAACTGTAGCAACTCTGGTAGTGGCATATCCCATGCTGCTGACTGCCATGGGGTTCATGATTTCTGACAAAAAGTCTGGCTGAGAGGCTGGTACAATGTTTGCAACTGCCCCAATAGATTACTTTTATCTGTGAGAGTCCTAGCGGGATCTTGCAGCCTCTACAGAGACAACACATGCTGTTAAAAACGACCTAACAGTGGATTCTGACTTAACAGCAGTTGTGATTCAATCATGCTTTGGAAATTGAAATGATATCTGCTTTAAACCGGGGGGGGGGGGGGGGGGGGGGGGGGGGGGGGGGCGGGTGGGTGGGCGGGTGGGGCGGGGGCGGGGAAGAAGGGTGGTGTTCTGTGTCAGCAAGACCATATCCAGCAGATCAAGGGATCCCATTATTCCACTCTATTTGGCCCTTGTTGGTCTATTTCTGGAGGACTGACCCCAGCTGTGGTCTTCCCCAGTTCAAAAGAGGCACTGAAAAATTGGAGGGGTTCCTATGGAGGGCCACAGAGATGTTTAAATGTGAACTTGCCATAGGAAGCAAGACTGAAGGAACTGGGTGTGTTCAGCCTGGGGAAGAGAAGGCTCAGCTGGATCTGATCATGGTTTCCCAGCACTGAAATGGTGGTTATGGAGAAGGTGGAAGCATCTCCCCAGGGATGACCTGCGACAGGACAAGAAGAAACAGCCACCGTTCGCTTCAGGGGATGTGCACATGCTGCCTTCCCGTGCCCCTCAGCCTGCTGGGGTGCGGGTCTGCAACAGAACCCCAAGTGAAGGAAGCAAAACCAGTATGTGTGTGCAGGACATTCTTAATGCTGTGAGGTGCCTTCCTGGCAAGTAAATAACCAGCACAGGTGGCGGGTTGTGTAGATCCTCACAAGTACGGATAACTCCGTGCGGCCATAGCAGAGGCGGTATCGGCGGCCGGACAGCCGCGGTACTCACAGTCCGTTTCCATCAAGTTTCCCGGGAGCGCCGCCGCCGCCGAAGGAGCGCTCGGGCACCTCCGGACCCGGACTCGCCTCTGCGCTCCGCTCGGTGCTCGTCCCCACGGCCCGCGCTGCCCCGCAGGGGCGGAGCGGGGAGGGGACGCGGCGCGGCCGCCCTCGACCCGGCCCTCCCCTGCCCCTCCCGCCACCGCCCCGCCGCCCCGCCGCCAGCCGCCTCCCGGGGCCGGAGACCGCCGCGGGGACGGGAGGAGCTGCCGCCGCTGCGCTCCCCGGCCCGGCGCTGGGGGAGCGGGCGGCGCCCGCGGAGCTGGGCCATGAGGTGAGCGGGGCCGGGCCGGGGGCGCTCCGCCGCCCCGCAGCGGGGCCAGGGCGCTCAGAGAGCGGGGGACGCGCTCCGGGCGGGGCGCCGGCGGGCGGGCGCCGAGCACCGGCGGTGTCGGACCGGGCGGGCCGCCTGCCGCCGCAGAAAAGCGAACTGTGCCGCAATGTGTCCCCCTTCAGGAGGAGAGTTTCGTCTTTACTTACTTATTTTCCGCTTCTCCCCCTTCGACTTTCCCCACGCCCCGGCCGCCGCGCAGGCTTGTCCGCCCGCAGCGCCGCGCACCGGAACCCCGGGACGGGCGCCTGGCCCGCGCCCGCCCCGGCCCCTCTTGCGTCCGGGCTCCGAAAGGCCGCAGGACCGGGGACTTGGGTGGGGGGACGACGGACATCTCTCCATCTTTCCTTCGCGCCGCTCTCCAGCCCCTGACGGGGCTCTCAGGGCAGAGCGTGGGGCAGCGGGCGGTGCTGTGATCCGCGTCTGGCCGTGGCACCCCCGTGACGAGAGACTCAGGTAGTGGTCCGGGAGGTTTGTTCCCGCGTGGGAAAACATCTGCGGGCCCAAAGGTGCGCCTGCCCCTCGCGCACGGGTGTCGACGCCTTCATCAAAATCCCCGCCGACAGAAGCAGCCGCGGAACAGTTTGCATCAGGTTTTCATCTCTTTTCAGCAGGCTGACAGCTTACTGAGGTCGAGCCTTGAGCTGTGATTGACTCCTACGGGACACACGACTTTTATTTTGTTTTGTTTTCTGTGGGGAAGAGGGATTTACCACATATGATTTGTTTGGTTTTTTTTTCTTAAAGTACGTAACTTGGTTAAAATTTAACGTTCAGTTGTTTTTTATTTCCCTGTTAAGAGTCTGTGTCCCTTAGTCAAATGACAGTTCATTTAATAGAAAGGTGAATTTGGGACAGCCAAACTCTTCTCTGAGGGCTCTTGCTTTCCCTGTCTGACTTGAGCATAACAAGTATATTTTTCCTTACAAAGGAGGACCAGTAAGGCTAACTGCTTTTGTAGAATGTATTTGAAGTAGTTGATGAAGAAGAGCACAAAGTAGTAACTGTCTTTAAAATGTGAATTTAAACATAATCTTCCCACCTCAGCTCATATTTTTAATTTATAAAAGACTATGTAGGACAGAATCCAAGCTATGGTTTTGGGTACATCATATATCTACATATGTATTTGCGGCTACTTTGTTCAACATGTAGGATTATTCATATCACCTTGATGATGAGGATCTTCTTGAATAAATACAAATGATACAGATGTTCACTTTCCAAAAAGCAGTAGGAGAGGATGTGCTTGGCATTATTACCGGAAGATCAGCAAATCTGGCTCTGACAGGATGAGGAAGAGGTTCCCAATCTGAGCACTCACATCTTGGTATTGCAGTTGTAAAATTAACATCAGCATGTGCACCTTATTATTGGTTGTCCCAGTGCTTAGCAGAAAATCTGTCCAAGTCTCAGATACCTAATCATGTACTGCAGCACAAAGTGTCGATCAGTCCCGTCCTGACTTGGCAGCTTCTCCAACAAGAGCATCTCTTTTTTTGTCACACGGTCTGCAGTACACCACTGACCCTGTAATGTGCAACATTTCTGTTGTGCTCTGACCCTTCACTGAGGAGGAATAAAGATGGTGTCACTGGGCATTTCCCTTCACCGATCCTTCCTGTCCCTGTTGTTGGTCTGAAGAAGCAGCGCACAGAGCACTGCTCTGCCTCTGTGCACAGGGAGTGATCGTACTGTGTGAGACAAAATGGGGCTGTGGGGGGCAGGTGGCTCTGGGTGGAACAAGGGTAGCTCTGCTAGACAGAGGTAGAGGTACAGTGAGAGGATCAGTGACAAATTGTGTGACTATTACTCGATACTATGCATGTTTGCTGCTGTGGTGCCACTGTATGTGCAGTATATTTTCCACCATTAGTGTGCACTTACTTGCCCTGAATTGTAAGTCAAAGCAGTCAAAATCTCATTTGCAAACCTAATGGGAGTGGATATAGATCCTGGAGTAGTAGAACTGCGTAACCTCATTTTGAATTGTTTAGTGCTCTGACATGGAAATAGGGCCTGATCGTTCTGATCATGCAGATGCTAAAAACTGATAATAGGATTATTTGTGTTCGAGTGTTTGTGTAAGAGACAGAAATAAGATTAGGAGGACTGTGCCAGTTCCTCTGGGTCTGTGCATCAGAGTGAGAACAGTAGTGGGAGGTTTGGAGAGTTTGATAGAAGAAGGTATGTAAACACAGGAAAAGAAATAATTATTTCTTGAAAGGGGCCATTTAATCATCTAGTTTATTCTCTAAATTTAACCAGGTTGAAGTCTTAATTTGACGTCTTCAGGTTTGTTTAAAATTGCTCAGTTTTTCAAAGATAAAAACGAAGAGTTAAACCATTTTGACTGCATTACTTGTAGGTAAACTTTCTTTTAACGTGGACACTTGCAGGTCACAGACTGATGCTCTCTAACTAAAGACAATAACTTTTATTTCCTTTCAGTTCTGTAATTTTCTCTGCAAAGAGAATCTCCTTGTTGTGAAGCTCTGTGAGCACAGGCATGTATTCCTTCTCTGTCTGCCCTTCTGCCAGGGCTTGGTGGAAAGTAAACATCATAAGATAATTCCTCTCCCCATGACTATTGAGATACATTTAATCTACAGTGTGTTGCATGCCTGGGACCTGAGCTGCTGTCCTTCTCCCTCAGACTCCTAATTTTTTGACTGATGATTAAAACCTGTAAAACATCAACCCCCACCCTGCCCATAAGTAAATACATGCACTGTACTTAAGACAGTCAGTGCTGGTGTTATAAATTTCACCTGACTTTACAAATCTAACTAGTCCTCTTCAGTAAGAGCAATCTGACACACAAGATGTTTTCAAAACTAGAGCATTGCCAACTAGTTCCCTACTGGCCCTGCTGCACTTTTATTTTAAGATGTTCCTGCTTTCAAAGATAAACGGGAAGCAAACAAGACTGCTTCAAGCACCAAGGGAACAGCAGTCACACACTTCTACTTAAGCCCGTGCCACCATACAAGCGGCCACATCATTTAATTGTCACTAAACCCAGAAGAAACTGTTTGTTCTTCTCTTGCGTGTGTGGAAAGAAGTAGGAAATCTCTTTAAATGATGCCAAGGATACTGCTATTTTGTGATAACTAGCAGGAAATAACAAGAGTTAGGACAGAAAGAAGGTCAGTTGACTTGAATTCTATATGGGAAAGTCTTGAAAGTTGATCATAAAATGTAATCCTGCACATATCCTGAGGATAATCAAATAAATATTTTGCTTCTAGCTTTACTTTTTTGCTGACTTATCTCTATCTTCCAAGGCATTCTTCTGTATGTGGGCTATTTGCATTTTGATGTGAAAGTGTGTTTTGGGTTTCAGATGTCTCCAACATGACAGTATAGAAGTGGCAGTTCTTTCCAGTGGGCTTTACTGTCTGTATGCTTCTTATATTTCCTCTTTTTTCTTGCCTTTTCTGCTTGTCCTGATTGATCTTTTGTACAATGGTATGAGTTGCAGTGCTAAATCAGGATCAAGGATGCCTTTGTAAACTAGTTCTGTCTTAGAGGACAGAGTAGATCTGTTTTTATCTTTCTCCTTCCTGCATCTAGAGCACTATTTTAGGAGAAGCTGTTTCACAAACAACTTGAGATAGCAAAATTTAAGCTTCCCAAATAGTATTAGCTACTCATCATTGCAAGCTGGAATCATGATACAATGGAGATTGGACCATAAGGCACTGATTTTTAGTTCTAATGAGTTGGAGAGATAACTTGATCACACTGATTACCTCACAGTGTTTTCTCAGATTCAGATTTCGTGATTTTTCAAAGTGCATCCCTGAAAACTGACACTGTATATTCCCTTGCTTAAACCCCCCAAAACTGCAGTTGGAATAAAGCACAGAAAAGCATGCATTTCTAGTCCTTGTGGTGGGTCATAAAAGAGTTTAAATTAAGCTCAGTTGTGCTGGGTTGGTAACAAAACATTCTTGTTTGTTGTAATTTTTTCCTCTGGAGGGCCTCGGGTTTTAAGTATAGAAAGATTAATCTAACAAATTCTTGAAGATACACAAATATAAATGAAAACTGTGGTTCTTGTTAGTATCAGTGAAAAGTCTAAAAACGTAGCTGTGTAGAAGAACTGCGTGCATTTCATCTTGTTATTCTTAACTTAGGAGTATAAAGGAAGATATAAGGAGTATCTTAGGAATATTACCACGATCTGCTGAGTGGCACCTAGTCCTGCCTCTCCAATGATTAAGTAATGGGGAAAAAGACCTTCCAGCTCTGTCTGACCCACAGGGATCAGAGAGTAAGTGCTGATGGTCATCCCAGCCCAACTACTGGGAGACAGTCCTCTGTGTAATGTAGGATTCCCTGTCCTAGTTGTTGTCTCCTCTGTCTTCTCCTCCCCTGCTCTGAGGGAGGTGGAAAAGAGTCTGTTCTAGGAGGATGCTTCTTCATTGCCTATTTTCTCTGTATCCTGGGGAGGAGCAGGGGAATTGTCTCTTTTGTGTGTTGGGATATAATAGGAGAGCATTCGTCTCTTGGGTCTCTTGAGTGATACTATTCATATTGCCTTACATGGGGCAGTGGGGGTCCTGACAGGGAAGCTCCCATGCTCATGCTTAAGGTAATTTAGCTGGTGGCTGCCCAGACCCGCATGTTGCACTTAGAGGTGTTTCAGTGCTAAATGACAGCTCTGTGTGCTGAGGGGTGTTGCAGATGACCTGCATGACCCAGATGCACCTTGCAGAACTTCTCACCATGTTCATCACACAGATGGCACCATGCTTTGTCTTCACAGTGATGCCAACTGTGTTGGAGGGTCGTGTGCTGCCACTTCAGGAGCTCTAGTCACTCCAGAATGGCAAGATTCATCCACACATTAGTGGATGGGTTTATCCTGTTGAGAGGCACTGTCCCTTGTCAAACTTAGATCATCAAATGATCGTCTGAAGAACTGTAGCAGAAAACGCATTGGCAGCAAATGCAGAGTAGCAACTGGTAGAGTGCACTTAGGAAAATACTGGTGTAGTGTATCTAACCTGTGCTAACATATACAGTAGCAAGCAAATGTAGTGCATTGAGTAATATTAAACTTTGCTCCTTCAGTCAGTCTCGTTTCCAGGTGCCTGTTGCTGTGAATGGTGTTGAGGAACTCTTGGGGATGAGCAAGGATATCTTCTGCAAGAGTGTCATGTGTATCTTTTAGAGAGAAATGCAATACCAAGAGTCCCATGTGATTTTTTTGGTCATAAACTGTCACTGCAATTTTGTTGGTTTACTTTAGCTGGAATGTTATTTCAATCACCACAGCCTGTATAATGTGATCAACAGCTTGGTTTGTCCTGTCCTACAGAAATAAGTAACTTTAGAATCAGTATGGCTTCTTAGAAGATTACAATAAAAGCGCTGCAAGACTGAGCAATAAACAAGCTATAAAAAGTGGTTTACATGGCATGAAAATTCTGTTTTGACAGTGCCTTAACAGATTGACACCCAAAGATGACACCAAGTGCAATAGTAAGCAGTGAAAGGGCCAGTGATACACATGTTAAAAACATAGCAAAGAGGTAGATACTCCACCTTTGCCAGGTGGAATTGTCTCTAGAGTCATTGTCACAGATATGCCATGCAGAGAACCAAGAGGAATATGAAAGGAACAGAAGTAGTGATGCTGAACAAAGATGTGGAAAGAGATGATGAACAAAAGGCAAAGGAAAGATAGTAAAATGATGGAAAGTGTTAGCTAAAAGAAAGAAGTTACTAAAAACATAACTGAAGTTGGATTGAAGTAACAAAAGAGAAACTCTTAGATGGAAGAAGAGTACAAAACCCCCAGAGATTTGTTTAGTCATTATACGTTCTATTTTAATTCAATTTTCATTTAGTCTCAGCAACCAGCTCAACTTTCTGTGCTGAGAGGCAGCCTTTGAAATGCTCTGGGACATGGTCTGGGGATGCTCTCTGGCTTCTGATTTTTTTTTTTTTTTTTTTTTTTTTTTTTTTGTGCTGGGAGACAAGGCTCACCAGCCTCATTGAGTAAGGAAAAGACATTAAACCCTTTTAAAGTGATTAAGATAAACCAAGAAGATGTAATATAATGCTTTTCTGCTTCAACTGCACTTAGGTATCTCAGCAGTCGCACATAATTATTAAACAAGTGACTTAATATCTCTCCCAGTGAAACAGTAGCAGGTGATTTGCCTGCTGAAACACTATGTTTTAACACTATATTTTTGTGTTTTAAGAGCTCATCCAAGAAAAAACCAGGACTACTGGCCAGAATGAGTCCAAATGCACTATGATAAAACCACTCCTTCCTCTTTCAGTGGAAGAGAGATTTGAAAACTAGCAGATGAGGTATTCTGAGTAGAAGCATCATTTACTTCTTGTAAATGTGGCAGCCAGGTAGCCCTTCCTTATTCCAGTGGTGCTAGGCACTTGAAGGAGATCAAGAGATCACTCAGTGATCTCTTTAGTGGTAGATGCTAATGAAAATAATGAAAATAAGAAAAATTGTGTAAGGTGAGGATTTCCACAGTTGGGGGAAAGCTGTAAGATCCCAAATGAAGGAGAATGAAACTCCCCTTGTCCAGAAAAGGGCAATATAGCTGATGAAGGATCCGGAGCACAAATCCTATGAGGAGAGGCTGAGGAAGCTGGTATTGTTTAGCTGGGGGAAGAGGAGCCTCGGGGGAAACCTCATCACTCTATACAACTACCTGAAAGGAGGTTGTAGCCAGGTGGGAGTTGGTCTCTTCTCCCAGACAACTGACAGTAGGACAAGAGGACACAGTCTTAAGCTGCACCAGAGGAGGTTTAGGGTGGACATTAAGAAGAATTTCTTCACAGAAAGGGTGATTAGACATTGGAATGGGTTGCCCAGGGAGGTGGTGGAGTCACTGGCCCTGGAGGTGTTTAAGAAAAGACTGGATGCAGCACTTAGTGCCATGGTCTAGTTGACATAGTGGTATTCACTCATGTTGGACTTGTTGATCTCAAAGATCTTTTCCAATCCAATTGATTCTGTGACTTCGTGATTCTGTAACTAGCAATTTCAGTGAAATGTAACACAGCCTATAGCACTGATTCATCACAAGCCAGTGAAACTGATACATTTCTGCAAAATGTTTGGTTTCAGTTAACTTAGCTATTCAGGCAAAAATAAGTTTACTGGAAATATTTTGACTTGTTCATGACTCACTTGTTTTTGCAAATCTAACACTCCTTTCCATGCAAAGCAAGTAAATACACAGGTAAAGCAAACGTATGTACTATAAAATTTGTGATACTAAAATTCTGTAGTTCTGAAAGGTATTCTCAGCTTGCCCTTATGTGAATCCATTTGGGGAGGTCGGAGAGGTGTTTGTATGGTGACACGCACTATGTCCTGGTTTGAAAACCTGTTGCTTTGGAATTTTAATTTTACTTAGAACAAAAGATTGCAGAGGCATTTTGTGTCTCTTGGCGGTTGCAGATGGATTGTAATGATATTCTTATCACTGGTCATGCCCAGGCTTCTGGACCTTATTACTTCTCACATAACAGCTGCCAGTGACAAGAATAATTTTTAGGCTTGGAAATCATCTTTACTTGACCTGTGCACATTTACATGCTGTTCTTCTCTAAAATACTCTTAGTGTAAGTGATAGAAGGAGTCATCTCGCTTTTTAATGCATGAATTTGCTATATAGAGTTTTCATTGAGTCTGCTAAGGTATGTGGAGGTTTTTGGCTACTGAAAATGTATCCTAATTTTCAAGCATTTATTGAATAAAATGAAGAAAGGTTGCCCTGACCAAACCAGAGAGATTGACAAGGAAGAAAACAAAACAAGGATAAATAGGAGAGTAAATTGGTTTTCCCTCTTTATCTTATTCTAAAAGAAAAGATAGGACTTGAAATGATTTTTTTTTTCCTCTAAATTGTTCTTACCGTTTCAGTGATTTGTCAATGCTGAAATCTGAATCTCAGAACATTTCAAGTCTTTGCAGGCTTCAGCACCAATACAGGCAAATATTTACAGATTTCTGGACCTCTAGCAAAGATGAAATACAAAGTTACAGAGTGTATAAGAGGATGTTAGAAGTCATCCAAGTGACTTGGTTCAGAAAAACAGAAAATTATCAGATTTTTGCAGTTTTTCATACGACTTTTATCAACATTAAAAATCTCAACGTTATAAAATAATACATTACAAAAATGAGTATAGACTCCACTAACTAATAGAAAATAGAGAATAAAAATAAGATTATTTTAAATGTTTTTTACCCAGATCAAGAAAGCAGTTCACAAAATAGTTGACAACAATGTAGAATGAGGGTCTTTTTTGATTTGTAAAACTATTAGCAGGATATATTACTTTAAAAATTTTTACTTTTCAAATTCACTGACTTTTTAGACTGTATAAGTCTCTGAATTATCTTTGTGGTCAGTGATTTGCACTGATTATTTTATAAATTAATTAAATAATCATCTAATTTAGGAATACCCATAGTCAGGTTATAATTTAAAATAATAAATTATAGCCTGATAGCAAAAATTAACGCACATCTATTTAGGTATTAAGGTGGCTGTCATACTTCTAATAATATATTTGGGTCTCAGAATCTGAAATTGCATTATGTTGTCATTTTAATATAATTTATTTTGACAAGGATATTCTTCAAAAGTTGAATCCATGGAGTTTACAGAACAACTTCAAGCAGCATCTTTGGGGAGAGTGGGATCTGTGCTTTCAGTTTGTCCCAGCAGAGCCACTAGCTCTTGAATCATACAGGATTCTCCTGATATGAATCTGGTTGGCAAATCATTTATTAGAAATCTGTTAGTTTTTTATTAAGATTGTAGTAAATGTTGGAGACTAGAATGTCATGGTGCAACAAGTAAAATACACTTCAGTAATTGTTGACAGGAACCATCCAAGTATCGGATAGCGGACAGTGTTAGATAACCCTAAGTTCTTCTGCTTGCTGACCTTACATTCCATATAAACATCTGACAGAATATATTCATCTAGGTTTTTATAAATTATTGAACCAACTTTCTGATAACATGGGGTGCAAATGCCAAACATCTGAGTTGTTTAGGGTTATTTTTCCTTAACTCATAGAACCATACTGAATGGATGTTGCAAATATCAGCGTTGGAGTTGAAGAAGTCATTCAACTGAGTGAAGAAATATGGACAAATGACCTTTTTGTGAACTTTTATTAAAAGATTAGAGATCACTTAACGTTTGGGATTTTTTTATATTATTGTAACAAGCTTTTCCGTATCAGGATATCTTTTAAATGAAGAAACAGTGTTCTTTGCCTCTGCTGCTAGACGTTAATCGGGTTCCAAGGCTGTCTCTGAAAAATTGGCATACGGACAAGTGACTACAATAAAAATGCTGAACTGCTGAAATAGAGAGTATATTTTATATCTGCCTGCACTTTGCATTCCTTAATCCATGGTGGACCATATTTCAAGCTATTTATTTGGTATTGATCGGAGAGTTAATGGTTACTTATTTTTAAGTTGTATTTTTCATTCTCTGGAAGTAGTGGCTGAACTCTTCCTTTACAGGTCTCCTCAGGGCTCTTCAACATTGGCCTCATTATCCTGGTTCATAATTCCTTTAGCATTCTCTTCACTGAAGAAAAGAAGCTTGCGTAGAGAAGAGACAGTCTCCTTTAATTTACTCAAGTTTCAGTTTTGCTGGAGAAAACAGTAGAACAACATTGCTGTGCAGGTTGAAATGTTACACAAGCAGGAATGCTGTGCGTGTAATGCTGCTTTTTTTTTGGGTTCTTGTTTGAGTAATGTGCAAGAAGTGACATAGAATCCCAAAAAGGTTTGTATACCTTACAGTTGCTGAGGAGGCTTCCAGTCCAGACCTCCAGTTATAACTCTGTGTTACAAGCTGTCAGTACAGGAGAACAAGAGGTTCAACTGATCTTTAGTTGACAGTGGGGAGCAACATTTTATCTCTCCTTTATCTGAGAAACACGTTACTGTGCTGAACATGAGTGATCTGCATCTGCTTTTATTCATGCATAATGGCCTGCATATCTACTTTTATTCACCAATAACCTGCAAGTCACAATTTGTGGAATTTTGGAGTCGTCATAGGGCTTGATAACCAAAGGAAGAACTAAGAAAACAGCTAAATAGTAGTTGAGAACATGTAACTTTTGTTAATCAGGCATATATACAGTATTTGGAGGATTTGGATATTTTTGGATTTGTGCACCATAGGCATTCTAAGCACTACTATGAAGATATAACCGCTGAAACTACCATACTGTTTCAGCAAATGCAATAAGGAATCACTCCTCAAGTTACAGTTTAGTTCCAACAGAATTAGTCCCTGACAGTTAGTGTGATGGCCAGTTTCAGTAAATTAGTTCTGATAATTGCCCCTTGCCTCTGTACTGTATGAAGTGGTTGGTTGCATTTTTCATGCAGTGTCTCACTCCAACCAGTCCACATGTGTGAACAGAAATGAAAGGATATAGATGGTATTGCTGCAGAGTTTGCCGTTGACAGATCCAGCTGCTGTTGGCAGAAAATCTGAGTGTGCAGGTTGAAGCAAACAAATGGAGGGATGTGACAGGCAGCTGTTATCCAGTATAAGGCTTGTGGCATTTAATTAAACAAATTAGTTACTGCTGTCTCTCTACCTTGAATATTAAGTTCTTAGTGAAAACTCTTTGCTTATGCTTTAGAGCTATAAGGATGTATTAGTGTTATCGTTGCTTCCTTCAGACAGCTTAAGCAAATCTCTGAGGCCTGTAGGAGTGGACAGAAAAAGGAAAACATTTTTTCCAGCCGAGACACTGGTAACAAACAGCGAGGCATATTGTGGAACAGCATTAATTATGTTTTGATACATAATTTATGTATAGAGACATCGAGCTTTTATGAAGCAACTAAAGACACCAAGCTGCTAAACCTGTTGAAATCACTATTAATATCACCTGTTGCATCTAAAATGCCTGAAAAATACCAATATTCTTGACCTGAAATCCTTTTTTAGGTAAAAATTATTTACAAGTTTCTGAATGGAGTAGTCATTTCACAGCATTTAAATGTAAAGCTGCTTAATGTGTGTGAGAGTGAGCAAAGCTGAGAAGTGGAATTTGACCAAATAATGTGAATAAAAGTATTTAGCAGCAACACTACATGCTGCATCACATTATTGCAATAGTGCTTAGGATGTACCTGGGTGATGCTGTAGGTAAGTGCGAGTTTGTGAGCATCTGAGGCTGGGAGATTTTCGATTACTAAGCAAGATGTGTGAGGTAAGGTGTTGGCTTCCAGAAGACAAATCTGTTTTTATGATTTTCTGAAATTTACTGATGTTGCTGAAGTACTGGCTAAATGTGTTTCCCCCTCTCTGGTCACAGGAGTGACTGTTGCACAATGTGGAAAGTTGTCTGTCCGTCTGTCTCCACTGTGGGTTTTGCTCACCACTTTGGAAAGTTTGTGGCTGCTAGTGTGTTTTATTTGTATAAAGTTTATGAAAGGAGCAAGTGTTAAAGCCAAGGTTTTTGTCAAACGTTTGTTGAACTCTTTGGGGACAGCTGCTTGAGGATGATGCAGGAAAGGGACAGGAAAACTCCCTGCCAACCAGCCCCTGTCCAACAGAGAGAAGTGGAAGTGCCTATCTTGAAATGAGTGTTGGGATGCAGGTCTGAAGTAAGTTTAGCCAATGTATTGAGGGAGAACAGGAAAAAGTGGTTTCTCACGTGACCTTGTACAAGTGGGTTTGGTGTTTATTTTATGCCAGGGCTCAGTCCTGAGTTTCAGCCAGTAGACCAGAGTCCTCTCCACAAGCTCATTGAAATGGAAATGATTTTGCCCTGCTGCTGTGGAATGCAAATTATTTTAGGAATGTTCCTGGGTCTTGAGGCTTTCTAAAGCTCACACTTTTAAGATTTATTTTTTTAGTTTATTTTAAGCAATTCTCATAACAAAACAAGGATCCAGAAAGATGATTGGTGCCTTGATCCTGACCCAAAAAATATGAAGAGTAGGTTTGTCTTCATGCGTACGAATAGTTCTCTGCAAGTCAGTGGTGGAAAGACATGGGAAATGCAGAATTGCTTTGCTGGATTGAAGTCAAAATGCTGAGTGCTTTGCAAAGCCAAATAACAAGAACGGCCCTCAGTAAGGCAGGCTGGCATGAGATGCCATTTGGTATCATTCCCTAGGAGTTTTTCTCCCTTTTGTTACTATCTCTTTTTAGAAATACTGTTTAATAGCATTTCTTGTTATCAAGGCACTGGAGACGGGCAAAGACTTGTGTTTGATGCCTTGTCTGCCATAGGTCTTTTGCTGACCAAAATAGATCAACATGGAGTGATAGAGGCTAGGAAAACTATGATGAGAGAGAATGCCATATTTCAGAACAAGAAAAACTTGCTTAGAAACATGGAGTGGGATTTGTTGGTCTTTGTGTTTTGGTATCAGAACACATGATATAAAATGGATTTACTTTTAATGAAAATTGTGGGGGTTTGCTTTAAACTGAAAACAGACTTGGATATATTAGGTGCATATGTGGACCATATTTGACCATGCTATATGTTGAGGGGATCATAACCAGGTTAGACTATTGATTGGTTGGTGGAAGGAATGGTAAGGCAGGACTTTTTTACATACAGATTTGCCAAAATATAAGCCAACAGATCCAAAAATTATCAAAGTCAATAGGATGATGTCTTGAAGTTACTGGCAACTAACAGTGCCCTTGGCTGCTTGCATACCAAGGCATTTAATCTGTAGAGATGTGTACATAGTTATACAATTTCCTTCAGCAGCAGGACCAGTTTATATATTTGTATAGTGTCTGTGTATGTGTGTGTATACATAATTTAAAACATTATCATGAAGGTATAAAAAATATTCTTAGTAAACACATTAGAGAAAATATATCCTTGAGTTTATGACTTTTGTCCATCCACAGTCTGCCTTGTGGTTTTGTACAGTTCTTTTACCTTTGCATGGTCCTTTGTTACAGAGGAAGATGTTACATATATAATTTTGAGTTTTCCTTATTTTTTACATTCACAAATAAGACTTACATAGGAAGAACTTCTTCAGTATTAATGAGGCAGATTTCTGGATCAGGGACACAAGCTTTATGTGTTGTACTGCTCAAGTTTTTTGCTTAATCAAGGGAAAGATGCAGAATCCTGTACATAAAGAAAAACATGATGGCAAAACAATTATTCTGGTTTATAATTCTAAAATAATTCCAAGATTTGAAAAACAAATATAATTGGACCATTACAAGTTATGTTGTTTTATATTATAAAAATAGCGATAATAATTTTCACCAGTGAGGGACTCAACATGTGGTAGATAAAAAAAATGCACAGAATAGTGCTATTGGACATGTTTGATGAGTTGTACTTAGCATGCACCAAATCCTGATGTGGATACACACGTGGGACTAACAAACTTCAGAAAATCTCCATAGGTTTCTTTAAATTTAGTCCTGCAGAATTTAGTCCTGCATGTTCATTTTTCCCTGTTAGTACTCTGTAAATCTTAAATAATTTCTCTATTATTTATATTACTTCTATACTATTCTATATTATTATTATTTTCTTTCCTGTTCATAAATTCAGGAGAAGAGAAACTATGTCAGCAGAAATCCATTTAGCTCACCACGAGCACTAGCAGTAGCCAGAAGAACACAAGTAGGGACACCAGTGGAATGCAGATGCTCTGTGATAGATGCGTTGTCTCCTGAAGGTGTGTTTTCTTCTGATGGATGCAACCTGAGTCATAAGGTATGCTGAAAGTTAAACCCCAGCAACTGATTTCTGTAGTGGGGGAAGAGAGTCCTTCCTGATTTAATCTCAGTGTAAGTAGGTTAAGTGCGGTTTTCCTGTCATATCTTTGCTTGTGTGTTTTAAAGACATCTGCAACTGTGTTACTTACCATAGATGTCTTGAAAAAATACTTCTATTTGTTTTTTACCTTTACACACCTAAAATATGGTAAAAGGTACTTAGATAACAATATAAATTTACATGAGGCTGTTGTGAATCTATAAGTGAGCTGTACTGGACATTCTTCCAAGTATCTGAGGTATAGCAGTGTCCCTTTTCAGCTGCCTAAGTAAGGTGGATAGATGACTTCACAGCATCAGAAGAGTTTTTTAGTGACTGGTTAAAATTGCACCTCTTTGGCATGCAGCATGAAACTGAGGTGCATTTTTGGGCTGTATAATGTCAGGTCATTAGAAAGAAGATACCTGTGCTGACAATTGTCATTGTTTTTTGACGTTGTTTTTGCGCGGAAAACAATAAAAGGAATCCTGAAATAACTTCTGAGGACTTGATGGGGGCAGATGCTAAGTGGTTCAGAACAACCGTGTTTCCGCTCGCAGTGGGTTCATAATTCAAAAGCTATGATCCAGGTCTTTGTCTCTGCATGGTATAGGTCTCTTTTGCAGGCAGCATGTTCTCTTGTCATCTTCAGATGGCATCATGATGAAAGCACAAGGGTATCACCCACAGTGTCAGTGTAGCAATATGAAAGCTTTTCCTGTTGCTGCCATTTACATCTCTTCCCACATCAGTGCCTGCTTTTCCTCTGGCTTTCTGGGGCAAGATGATAGAAAAGGTAGATGTATGTCTTCTAGAAGAGAGGTCAGTGGAAGAGCTCTGGCACATGAACCCACATGAGTGTTATATTCAGGGCAGCTGTCTTGAACAACTGGTTGTAGTCTTATGTTGCAGACATTGCAAAGGTCCCTCACAGAAGTTTCCTGGCTTACCTTGCCATGGAGTTTGTTGTCTCTGATGAAGATGAGCTTCAAGGCCAGTGAAGCAAGTGCTGTTTGGTAAAACCATGTCATCTTCCTAGAAATTTGCAGTGACCTGCAGTGGCTGTAGAAAGTGGGGTCTTTGCTGCCCTTCTCACTGCCTCTCAGTGCGAACCGCCGGTAAGCAAAGTAGTAATCAAGGCTGTTGTTGGCAGCCTTCACGGATGTCTTGTGCATCATGAACAGCCCCAGAGCCTCTGTGCAGGCTTGTTTCCCTTGCTATGCATTTCCTTGTGGGATTCACCTTTTCTCTGGTGCAACAGTGACCTCGATCCTCATATGGGTCCTCCTTGTGGATCATACCTCGAAACTAGCAGTCCAGTTTCATTACGCCCATGTCCTCTGCATCAGAACAGCATGGGTAACAGGTACTGCCTTTCCCACTGTGGACCCTGGACATCACAGGGCAATCCCACTGCCATCATGTGTATCTATCTGAGTCGTATATGGCCACAGTGTAGCCACTACAGTCACTTATAAACCACAAAAGGCATAGTCTATGAATTTTTGGCAATGGTGGAACAAGTGAAAAAACTGAAACCCTAAAATTCTGTCTCCTGGACAAAATGCATTGTGACATGTCCTTCTAGGCAGTGCAGAACCCATCCTCACTTCCTCTAGCCAGTGCATAACCACTTTACACCACTACAAAGCACAGAACTTTTTGTCATCCAATGTGCCTGTAATCACTGCTTTGCTATCCATAGATTGTTAACCATCTATTATACTTAACTCACCTAAATGCATGAGTTAATTTCCTGATACCTGAAACCCTGTAAGAACCTCATTAGACTTTGCCTCTCATTTTCAGGGTTGCAATTTTCATGTATGGGAAATGTCCTCTACTTTGCTTCTTCTTCTCTTCTGCCTATTCATTGATGAGAAATGATGATATTTAAGAGCAACCACAAACAACTTCTTTTGGCTGTATGGGCAGCACAGAAAATTTGGCCAGTGTACCTACCCCACTTCGTCTAAAGGTCAATGTCATACGTCAGTGGGGTTTACAAGGAGCGAAAACACAGAACATTGGCCAATGTTAAACTGAGGCCAGCGTGGTCACTGACCAACCACTTGAGTTTAGATGGACAAGTGACTGGTGTGGCCAGAAACCACCAGGCACTGTGCCTGGTTGGCACAGCATATGTGGCTGCCATGACTTTGCATGTGTTGGAGACCCCTTAGTCAGGGGTCAATACACTGCATAAAGGGTACCCTTGAAGCAGGAGAAGGAATTATGGTGGTGGTTTTCTGCAGCTAGGAGGACAGGCAGTTCTGGGTCCATTTTGAGGATAACTGCAGGGAAGAGCTGGCATAGCTTATGAAGGAGCTTGTAGTTCTGCTTACGTTCCCTTGCCTCTGCAAATACTCCTTGCAGTACTTATCCTCAACCTGTCACGGATAATGTCCAGATGAGCTGATGGAAGAAGAGCAGTTCCTTGTGTTGGTGCAGCTGCTGCTCTGTTGTTCTGCAAGTGGCTTGTGTTGCAGTGACTGGGATGCCCTCACAGAGGTCCTTGCTTTTGGTCTGTAGTCTCTGTGCTTTTCCCAAGGGCTGGACTTGGACACTGTGGGGTTGCTGCTGCTAGTAGTGCTTCATCAGATGACTGTCCGGGGGCGGGAAAAGAAAGCTTCTCAGGCTCTGATGGCCTCTGGAGAAAAACACTTCGGTGATTTACCACCGAAGTGACACCACAGAACAATTCAACCAAATCTTAATTTGGGGTGTTCATGGTGACCACCATGTCACTGCAACATGGTTGGATGGCAGATGTGTTGGGGATGGGAAGGGCATAGACTGAGGCTGGACTTTCTCATGACAGGAGACTGCTGCAGATCAGATGTGGGAGGATGAAGGTATACTACTGACTCAGACCATGTGGGAGGGAAGAGCTTGTTGTGTTGCAGTGGTTTACCAGGTAATTGCCCTGCAGATTGAATGCCAGCACAGTGAAGTCCTTTTGCCTAGTAATTCCTTGCAGCGGGGATGAAATCTTTATTAGTTGACGGCACTGCATTGACAGTGGCAACATGTAGCCTGCTTTTTCTGGAGATGACAAAGGTCAGCACGTATACAGTCACATATGGATGCCCTTAGAGTCCAGTGTTCCTTCTACAAGGCCAAATTTTTAGCAATTAACACCACAGACAAGTGCCTTGCTCTCAGCCAGAATGGAATCAAACTGCAGAGTAGATCTTTTTCAGAAATGAAGTGGTTTCTGGATAGTGGAAATCAGGACACTTGCTGCTTAGGAAGCATGCACTCAGCATGCCTGTTTTCACCTGAAAAAAGGAGACTCATTCATGTCCTTTTAGTATCTGGGCCCCTTTACTGCTCCTTTCTCCCAGCTGCACACAGTCCTAGTCAGAGACAAAGCTAGTTTATAAGCTGTATGTTCACCAGAGGCAGCTGTTTTGGTAGAGGACAGAGGTTACAGAAGAGAAGTTGATGTGCTGGCACTTGTGTTTCATGCCTCATCTGCAGTCCCCTTGATCTCAGACACAAGTGATTTACCAGCAATCTGCCCATTCTCTGCCTGGTTTCTTGTAAAAACACACAAACTTCAATACTGTAGGACTTGATTAATTTGCTGAAATGTGTCTAATACTCTTTGAGATGCCCTGTGTAGCCTTGCCTGGCTTTTAGATCCTGGTCCAGGAGGGACTCTTTTTCCTTTACAATCATTAGTATCGCTATCAGACTCATGTGGGTGTTTCAGATGTCCTTGGGCACCTTAAAAGACATAGGATGCTTGTGCATATGCAGTTGAAGCATCTTGTAGTGTCTTCCCTGACGAGACTTTCTGATGAGTTTCTCCCTCTTAGTTTTATCCCACTAGGGAATGTGTGCAGCCCAAAGGTGGAAGGGATCTTTTTGGGTTTGTGTTGAAAATAGGAATTTTCTGCAGTAAAGTCTATAGTATACCTATTAACTACCCCTAACCACCCACCACTGGAAATAGTCTTTTAAAATGCAAAGCTTGTACTTGTCTTCTGTTTGATGAAGGCAGCATACACTTGAAAGATAAGTTTAAGGATGTGGGAAGGAAAGACTAGGCAGTTCTTTATATTTCTACATCAGAAATCTTCTAAATTCCAGAGTCCGAAGCATCTATAACATATATTTTCTCTACTGTATTTTATGCTAGGATTTACAGTTTGATTCCTTGGAGATTTAACTGTGTTGCAATGAGACACATGGTAAGACGATGAGTCTGATTTACTAACTTTATGTGTCTTGTTCTTGGGATTAGGTCTGCAAGCACTTAAATGAGGATATGTAAGTTAATTGATTGTCAATTTGCTAATGTAATCAGCATCTTCTTCTTATGTTGCCCAGTAGTGTTGTATGTACATCACTGTTGAGTAAATGCTGGGGAGAGTGCTCAGCATGACTGCAGTATGGTTGCAGGCACACACAGCATGTTCTCAAGCTAAGATGGCAACTTAGGTGCTTGCAGTGGATCACTGGAAGTGTTCTCGTAGTCTTTTCAAACATGAAAATGTGCTTCTAGATTTCAGCAGATAGCTGGATCTCAGCTTCCTCGTCCTGGCACCTGACAGTCACACCTTCTTCCTCGGCAAATTCTCATCAGCAGGCCACTAACTCCCCTCTGCCTCGTCATCCTGTGCGTTCATCTTATTTACCACTGCTTTACTTTCTGTGAGTCTGTTTCTTTCTCAATTCTCTTTATTCCTTGCTATTAATTTTTCCTGTCATCTTTATTGCCTTCTTCCAAACTCCCCTTCCCTCAGCTCTCCCAATCAGCTCCAATTAATTTGTAAGTATCTTACACTGTATTTTTAAAAATGAAGATGTTTTCTTTGACCCATTTCAGTCAGCAACAAAATACTGTTGTCTTCATCAGAGTCAAGTTTTCATAGAATCATAGATTTAGGAAAAAACGCTTCAGACTATTGAGTCCAACCATAAACCCAGCACTGTCAAGTCCACCACTAAACCACATCCCTAAGCTCCACATCTACATGTCTTTTAAATACCTCCAGGGATGGGGACTCAGTCACTTCCCTGGGCAGCCTGTCCCAATGTTTGACAACCCTTTTGGTGAAGAGATTTTTCCTAATATCCAATCTAAACCTCCCCTGGTGCAACTTGAAGCCATTTCCTCTTGCCCTTGTTACTGACCCCCACCTCTCTACAGCCTCCTTTCAGGTAGTTGTAGAGAGCGATAAGGTCACCCTGAACCTCCTTTTCTTCAGCCTAAACACCCCCAGCTCCCTCAGGTGCTTCTTATAAGACTTGTGCTCCAGACCCTTCACCAGCTCCGTTGCCCTTCTCTGGACACTCTCCACTACCTCAATGTCTTTCTTGCAGTGAGGAGTCCAAAACTGAACACAAGATTTGAGGTGTGACCTCACCAGTCCTGAGTACAGGAGGATGGTTACTACCCTAGTTCTGCTAACCACACTATTTCTGATACAGGCCAGGATGCCATAGGTCTTGGCCACCTGGGCACACTGCAGGCGCATATTCAGCTGGCTGTTAACCAGCAATCCCAGGTCCCTTTCTGCCAGGCCACATTCCAGCCACTCTTCCCCAAGCCTGTGGCACTGCATGGAGTTGTAACCCAAGTGCAGGACCCAGCACTCCACCTAGTTGAACCTCTTTCATTCACTCTTAATTCATATACACACACCTTCAAACGCTGCCTGAAACTTTCAAGTTTTGTACGTGACATAAAATGGCATATATTGATGTGATTTGTACTGTTATTTGTGTGTTCCCTTATTATTACATGCATTATTATTTCTGTTGCTCCAAGTAGCCTTATTCACTCATTGGGATCCTGCTGTGTTGGAGACTGCTCAGACAGCTGCAGAAGACTCAGACTCTGTTCCTATATGCTTATAGTAAAATTTCAGTCAAAAACCAGCAGATGAATGGGAAGAGAACAAGATAAATTAGTTCAGCAGAAAACTAGAGGTCTCCAGAAGTCTTTCAAGAGAGCAAATTAAATGTCTTGTCCTGTATTTGGTTAATATTCTTTTTGACTCTGCAAGGGTCAGGACTGTTAGGATGAATACCAGAAATAGCAGGCTTAAACACAGAATGGCACACAATGGGGTAGAATACACGATGCCTGAAAATTCTGTTTTAAGAATAAATGTTAATGAAGATGTGAGTTACAGTGAACTGCTCTTAATTGAAATGCATTACATTAATATTGTCAGTTCACATTGTCTGTGAAATGAAGTGGAATCAGTTATTAAGGAATAAAAAATTAGATGGATTTATTCTTTTTTTCTGCAAGTTAAAATTCTTCCTTGTTAGATTTCTGTATATATAAATTACTAGCATGAGATATAAACATGAATAGTGCTAGATCAGAAAACTGATAATTCTTTTTTCATTTATTTTTTGTAGGTTTCCTTTGCCTGATCTGTAAACATGTCAACAGACCTGCTCTGTAAGTACATTTCCATTATCCCACAGTGATTTTTTTGCACCATATGTTTTTATCAGATTCCCAGATGTACTCATGATTGATGTCTTTTATCTGAAGTATAAAGTCTGCTTTTACATTTGTGTTTCTTCTGAGACATCTGTCGAACAATATTACCATTATAATCAACAGGATTATTCTTGGAGTAAAGCATGACTTAATATGAGTAAAATTGTAAAAATCTGGCCCAAGTATAAGAACAGACTGGTTCATTGAGACTTAAAATCACAATTCTGTCTAAAATGTTTTATCTATCTTTGGCACAAATACCATCCCAGATTACTACAGAGTGATGTGCTCGGGGTTTTTAAATCATTTTGTGAATTTAACTCCTATGTTTCCAATGCATCATTATCCCAATCATATCCAAATCTCATGCCTCATCACTATTATCCATCCTTCTTTTTAACAGAAAAGAATATACAAATGACATATCCTTATACTATGCTGTTGTAACTACCACAAAAGACTGCTGCACACGTTTCCCCAATACTCACACTCTCTCACTCCAGCTTAAGCTATCTGAAGCATTAAGCACATTTTCTATGCTTATTGATCTGATCTACATGCTTTCTTTTGGAGTCCCTCCAGTGCCTCAGCTGCCATTTTTTATCATTGCTTCCAAGGGCTGCCCAGCTGCACACTGTGCAGTATAAGAGAGGGGAATTTCAGAAACCCGTTTTATTTTAATACTTTCCCAGAGGAACAAAGAAAACAATATTTTTTTTCATTAATGATTGTATTCAGTTAATAAATATAAACCCATCAGTGGCTGAGTGGCAGCAGTTATCTCTGGGGGTTATATCTGTACTTCAAGATTAAGTTATTTGTGCATTTTTTGAGCTTCAACTGTGAACTGGCCATTTTGGGGCATGCTTAAATGCCATTTAGGTACAGGGAGAACTCTAAAATAAGGAATGTGATATGCCTGACTGTATTGTATACAACAGGCAGAACTGCTGTCAGGAGTGAAAAGTTAAAGAATGGAGAGAGGGAAGGGTGACTGCACAGTAGTTGGGGTCAAGACTCCTCAACTGTGCTAAGATGTTTAAGCTAGTTTGTCTGTTATAGCAATTTTATGCCCTGTCAGTTTCATTTTTCTTTTTTCAGCTCAGTACCTCTCTCATGTTTCTCTTGATGATCAGTGGGTTAGAGAAGTTGTCACCTGAGTAGAGGTTGAAGGAGCTGGGTGTGTTCAGCTCAAAGAAGAGAAGGTTCAAGGGGATCTAGTCATAGTACTAGTCTTCCAGTACAAAATGGTGGTTATAGAAAAGGAGTTGGAAGCAGTCTTTCCCCAAGTATGCACTGACAGGGCAAGAGGTGATGGTCACAAGTTGCTTCAGGGGAGATGCTTGTGGAAGCACGGAGCATTTTCGCTGTGGGATTGATGAAACACTGAAATAGGCTGCCCAGGGAAGTGGTGGAGTGTCCCTTGCTGGACATATTCGAGATACAGCTTGGCAAGACCCTGGGTAATGCTATTTAAGGGCCTGCTTTCAGCAAGAGGCTGGTCTAGTTGATCTTCGCAAGTCTTTTGCAACTTCGATAAATCTGCAGTTCTGTATTTCTTGGTGTCCTCAGCTATCTTCTGTGCAATGGTCAGTCATCCCTACCACCTGTCCCTGGTCTTCTCGGTACTGTACTGCTTGCAGTGTGCCAGGTCCTGTGATACTCAGTCATGCTAGTGGGATAGACATTTGTCTTCTCACTTGGACATGTGTGAATGGCCCTGAGGCAGTACCAGTGCTGAGGGGCCTTTACAAGTTCCAGCTGGTGGGAGTACATGGGCATGTGGGACTTGTGACAGCCAGGCAGTGCCTTGGTAAAATGTCAGTGCACAGGGAAATGCTAAAGAATAAAACAGCAGATCTGTACAGATGTGAAGTGGCTCTAGAACTTTATGTCTGTATTTATATGAATAAATATTTCAGAGCCAGCCCATGAACTCAGTACTGTCCTATACTAGCAAGCAACACTATGGTGTGTTTTGGGGATAATATCTACCAGACTGTGTTCCAGGTAAGGAATTGGGATATAACCAAACTGTTTGTTGGGGAACAGAGAAGGAGTTGAGGAGCATTTAGACACGTGGAGCTGATGCCAAGTGGTCTCCGCACCATAAGAACCAGTCTTTGTCTCTTACTGTTTAGTAGTAGATATGTAGCCTAACCACCAGTCCTTAAGCTTGTCCACAGCATCATCTTTTACTAATACTTGGTTCAATACGAGGTCAAATTCTAGCATTAAAAATCTTGTTCCAGGTCACATTAATGAAGACAAGATGTATAATTAAAAAAGTAAAAATCTAACCAAACCAGAACAAACCCCCTTATTTTCCTAGGGAAAAAACCACTACAGTCTGGGGCAAATTGCACAAAGAAAATGTCATTGCTGCACAATACAAGGACTGCTGCAACTAGACCTCAAACTCCAGCAGCTAAGTCTTCAAGCTCATGGAAATAAACCTAAAAAGCCAACATTCCAGTGAACTTTCACCACAACAAATTTGAGGTAGCGAGTGTTTCTCTGTTTGAGATGGAGAAGCTAAGGAAAAAAAAAAGTTTATGGAAAATCTGGCAGCTACTGAGGCTCGACTGGTTGGGGAAGCAGCGGACTTCCCTTGGAGCTTGTTTTTCTTTTTATCCTTGGATGAACTAGCGTGCAGTATATTATGCTGCGTGAATGTAGGGGTTTGTCACGGTTAGCGCCAGGGGCTGTCCCGGGAATGTAGGAGGATGATGGGTGTGAATGGAGCATGCAGTGGTCAGTGGGGCTTGAGCCTGCTCTTCCGAAACCTGTTGCTGCTCCTCTCAGCCCAGCCGGCCAAAGCCAGGCAGGAAAGGAGGTGGGTCTTTGATCTCTTTGTTGCAGCTACTCCCTGGGAATTTGCTGAAATCAATGCCCTGTTTTCCCAAAGAAATGAATGGCTATGCCTAACTAGCTTTGTGAAGCACTGGGGAATTCTCCGCTTCTGTTTATTGACAGCTGAAAAGGAGCACATGGTCCTGAATGGGTCCTCCTGGGGAAACAAAACAGAGCGGAGTTAGACTTAGTTGAACAGAGGGGCATTTGGAAAAATCTGCTGAAGGAAGATGGCATGGTTCCTGCCACCCTGTACTAGCATAGCCTGACTTTTTACTAAAATTGATATTTTAAATAAGGTAAGGTTTGTTTTGATTTCCCATACACAGCGAAATTATGAAATGTTTGCGTTTCTGTTCTTAAGTGCAAAAACAATATTTGAATTGTATTCTGTCATGGGAAACACCTAAGAGACTCATATGCTGTTTCTAGCCTCTGTATGTGCTCCTTTGTTCTTTATCTAATGGTAATTAATGAATATGAAAAATAGTAGAAAATAATTCAGTATTTTGGTCTTCCAGTCAGGTCCTGAGCATCAGTAATTTATGTAGGCTATTATATGCAATTTTTTTATGCCTTTGAAAATCAGCCCAGTTGCATCAGATGATTTCTAGACTGATTGCTGTGTTAATACTTACACACAAGGCAGGGACTAATAAGCAGGCCTGTCTGGCAGGAAATCTGGGAATCTAAAATCCTATGAAATGTAAGGATATATTTCCAAACCTCTGTTTCCATGCATGGAATCAAGGCAAGAGATAGACTTACCACTATGCTTGCTGCTGGCTTTAGATGTACAATTTTTTTGGAAAGACAGCAAAGAGCAGCAAGAGGAGGATGATAATGAAGAAGCAGTATTTTCTTCATGCAAGTTCAGAACAGTTTATTAGACTGAAGGAATTTGGTGTGTAATTCATATGTAAATTTTTTACTGAAAACAAGAGGACAAATCACTAGAGTTCCTATATTAGTTTCTGTGGCGACTGAAGAAAAAGATTTCTGGGCTCATGCAGCTACAACTTCCAGGTGTGGCCCACTTATGATTGCAGGAAAAAAAATTAGATAATGTTATTTCTTCCTTTGTTAGTTTAAGTGTAAGGGCAAGCTCTGAACAGAATAATTGCCATCATGCTGCCTTGTTCTTACATGGCAGTAGGAATTGCTGTGTTTATGTTGCAAACCTGATTTAAAGTGTCTGTGCATGTGTGCAGTAGTTTGAAAACTCTTGAGTAGTCCCCTCATTTCAGCAGAAGTGCTCGGGAAGTTTCATGGTCTGTTGAAATAGTTTGTGTTCCTCAGTCTGGCATTTTTTCTTTGAGTGATTTTGAGCTAGTAATCTTACTAGGTTTTGTCTCATTTTGCTCTTCTCCCAGCAGATAATTTACCTGTTTTTCTTGGAAGAGTTTGGGCTCCATATGCAAACATGCTTTCTTTAGATTACTTTGTGATCCTTAAAATGAAAATATTGTTTTACTGTAGAGCATCAACATGTTTGCTTGTGGCTTTGCCATTAAGTTTCCAAGATTTTCAGAGAGAAAAGCATAAAAAAAGCAAATGCATTTACAATTTTGATGAAGATGTAAAAACACTGAACTCAAGCAGGGAGATATGATGTTTGTGGGCTCTGTTGACATTATTGTTATCCAAATGGGTCAAGACTGTTTTTAGACCTCACTTAAGTGTATTTATGCATGATAGGCATTGGAAGCCATTAAAATGTGAAGCTAATTTAAAGTTAACATTTAAGTTGGACAGGAGATACGTTTATAAGTTCTTTTAATGCTGTAATCTAGATGTGTTATGAAAATGTTGACCGGGGAGGGTTTCTGGGTACTTTTAATGGTGCAAATAGAAAAGAATTACGGTTGTGGAAAGCTCAGTTGATTGGGGCTTTTTTAGTTGGTATAATGGAAAAGAAAGTAGATGATTCATGTGTGACACGGAAGGTGGCACTTGTTCTCTGTTGTATGGGCGATAAGACAAGGCAGAGTGTGTTACATTTAATTTACTGGACTGGAAGGTGGTTAGCCAGATGTGTGGGGAGGTGCATAAGGATGTTCTGTTATCACAGTTGACCCTTTACCTCTTCTAATATGAAGGATCTTTACAAAATATTAATATTGTTGTGACCTATTGGCAATGTTGAAGTGGAAGAAGTATAAAATACTTGATTTCCAACCAACAGCAAAATATACCAAGTACAGGGTGGGATATATAATCATACACAGCTCAAACTAAATATATACGCTAAATGACTGGAGTTACACATATACATATCTGAGGAAGGGTGCATGTCCCCCAAGGTGATGCGTTTACCATCCTTTGATCTTGTTCTTCAAGCTAGGAAGGTATGAAAACAGGAACAAATTCCTTGCAGTTTTGCATTGCAAGATTGCTTCTTAGATTCTAGCAATAGAGACTACTGTTACTTTTGTGTGTGTGACTTTTGGAAATAATTTAAAGAAACTATAAATTCATCAGAAATATAGAATTGTTTGAATTTTATTTAATCTCAAACCGAGATGACTGTCAGCAGTAGAATAAATAGGGCTTTATGGAGATATTTATAATCTGAGTTTAAAAAGCTTCATCTGTAGGAAAAAATCTGCAATTTTTTCTAAACCCCACAAATTTTTGCAACTCTCATGTAATTCTTCTATAATAATCTATAATCATGTTCTTAGTATTTCTGTATTTCTATATTACTCTTAGAAAGCAGAGTAAAGGTTGTCCTTATGCCTGAGGAGAATAGTCATTGTAAGGAAAATGTGCTGTACTGCTGCCTACTCTGTTGCTGCCAATTTTATTATCCTCTCTTAGTCAATCTGTTAAAGAAGCTCAGGTGGACCTAATTTCTTTAGTACAGTATCAGTCAAGACATTATGTAATCATCTTGTGGTTCCCATTAACAGTCTTTAGTGTAGAAAAAATAGAAATAAATGTTAGATCTTAAGAAAAAGAAAACAAGTAAATGGAAATGTAGATATGACACTTGCATGCGTATTTTTTTCACAGAAATACATTTTTGTGTCTGTTCAGCAGCAAAGCTTCCCAATGCCTACTTTTTTTTTTTTTAAGAAATCACTTCACGCCTTAAAAGAGGAGAATAATTTAACAGGGTCATTTTTTTTTCCCAGAGGAACTGGGAATCAAGCATCCTTTTCATGTTAGAAATGAGGCAGGGAATAACAGAAGTTGTTGGCAGTATCCTCTGTTATGAAGCGGATGCGTAATAAGAGCTAAAGCTGTTCTGCTAAGCTGTTAATGACCTCTCATTTACAAAAGCCAATGCTTTAAAAGAAGACTCCTTCATTTCAGTATTTTAAATATATACATTAGGGTTCATTAGTCAAAAAAAAAAATTTTTTTTCTCTTGGGTGAGTTGGAATATCAGTAGGAAGTTTGGGTGGTTCATTGAGGAAGTTAACTGATTTTCCAGTTTTATTCAGGCATAGTTTCCACTGAATGTAATATGCATTGGAGTGTTCTTTCAGGACAGACCCCAGGGTCGCAGCGCCAACCAGTCTTATGTGTCCGTGTATTCACTTCTCCCCATGGACTTCCTTCTTTCATAATGTGGCTACTTGCACATCAGTAGAGCTAAGTGCACAGACTAATACCTACAGAAGTGGGTCACATCATTTTTGCACTGCACTTTTATTCCTGGTAGCTGTGGCTTGCTTCATGTTGTTATAACTGCCTCTAAAGACTTCAAGTTCTCCAGCCATGGGATGAGTACAATATCTCTTCGCTCTGTCATGCCAGGTTTCCTTGTTGCATCCTACAGTAAACTCATATTTCTTTCTCCAAAGCATGTCTACCTGCCTGGTTCCTTCTTTTAGTAAACAGCTGGAAATATATCCCAGCTGCTAGTATCTTTGCTGGGAAAGTTCCCACAAGTCCATGTTGAAAGTTGTGTCATCTGTGGAAAATCAAGAATCGATTTGGATTGGTTTCCTAAGGAGAGGTAGCTTTTGCCACCAAGCCTTCTGTCAGTCTCCTCCACACAGCATCTGGACTTGGTGGGCAGTAACAACCAAGGTCAGTGATGGAGAGAGAGACCCAATCTAAGGTTCCCTTTTAAGGGAATGTTGCAAGGGTTGGAAATATTTCAACTAATTAATACTGAGCTTTAGTCATTACAATTGCTGCACTTCGTTTATCAGAATTGAAACCATGGTGTTGACCTGCCATCAGTAAAACTGTCAACTGTATTAATGCACTTGATATAGTGTGTGTGTGGCTGCGTACATGTGTATTTATACATACATACATTTAGGAAGACATATGTGCCTGGGTTTTTTTCCTGCTAGTAAAAAGATGGAAAATTCTGGTGTCTGTGTTAAATTGCCGCGATAGCATTTACATTCTCCACTAAAAGGTCTGACACTAAAATAAGTCAACCAGCCTGTCAAAAATCTCCCCAAAAGGCCTCTTTGCTTGTGACCAATGAAAGCCTCTTCAGCTGTGGTAGGTCGAACCAGTGCTGTGGGAGATGTAGATTAGGGAGTCCAATATGTGGCCCAGGAGCCCCAGGGTGATTATAAGCAGTTTGAATATGACTCTCTTGATGGCTGTCTGTGTTTCTGTGAACAGGGGGATTTTAGTTTTGCTAGCTGCAGTACAGAAGCTGCGTGGTTTGAACAGTGCTAGGGAAGACCTAAAGCAAGACGAAGGTGTTGCAGCCAAGGAGCCACAGCCTTGCACCAGGTCCGACTGCTGGAGAAGATGAGCAGAGTGCATCAGGAAGGCTTTGCTCTTAGGAGGCTCTTGCTGGGCATTTTGTAGGACCATGCTATACTGGCTGAGGCTCTTTCTTGTAAAAATATTGTAGTTGTTTCTGCGAATTTGCTGTTAACTTCCTTTCCTGTTTCTGGATCTAATTTTATATGACTTCAGACAGTGGAGGGAGAGGGAGAGAAGGGAAAAAAACCCTGAAAAATCCAACTGCATTTTTGAATTTCCTTGTTTGAAATGTGTTCAGCATTTAGCAATGAGAGAAGTCTCTTTGTTTGTGCTGATTAGAAGCTATTAAATGTAAACTACAGGAGGTGATTTCACTTGAACTGTGGTCGTTATGTATATGGGTTCTGATAACAACCAAACCCCATGTGGTGTACTGGAAATGTGACACGTATGTTTTATACCAAGAATAACAAGCAAAAGATTATTTTTTAAATTAGCTTTCAATCAATCAATGAATTTTTTGACCTCAGGTCATTTTTAGATGAATGAACCTACCAAGAACTTTGATAAATCAGTTGATCAAACTGCAGTAAAGTTAAACGTGATAAACACACCTACATACTTTCCCCGCTGTTTGGTTTGTTGAGGGGTTGTTTTGTGTGTTGTGGATTTCTTGAGGGTTTTTTTCTCTAATTTTATAGGAAAGACTTGTAAGTTACTGCCCTTTCAGGTGTTCAAACAGTGAAGGTAACTTTTTTCCCTCCTAGCTGGGAAGTTTGTAAGATAAAGCAGAGCACAGAGATGCTTTTCCTGCACAGGCTGCGCAGGAACCTGATGAAACTGCTAAATTTCACAGCCCAGCTGTGATCCTTGAGGCTTCTCTAACTGTTTTGCTAAGATTTTCTAGACAGAAGGAGCACAGTAGCCTCATTGGGATTGGTGTGAAACTGACTTTTTGTGGGAAACTGGTGAAATTCCTTCTGGCTATGCCTGTTGTAGTACTTCGTGGCCACCAGGCAAAAAACTTAACTGTTCCCAGATGTGCTTGACTGTCATCACGATTACTCCCTATTAGGAACTAGTAATGAATTATAGTTGTTGTTATGTTGTATATGTTTGTATAACAAATAGTTTTGGAGTTCTGAAGACTTTACATATTGGAACTTGTGTCTGCCAGGAAAATCCATTTGTGCTTTGTGTTAGAAGGTTTCTTTACAGTCAGATAAGTGCTGAGCCTCCCTTCTTAGAGGCATTCTTCCATAAGAACAGCTGTGCTGTCAAGATCGTACTGCTGTGAGGAAGGAGCAGATGCCTTGACAGATGATCTCCCACTGCTGGAAACCCAGGGATGTGCCCTCCCTCCAAATCTTCATTCTTCTGGGGAACAAAAACAGAGGCATGGGGAGGTTGGAGGGATGAGGGAAAGCGTCACTGCAGATCAGTGGCTGGGTCAAGATGCCTGAGGGCTGGGTTCACCTGCAATGCTGGGTCCCTGTTTTAGGGAATTAGCTCAACCTGCCAGTCTGACTGAATGTATGGGGTGGGGTGGCAGTAAGGCATGTTTGCTGTTCTCTTTCTCTGTTTCTGTCTCCAAATATAGTAACTCATTTTTAAAGTTTTACATTTTAGGAGCATGAGGTCATGTTCCCATGAATATGTTTAATGTTAAGAATGATTTCTGGGATGTTTGCAAACCACCTACTGTTCTCCTTCCCAGGGAGAGGGGGCCCCAATGGGTGTAGGCATTTACGTGCAGGGTGCTGCTCACTCCTGTACAGGAGCAGGACCCCTCCATCTGCATCTCAGGAGCTCCTGTCCACTCGCCAGAAAGCCTGGGCATGGCAGTGACCAGCACAAAGGCCTTGGTAAGGAGCTGATACTGCCCCAGCAGCACATCCACAGTGTCCCTGCTGGTGCCACCAGGCAGACTGTGAGGCTTCATGGTCTTCGTGTGTCAAAGGCGTGGGAACTCACTGCTTGAAATCTATAAAGTTTCCCTCTTAAGCACGTAAGAGTAAATCTCTTTTTTTTCCCTCCTTCTTTTTGCAGGTGGTGTTGTTTTGGTTGCAGGGTTATGGAAAATATAGTACCTGCTTCCCAAATAATACACTGTGTCAAGCACAAAAGTGCAAGTTTTCAGTCTTTGCTCAGGTGAGCAATTGTGATTGCAAAGTCAGCCTGGAGTGTGGTTTCTTGATTTATTTTTTTCTTTTTTTTTCATGTAGAGCTGAGCAGTTGTACCTCTCTGTTAATACAAGGTTTTGATGTATGACATAGACGTGAAAAGGAGACATTGAAGAAATTTTTACCTATTGTGATGCTGGATTAGGGATCAGTTATTACAGTTAAAAAGTGAAGATCAGTCAGTAGAAAATTTAGCATGACATTCTGCATTATGGTAATTATAGCAAGTTCTATTTTACTTTAATATAAATAGGATAAATTATTAATTAAGAGCTTCATTTTGCACATCAAACTTAGGATACATAAGGCTTCTTTCATAAACATTTTTTTACAGTGGGAATTGTGTCAGTGGCCCACAATAATGGGAAAATAACTTGTGATTAACTGTTTGCTAGTTGAGTACTTTGACTTTTTTGCCAAATAAATTATACTGTAGAACAAGGTTTTTAAGCTTTTCCAGTACAGAGTACTGCAGAACAAACCACAGGGCAGGAAACCCTCATGCACCACCTCGCACACCTTTGAGTAAGAAGAACCAAGACTGATATGTGCAAAGCATCTTGGACAGAAAACATCCAGACGGTATTTTTGCAGCGTTTCTCTATGTGAAAGCTGAACAAGGCTAACGGAGCAGTACAGTTTTACTCTGGGATAAATTACTGTTGTTTGCTATGCAAATCTTATGATTGTAATTAGTCTAGGATTTGGACTGTTGTGTACACTGATCTTTGCTCCCTCTGCGCATGGGAGCTAATTCTAATGCTGCAAAACAGCACAGCAAATGTCAAGTGCTGCTCAGACGCCGATTGTTTCTTGCTCAAAGTGGACATTCTAGAAGGAATGATTTACCTCTGCCTTCACAGGGGACATAATTGTACCGCAGGCATCTTGTGGGCCACTGAAGTGTTCAGGTACTGTAAAGTCTCTCTTGAAAATAGAGGTTGGAGAAAACGCAGGAAGGACGTCCTGATAGGCATCTAATTTTTAGCAAACTGGTTTTAAAAAGTGATGTTCTGCTGCTGATTGGTTAAGGAGCTGGTGGCATGTCTGGGCTATCATGACAGTGATTGCAGTTCCTAGTATGGTTATGTATAGCTCCTGTTATCTCTGCAGCGGACTCTGCGTAACCGCAGCCTGTGGCTCCTTGCCCACACTAATGAGCTCTCCCCGAGGCTGGGCTTGTGCCTGTGGGGGTGGCACAGTACTCGAGAGTGCTGCTGTTTTGGAAACCAGTTTGTTGACTGTGCTCAAGTCCAGCTTGCCCAAGCTGACGTGCCAGCTTGGCTACTGTTGGCTGTGGGAGCTTGTCCCTGTGCAGCGTGGCTGGCCCCAGAGCCATCTGGAGGGCAAGGCAGACTGGTCACTGAGGCTGCCAGGCTGTATAGTCTGAAGCAAAGGAGAACTGTCACCTAGACCTGGACTGGGGGGAAGAACCAGCATGGTGAGGACGGTACAGGTGAGCCACATTCACAGCCCATTGTCCTCCTTGGGAACATGCTACCAGCGTTCGGTTGGCTCATGTGGTCGGAGTGCATCCTGCAGGCAGTGGGTATCACTTTTCTGATGACCCAAAGAGCTAGGGAAAGCCATGCCTGCTGCCAACCATGCCTCTCAATAGCTGGGAGAAGTGGGAGCAGATTCAGGCACAGGGATACCAGGCTTGGGGTGTACAGATATGCCCTTCTGTTAGCCCCTCCAGAGGCAGTTTGTAGGGGCACCTTGTCCTTTCGATTAAGGTGGTGGCTGCACACCTGCAACCTGGTCGGAGTCTGCACCTGCACCCGTGCCAGGCTCTTCTGTATGCCTGTCTCTGCCCTGCTGCAGTGAAGTTCAGCAAAGTAAAAATCTTAACAGCTACAAGATTTGTTAGCTTGTGTAGTTGTATCTATAGATAGATAAAAAGGCATGATTTGGAATTTTTTCAGAATCACTGCAAAGACAGAGAAAGAATGAAGAAATACCCTCTAGGGGACAATATAGCACTGTTGTTCTAAAGGTATAGTAAATGACACGATCTGTTTTTTAACAGCTTGTAACTCCTGTGAATCTCATTTATTTCTTTTTGTTCCCTGCTCATCTAAATCACAGCAAAGCAGAGGAATGGTGGCAGTTTTACTTTTTCTTGCATGCTTGCACATGACCTTGAGCCTTTTAATTTTGTTTGTGTAAATACAGTTTAAGGGAGCAAGGAAACTGCAAAAGCATTGAGGTACTGAAGTGCCCAACAAAAAGCAGAACAAATCTTCACAGAAAATGATTTTTCTAACCAAGTATATTTCATTTCTAGTACTAATACAACAAAGTGTGTGTTGTTTCCATGGCTGGATGCTGGATATTTCAAAACAGAGTGAGGTCTGAGGCTGTTGTTGAAAAAATGCAGTTTACTTAATTAGCCAAGGTAGAAAGGGGTATAAAATCTGTGTAAGCTTTGCAAACCAGTGCCATGCTGCAGCTATATATACATTCCTTCACCAATGGCATCGGTAATTTAGCACTGATATACAAAGGATCATGACTTGATCTGTAGTTATCTCCGAGGAAGATTGTGAACTTGTGCTGTTTTGCACTGTTAGTTTTGGGGAGAGAAATTACGAAGATCCCTGTTCCCCAGGGTAGTCCCTGAAGTTATTCTGTTTGCAGTGCTCTAGTCCTGTGGTTCTGGTACACCTGGCAATTTTTAGAGCGCAATAAATTCTGAGTCAGGGTACTAACATGTTGGTGTGGAGTCAGAAATACTGTGCAGTGAATGTAATACCAGTATGCCTCTTAAATAACTTAAGTAATCTAGTTATCTTCAGGTCCCATGTAAAAAAAAACAGAAAATCTTAGAACAAGCCGTGGACAGCTCTGGATATTTCAAGGCTCATGCAACTATGCCAGGTCCCAAGTCATGTTAGCAAGGTGCTTAAAAGCACTTCCAGCTCTGCAGCTAATTTCATTCAGGGCTTTGTCATGTTGCTTAGATGTGCTACCTGGGGAGCCATCTGTGGGGCTGCTAAGCTCAGTGGCATGCTCAACACCTCTTCTGATGCAAAGCAGTCCCTGATTTTAGAGGAGTGCCTCCCCAGTACCCAACTGTGTGAATCATTTCAGACGTTATGTCTTGGATCTGGAGGACTAAGGGGGTTAGCTAATGAATTACTGCTGAGTTTGGAGGCCGATTCAAGGAATACCCTTTTCCCCTGCTTTGCTTTTCCAGCCTACCTGTGAGCTGCCCACCCTGGGGCCTCTGCGGTGGGCACTGCCCCGGGGAGGCTGGGAGGTTTGCTCAGGAGCTTGGTAGTGATGAATCACAGAGGTATGGCATGGATTGATAAGGTCGTGTACTTTACGATTAGACACATCCTTCCTCTAACAGCAGTTCTTTGTCTCCATTTTGCTTTTGGTAATGTGTTTTGGCAGTTTGCATACAATGACTCTCCAAGCAGGAGCTGTTTGACTTGAGACAAAGTTACTATTATTCTAGGTAAGCTCAGGAAGCCCTCCTAATTTTGTTGTCCTCAGAAGGGTGACTTCTGGAATCTATTTAAAAGCCAATTAAGTTAAATCACCAAGGAAATTGGTTTTTTCTTGCAGCCTAGCTGTAAAGGACTTTCAGGTACACTGGTTTGTATTGTTGGTTTTTGCGCATTTTAAGTGAGGGCTGTAGAGGGGCATGTTCTTTATCTGTAACACTTGGAAAAAAAGTAATGTATTTCAGCTACTCATAGTGCAGGCGTGCAGCCTGGGAGCCACGGCAAAAGAAAACTTACACGGTCCCCAAATTACTGAAAAATACACACTATTGAAGTGCCTGCAGCCTGACCGACACACAGGTCTACCTCCTCATTTAAAATTGATGGAGAGCCCAAAGAACTGGGTAGGAACACTTCGGCTTATTTGGGAGATTTTGGACTAGACTATCAAGGTGTGTAATTTAGTCAAGTGCCTACATCTGTTTACAAACGAAAACCTTTTTGAGCTACCCTGAATATGGCATTTATGGTGCTACTGTCCTTTCTCAAAGACATCTCCGATGTCTCCCCAGGTAAAGTCTCCTGAGCTTTCTATGCTTCTCTTGACCTCTCCTTGGTTACAAGCCCCTGTCTGTGGTGCAGCCTCACCTCTTCTGCCCCAGTCTGTGCTACAGCGTCCTGTGGCTCCCTTGGACTCTCTTGACTATGCTGGCTCCCCTCCTCTGCTCTGTATTGTCGCTTACTGAATAGACTTGCTCAGCAGAGTTTTCATAAGGAAAACAAAATGAGGTAGTCATGGATGACCAATACTGGCTTTTCCTTTTAACTCAGTCGTAAAGCACTGTTGGCTCGCTGGTTTGGTTTCTACTGTCTATAAAAATGTTTTGTGCAAGAAGTCCCCTTTTTCCCATCGCCCTGCGTGACAGCAGTGCCAAGATGACCTTCTGCTGGAAAGTCTCATTGCTCAGTTGTAGCTGCTCAGTATGAGTTTCCCTGGCAACCAGTTTGAGCTGCACTGAACCAAAAATATCTCACTGTGCTAGGGGAAAGTCAGTTTGCAGACATGTATTTCTCTTTAATGACTTCTCTGGGTGGTACATGTGTTCAGCCTGCAGATGTCATTATTTGAACCAGCGACTGGGAGATGTGGTGTGCCCCTTTTCCTTACTCCCATAGGCAGCGAGGCCTGCAAGAAGGCTGCCCATGTGTGATTATCAACTGAGTTGTGACTGTAAGACCCATCATACTTACTTTTCATGGTACACTGTGGGTCTTGTCTTCTACTGAGAATGGTCTGTGCAGCAGACACAAAGTCTTCCTTGAATTCCTTGGATCTCTGCAAATTACAGGATTACGTAATCACAGAATGGGTAAGGTTGGAAGGGACCAATCTTGCCGTGTTGTTACTAACAGCTTTGTCCTTCTCATTTCTGGTGCATTTCATACATGCACCTTGATTTATAGGTGAGCACACAATGAGCTCCAGTTTTGCTGCCGTCTCAGTCTTCAGAGGCAGAGTTTGTGACATCTCCAATTGAACACACGTATAAATCTTTGGAGGTCAGGACCCAGCAATTTGCACACTAGAGAATGCACAGACTGGAGGTGTTATTTCAAACCTTCCTAATTCAGTTCTTGCAGATAATCTTTTCACTAACTTATGTGGAACACTGGTGTGAAGAAAAGCATTAGTAATTCCAGATGTGTTCTCAAGATGACAAAATTAGAGGAGATTAAATATGAAAGTAGTATGCCATTTTTAGTAACAGGTTCCCTTTTCTGGATTTGTAGGGTGTGAGGATTGCGGTAGAAGCCTTATAGGAGAATGCAAACTCCACGGACCACTCATCAAGGCTAAAGATAGAGTTATTCCCAGCCGAGCCCGTCTCACCCTACCTCACTACCTCACTTTGCGAGTGTTGGAGCTGCGAGCTGGAAACCAGCAGAGTAAGTATTTTAGCTCTTTTTCCCACATTTGAGAAAGAGGAGGCAAAAGTACTAGCACTGGCTTGTTTTCATGAGTAACTCAAGGCATAATCATTGGGCATTAGCAGTATGAAGACTACTTTATTTTCAGCTGGGCACAGCTAAAGCTCACAGTCAGCTACTGTTTTTTATGACTGATTTCTAACTTAGAAGCACAGACTGATGGCAGGACATTAGCCAGAACTGGCGTGACATTTAGCTGTGAGCAACCAGCTAGCTCTGTTCAGTCAATTCAAGTTTAATGAATGTTGAATTTGTATGTAATAGTAACAGCCATGCACTATTACTTTTTTTTTAACCCCAAACATGCAAAACAGGAAAGAGTACTCAATAAAAAGTCAGAAACAAAATTGTAAATGATATCACTCATCCACCCCCTGCAAATGCAAAAGATCACAGTGGGGTAATTTACATTTTGCAGCATCTTCAGTTCATACTTTGGAAAGACTGTTGTTTCCTTCTGAAGGCAAGGCAATTCGAATGCCCAGACTTGAACAAAGAAAAGACGTCCTTAGTGCACAAATTTTCCACAAGTACCTGTGTAAAAGTAGTCCTACCTAGATTGCATTTCAGAAAGAGAATGACAAAGTGTCTATTCTGCCACTCCATTGATATAAGTGTTGCAGAATAATGTTGTGTTTTTACAGATCCTCTCCTCTCATATTGGGAGAGAACAACCTCTCAGATTATGCCAACAAGGAGAGCACTATGATAACATCAGTTTGTAGGTTGAAGAGTAGCAACACATTTGTGTTGCATACTCAGTTTAATGTCCTGTCATGGACTTTAGGCACTTTTGCATTCAATGCAGTACCCATTTAAAAAAAAAATCAGTACCTATTTACATCCTTTTTAGATTCTTCACATTAGGGCTTACTTGTCTAGAAGAAGAATCCATGTGTTCTGCACTGTTTGTTTATCTCCATTTTCACAGCTGTAAACATATAGGAAATAGTTTGTGATGTCTATATTAATATTAGATTGGTCTCTTTTTGTTCACAGTCCTTGGTGTGTTTGCAAAGAAAGTAATACAGAAGAGAACACAGTTTGGTCCTTATGTTGGTCAACTGTCTACAAAACTGACCTGCTATGATGAGAGCAGGCTAGTCCTGCAGGTAAAAACCTATTGACATTCTGTGAAGTGCATATATATCTTTAGCAGTTCATGTGTATTTATGTATTTTAGTCAGTCAATTTGCCAACTGATCTAGTTAATTTATTGTGCTTTTGATATGTAAGTATGAATGTAAATCACATTATTAGGCAATACAGCATAACCTGAAGTACCAAAATGTTCCTGTATGTTGTGTTTTCTAGAATTTTGCTTTTCTACTTTCTAGTTTTACCATTTTCAGGATGTTGGACCTATCAGTCTAACAGCTCTTAATAAACTTTTCACAGAGCCTGACTACTGAACTGTCTTCCCAGATAACACAAAAGGATTTGTGCTTTACACCATGCCACTGGGAGGTTTGAGTTTGTGCACTGAATTAGCGATGGTGGCAGAAATACGCACTAAGGCACTTGCTTAGTAGGGAGGAACAGTGCAGGGATGGGAAACATTTCTTAATAATGTGTTAATTTATATTATATATAAACTTTGACACACAGTGCGCTACTCAGTTTATTTAGTCAGATTGTTTTTTAGTGCTGGTACCATCTGTTGCTGCACACGCAGGTTCTAATCACCTCATCTGGACCATGACACTATTGTTCACACTTTATCCAGCAAAAATAATGGCCTCACAGGACTAGCCTAGCTTAGACGTGCACATCCTTTACCACAGGAATTCCTTGGGAGTGATAGCTGATCGTAATCCTCTAGGTTCCAGTCTTTGCATTTTGCTGCACGGCGTCATGCCTGAGCACACGTCTTGTGTCATACAGCAAGTCCATGGTCAAGTCACAGCCTCTGTCAGGACTTCTCAACAGGTCACGGTTCTTCCAGAGTTTGTATTTCATATCAGGCCCTCTAACCCCCCAGTGGAGAGACACCAGCAGCAGCTGTCCTGTGACACGCTTTATGTCTTTGTATGAGCTTCTCCGGAAGCTCAGGGCTAGAAAACAGTGTGTGTTGTGAAGAAAATACTTCACATAATTCTGTTTGAGAGCAAAAGTAATAGCTTCAGTAGTTGCCGTAAACTTCATTTGCACATGGAAGTCATGGGAATGATCTGCCAGGAGAATAACACTGCCAGGAGAATAATCTGTGGGATTTTCATGGCATATTGTCACCAGAAAGGATTTGCTCTTCTCCATAACTAAGTTTCGTCAGTCTTTTTATGAGACACTTTAATTCTTACAAATGCAGAAAATGTACTTCTCTAACAATGGATGGATGAGCTAAGCACCCAGTTCCTTCCTCTTCACCAAGCCATTGTAAACCACACCCTATCCTCTATCACTCAGCACCGTTTGCTTAAAAGTATACAGTGATAAGCACAGCTCTGGCTGATGAATGGACTGTTTCTTCAGAAGAGGAGATTAGAGTCCCAGATTTCCTACATGACAGCAGTAGCTGCCTTGACTTCTCTCTACCATGAGTATGTGACCAAACTTGTCCAACAGGCAGGTGTTTTCATCGGAAATGTGATGCAGTTAGATAAAATAGTTCCCAGAAGCAATGGAAATGCAACTTTTTTTTGCAATTAATTGCTCAGTTACGTGGCTAGTAGAACAGATACGTGCTGTGCTCACAACTGTTGTCCAGCTTCGTTGGTCAATGTTTGAGACACTATTGCAGAAAAGTAACTGTCTTGTTGGAAGACAATAGTATTTACCTCACAGAGGCATCTTCTTGGAAGGGAATCTGGGAAGAATGAAGTAAAGCAAAAAGAAAGAGATCTTTCTGGCACAGTTGTTCATTTGTATTTACTTTTGCTTGTTAAGGGGAAAAAGACAAGACTGTTAAAATGCCATTATATTGTATGTTACCTCTCTGAACTTATTACACAAGTTATACAATTGTTCCATGCAAAATGTAGCAGCACTGAAGTTTGAGATTATCAAGTACCCAGGAAGTAGATTAAGGCATAAAGCTTATCTTTCTACCTGCCTGCACTTAGTTCTTAATAATATTATCTCTATATAACATAAAAATGATGAAATATAAACTGAAAGTACATACAAAGACCTACAGTTATTTTAGTAGCAGGGTGCTCAGCAGGTATTCGTTTGTCACTTTCTTTTGCAGTTAGTATTCTTTAAGAGTGATCTATTTCAAAACAACCACAATTTCAAAGGACATATGACCAAGATAGGGTAACTAACTGATAGCTGTGACTCCAAGTTAAAGAAAACTAATGTGCTTCTATGCGGGACTTGGTTTTATCATGTTCATTCTTCCCCTTTGTTTCAGGTATTGAAAGATGGAGGGAAGTACTTTCTGGACACTCCCAATGAAGACTGTGGAAACTGGATGATGTTTGTACGGCTAGCCCGGAACCAAGAAGAACAGACCCTTGTGGCTTATCAGCACTGTGGAGAAGTTTACTTCACAACAGTTAAGGTAGTTAAACTGACATTGCTTCACCTGTCATCCAAATGGAAATGTATAAGCAAAAGTTCTGAAAGACCAACTCTTTTAAAGATGAAAGATTGATTATATTCTGCCAACTGGATCTTTATTGCACACTACCTTTTATGTCACTTAATCCATTGTAAAGCAAGCAGTGTATGGGGTTTTTCAGGAAAGGTGGTGTGTACCTGCTGTTGTGGGTAGTGAAGAAACTGAGCAGAGGAAAACATAAAAATCAATCATTCCTGATGGTGGTGTTTAAACTGCATTTAGTAAAGTTTCTCAGTTCCAGATAGGTACATGGTAAGATTATCTAGCCTTGTTACATTTGACAGTACTTCATTCTGGAAATAACAAACACATTTCCTTTGCTTTATTACAGTTTTGGACATGTGGTGTTTTCTGAGCGCATTACCAGGTGGTCTAGTGGTTAGGATGTGGCGCTCTCACCGCCGTGGCCCGGGTTCGATTCCCGGTCAGGGAACTCCCCCGGGCAGATGGAGCTCGTCAGCCCTGTAAGGCCATCCATCTAAGAGAAGGTCACTCTAAACAAACCTACGTCCTGAGGACCTCACTGCCATTGTCCAGGCTCACTTGGCCCCAGCAGATGAACCTTAGGATTAAAGGGTGGGCTCAGTTCAGCGCATGCTGTGTCTCACCTAAAAAATCCATTGCGCAGGCTCGAAAGGTAAAAAACCTTTCCCAAAATCTTTGTTCGGAAAGACTGGCCATACTTAGTACCAGATGCTCAGGAACAGGGTGTTAAGCAGAATCTTTATGTACTATTTTCCATGCTCATTAAATCTGAAGACTTAACTGCATAACTAAGCAATAACTTAGCAACATGCAAAGTTGCCATGAAATGATCAGTTTATGTTAGAGATTCTGGACTGCATCTTTATCTGTGGAGAGAGAACAAAGTGGTCTCTATTTATAAATGACACTGGAACATACAGTCTTTTTAGTTGTTTTGGCCACTTTCTCAGGCAAAGTTTGTTTTCATCAGAAATAACTTTCTTGCATACTTGGGAAACTGAAGTCTATCTGTTGAACATAATGCTTGTGTGTCATTGTGAACAACATTAAAATGTGAAAAAAAAAAGGAGTGGATATTAGTCAAAAGAAGTTACTCTGGAATTAAAATCCAGCATTTCAATTTCATTTGGCACACATTTCTGTGGCATAGTAGTGTTTACTGTTGTTTCTCCATTTTTGTTTTTCCACCTGCTCAGTAAGGAAAAATATTTACTGCACAGTGATGCTGAGAGAATAAGTTAATAGTGATAACATTTCATACCCTCAAAGTAATTTATAACAGTATGAAGTATATTTGGGGTTTGATTAATATTAAAATAATTATTAGGGGGATAAAAGAAAAATGTGAAACGGTATGTGCTATTCTGAGACATACTTAGGCTGTGTTTGAGATTCTCATGCAGTCCATGCCATTTGAGATTTCAATATGATTTTAAGATTGCTTATAAGATTGACAGGATTACTAATACTATATTTGGGAAGCATGAACTTTTCCAAGAAGTAGTTGTTATGAACTGGTAACTTACAATTTCCAGTATAATTTAAGTACTATTGAACCAGCTCTCTGCTGACTTCAGCAGAACCCTGCTTATTGGCATTAATGGAGAGTTGTATCCTATATACTCACACAAAGAGTATCTTAGGGTTAGGCATGTGTCTTGGAACCTTTACTGTGCTGTGTATCATAGGGCATGACTTGGGTTTTATTTCTCCTGAATCCCAGTATCATTCACGGTACTGTGTCATCCTGCAGATTTTGTCCTGGTCAGTGAAAGCAGTAGCCTTGTGCTACACTTAGGCACACTCTTCTTGTCATGCTGTGGGGCTGCCTTAGGGCTGACTATGAAGTATGTTAAGTTGGGGACAGGATCGGCTCCTTTCCCCACTGTTTTTACAAAAAAAATAGGATTTTGGTGACATGAAACTACAGCTACTAAAGCATACATGTAAATGACATACTAACAGTACCATTAGCTGCCTTGCTGACCTAATGGCTGCAGTCCCTACTTTTGAAAGGTATAGAATTGTGAGGAAGTAAAAATCATCCATGGTTGTTGTTTGATCCCAGGATAGTTTCACATGGGCACTGCAGTAGTTTTCTTTTATTGTCATGGATGGCACAGAATAAAAGACAACTTGTAGTGGATTTGGATACTGATGTTTAATGTCAGTTTTACTGAGATTAGAGCTCTTACCTTACTTGACAATTTCACATACTGATGCACTTGCCCTCCAAGGTCACATTGACCAGGTCTCAACTTCCCACAGGGAAGATAGTTGCTGGTCCAGTAATTTTAGGCAGAAGGTCACGACAGTGTCATGCTGCGCAGTTGTTTGTGGGTACCAGTCTCAGGTGTCACTGGCCAAGGTCGCAGGACATCCTCAGACATTTGTACCTCTGAAGCTCCCCACAGCTTGGTTTTCTCCATCGAAATAGACTATGTGGAGGAGCACAATGCATGATCAGCCTCGTAGCTGGTGGCTCTGCCTCATGTCCTTAGTTGAGTGGAACATTCAGCATGTAGCATTTCTGTTTAGGCCAGGTGTTATCAAAACGCACAACCAACCCATACTGATTGTAGTTAGCAAGTAGGCTTGTGCTTGGGAGTCCAGAAATTCAGTTTTCAACATTATATGCAAAATTATCCCTCACCTGTCAGCATTCACAATCTAAATTGTCTTTACCATGCTTATCCCACACTGATGTTATAAAATAAGTGCATTTTATGATGTCACATTTTGTAGAATAAGACTCAGCTGCCCTCCTCCTGGGCTGGTTTGTTTTTTTTTTCAGTGACACAAGTTTAGCTTAGTTAAAATAAAACTACAAACTACAGTGCAGTTTGGCTCTACCCCTGTAGCAGCAGTGTTGGGTTTTATTATAGATGAAGAAAATTGTGTACAGGGTCAGGGAGTCATATAAATCATGACCCCAAAGTTTAGTTTTCTCCTTTGCTTTTAAAGAACTAACAGATCTTTAGCCAGTGAGTGTAATCACTCCTCTCTTCTATTTGCTGTTCTATTGACTGAAAGTATTTGTCAGAAGAGGTCATAGTCCAGTCCAAGGAAAGATTTGGGCAAGCATGACTGGATGGGAGACGGCAGATTATGGGCTCCCTTAATCCTGTGGGGGAAGGCTTCAGTGGAAGGAGGGGAGAGTTACAATAAAGCACACGCTTAATGAGCCTGACACATCAGAGCTAGCACATGGAAACATGCCAATTTGAGTGGCAGTCCACATATTGGTCGGCTCTGCACCCATGCTCAGTGTGACATATCCAGGAGGCATCCAAGCTGTTGTGCATTCATGATGGGTTTTTCCTTTGTCTGTACCCTGTAGTTAAGTGTTGTGTCCAGTGGGCTTCCAGACATCAAGGAATGGGCATGGGGTATTGCTTGGAAAGACTGCTGGTTATCTGAACATCACAGAGAAATACATCTCACTGATCAAAGGTCATGAGGATTGAGGCATCCCTCCTGCTATTGCCCCTACCCCCCAAATCTCTGCACAATTCTGCTTTTAGAAACAGAAAGTGTTAAGCCCTAGTGGGTAATAATGCTCAAAAAGTGCTTGAATCTTGAAACTAAATTACCAATAATTTAGACAGAGTCAAAGAGTGTAGTTTGGGTAAGGACAACAACTTGCACACCCCAGCCCCTCCAATCTTCCATATTATTTGGTTTAGGAAAATAGGCTCAAGTAAACATGTGCTATATTTTTTCCATTCACAGCCAATTGAACCCCACACAGAACTGAAAGTATGGTATGCTGCCGATTACGCCAAATTTATGGAAGCTTCCGCAGTCTTCATTAAAGAAGAATCAGATGTCTGTCCTTTGCCTCCAGTCGCAGTAAGTACCCCTAATCTGTATTCAGACCATCACTATACATAGTAAATTATAGTTTATTTACGTGCTTCTTCTGTTAATGTAACTCTGGTCATGCAAGGTTAGACTATAGAGTAGTTGGCTAACACTAAGCCAAGAGCAATTTTAACCAAACAACTACTCAGAGAAAGGCTGCTCTTCCTCTCCTATGTTTGTAATCCAATGGAGCCATTAGATGTAGTCAGAAATAAGAGGCACCGCTCGATGTATTGGGAAGACTAAACACTGTCACTAATTCATGCATAACCAAGCAGTCCAACCTCAGACTTCTTTCACCGTTTCCCCTTGTTATGCTCTGACCAATTGGTCGGATTATCCACTGATTATTTCAGTCTTTCCTGTGCAACAACCCTTCTAATCCCAATACCTCCCCCTCTGATAGCAGAAATCCTTAAACTGATAGGAAAAGTTTATAAAGTGTTGAAAATGTGGCTGTGAAAATTGATACTCAAGCTAGAAGGAAATGTGAAACAGGGAATACAAATGAACTGGGAATTCATTCTCCAAGAAGGCATATGAGGCCTTCAGAGTATGCCCCAGAAGGAAGGTGTGAGAGAGCCACAGCATCAGACATGAGTAACAGAGAGGAGGGCTCAGTCTGGAAATAAAGATGGAATGGACTCAGCCTCACCATGCTCTCCAGAGCAAGCTAGCCCAGGAGCAAGGGAAAGTAAAGTCAGTTTATGAGAAGCTTACATAAAAGATAGACACAACTGAGGAAGTACATTGTCATGTATTAATTGGAAGTACATTTCATCAGCGATTGGAGGTTTTTTGTATTTGTTTTTCATTAGAAATTTTATAATGTCAGTATTTAAAGTGAATTCAACTGAATCCAATAGAGCTCTTATTTCCACAGAGATAGTACTTCCAAATAATATACTGTATAAAAAAACCCCAAACCCAGAAATAATTTAATACCTCTAATTCAGGATAGGCTTGAGATCCCTAAAACCAAAATGTTTCTTATTCGGTTAATGAAAATCTAATGCCAAATGTCAAGCTAAGTGAGGAAGCCTCTCCTGGAGACATTGACCATTGCTGTCTGGTAAAGCATGGAGTCCATCCAAAACACAGGGAAATCCTATATGGCTAAACTACATTAGTGTGCAGAAAATCAGACATTTTTGTGAGGTTGCAATAGCAGATAAATTATGCCACTCTAAAGTACAATTTTTAGCTTCTTTTATAAGTAATTTCATAAATGCAACAAATGTAGAGACTTTGAAATTCAGTAAGCGCAGATAAACAAAGATGAAGGACTTAGGACTGTTACAGTAAATGCTAAAAAAAACCAATGTAAATCAGTATTTAGCCAACCTTTTTTTTCCTTCGAGTTTGTATTCTTAGAGAGAATCTACTGTCAGTTGAACACTGGTGTGGTAGTACATAGAAGTAACTATTGCCAAAGACAACAATGGATATGGGAAAGCCCAGGAGAAGATTGGTGAGAAGAATATGACCTTTCCTTAGAATGGCTAATAAGAAAGAACTGTTTCTATTCTCATTGCAGAAAGAGCCTGTAGACCCTTGGATATGCTCCAGTTGTGGAAGCACTTTTGCAACTTTTGCTCTGCTGGAATCTCACCAGTGCATCCATAAAGACCGAGTCCTTCCTACGAGGTTCAGAGCACCAAATAAATTGGGACCTGTAAAAGCAAAAAGCAAACTCAAAGGGAAACTAAGAGGAGCGTCATTAGGCAAAAGCATTACTCAGTGCTTTGGGACCATTTCCTGTTCCTCTGCTGCAAAGTTTAGCTGTGCCAGCTCAGGAAGCACTTGTGATGCTCTCGTGAGGTTTATACCTAAATGGAGAAATGGTCGGTCTTCACTGTTGAAGGGAAAAGAAGTGAAGCAGCCAGACAGTTACCCCTGCCGACTCTGTGGGAAGATATTTGATTCCTTTGACAAGCTCACGGTCCACACTTACACGCACAAAGGGGAGCGCCCCTACAAGTGTTCACAGCACGGATGCACAAAAGCCTTCATTTCCAAATATAAACTGCTCAGGTACAGCTCTGAAGGCATTCGTTTTCTGCTGGATGTGAGGGGTGTTCTAGTGACAGTTAATCCCTGAGTTCCAGGTTTTATTATTCCTATTTGGGTAGAATTGGAGAAAACTAGTCTCCCTTAATTGTGGTGGCTGCTCAAAAAGACTGTGTTGAGCAGTTTTAACCTACTCTATGATTTATGATTAAAACCTTTCCCCCCCAAAAAAATTTAGGGTTTTTCTAATAACCTGGGAACTTGAAAAAAGGCCAGTGTTTTCAAGTCTTGAATCTGTGAGAGTAAATGTGCTAGAATAAATGTAAACACAAGTAACTTTTTTGTGTGTGTGTTCTGTTTTTTTGTCCTAGGCACTCTGCTACTCATTCTCCACAGAAATCTCACCAATGTGGCTACTGTGAAAAGACCTTTCACAGGAAAGACCATCTAAAGAATCACCTTCAGACTCATGACCCTAACAAGATGGCCTTCAAGTGTGAAGAGTGTGACAAGAAGTACAACACCAAGCTAGGCTATAAGAGACACTTGGCTCTTCACGCTGCCACCAGTGGGGACCTTACCTGTAGGGTATGTGCCCAAGAGTTTGGCGGTACTGAGGTTCTGTTGGAACACCTCAAAAGTCATGCAGGGAAGCCAGCTGGCAATATGAAGGAAAAGAAACATAAATGTGACCACTGTGAGCGTCACTTCTATACCCGTAAAGATGTGCGGCGTCACATGGTGGTTCACACAGGCTGTAAAGACTTTCTGTGTCAGTTTTGTGCCCAAAGGTTTGGGCGGAAGGACCACTTGACACGCCATACCAGGAAGACTCATCCACAGGAACTGCTAAAGAGCAGGTTGCAGAATGGTGACTCAGTAGGTCTCCTTGACCAGCTTTTTCCATACAGACTGAAGGAAGATGCCAGCATGCTGTCCCCTCTTCCTGAAAGGGTCTCTGTGCAGAATGGTATTGTGAATAGTTCAGAATCAGAGGAATACAACTGTTCACTTCTTCATTCCCAGCCAAGCTTACAAACTGCTCTTCCTCTTGAACCTTCTCCTCACTTGCAAAGGATGGGCTGTGCAGACAGCCTTCCAGCTCTCCATCCCACACCATGTTCAACAGCCGTCCCTACCAACCTGAACCTTCATCAGCCTAATAAATATGACCTTAGTTCTACCTCACTTGCAGCAGGATCCCTCAAGAATCTACCAATAAAAGTGGATGTTAAAGGTTACAACGTGCATCTTCTCGAGGACCTGCCGTTACCAGAACCTCAGTCTCTCCACAAAATCAGTATGGAAGAAGCTTCCTCAGGGCCTGTAGGGGATACTAACAAGTACCCAGCGCACAAAGAGACAGAGGCAGCCACTGAAACTACAAGTCTGCCTTTCATGGATCTCACTCATGTGATGAGTTTCTGGCAGCTCCCACCAGGTGACAACCAGAACACTGTTGGGGACTTCACAATGGCATTTGGCCCAGAGGAACCATCACACAGGCTGAATGGCCTCGGCCAACAGCAAGGTCTTCAGCTAGCAACTGGTGGGATGGCCATAAACCAGCTGCATCATTTTCCTCGCTCCTTTCCATCCACTACAAATTCTGTAACCTTGCCTCATTTTCACCATGCCTTCAAGTAACTATCACCCTGTGTGGGGTTTTTTCCCTTTTTTTTTTCTAAGACCGTGCTTCTTACTTAAATCTGTTAGGATGGGGTGGTTTAGGTTTTGTTTTGTTTTTAAGAAAAACTGCCCCAAATGTTTTCAAAGCGCATTATGAACATGGTAGTTAAATTCAGGATGTTAATAAATAAGAAGCTCTATTTTTCATACTACTATTAGTTTTTTTAGCATATGACAACAGTAGAACTAACATATTTCCCTCAGCTCCCTCTATATTTTTGTTGTTACCTTTCATGCAAACAACTGAATAAATATCTTCAACAATTGAAAAGTATCATAACAGGCACAATAAAACTATGACTGCTGCAGTAGCAGAAATAAGGTTAGGGGGAATGGGAAGAACGGGGAAATCACGGAAAAATCATTTTAATGAGCCATAAATCACAGCAAATTTGTACACATGGCAAATGTAACAAACAGATTATCAACATCACATAGATTTCTGTTAAGCACTTAATTAATGAAGTTCATTAATCTTTATTTTAAATCTGAATCATTCCAGGAGTAAATCTTACCTCCTTGTTTCACTTTTTTCAAATGAAGATCATCACTATTGTGATTATGTTTAACTAGATTTTGTTTTCTGACATGCAGTTCAGCTGTGTGCATCTCATGCCTTTTCCCTTGGGCTGGAGGTAACTATCACTTCTGAACGACTATGTAAGAACTGCTATTTTGTATATGTACAGTTTTCAGAATGGAAAGTGAATTGTCTCAAAGGTTATAACAAAACTTTACTTTTCATTTACAACCAGATCTGCCAAGGTATCAGGCACTGCTTTCTCTCTCTCTCTCTAGTAAAGCACTTAAACCTTTGCTTAAATTTAAGCATGTTCTCCCATAGGGTCAACAACTTGATTAATTTAACATTTAATAAAATATAATACTTCCTACCTAAGGAGCCTTTATTCACCTTTTGTTGATAAAAATGGCCTTTCTTTAGTCTGGGATATGATAATTAATTGTAACTATCTGAAACGTGGGCTTTCAGAAAGCAAACCCTGGCCCAGGGGAGCCTGCGCCCAAGCAGGACCTCTCTGGGGCCAGGGGCATGTCCACGCACATAAGGGCTGTGGTGGTGAGCTGACAGTAGGCCAGGGTCAAAACCAGGGTCAGAATCTGCCTCACAAGTGTTGCCTGAAATTAGCGGGTGTGATAACAGTTCAGGCCATTTTAATCATGGGATTTTTCCTCAGTAGCACTGGGACAGCTACATTCCAGCATTTGTTTCTTCCAAACCAGAACCATGGGGACTTCCGTTTTGTTTCCTGGGGTAAATTGCCCATGAATATTTCCAGTTGTCAGTTTGTTGGTGTGACAGTCCTAGCACCTGATGCATGAACGAGCAGAAATTGCAAAAATCACATTTCCTGATAGATGACATTATTTAAAAAAAAAACAAACCAAAACCAACAAACTCTTCACAATTTGGTTTCTTACCTAACCCATAGTTAAAAAAAAAAATAATCCTGGCATTAGTGGATGATACAGTGACTAATGGATTCTGTTGCTGCTAAAACAGACACGAAATTTCTGAATCTGAGTAAATTCTCAAACCCCAAGAGCTACTCTCCCATTAAATCCAAAAAGAGTTCATAGTACCTAATGATCATTACAAATGTAGTATGAAACATGCATGTTCTCTTCTCCCTCATTAGTTACAGGAATATTTTCAGACAGGTTCAAATAAAAAGTAGTTTTTAAGTTATTTCTGTTTTGATGTTACTGAGCTACAATGACATTGTACAACTTCAATTATCTAAATACTCTTAGAAGTTTATTGGTACTTGGATTAAGGAAAGGTTGTATTATTACAGTTCATGCGATAATATCTTCTGCAGATACAGTGCTGAGGGGTGTTTTTTGTTATGAAAATTTTTGGCATAAGGCAAACCAAAAGGAATCTTAAGATCATTCTTGTAATGACAACAGCAAGAGGAAGAGCAGGTGCTGCATAGTCATGCCCAGTTAAGAGTTATTGAAATTGTGAGTTCCAGAACAGAGAAAAAGTTCTAATCAATGTTACATGCACATTCTACAGCTAGGCTCTTATTTTCATCTGGACTTGGAAAGGTGTGTTTATATTCACTTACTGCATTGTTTTCCTTGTTTGTGCAAACTGTATTCACTTGGCTTCATCCAAACTTCTGTATGTACCTGTAAAAAAAAAATTCCCAACAACTAAACCACAACAAAAAAAACTACTCAATTTTGTAGCATTGCCTGATCATATACACATTTTGTCATTTTGATTTGTGCTTTTATAAGAGGTGTAAATAATTACTGAAGTACTTGTCCTTGAATTAAAATGTGATGTTAAGAGGGAATCATTATGCAAACACTGAGCTAAAGTGGCACCTGTGTTCTTTCTGCTGTCTTTTAGCACTCTGTAGCAGGGTGCCTGAGCTCTGACCTGTCAGAAGAGGTTCTGCTGCCTGAACTCAGCCTCTTCTGAAATACAGAATGATAAGCAGCTGAAACCAATGCATATCTAGCTATGGGTTAAAGACCAAATCTCATTCAAATAAAATAAAAATTACCGCTTTTGATGCGTTTTAAAATGCTTAAAAAAACACACAATGATGGTGTTGGCAAGTAAACCACAGAAACAAACCTTAAATGTGTAGTCATCATCATCATCATCATGGCTGGGCTTCGCGAACGAAGATTTGGGAAAGGCTCTATCCACATTTGTTGCAGGCATGCTGGTGGCTAATAAGGCCAATACAAGATAAACACGTCCGATTACAAAAGGCACAGCAGAAAGACTCCTTAGGTGGTATATTCTGCAAGGCACGATTCTTTCTGCACCGTCTTTTCTTTTCGAGAGTGATCCTGCATGCGTTCTCGAAGGAAGCAGCAGCGTTATAGATGGTGTGTCTCCAGGCCTCCCGATTTGAGGCCAGAGTAGACCAGTTATGTTGATCAATATGGCCAAGGCTGAGATGTTGCTTCAGGGAGTCCTTGTATCTTTTCTTCGGGGCTCCTCTCTTGCAGCAGCCAGTGGCAAGTTCACCATAAAGCAGGATCTTAGGGAGGCGGTGGTCCTTCATCCTTGAGACGTGTCCTGCCCAACGCAGCTGTGTTCTCAGCAACATGGCCTCAATAGTTGTGACTGCTGCTTGTTCTAGAACAGATGTATTGGTCACGTAATCTGACCAGTGGATGTTTAGGATTGTACGGAGGCAGCGTTGATGGAAGAGTTCTAAGAGTCGCAGGTGGTGGCGGTAGATGACCCATGATTTGGAACCATATAAAAGAGTAGACAGCACTATGGCTTTGTAAACACTGATCTTTGTACTTTTCTTCAAGTATTTATTACGGCAGACTCTTTTATGGAGTTTTCCAAAAGCACTATATGCCTTTGCTAATCTGTTGTCTACTGCCCAGGCTCAGTATGTTCTGGATATATTTGTTACATCCTGCAAGGGTGGTCAGGACAAAGGATTGTTCCTGGGTAAATGTGTAGTACTGCAGCTTTAACCTGTCAGCCCATTCAAGTTTCTTTTTCCGGATTCTTGACATCATAAATGTAGTGAAAGCTGAGGATGTCCCATCACAAAGGAAGGCAAGCTATTTCAAAAAGTTATATTTTCAAAAAAATTGTTTTAAAATTCTCACAACTGAAGAGATACCCCCGAGTCATACTGTAAGTAGGGCTGGACTTTCTCACCACTTTTGCTACGGGGACCTCTGTGACCATTTTTGAGAGGCCTCCAGTAGTTGAAGCTGAAGAATACTTTGTTTCTAGGCAAACAAATATTTTGGGCTCAGTAGACCAGCCTGGTGTGGGCCTGAATATCACATTGCTTAAAGAGCAGTAGTTTCATTTTGGCAGGGGGCGGTGCCAAGGGAAAGGTGTGAAGACAACAGCAAGCTCACCAGGTCTCCCTGTGGTGTCTGAGGGGATGGGGCTGCAGCAGGCGGGCAGGCAGGTCTGACTTCAGGCAGTGACAGGGGAGAAGGCAGCAAGAGCTACGGGACATCTCTCTGGTGGCACTGCCTTTGGCTCATGCAGGGCTGTGACAGCAGCAGTGTGAGGAGAGGCAGCCTCACGTACAGTAGCGGTACAGTGGAGGAAAGCAGCAGCCCAAGCAGTGTCCAATCCTCCCTCCTCTCTGGCACAGCCAATTTCTCCTCTAAATGTGAGAGGAGAATCCAAGAGCAGAGAGCTGGCATGGAGAAGGTAAGGTAGACCATGGAATACCAGCTAAGAGATGAAAGATCTGGGAGATCTTCGGACATTTTACCTCCCATCCTAATAGAGATAAAAATACTCTTTTACCTAAACTCTGTTTGAAAATCTGTAGAAGCAGAGCAGTATGTGGTGATAAAACAACAGAATTACTATAATCAAATGATACTAACAAATAACGAAATTTAGTAAACATTTGGTGTCATACAAAAGTGTGTACTCATTTTATGAAAGAAAAATGGCATGTAAACCTGCTGAAATACTGTCAAGAAGCTAAAATTATACTACATTGAACAAGACTGCGTCCTCTATGTAAACACAAGTAGTTCTATTGCTAAGTTCCATCCTCTATCAGAAACAATGTTAATTTCTTTTTCCTTCATTTTTATTTACCAGCTTTTTCTGTTGGGACTTTCCATTTTCTTAATCAATGAGTTGCTGTTAATTCCAGAGAATTTTGCACTGCCAGTCTGAACTATGATGGTACATTCCATATATTAATGATTGGTTCATTTCTTGCTAATGGAATTTTTAAAATTCTGTTCTTCAATACACCGTTCCTGCCCTTATATTTTTTGTAAGATACTGGAAACTAAGCTGTGAAATCAAATACTTTTATCCTCAGACAGAAAATAATTGGGGGACACACACAACAACAAATACAGTAAAACTTGCTCTAACTTTTGAGGATTCATTTTGCACAGGATAGTGGGGAATGTGTTTGGGGTTTTTTTTCCCTCTTCTTTCTGGATTTTAAGAAAGGCTAAGCAGCACTGCTTTAGTATATTGTGGATAATGTCATGCCCGCTGTTTCTAAGAGTCTAGCATAGGACTTAGGTTTGCTTCAGTGTCATCCTTTCTGTATTTATCTAACCATTATTGGCTAGAGCCTAAGTACAGTTTAATTAAACTCTGTAAAGTCTGATATTTCCTATTGCTGTGTCCAACTACTTTTCATCTTTGTTTACTTTTTAAGTATTTAATAGGTAAGAAAATTCCTTATGGATTTTAATGGAAAGCCTTAATGAAAATTATTAAGCTAAAAAAACCCTACATGTTGCATCATTGAAAGTTTATGCAAGGTGATCCAAGGCTGACAGTGGATCAAGTGGCCAAAAAAATAAGAAAGGATATGCCTTCACAATATTTCTGTCTTATTAATCAATTTCTAGAAGCAATTTGTGTTTAATGCAAGAATGGGATTTGGGTTTAGTCTGAACTTGAAGTGCTTTGAAAAAGATGCACAATATACGCCACCATTTATCACATATCAATCACTATCAATAATCATTTTATTGTTTACTGAAAGATTCTATTAAATATTTACATGAAATTCCAGAATGTTCACTTGTCTTGTTCAATATATCAAAGCATTAGGGGAAAGGAAAAATCACATGGTACTGCATCTTTCTACATTTTGTTAAACCATTTAATGAACCCATGGTAATAGCAATCCCCTCCAGGCAATCATTTAATTAAATCTTGGCAACTAATACAAATACTCTCACAATCAATGACTTTCAGTTTGCTTATTTTATTGAACATGGTAGCTGTAGAACTTTAGGCAGAAGTGGTACTGGAAAACTGTGTTGCTTAAGATCTTCCATAATGTGTTAGAAGAAAGCCTTAACACATCCTCGCCAACCAGCCACTCTATCTTCTGTTGTCCATTTGCGGTCTAAAAGCAGCAACAAGCCATATACTTGCTATTTCCTATTATAGAAACAGTCTTTATATTTTACCCCATTTTATCTAAGAAAATTAAACCTCTATCCTTGGGAAGGTGATGGAGCAGCTCATCCTGAAAACCATTTCCAGGCAGATTAAGGATTTATTTACACTATTCAAAGCCAGTTTCTCACATCTGCTTTCTCAGCTAAAAAGTGCTCTTGAGTAGCACTGAAACTGATCTTTTGCCTGCACAAAGTGCTCTGTAAAGCACCTGGCAAAGCTCAAGTTCTATAGAAAATGCAGCAGCTGCCAACAGTCCAGCACCTGCAAGCTCACCCAGGCCAGTCCTTTCTGCAGTTCCGCTGTCCTCTATTTTGGATGCTAGTGTGGATGCCTGTCCTGGGGACTGCTGGAGGCAATGGCTGTCCCAAGCCTCTATAAACTGGCTGCAACTACAACCCCAGTGATACCTGGACTCGCCAGTATCCCTAGGGAAAAGAGGTGTCTCCTCCCCAAGCCTGCCAAGCCCCAGGTTTCAGAGTTCAGTGGCTAAACTTAAAGAATGGTGATGGCATCAATAAGTCCCTGTTGCTGGTCTGCCAGACCCTGCATGATAACCTTAAGAGTTATTATACTGTTAACATAGTCACAGGTACATAGTCACAGGTAATCCGGGGAGTGGAGACCACCAGATGAGACTACTGGGTACTGACAACAGTTTTTCCTGCAGCTGGTAAAGTCATGGAGGTAGGTGGAGCTGATAATAGCACCATGCCCATTGCAGTCTTTCCCACAACTGGAGGTACCAGGCACTGACCAGCAGCAATCAAGGACAGTAAAACTGCACATAGAAGAACCCTGCAATGACTTGGAATGTGAAACTCCGTTTTGTGCACATTTCTCTTCATCCCGTGCTCCAAGCACTCTCACAAGCTCATCTCCCAGGCTCAAAATACCTTGCCAGCTACAAGGAATAATTCTTGGCCACATTTCCTGCTGCGATCTCATATTCTGCAGTTGTATACATGTCACAGGGGTGCAAGATGCTGATCACCTGAGCCATCCCCTAGAGTAACAGCACCATGACCACCTCAAACAGGCTGGAGGCCTTTTTGCTGCTCTGACATGGCTTTGCATGGCCCAAAACAGGAACCCCACTGTCTGCATGGTCTGAGGAGCAGAAGCCCAAACATCATGGTCTGGGAAATTGTAAGAGCACAAGATCTGTCAGAGAGGTTTGCATTATTGAGCACCAAATCCTCTCAAGATGCCTGTAACAGCAGAGCACAGCCACTGCCTACCTGAGATGGGGCTGTTCCAGAAGAACATTTAATTCCAAAATGAATTTCTCAGCAGCCTACACTGGGGGCCTGAGGAGCTCCACAAAAGTTTCAGTACAACTAATTGCTTCAAATAATACAAAGAAGCTCATACTGTAAACACTGCAACAGGATATATTGAAAAACACCTGAAAGACAATGCTGTCATTGGTCACAGTCAGCACAGCTTTGTGAGAGGAAAGTCCTGCTTATCAAACCTGAATTTCCTTTTATGACAAGGTAATGCACCTACTTGATCAAGGGAAGCCTGCTGATGTCATCTTTTTGGATCTCAGTAAAGCTTTCAATACTGTCTCTCACAGTATCCTTCTGGTCTAAATGTTCAGCACACAACTGGATAAACACATCATGTGGTGGGTGAGCAATTGGCTCACGGGTTGAGCACAGAGGGTAATATGAATGGGGTGACACCAGACTGGTGACCTGTTACTAGTGGGGTTCCACAGGGCTCTGTCTTGGGCCCTATGCTCTTCAACATCTCCCTAAATGACTTGGATGCAGGACTGGAAGGGATACTGAGCAAGTTTGCAGATGACACAAAACTGGGAGGAGCTGTTGACTCTCTCAAAGGCAGGGAGGCCCTGCAGAGAGACCTCAACAAATTAGAGGACTGGGCAATCACCAACCATAGGAGGTTTAACAAGGCAAAGTGCTGGATTCTGCACCTGGGACAGGGCAACCCTGGATGTACGTACAAACTGGGGAATGAGATGCTGGAAAGCAGTGCCACGGAAAGGGACCTGGGGGTCCTGGTCGATGGCGAGTTGAATATGAATCAGCAGTGCCCTGGCAGCCAGGAGGGCCAACTGTGTCCTGGGAGGCATCAGGCAAAGCATCTCCAGCCAGTCGAGGGAGGGGATTGTCCCACTCTGCTCTGCATTGGTGTGGCCTCACCTTGAATATTACGTGTAGTTTTGGGCACCACAATATAAGAAAGATATTAAGCTGTTAGAAAGCATCCAAAGGAGGGCAACAAAGATGGTGAAGGGCCTTGAGGGGAAGCTGTATGAGGAGCGGCTGAGGTCTCTTGGTCTGTTCAGCTGGAGAAGAGGAGACTGAGGGGAGACCTCATTGCAGTCTACAACTTCCTTGTGAGGGGAAGAGGAGGGGCAGGCACTGATCTCTTCTCTGTGGTGACTAGTGATAGAACAGAGGGAATGGCCTGAAGTTGTGTCAGGGGAGGTTTAGGTTGGATATTAGAAAAAGTTTCTTCACCCAGAGGGTGGTTGGGAGCTGGAACAGGCTCCCCAGGGAAGTGGTCACATCACCAAGCCTGACAGCATTCAGGAAGTGTTTGGACAATGCTCTCGGGCACGTGGTGTGACTGTTGGGGATGGTCCTGTGCAGGGCCAGGAGTTGGACTTTGATGATCCTTGTGGGTCCCTTCCATCTCAACATATTCTGTGATTCTGTGATTCTGTGATATTCTGTATCACAAAAGCAATCAAGGTCCTTTTATGTTATAATGTTGAAATCAAAAAAAAAAAATTCTTACCCAAACTTTCCTGAAGAATTTTTCCCAGTAGATACACCCCAAGATTTTCCAGCTTTCTTCAGTATTTCTAAAGAGGTCTCTGCAGATCGTTATTTAAAAAAATTATTGGCCATAAAACATGATTAACTACATAAATTCAACACAAACTCCAGAAATGTAGGGATCAAAGATATTGATACAAAGAGCAGTTTGTATTATCAGACACGTTATACTGCAAATAACCTTTAAAATAACTTTATAAAACATCTTCTAAACATAGATTGAGTATGAGTCATGATTAACCAGTAGCAATGGGATCTAGAAAACACATTTTATAGAGGGAACTGTTTTAGGGAAGTGGTGGTGTTACTTTTAAGGCTAAATCAACAAGGGCAAAGTCATATGGAACAAACAACATACTTCATACTTCATCTAAATGGATCTAAGAAAAGGTAAAAATGATGGAATAAATCTTGAAATTGAAGATTAAAAGTTATGAAGTCCTTTATGGAACAGAATAAACCTCAAACCCAGACTGTATATTTTAGGTCTATATAAATACTTCTGTTTGAGGACCTCTCAATGAAAACAATAAGGCCCTCCTGAGCACCCAAATGAAAACCTCTGGGCATACACTCCACACAATGGAGCAGGATAATGACCAGGAAAGCCATTCAATATCAACAACATCCACTTGGAAATTTTTGACCCTGTATGCAAATGAGTTTAGGTTTTCATGTCAAGACTTAAAAAAAAACCCACAAAAAGTCAAAATTTATAATTCAACATTATTCTATCAGAAAACTGGATTCCAAAGCCTATGATCTGCTTTAAAAATGCCTCGCTCACCTCAAATACATCACAGTTTGTTACAAGAAAAACATAAATACGACTAAATGAACTCTACCTAAGCTAGGTTTGTCTGGGTTGGCACCTTTTTGTACTCTCTCCAGAAGCAATAACACAGCAGGTGTTAATGTCGGAGTTTTTCTCTGAGTCAATGGCTGCTTGTCCTAGTAAAAGAAGATGCACAATCACCACTCAACTCTAGCAAGGAACTTATGGAGCCCAGTGAAAACTCTCCAAATTGCTGTTTAAGCAGTGCTAGAAGGAACAGGAAAAAGGTCCACCCTCTCTCACTTGGAAGTCATTTTTCGTGCCCAAAATAGGTGAAAGAGTAATAATATTTTCAAATATCTTTAACAAAACAAACAAACAAACCCCCAGTACTCTCCTAAAGGAACAATTTACATTATTCTTTTTCTATAATGAAACGAGATCTCACTTCAAGAGACTAAGGATTACCTTCACTTTTCTGATCCCTCAAAGGGGCTCACCCCTTTGGCCTTGCGTCTAATGACAAGGGAACAGCAGACCTTCCAACGGCAGGGAGCCCTAATGGACAGGAAGAGCTTTCTCTGTGTTTTGCAAAAGTTGCCAGTTTTCTGCTTCCCTACAGCAGAACTACCTGGAATTACCCTGGAATCCAATTGCAGAAGAGCCTGAGGAAATTACTGTCCCAACTTTTTCATGCTGTCATACTCTGTCACTTTTTAATCAGACAAAGGGCTCCAGTTATGGGCAACTCCCAGCTGATATTCAGCATGTACCTTGTTTAAAGAGTTTTATATTAATATAGGTCTTTACTCACCATGAACTGAAGTTTGCCAAATCTCCCTCCAGGACCATGCAAATGTGACTGTGCGTACTTACCGAAGCCTGTCCAGTGGTCTTTGCAGCACGGTAGACAGCTTGTTCTTCAGAAAACTCCATGTGCCTCTGTGCTGCAGCCTCACTAAACTTCCGTGAGCAGTGTGGACACTGAATATAGTCTGACCATAAGAAAGGAACAGCTTGTGTCACAGTTTATACAGTACAGGAGAAAAATTGCCCTGCTTTCCTGGAGCACTCCAGATGCAGTTCAAAACCTGGCTCCACCAGCAGGTAACCATGATGAGTTCCCATCAGCTCCCAAAGTACATACCTTGGAGAACTACAAAAACTTTCTCTAGAAAAACACTTGGGATCCTAAAATATGTCCTTATGATATTAACCCAGCAAACAGTAATTGCTTTCAGAAATAAATCCCTGAGGATTAATAAAAGCAGATTTTATTATCTTTGTCCTGTTCCTGGCCACCCCCAACCTCATAATTAACAAGTCTGCAGGAACAGCATTATTTAAAAATTCCTAGCATAGACAAGCCCAATGATTTTAAGACTATTTTCGAAGACTGGTCATTAAGGTTGCTATTTTGTTGAGGTGGCAGCAACATTGACTGAGGTAAGTTTGGGGTTGAGGGTTAGATAGACCTGTACAGAGAGTTCCTGAGCCCAGGGACTCCTGAGCAGCAGGCCAGAGCCCTGTCAGGACATGGAAGCCCTCGGAAGCTCATCAGGCAAGGAGAGGGCATTGCCAGGAGGTTTAAATGGCTCCAGGGAGTGCAGTGCAGCAGTTGGTGCAGGCAGGGCCTGTAGGAGGGCACAGCCACCCTCCCAGCTCCTGAGGTAAGCCCACCTCACTGGTGGTTCTTCAACTGCCCAACTAGAATAGACCCAGAAATGGTCAAAAGCCATTGCTAGTAGGACCGTGGCAACCCAGACAGAGCTCCACAAGAAGCATGCAGCTATACAGGTCTCTGGCAGCATGGAGTGTCTGAGCCGTGTGTTAAGTGCCGGAGGACAGAGCAAAAGACACCTGCATGCAGTCTGAACTCATGGATGATCTGCTCTGCCTGATGGCAGAGCCTAAAGAGGAGGTGGAGACAAAAGAGTATCAGGGAGTGTGAAAGAAAAATAAACTAGTGGAGTTTCCTTCCATCCCTGAGAGAAATGCAGCGGATGGAAACTCAGCAAGTCAGAGGAGCCCTGCCCTCTTGCCATCAGGCAGAAGACATAAAAGAGGGGAGTGGAAACAGGTCCCTGCCTGGGGAGGTAGAAAAATCCTTTCCCGGCCTCCCTCACCTTTCCAGGAGCCCTTACAGAATGGGTATGAGGCCCTGGAATTTGAGAGTCAGGCAGATGACAGTGAAGAAGAACGTCTTTCTGGGGGGATCTCCTAGATCGGTGCAGTCAACCAGACAGACTACAGCTACAGGTATTAAGAAAAAAAGAAGGGTAGTTGTAGTGGATGACTCACTTTTAAGGAGAACTGTTGGTCCTGTATGCTGATCAGACCCATCCCACAGAGAAGTCTGCTGCTTCCCTGGGGCCCAGGTAAGGGATATTACAAGGAGACTCCCTGGACTAATTTGGCCCTCTGATTATTACCCACTACTGCTTGTCCAGGCTGGCAGCAATAAGGTGGATAAGAAAGGTACTAGGGTAATCAAAAAGGACTTCAAGGCACTGGGCTGCCTGGTTGAAGGGACAGGAACACACGTGGCATTCTCCTCAGTTTCTTAGGTAGCAGGGATGAATGCTGAAAGGAACAGGAAAACCCACATGATCAACAAGTAGCTTAAAGAGTGGTGCCATCAGTGGAATTTTGTTTTTTCTTATCATGGGGCTATTTGTACGGCACCAGGCCTGCTGGAGACAGATGGGTTTCACCTGTCTAAAAGGGAAAAAAGGAATCTATGCAGTATGGGTAACAAACAGGAGAAACTGGTAGCCATTGTGCAGCAGGAAAGATATGACACAGTTGCCATCACAGAAGTGTGGTGGGATGACTCACATGACTGGAGTGCTGCAATGGATGGTTATAAGCTCTTCACAAGGGACAGGAGAAGAAGGAGAGACTGTGGGGTGGCTCTGTACATTAGGAAGTGTTTTGACTGCATAGAGCTTGAGGAAAGGACAGTGAAGTTGAGTTCCTATGGGTGAGAATCAGGGGGAAGGCTAGCAAGGCACATATCCTGGTGGAAGTCTGTTAGAAACCACCCAGCCAGTATGAAGAGGTGGATGAACTGTTCTCTAAGCAGCTGGCTGATATTTCACAATCGCCAGCTTGTGGGAGACTTTAATGTGCTGGAAACTCAGGACAGCAGAGAGGAGGCAGTCTAGGAGGTTCCTGGAGTGTGTGGAAGACAACTTCCAGTCACAGCTGGTAAGTAAGCCTACTGGGGGTGGGGCCCTGCTAGACCTGATGTTTACAAACAGTGAAGGGCTGGTGTGACATTGTCAGAGGCAATCTTGGGCACGGCAACCACGATATGATAGTTTTCAATAACTGGTGAAGTAAGGAGGGGCATCAACAAAACCTCTGCCCAGGACTTTTGGAGGGCAGACATTAGCCTATTCAGGACACCGATTTAGAGAGTTTCTGGAAAAGCAACCATTAAAAACAAAGGGGCCCAGGAAGGCTGGGCATGCTTTAAGAAAGAAATCTTGAAGGCACAGGAACAGGCTGTCTCTATGTACCAAAAGACAAGCCAGCAGGGAAGATCAGCCTGGCTGAGCACAGAGTTTTTGCAGGAACTCTGGAAAAAAAAGAGGGTGTATTACCTTTGGAAAAAGGGGCAGGCAACTCAAGAAGTGTTTAAGGATGTCGTTAGGTCATGTAGAGAGAAGATTAGAAAGGCAGAAGCTCAGTTAGAACTTAACCTGGCCACTTGTGTTTTTATAAATACATTAATAACAAAGGGAGGGTCAAGGAAAACTTTCATTCTCTATTGGAGCCGGGTGGAATATAGCTACCAAAGATGAGGAACAGGCGGAGGTACTTAACACCTTCTTTGCCTCAGTCTTCAGCAATAAGATCGGTTATCCCCTGGCCCCCTGCTGGTAAGCAGGGACGGGGAGCAGAATGGATACCCCATAATCCAGGAGGAAGTAGTTTGTGACCTGCTGAGCCACTTAGATGCTCATGAGTCTGTAGGACCAGATGAGATTCATCCTAGGGTGAGGGAGCTGGAAGAAGCACTCTCCATCGCTTATCATCAATCCTGGCTAAACAGGGAGGTCCCAGAAAACTGGAGGTTGGCTAATGTGATGCCCATCCCCAAGAGTGGCTGGAAGGAGGATGTGGGGAAATACAGACCTTTCAGCCTGACCTTGGTGCTGGAGAAGGTTATGGAGGAGATCATCTTCAGTGCCATCACACAGCACATACAGGACAACCAAGGGATCAGACCCAGCTCGCACAGGTGTGGAAAAGTCAGGTCCTGCCTGACCAACCCGATCTACTTTTATGGCCGGGTGACCCACCTGGTGGATGAGGGAATGGCTGAGGATGTAGTCTACCTAGACTTCAGCAAAGCCTTTGACACCATTTCCCACAGCATACTCCTGGAAAAGCTGACAGCCCACAGCTTGGATAGGAGCACTCTCTGCCGGGTTAAGAACTGGCTGAACGGCCAGGCCCAGAGATTGCTGGGGAATGGTGCCACATGTGAATGACCCACTGGCATTCAGTCACAAGTGGTGTCCCCAAGGGATCAGTGCTGGGCTCAGTTCTGTATAATATCTTTATTGATGATCTGTACGAGGGGATAGAATTTACCCATAATAAATTTGTGAATGGCACCAAGCTGGGTTGGAGTGTTGATCTGCTGGAGAGTAGGAAGGCTCTACACAGGAATCTGGACAGGCTGGATCAATGGGATAAAACCAACGGTATGAGTTTCAACAAGATCGAGTGCCAGATCCTGCACTTTGGCCACAACAACCCCATGCAGTGCTACAGGCTGGAGGAAGTGTGGTTGGAAAGTGGCCACGTGGAAAAGGACCTGGGGGTGCTGGTCAACAGCCAGCCAAGAGGGTCAATGGCATCCTGGCCTGTATCAGCAATATTGTAGCCAGCAGGACCAGGGAAGTCATTCTTCCCCTGTACTCCACATTGGTGATGCCACACCTCAAATCCTGTGTTCAGTTTTGGGCCTCTTACTTCAGGAAGGACATTGAGGTGTTGGAGTGTGTCCAGAGAAGGGCAACAGAGCTGGTGAATGGAATGGAGCACAAGCCCTATGATGAGCAGCTGAGGGTGCGGGGGTTGTTTAGCCTGAAGAAAAGGGGCTCAGGGAAGACCTTATTGCTCTCTACAACTACCTGAAAGGAGATTGTAGCCAGGTGGGGGTCGGCCTCTTCTCCCAGGCAGCGAGGAACAGGACAAAAGGGCATTGTCTTAAGCTGCACCGGGGGAGGTTTAGGTTGGACATTAGGAAGAATTTCTTCACAGGAAGAGTGATTAGATGCTGGAATGGACTGCCCAGGGAGGTGGTGGAGTCACCTGGAGGCATTTAACTGGATGTGGCACTTAATGCCATGGTCTAATTGACATGGTGGTGTTGGGTCATAGGTTGGACTCTATGATCTCAGAGGTCTTTTAAAACCCAATTCATTCTGTGATTCTGTGATTTAGCAAACCACTGCTGAAGAAGTTGTACCCCACCAGCTGAGGCACATCTAAGAGCCAGGTTTCTGGGTGTGAAGCAGCACTGTGAAGAACACACAGTGGTGCTTTCTAAAGTCTTTTCTGACAGTTTTACAGTCCTGATTCTACTAAAAGCTATTCAGTGACACATGGCTGGTGCAGTCCGACTCATTTCGATGAACAGTGTTCAGGGTCAGCGCAGTCACAATTCAGCCATCACATCGCCCTTGCCATTCCCAGACCCTTTCTCCCTGTCCAGTGCCTTTTACAAAAGAAGTCCAAGTGTCCTTATCCTAATACTAAGGATATAGAATCTTTACAAATGCTTTCTCTCTGTAACAATACAGAAAAAATGGCGCAAGCAGCCATCAAAAGCCAGCTTCAGACCAGCATCATGGGCATAATGGTTGTGAACACAGAGGAGGGGAGGACAAGATAGGGCAGATGCCTGGCTTCAGGGGGCTGGTAAGGGCACCTGGAACTTCAGGGGAAAATGGGGAGGTTTTGGGCTCTGTTTGGAGAATGATGAGAGGAGAAAGGAATATCTCTCTCCTTCCCAAAATCCATGTACTTTCTCTCCAGTCCCGTAGTATGGGATATACACCCTCACTAGGCCACTCAGCAACTTGTCCTCCCTAAAAAGTAGTTATTTACTTCCTTTCTCCACAACTACTGCTGCTCTTGCAGAATTTGGATTCCTCCAATAGGGAGAAGGAAAGGGAGGGTCTGTTCTTAAAGTTGGTAAAGCTAGAAAAGAAATAACAGAGTCATTAAAGAATTCAGCAGTGGAAATTCAGAGAGAAGTTTGACCCCAATCAAGGAAGGAAGAGGTGTCCTGCTGCTTATACTGCATCACCATCATCTAGGAGAGGAGAGAGGCTGGAATCGTGGCAGATGCTTTTGCTATCAGTAATGAATTCCTACTCTGGAAGTGAGCCCAGAGAGCCCCCCATCCCCCTCCTGCTCTCCACCTTCCTAACGCAGGCAGGACTCCACTGAGACCCTTTCCAAGGTTGCTCCCACATTTTATAAATCACATTATCATGAGATATTGGCAGTATGTGCATCATTTTGGATCTGTAACTTGTAATACAGTGCAGAGACCAAACCTGGTATTTTTAGTAAACCAGACCTGTCTTTCGCTAAATGACTTCCCCTGACTGCACAGTTGGATGGGGAAGGAGACAGTGGAAAAGCCACCACGTGGGAGTGGGGAAGCCTGTGTGCAGTACAGTTGTTTTGAATGGTGAGAGGATGTATTTCACCCTCTATTACATTGTAGTACAGCTATCTGGACTCTCCTCCCAAAGTGTTAATATCAAATCCCAGTCTTGCTGCCTTTAAACTTAAGAGGTACAGTTAGTTTTCTCTTCCTCTTCACTGCCTCTGCTTTGCACTTCTAGGCAATTATGGAGGGAATTGATGTTCACGCTGTGTTGTGCCAGGAGTGCAAAACTGAAGCCCATCTGCAGTTAATAAGAGGTAACTGCTTTACCAAAGATCAGTCCAAGAATAGCAACAATATAAAATAGATCACAAACCTGGATTCATGCTTGGCAGGGGAGGAGGTGGAAGAGGGTGGCCCTCCTTTAGAGCTTTTGTGACCTGCTTGGCTGATTGAAAAATATTAACAAAATCCTCTGCTTCCAGTTAGATTTCTTCCCTAGCTGTTTCTGTAATGGAAATAAGAGAAGACACAAACCATACTTCTCCTGAGCGAAGGTTCTTCCTTTCTGAGGGAAAGAAAAAGCATTACAAACAAAAGAAATTTGCTTTTTTTGAAAGGCATGGGAAAGCTGATTTAGACCTTCACTGTCTATTGACAGCACCAGAAGATGGATAAAAGAACAATGCACTCCAACAGAACACCCTGGTCGTGGCAGACCAAAGAGTACTTAAGAGGGAATAGAAAAGACACTATGACCATCACCTTCCCCTCTCCACTTGTCACATTCTTCTTGCTTTAAACCTTTGCGCACTTCTATTTCTTTCCACAACCGATTTTAAAGGACATTTTACAACAGCAGTCTGCATGGATACCAAATCAGCAATGATTTGGCATGTCTGAGTAAAATAATACATATGCATATCCATGTGTATTCCCCTCCTCCCCAACAAATATACTTCTTCCAGTAAAAGCTAAAGCATCTTTTCCTCCATCTCTGTAAATAAGTTCAATTTAAATACACTTTTAAACCCTTCAGTTCAATAGCAGTGAATCTCTGAATTTAACTTAAGGGGCTACTGACAACTTTCAGGTTCAACCTGGGGCATTCATGCATCAACCATCTTGGATCATGCTCTCTTTCAGATTTAGGTGAAGATGAAGCTGTTAGACTCTCACATTGTCTTTAAAAGGCATATTTTAACATTTCCTAGAAGAGCAGAGACACTTGCATACCCAGGGTAGTCATGACACCTACTGATTTGGCTTCTCAACAGAGAAATATTCCCAAACACTAGCAGCACAGGGAGGGGGAGGAAAGAATTTGGCACCCGGTCAAGCACATATGTGAGACTCATCCGTAACATCCAGGTTTTGTCCTTGGAGGAAACAATAGTGTTACTGAATGAAAGACTTCATATGGAGATAACACACACACTTCAATTTTAACTATAGCTTTTGTGGGGGCTGCTTCTTCACAGTGATGATTTCTGTTCCCTGCAGTCTCTGTTTCAAAATGCTGAAGGGCTTGCACTTCCTGTTGAAGGCTTTCTTGCACATTGGATCATGTCTCAGCTGGGATCCAAAGAAAAACATTTTTTAATGGGTTGGAGTCATGCTTTGTTAATGATGCTTCCTTATTCAGGCTTTAAAATTACTTATATTCAGGAGCAGGGAGCTGCAGCAGTATTTATTTTGGGTTCAGTTTAACTCCTGAAGGAGTTCATCAAAACTTAAAAAGCAGTCTAAGTACAGCTGCAGTTCAACACAAATAAGAAATAGAAGCCATTTCCAGCTTGTTCTGCTCAGGGACATGCTGGAGGTCAGTACTAATAATGACTTGCAGAAAAGAACAAACTGGGTCTGTGAACAGGAGCCGTCCTGTTGGACTCCCCCACCACACCTGGTTTTCTTTCTTTTTTCTTGGTTAAGAGGGAGAACAGTCTGACCCTATTCAAGGGGCCAAGATTTACATTATTAGTTCTCTGAGTTTAGATAAGTGTTTCAGAGTGGGGGCTCCTCTGACAAACAGCAGCGCTTATTAGAGCACTGAAACACCACTGAAATAGCCACAGCCCCAGGCTGAATCGGAGCAGCTGCTTACCAGCACCCATAACCTGACAGCACAGAAGGAAAACTAGGGACAGCACCTGCAGCTGGAAGCTGGGAAATTTTAGGTAGATAGATAACTAGTGCCAAATTTTAGCATCAACTTCACTTTTCTTTTTTTTTTACTTATTAAGTAGCTGCCTAAGCAAGGCATTTTGGTTGCAGCTCAGCTGGACCAAAAAGCAACTCATTCTACTTCAACACATTTTGAAATTCTAATTTCCCTTTGAACCTTTTATTCATGTGCTTCAGGTCCTTAGCCTCTGTTTCTAGACATTTTTGACAGCAAACTCAAGACGAATATTTCTCTGCAGGACCAAAACAGCAGCAAATACCTATGCCTTGCTCACTGAGGAGCATAGCAGTCCTGCATCGCTGGGGCACAGAGAGCCACTATAAGACCTGTGTTTCACACTAGTCACAGTGACAGGAAACTTCTCACCTCTCCCAAAACATAGATGTATCTCTTCTCAATCTGTTTTGCTAAATTAAACCATTGTGTTCTTCCTGTACCTGATCTGAGATACCAAACACAAAACGACCAATGCATAGTTGCACCTTTGTCTTGGCACTCCACAGTCACTCAGATTCAAGTGTATTGTTCTTGGATTTTTTTTTCTTAAATCAGTTTTCAGTACTATTGCAGGGCTGATCTGATCTACCACAGAGACACAGGATCAGTAACACAAACTGAGGAGCAGAGGGGTGCATGCAGAGCCCCACCCCTTGCAGAAAAAAATATGCAGTTGGGTGGTGCCAGGCAAACTGTGCAGCCACCCATTCAGTTTGTAATCCAGGGATCAGGGAGGTCAAGGGGAATCTTTTCATTCACTTCAGCAAGCTTTGGAACAGAGCCTGGTGCCCACATTATGCTGTCAAAGGGACTACTTATCAGATGGTTTATTAGTCTATTTTTCTCAAGAAGCCTCAAATAACAAATTCAGCCTAAAAACCTGGAACAAATAGGAAGCTTCAGGTTAGTAATTTACGCCTCACCAAGAGAAAATACATTATTTTAAATTCAATATACAGGACATTTTTGGACATGGTTTAGGACAAGAAGGTAAATTAAGATAGCACAAGACTGAAGATGAAGTCACAATATTTCTGTGCACATCGATTAATTCTCTAATCAAGTTCACTAATGAAAGCAGTTACTAGATAATTTGCTGTTTTAAATGTGTTCAACCCTCTTCTCTACTAGCAGTCACCTCCTCCTTCCCCAGTACTCACTACCCCTTTCAGCTAAATGCATTGACATTCCCATTAAAAAAAAAAAGATTTTTGTTTTACCAGAACATCCTGTACAGAATGTTTTCCACAGGTTGTAGGAGGAGCCAGATCTTGACTTCACACAGCTGTGTAAAGTGCAAACCATGCAAGAGTCTGTTACACAGTACAGGACAGCTTGACTATAGCAGAGTTGGCACTTGGACTCAGCTCTGGCTGAAACAGTACTTCATTGTCAGAAAGGGACATCTCCATAGAATCACAGAATATCCTGAATTGGAAAGGACTCACAAGGATTATCGAATCCAACCCTCCAGTTCCATGCCAGGGTTCCCTTTTGCAGAACTCCTTATTTATCCCGTTCCTACTAAGCACAAGCTCTCCTTTACTATGATGGGCAGCATTCTGTTTTCCACATGACTGCTTAGGTATGTGCTTTCACAATGACATCACGGTTGGCTGAGGAGGTGATGGAACAGTACTTAAGTTCATCACTCCCTAAATTCAGGGAGGGGGGCTGGGAAGCAAGGGCAGGCGATCTGCACTCAGATTTATTCTATTTTGTTTGGAAGTCAGCAGGAACTAATGACACCCTGTAATGGCTCAGGCTGAACTGTTGCTATTTCAGAAGGTAGAAAGTGCCATGCAATGTGTGACATTATCTTCATTAAGGCGCAACATTTCCATGATATGCTTGCTAAACAGCATTCCAAGATGATCTTACTTTGTAGATGTCAATTTTTTGGGGATGTTTGTTTTTAAATCAGTAATTTTTTTGAAAAAATAGGTGTTAAAGTTACATGGAAAGTAGTTTTAGGCCCCTCTGACACCAAAGGCAGTCACATACTCTCATTGCAGAGCAGGGACGTGACTTTTATTAAACAGAAACAGCCCTTAGGAAAACCTGAATAACACAGTCCTTTTCATTAGACTGGTAAGCCTACAGAGGTACTTCTCTGAACTAACTTCTGTAAGGACTTCTCATTTAACTGTTCCTTACCTGCTCTTGCTAAAACAAAAGAAATCCTTGTCTTGCTAAAGCAGATGAGTGACTGTTTTTGTTTCTTACCTTTTCCTTAGGACTTCAACATACTCCAAGGCACAGAGTTAATGTTACTACAGTGTTTCATTGATTACAAGTGCAGAGGAACAAAGCAATTCTATAACTTTCAAACAAAGGCAATAGAAAAAGTCAAAAATGTCTTTCCCCTTTTGTTCCCAATCAACAGCTGTGTCTGTCTTCCTCTGCCTCCTCCACCTCTTTATTCTTTCTCATCCCCTCAAGGTTTTGACTGATAGAGGAACTTTTTGGGGTTTTTTTTAGAAAAAAAGGACTTTAGGTACAAGCACAGTATCATTGAATCAGCAATGAAAAATCTAGCAAAGAACACATGCACTGTCCTTTTTGGTAAATCACAAAATCACATTCCACCCAAACAACTGAACAGCATCTGTTACTCACTTGTTCCATTTAACTTCTTTCCTGGGATCTGACTCATCTCAACAGAATTGCTTCTCAGATTTCCTTTTCTATGTTGTTGTCAGGAGTCACGAGTACTAGGTGGTCAGTATTCGTTACTCAAAAGCTCACCATCCAAGTTACCACACAATCAGCGATTACATTAGCAATTATGACATGGGCAGACCCTGCTTAAGCTTGTGAAACACATGAAAACTAGTACAGGTAAAGGAAACTAGCTAAAGGAAAACTCTGAAACTTTTTCCTAATCTTACAGATGATTTCTACTGATTCAGTTAACACATACAATTTGAGAAAACAAAGGCTTAATCTAGATGTGCATACTGCATTGACACTTTAGTTTTCTGAGCAGTGATCAAGAGACTTGTAGACTCAAATACCTCTTTATTCCTTTCTCCAAAATCATCTTACTTTACCAATTAGAATATAGTATAAAAGTCTCCCTCCAAGTACTTTGAATTGTTTCTGTACATTAAACAGCCTCATCAGTCCCTCCGCAAGCTTGTCTCCATTTAGTATTCACAAAACTACTTAAGGAATATTTCAGATGCTTTGAATTCAACAGTAGTCAGGCCACTCCACTGATGCATTGGTTCCTTACAGTAAAATGGTTAACTTTTCACCTAAAGGCAGAAGACTGCTCAGTCTGTAGCCTAAGGACCTAAACCTGAGGGTTTCTTATTAATACATAAGGATTTATGACTGACTACAAATACTATTCATTTCATTCACACATAATGGACTGGTCACTATCAAGATAACTCACGAGCACAGTATAAACATTTAAGATCATACCAAGCCTCGATTCTGGCCATCTGCTCATCTTCAAAAATTTGTGGTGGGTCTTAAACTTGTATTTCAATGAAACCAAACTGAATGCAAGACCTGAGGAATAGTATTTCAGGAAAATCAAGACCATGACTATCTACAACATTTTCTAATTATCTACAACATTTTTCTAATTATCTCCTGTTTTGTTTGCCACACTACTCAGAGTGAATACTTTCAGCAAAGCCAATTCCAATAGCAACTGTAAGGGGTCACTGACTACTGTAAGTGCAACACTTGTTGAAACAGATTTTATTTGCCATGAAACATAAAAGTCAGGTTAGGTAACAGGGATGTCTACCTACACAAGGGCTTTTCAGACACCTCTGCTTAGAAGAGGTTATTCTACAGCTTTTGTAATAGCACCAAAACAACAAATAACCTACCCAGAAAAGAACCAAGGAGGAGTGGGTGAAAACTCCTTGACTTACAAAACTGTGCTATATCAAGGCACTATATTCAACCATCAGTATAAGGGAGAGAAGACATAAATGAAAATATTGCTATGTAAAATGAAATAATTTAATAGAAGAATCTAATCAGATCAAATCTGTAGGATTCTGCTGATTTGCTGAATACATTGAACAAATATATATATATGAAACTCTGTTCAGCGTGTAACAAAAATATTTTCAATTATTTTAATACACTTATACTGTAATGAAACTTTGCAACAGTTGTCTTGTCATTCATGACAGAATAAACATCCCTAACACATTGTTTTATGTAGAATTTCATTTCAGAAAGAATAACAAGTTACTGTGGTCTTGTTACAGTGAGATCTGAACAACTCCCTTTAAGCAGGACTGGCAAGGTTCTCCAGTTGGCAGTTCCCTTCTCAATACAAATCAGAAATTAAGGATGTTTCCACAATAAGCTTCTCAGTTTCATCAAGACAGCTTCAGTCCTTGAACATTTTGTTTCAGATTGAGCAACTCTTTTTCTTGCCTTGTTTTCTCCAATTTGAAGGCAAGTTTGTTGGCTTTCTTCTCCATTCTGCGTTCCTATGCACATGAATAATTAGAAATTTACAAAATAAGAATTAACATGCAAAATCAAACAATTCTAATTAACTGTTCTAGATCATGAGAACAAGAGCAATCTGGACAATATTATCATTTATGGCACTAATTAACAGAAGTCAAATTAATATGTGTACCACCAGGATTAACATTAAGTTACCTGAAGCTTCTAATATGCTGGCTATTTCTGTTTCTAAGAAAAACAGCTAGTATTTAATTGTGGGCAATTAGATTTTCCATTTTTTTTCCACTATTCCATAGTTTCTTTCAGATACTTTTCACTTTATGTAATCTGAAACATCATAAATGTTTCCTTTGCTACTCTAGATTATAAGGAAATCTGAAGTTCCTTCCGAAGTTTTATCTGCAGCAGTGGCCACAATAACAAACCCAAAGCTTTGACATTGAAAACCAGGATGACAAAATTATCTTAACTTTCTTTCTAGTCCTTTGAGACCAGCAAGTTTTTCCCATTACTTCCAGACATGAAAACAAGCAAGCTTTAAATAAAGTTCATAAGACACATAATACAACATGGTTTTGCAAGGTCTTACTTAAAATAATAAGTACCTTTCGTTCCTCTTTTATTGCCTGTTTTCTAGCCTTGCGATCCTCTTTGCTCTCATCTTTGGAACGAGGTTGTGTTGATGCTTTTGGCAGGTCACTGCCATTAATCATTTGCATGCGTTCAACCTGCTTAGCGGTAAGACCTTTCTGAGGCAAGATATGTAGAGGAATTCCAGTCTTCTGAGAAATTTTTATTGGCTTGGGCTAAAATAGAGAGTGCATATGTATTAATGGTCCCTACTTTTCTCTACAAGAAGTGCACATTGCACTGTGTTAGCAGTATAAAAACATTAGATTCAGATTTGACAGCAACAAACACGTGAGTTTCCCCATACTATTTTGTTCCTCCAGAAAAATGCACATTAATCCCAAAGTAAGAAATCAAACACATCTGTGAACAGAATCTAGCCTCCCAGAACATGAAAAACAATTTTCCCTTTTATTTAATTATTACTGAAAAGAAAAAAAAAAAAGAACTTCAGTAGGCACTTAGTATTCCTTTATAAGCTTGCAAGAAAAAGGTTTCCTTTCAAACTTTGGAATATTGAGCTGTGCTCTAATGATGGGGAACATCTGGAAGGCCAAAGAACTAGAATAAACTGTTTCAAACTGCAGAAAAAAAAATCCGAACTAATAAGTAGTTGTGAGACATGCATTATAGAAAGCTATATGATAGATAACAAAAAAGTGAATTCCTTAATCTGTACATTTCTGCCTAGCTATTACAGATATTTTGAACTGACTCAATTTTCCTCCTCATAGAAAAAAGTATATCCAAACCCTTTTTAAGTGAAAAAATAACACCAGAGGCTAACACCCTCCCCAACCCTCTTTTCTGCTCCTTCTTTTAAAGCAGGAGCAGCATTGAGAAAAAAAACGCACTTTTGTGTCAAGTTTTCCCAGTGTTATTCATTAGAATAAGTTTAATAATTTTACCTTTGATGGCTCCTTAATAAGGGTTGGATGATTATATAAGTTTGAATATGTACCTAGGGCACAAAGGAAAAAGAAAGCAGTGAAGGGTTTGGAAAGAGAAACGAGGTAAGTTTATTATGAGTTGTACTACTACTTAGGCTTTGGAAATTCCTGCTGTTGTGCTCAGAGCATAAACTGTTTTACCTAAAGCACTGCTGGAAAAGTTCTGAGATCACCTGTCATTTACTTTGATGTCCTAGGAACAAACAAGCAAACTCCAAAACACTTACTCAAGATGGATTCACAATCCCACTTCTCTTTTGGTTCCTCAATAACTACAGATATTATCTCTTCCTTTTCTTCCTCACTTTCTTCATTCGCAGGAGAGTCCAAATCTTCACAGGGTTCAAGAGCATCCAATTTCACACAACTTTGAAGAAGTCCAGAGAAGAAAAAAATACAGTTTATCTTTTCTTGAAAATGTGCAATTCTGTAAAACCAGACTTCCTTCAGTAAAACTCCAAACCCAAGAAAGCTATTCCCAATGAAACTGGCACACAAAATTGTTTCCTATGTAAGTCGCCTCAAAATAAACTAAAAACATTAGGACAACAGACAGAGACAACAAAAGAAATACTTCTGCATTTCAAAAGTATGTGGCACACAATACTTGTGACTGGAGGGCAGAAAGAGAAGAGCTTGTAAGCAAGGCAGCAGAAGGGATTACCATGTCTTTCAATCAGGAAACACAAGACTAATGTGAGAACATTGAGACATTTATCTTTGGGACAATATCACCTGCTTTAAGACAAAGCGAACATACCATGGAAATGGTCTTACATTGACACAGGGTTGCTTTATAAGCACTGATTTTTGCAGGGCTACAAATACTGGTACCCATGCAACAGTTGCCCCTGAGTTTATTATCATGTAACTAAGCATAGAGAAGAATCAGCTGCATACCAAAAGGACAGAATATACTTGGCTAAAGAGTCCGTTACAAACAAAAGTAAAGGTATAAGGAGAAAAATAAGTTACACTAAAAAGGGAAAGGAAGAATGCCTCTAGATACTACTTACACTAAGTTCAATACAATTATAAAAAAAAAAAGCATAAACTCACTAAAACAAACAAAATTCCTCCACTTAATTTTATCACAAGAATGGATAATACTCATATGCATCTGCTTTTGTTGTGGGATGTAATCTTTGAGTACATGAACTTGGAACAACATACCCAAAATTTCAATATAAACACAGGATTACTTAACGACTTATGTGAAGCAGTACTTCTGGGAATACATACTTCTTTGCTTTTTCTTTGTAGTAATCATTCAGGACTTCTTGCAACCGAGCATTGTCTGTGTTAATATAGCCTTCTAACTCCACATTATCTAAGGCTCCAATTTCATCTTCATCAAATTGTTCATAAAACTAAAATAAAGAAGTGGATATCTGTAATTAGATCACATCTGTTGTGCAACTTCCTGACAGTTTAAATAAGATTCACACATTTCTTTTTATTTGCCCATTTTTCCTCTCCCCTCTCATTTGCTGAACAACTGCCAAATCCATCTGCAGTAGGATTTCCTCCTTACTGTCAGTATCCTTAAAGCATGGGAGTCAAAGTTATCTTATAATAATAATATATAAATCAGCTTCTGGAAATGGTTCTGATTCTTATCTATTATTTCAATCTGTACTTTAAGAAGCCTGTCACTGCTCAGTTCATGAATGTGTACTTTACCAGGCACCTGTACATGATCTGCTGTGTTGAGTCCTGAGATTAGCTCAGCTGGTTAGAGCATGGTGCTAATAACACCAAGGTTGGGGGTGTGACCCCCTATGGGCCACTTACTTAAGAGCTGGACCTGGTAATCCTTGTGGGTCCCTTCCAACTTAGAATATTCTGTGATTCTATGAACTGAGCTTCTCAGACAAAGTGTAACACTAACTGTGAATGCTCATATAGCGATTGGAGTAATTTTGTTTAATTCTATCAGTGTTAGACCTTTCAAGAGCAATAACCTAGGTAACACAAGCCTCAGTACACAGTATTAAATGCGGAATACATGCAAAGAACAGATGTTTGATGCCCTGACTATTGAAGGCAGTAAAAATTTGCACGAGACACCACCTGATGGAATGAATCAACAGACAAAGAAGCATTTAACACCCTTAACAGTTACACTCTTGAGCTGCCTCACCTTCTCAAATCTGTCATCCAAAAGGGTTAACTGCTCATTCCGTCTTATTACTGAAGATGTCATAGAATATTCTGTGAAACGACTCCTGATTTCTTCTTGCATAAAAAGAAATTCTTTTGCCTGTCCATTAACCCCATCATCTGACAAAGGATCTTCTGAATTATAGTCTTTATCACTACTGCAACTATCCTTCTCATCACTACCATCCTCCATATCTTCCCATTCATCTTCATCCTCAGCATCTGATCCCCTTGAACAAAAGTACAGAACAGTTTTAGAATAATACACGGACCTTTCCATAGCTCTGACTAATGTTGGGTTACCTGAAACAATTTGGCAATAACAAATTCAAACGTTGAGAGGGAAAGATAAAAAGTGATTATCTTGAAGCCAGTAAAAGAAAAACAAGTTTAGCAGAAACCGTGTTGCCAAAGTCAGCATTACACTACTTTTTTCTGAAAGCTGAAAACATTTCTGGTAACTGTTGGATCACAGATTTTTGCACTAAGAGTGAGGTTACGTTTACATTCAGTTGTACTTTTTGAAGCAGAATAATACTAGCTGCACTCTGGAATACTAAAATGAGAAAAATTTCTCATTGTTCATAAAATTATGAGATGATACCTAAACCTAAATAAATAAAATGCAAAATTTGTAAAGGTTCCAGAAACAACAGATAGCCTTTATCCATACTATTACTGATGTATTTTACATGGGATAGATGGCAATGTTTAAGTAGTTTAAGAATACTATTATTACAAACATTGCATGTAAACAATGAGCTCAAAGTAACAAATGAAACCCATCTCCTGGATAACACAAGAAAATTTGTTTTTTTAAGCTACCATTCACATAATACAAGGTAATGCTTTTATTCCTTTAATACATCAAAGTATTCAAATTTGAAATCTGAAACCATTCTGGTTTCCTATACCACCACATGAAATACTAAATAGCATCTTTCCTATTTACATATGACAAACAGTTCAACAAAGTTCTATTTACCGTTTCTGTGGTTCATTTGCTTGTAGAACAAAATCATCTTCCAGGATATTTTCAGGATTGTCAAAGTCAAAATCATCATCAAGAGCTGCAACAATATCTGGATCAAAATCTAGTCGTGGTCCTAGAGAGTTAAAAAAACAAAACAATACATAAATATCTAAGTTTTTCTGCCATTACAAAACCAATCCAGCTAGACTGTTAATTTGCAGTAAGGAAAGCTCAAATCAAAGAATCACAAAATTCCTCAAGAATATTTGTAGATTTGATACAAGCCAGGGCAAGTCGCCATCCTCTTGTCAATTTTTATCATTCAGAAAAAATATTCCTCAGAGGTCTTTAGGTTCCATAAATGCATTTTAATATAGAATATTGTAGAAGAAAAAATATCCAAGTTAAAGTACCATCTGATCAATTAGCAACCCTAGTTCCCAATCTTAAAATTCCCTACATTACAAAAGGTTAGAAAGTGTTTCTCTACTGCAATTAACAGATGTGTCTTTAGCACCCTTCTGTCAAGACAAGAGAGAATTGCCACAAATCCTTTCTGTTATAAAATATGAAGACAGCTGCAGACTACAAAAGTGTATTCACAGTCTGTTAACTTAAATAATACTGATGAAGGAATGTAAACAGTCCTCAGCATTTGAAAAGAAATTTTGAGTGAAAATCCAGTCCCAGACTTGGATTCAAACAGATGGAGTAATAAATTAATAGTATTATCTACAGTTTTCCCCTGTCATTAGCTTATATTTTGCTACACAATAGTAAGTGCTCATAGATTCTGCCCTCTCCAAGCAAAGCTAAAAAGTTCTTACTAGTGTATCACAGAAATAGTCTCAAATTGTAACACGGGTCTCTCATAGATCATTCTTTATGTCTCCTATTCAGCCTGTTCTACACTAACAAGTATGACACCACAATCAAAGCCATAATTATCATTTAGTTCCTACATGGCAACTCACATAACAAAAAGGTAAACGATACCTGAAACAGGAGCAGCTTTATTTAACAAGCCCACATCTTCTTCAAACTCTGTGGCAAATACTGAGGAAGGTAACTTAATAGATGGAGCCTTAGAAAAGGAAACAAAATAACATCATCACAATATATTTGTTCTCAGCTCATGTTAAAAAAAAGGTGTGGATACTCCTGTGACCCAAAGAAAGTCTGTAAGTACTACTTAAATATTAAGACAAGTGTTACTCGATCAGTGGCAAATTTTCAAAGTTATGCTATGAAAGCTAGGTAAAGTGTTGGTAGCTTTAATTCTCACGTCAATATTCTCCAGGTACAGAGACAGTATTTTTTGCATCTCTGAAGCTTTTTAGAGAATGGCTGTACATCAGGCACTTTGAAATTTGTATTTTTTTTTTTGTTTTGGAGAATACTAACAAACATTTGGAATCACCCCTTTATTGAAAGGCTTATTAAAAGCTTCATAACATATCCATCTAATCTAACTTTAAATCTTATGTAGTATCACCAAACTGTACCTGAAAGGTATTTCTGACTAGGTTTTGACTAAAATTACAGTATTTGGTTAAATTAAACTCCCTCAACTAAACTGTCAATGGCACAGACCATTGCTTCAAAGTAATTACTGATTTTCCATTCCAATGTGATTCAGCATCATGAAATTCTACAAGTTATCCCAGCAACTGAAATGTTTGTTTTTATTCCCTCTGGGTTTTGCTGCATTCCACTTTAAAACATGGTGTGCTGGTAATGCAACCTGGCATATTCATAACTCCCAGAGCATTCAAAAGTTCTAAAAACCTTAAAAACAAACAACCACCCCAGAAAAACACGTGACTTGTTCAAACAAATACCTTTGTAAGCCATCTCTGTAAAGAAAAGTTTGTCATGTGTACATGAAGTGTTTAACACCGCACTAGCAAAATAATGTTCATCAATGAACTCTGGCTTGTCAACTTTTGATTTTATTTGTAGGAAAGTCTGATTGTGGGTCAAAAGGATCTTTTTATATAGAGGGAGATCACAATCACAGTAACATTTGCTGAATACGGTTATTGTGTCTACAGGACACTAAACTCCAAAGAACAGCATAATCATTAGCAAAAACACTACTTACTGAGATTCTCTGAATTTCATCTTCTATGTGCCCCTCATTTGTAACAACGATTCTGCTTTGCTGTCCACGCACAGAAGGGACCAGCTCAGAGGGACCAGAGGCTTCTTTCAGATGCTGCAAATAGTCATAGTCATCATCAAAGAAGACGCCGTACTTCCGCTGCTCTTCCCTTCTTTGCTCCTCATGCCCCTTGGAAGGGGGGCAAAAAGAAAATAGAAAAAAGAAATACATTTAGTTAATGTATAATTAATGAATAAATGTATAAAAATAATAAAAATAAATACATTACTTAAGTCCATTTAAAACTTATTAGCAAAAAGAAGAGTAACACATCAATTGAGAATGCCTGAATTCTAAAGTCCTGGTAGTCCTCTCTCCACTCATTACCTGCACAAAAACTAATTAGAACATTGTAATCAGCTGGTTCAGCGTTTGGGTGCTGTCTGAGCAGGACCTTAGACAACTTTTTCCACTAGCAACATAACTTACAAAGCCTGTTTTACCATAGTGGGTCAGGTAAGTTTTGTTGTTGTTTTTAAAATATATTTATATCCCTAATGCCAGTTAGTCATCCTTCAACCACCATGTAGTAACTCACAACTATCAAACTCGCTACAACATCCCCTTCTTTTTAATAAGCTGTCAGAGTATGTTTTTACATTGTATGACTGCAAACCAACTTTTTTCTCCACAGCATTTCTTATCTGAATGAACCTCAATATTAAAAGTCAGTATTTACTTTCTGTGTAGGCAGCAGAACTCTCTGGGGAGCAGTATCATCAGCAGCAAGTGGGTCCCTCTGACTTCTGTGCACTAAGTGAAACGTTACTGCCCTCTTCTTCTCTATGAAGGGTTTCTTTTTCTTGTGAGGCTGCAAAAGAGCATTTGGTTAACCATTAAAACAAAATGAAAAATTAAATGCATCTACAAAGAATATTTTGTCTAGAGTGTGCTAGTGTATTCATTTTAAAACAATACTTTACAAATATATGTTTGGAGACAAAGCAAAAGAGACTAGTGGTGGCTTAACTCATCTCACCAAATGCACAACAGATATTTCATAGGTTCCAACAGCACATGCCGCTTATTCAGCTGCCAAAAGGCAATACATCGGTACAATAAATATTTGTTAGTACCCTATACAGTTGAACATATAACCCTAGAAAGGAATTCTTGAGTAACTACAACAAACTTCATCCACGAAACACAGGAAACTGACATGAGGAAATTCATAGAGACACACCTAGCTTCTGGAAAATTGTCTGGACAGTGTTCCTACGCCAGCAATTCAACACCAGCCAAGAGGACTATCAGCCGCACCAGACATGGCTCTACCATCGAAAATATAAGCCTTTTCTACAGGCTAGCACATCTGACTCGGGGAAATGCTTTTATGAAGGTTTCTGGCTTTACTTACCCACCAAAACGCGTTATAGCAGATATATGCAACCTGGGGGCTATTCTAACCTGCCTTCTTCACCCGGTAGCTCCGAGCACACAACACGACCCACTCACCATGGCGCTGCCCCCCGGTCGCAGGGGCCGCTCCCGCCACTCCCGGTGCCCCTAACCCCGCTCGCTCCACGCAGGCCGGGCCTCAGCGCCGCCGAGCCCCTGCCGCCATCTTGTAATAGACCACTCACAAACAGAGGGAACGCGATAGGCAGCCGCTCCGGGCAGGTTTGGGGCTTTTTCTTCTTCATTGTAAAAAAAAAAAACAACGAGCGTTTTATCAGACTGAAATAGTATTTTATTAAAACAGAGGCTCTGTGAACGCAAGGGAGGTTGCTTTTTCCCGCCAGCCAGGGACACCTTTTCCCGGTTCTCCCCCCGAACTAGTGGTTCCGCCCGCCAGAGGCCTCCCTGACAGAGCGGTGTGCAGGAGCCAAGGGGCAACGCGCGTGCGTGCGCAGAGCCGGGCCGCCGCTCGCAGGAAGAGGCGGGGGAGGGTGAGGCTTGGTAAGGGGGAGGTGTGGGTAATGGTGTCTGAATTTGAAGGGTGAGAAATAAATAACACCTAGTCATATTGAGAGTGTTTTGCCATATTTGAGTTCTTATTTCTTACGAGGAAAGGCTGAGGGAGCTGGGCCTGTTCAGAGAAGAGACGACCCAGAGGGGACCTCGTCAATGTCCATAAGTATCTGAAGGGAGGCTGTCAGGAGGATGGAGCCAGGCTCTTCTCGGTGGTGCCGAGCAATAGGACACGAGGGAATGGGGAGAAACTGATGCACAGGAAGTTCCACCTGCGCATGAGGAAGAACCTCCTTACTCTGTGGATGACTGAGCACTGGAACAGATTGTCCAGTGAAGTCTCCCTCACTGGAGATACTCAAGAGCCGTCTGGACACAATCCTGTGCCATGTGCTCCAGGGTGATCCTGCTTGAGCAGGGAGGTTGGACCAGGTGACCCACTGTGGTCCCTTCCAACCTGACCCATTCTGTGGTTCTGTTTCTACATTAGCTGTAGGAATTTTACCTATGCTGCACAGTGCACAGATACAGGCACACACATACAGGCTCCTTGCTAAGAAAGAGAAAAGTATGCTTGGTATTTTAGGAATATGATGTAAACGTGTTTTGTTACATTTCAAAAAGAAAGTGTAAAACAGAAGGGACAGGTTTTTTTCCTATGTTCATACAAGCAAATAACAACAGCTGAGAAGAGGTTGTTACTGAAAACTCAGAAAATTTATCCACATTGTGTGTATATGTATGCAACTATGTATGCATATGTGTATCTTAAAATATTAACTTCAGTCATATTTGAGTGGATTTCATTGGCTCTCAGTAGGTGTCACTAAAGCTCCGAAAGAACCCAGATTTTCACTCTTCTGGCTGTTATTTTCTGAAGTCTTGCATCTTCACCATCAGGTTTCATCACATCACTCTTATGGAAGTGCACAAACTAATCTGATCAGCTCCATCAGTTGAAATTACTTCTGTACTCAGAGGACTCAGATTAGCTCTGAATTTATCACTGCAAAGGCTAGAGTTTCCTCTTGCAAAAAGTACATGGTGAGCATCTTGTTGCCATCTGAAGGTTGTAGTAGACACTCAAGATACAAAATGGTGTCCTTCGACTGCATGCTGCAAATTTTCAGGTTTTTCAGGACTGCACCTCACAGCAGAAACTCCTCCCTATAGTGTGTCTGTACTGTAAACCCAGTGACAGGTAGAATAGCAAAGCTGGCTTTTCACAAGGTAATTAAGACCAGAGTCACTCAGCTGTTGAAAACACGGTACTTAGCATTTATCTGTGGGGTAATGATGTAGATTAGATTACTCCTTATTGCTTCCAGGTCCCTGACATAGCTCTGGCATACACAGAAATGCAAAATACTTGTACATAGACTTGGTGACAGGATTACACCTCACAGTCCCATAAATCTGATGACCTCCCTATCTAATAATGGCAGTACTGTCATTCCGTATACCCCAAATCTGGTCTAGAAGCATCGTATCTGTTTGGAAGTGGGGAAAAATGAGCTTTTGCTCTCAACTGTGTGGCTAATCAGCTGTTTCATATGCGTAAGTTAAGTTTACCCGTTTTGTTAAGTCTCAGGGTTTTCTGTCTTGCTTTCATTCACATCCCCACCCTGAATTTCCTGGTTAGATTCTAAGCATTTAGGGGGAAGAATATGTATTATATGTTCACATAGAGAATAAAACAACAGGCTCCTTCCCATATCACAGAAGACTGATAATGTATACAAACAGTAATACATCTGGAAATCAGTTTTAAGATTAAGGATTAACAAGAATAAGCATCATGTTGCCTCCTTTGTTGATACCTAAGAGTGAGTCGTCTTCTTCCAACTGATTTATGATACATCAAAATTCAAAATTTAGTATCATGTATTTGAAATGTATATGAGAGAGTCTCTTGAAGACTCTGCTTAAGCTTCTGATTTCATCCAAGCCTTACAAGGTCATCCATCCCACTGTACTCTCTCACTGGCTTCTTTGCAGAGACTCTTCACAGTTTAAACTCAGCAAAGAGCATCTACAGAGACTAAGGGGAAAAGTGCTCAGGTTACTAACCATTTCTTTTATGCTTGCAGAAGAAGAATGATCAATATTGAAACGGTCTGTCAAGGCAGACACTTAAAAAATAATATACTGGAAGCATATCCTTAACATGATCATCAACTTGCCTTCCGTGTGAGGAAATTTATGATAATATTTTTGTCTTAATTCTTGCAAAGCAGAAATTATTGCAAAGTAATTAAAAAAACCCAAAAGTTATTGTCAGTCACTTTGTAATGTTAAAAAATTGGCAGATACACTGCAGACTAGGTTGATCCCTCAGCTATGCAGATCAGTTTTGTCCATGTGCAGTGGGTGTAATTTTGCTGCAAATCTACTGTCAATGACACTGAAACTAGTGAAAACCACTTCTTGATGATAAAAAAAAATTGGGAAACTGGGAGCATGGATTAGGTCTCTGAACTACTGAGCTATCACTCTTTATTTTTATACCAAGTATCACTTCATTGAACACACCACTACACAATACACCACTCACAAGGGAGCTATCAGATATGTTTGAAGGACCTCGGAAATTCAAAGGAAGATTTTAGGAACCTTTCTTCATCTCAATTCCATGAAGAGGGGTTTTTAATTTGGTCTCTCAATTTAACTCTTTTATATATGCCCATGTACATGCTAAAGATTCAAGAACAAAATATTTTCTGTAAAGATTTTCTGAACAATTTTATTGAGGCAATTTTCTTAATTTTCTATTTGTATATATTAATTCATATATATCTATCATTCAAAGAGCTAAACAGTTGTCTAGGGCACTTGGAACTGTGCACAAGCAGACTATCCTATAGAAGTGTACAACTGATTAGCACGTGCTTTTTTTTTCTTGTTAAATAAAAACACCATAATGCAAGCCTAATATATGTACTGTATAAAAATCCCAATACATATTTTATATTTTTCAGATGATGATATTGGAATATATTTATGTGCATGTGTATATATATATATATATATATATATATACACACACACTACATTACAGATAAAACCTCAAGAAGCAGCTATCATTAATTTGTAATAATTCCAGTATCCAGTTACTTATATTCTCAGATATCAATACACCTGTGTAAAATGCAGTATCAGATCAGCCAATTCTTTATAGTTATCATAATCAATCACAGTGAGTCAAGCTGCCAAAGTATAGGTAGATGCATCCATTTTACAATTGTTATGTAAAATATGCCCTCCATAAACTGAAAAGTTATTGGTATTGATTCTCCACAGCATTACATGTTTTGAAAGTAATGAAATGTGGAAAGTACATTTTAAAGAGACAGGAATTCTAAGCTGAAAATGTTTCAGATACATTTTGTATAGTTACCAATCTAGCATGCCAGGCAATGGGGAACCAAGGCTTGAATTTTGTTTGCCTTAGTTTACTTGTAGATAGGAACATTTAATGAAATACAAGGAAGTTACTTTCAGCGTAGTTTGTTTCTATTTCCAAGCAAACTAATAGAAACAATAAAGTCTAAGAACTGGCCCAGTGCACATTAATAGCTGATACTCTCCATTACATGCTGCAAAGTTTTAATTCCAATGAATTCACGTGAAAATTTCATTTTAGGTGATAGTGCTGCCTTATAGTATATTCAGCTCATAAGAATCTTCTGGTTTTACTGGACCGTCTGAAGACACTACTGGAACACTGATGTGGAGTGGTTATCAACCTTCCTTACTGGAGTCGTCTCTCAGAGGTGTCCATGTGGATTTGATTGGAAGAGGCATGTGTGCAACGATTCCTACTACTGAGTAGTACCTTGCCCTGGCAAACTGCAGCTCTACCAAAGGCATACATGTTCTTGAATGGTCCGTGTTTAAGGTACATTTGGGTCTACAAAGCATGGCATACTAATAAAGTCTTCATTTACTGTTTAAGCTATTCTGTAAAATACTGGGAGGGGACGCAATTTATTAGCTCCTGAGCGTACAGCAGTGTGGTCTACAGCATTCTTGTGCCTCTCTGAGATTTACAGTTTGGTTGTAAATGGAATTCTATTTCTCTTTTAGGGGAAAAAAAAAGAAGTCTTAACAGCTATTTAAACGGTTGCAGGCAATTAAGCACATGCCATCTCCACACCCTTCCCACCCTGCCCACACAGTCCCATTCAAACAAGTCATTTATATATTTTTGTTTGAAATCACACCCGCTAAAATAATAATCCAAAACACAGTATTTCTTTAATTCCAAAATTTATGCAAGTTTACAAATCAGTATACCACCACACAAAGTAGTGAAAGAAGAGAAGATTTTTTCAGCAACATTTTACTATATCATAACAATGTTCAAATATTGTTAAATTTGACATAGTATTGAAAGACTTTTTTAATATAAAGAATTAATGATTGAACAAGGAGATACAGGGAATACCATTACTTTCTTCAATTCTATCCAATGCAATATTTACCTCCTAGAAAATATTGGTGATATGCTGTATCTAGTTCATATGAGCTCTATTTCCATTAAAAACCTGAAACAAGGTGGGAACTGACAAAGTGAAACAAGAACTTATTAATTATTAAAGTTAATAAATAGAAACATTATAGCAAAATATGTTCATTTCACTCCATTTCTCTCTTTCTCTCTATACATATACTTCCATAAGTTTTGGTGGGGTTTTCTTTTCCAGATTTCTGTTAAATAGAAGCTTTAAGCTATTCTGGGGAATTTACTTTTTTTCTTTTTTTTAAATTTGATCCTCAAAATATTTTTGTATCAACCTAATAAAAGCTTTCAGAATCACTTTTTCTATTAAAATATAGGTCCTAGCAGTGAGCATTGCACTGAGCTTTGTACAGTAAGAATACAGATAGAAACAATAATGGAACTAAATGTGGCCCGTAAAGGCAGGAGGCAAGTTTATCCTTTTTTTTCACCCTGAGTATGTTTTTATTTTATTTTGCAGTGGTGGCACAGGTCTGAACTCCTTAAGATATGACCAAAAAGAGATGATGTGAAAGCATTAAAAGATGCAGTTCAAGTGTTCCTGACAGTTTCACGCAAACGTAGGCTTTTAGCTTGATTTGCTTTATCATTAAAGCATTAACAGACATTAAGACATGGGTGGATATTCTAGTCTCTGCTTAGTATGCCAGCAGTGCTCACACAGACCTGTCCTGCCAGGTAGCCAGGTGACAGTGTGGCTCTTCCTACCCTGGCTCCAACCCCTGCCGGCTGCAGCCGATGAGGGGATTTCAGCTGATTCCCAGGCTACCAGACTAGATTAGACATTTTTAGTCTGTGCTGGCTGGATCTTCCTCCCACTTTGTGATGATACAAAATTAGGGCTCAGATTAAATTTACAGTCAGGTTAATTGACTGCTGTTTTGAAACAAATTCTCTGATGTAGCTGTAGTAGTACTTGTTACAGCTCTGAGTTTGAAGCATTTCTACAGGAAACAAAGCACTAGTCTCACCTGGAAGGAGTGGTCTAATGGTCTAATTTCTTAATATCAGGGATACTTTAATGCCTTTGTTTCACAGCTTTCATTTCGTTTTCAAGTTAAAAAATAAGAAGTGGTCACCTGATAAGGTTTTTACATATCAACACTGAGGCTGTGGTGCTTCTCTAAGAGGTATTCAGTGTGGCCAGAGCAGGTGGTGGGGATGCCCTGCCCCACACCACATCAGAGGTCAGGAAAGGCCACCGCAGCAAGGGACATGGACAACTGCAGGTAAATGATAAACTCAACAAATAAATGCAGTCTTGTAGACCTACAAATGGCCGTGAATACTTTCAGTGATTTTGAAGAGATGGTGCTCCTGGTCCTAACATGTTTCAAATCACCAGCTGAAATGATATTTAGCTTAAGTAATCATTAGCATTTAGTTTATTTTTTTTTTTACTTGTTGAGTCTACATATATATCAGAATTTGAGAAAACTCATATAGACTGTATTTCAGCTAAAAAGACTAATAGGTATTACCTGAAAGGAGAGAGACAAGAGACATTGTAGAATCATTTACATTTTTTATGTGAAGAAGAAATTAGGATTTGATTAAGCATCCGTTCTTTTGCACCCACAGCAACATGGTATGATGCATGATTCTACTGGTAAAAGTGATATATGAGGTAATTTCAGAAACCACTACTTCAAGCTACTCATTTTCTCTTTGTATGGCTGTAGACATCTGAGTTCATATATGACTCTGTGAAACATTAGGTATAATATGTGTAAGGTTTGTCATATGTTGTGGATGACATTTAAATGATTTGTCCAGTTTGATAAAAATTAACATAACTGCTCCTTATTAGCCAGCTGGACTGTACTATGTGTTGCATGGAAAGTGTTATTTTTATTTTGCCTTTTTAGCATATTTTTATTTTTTCCTCAAGGATTACTCACTTATTAATTTCTCGGGACTTATCCTGATTTTCATCTTCTAACAGGCACGCGGCCCCATAGACAAGTATATGGCATATTATTTCCAATGGGCTGTTGATGCAACTTGAAGACATTTCAAATCATCGATACAGAGGGCTAGGAGATGCAGCAGAAACAGACTTCAGGCAGCTCAGTAAGGTAAAGCAAACTTTCTTCACTTCACATACTGACATACCAAATTCTCATTATTTTTTATTGCATGGATAACACTTTCCAGCTGTTGTTTTTCTGCCAGTTGATTTTTAGAATATAAAAATAGTATATACAATTCTATGTCTGTGTGTGGGTATAATACAAAATGGATAGTTTATAGTTCTAATTCTGCAAGTATACTACATTTTTACATAAGTTTCAATGAAGGCAAATCTTTTTGTCTAGTTACATAAATTTGCTTAATTAGTTTGCTGAATTGTGGGTCAAAAAATGCATCTGATTATCATAAAAATAAAAACAAATTAAAAATTAACTCAGCATCTCCATCGAGGCTAGTGTTCTGCTTCTAGCAATGGCTTGTAGTGAATACTTTAAAAAACCTCCAACCCCAGAAGGCGGAGGATAGGAAAAGTCTAAGTGATACCTCACCTAAGTATCCTCATTTCTTATGACATATTGCAGCTTGAAGAAGTCTGAGCCAGAAGTTGTATCCTCACCTTTGTGTTTTAACTATTAAAATGAAAAGGCAGCACATAACTTTCCATCCATGCTCCAGGCCTAGAATGTAGGAATATGTTCTTGCAAAGTCAACTATTTAACTTCATCCTAAGAGTTTAACAAATTTTACTTTGCTTGTGTAACCCATATGTACCCTGGCATGTGAGAGGAGCTACTGTCTCATATAAAGTATATATAGTCTTAGCTTACCTTTGTCCAAGTTATTCTGCCTGTGCAACAGCTATTCTTCTGCCTTTAGTATCTTGGCTGCTTTCAAGTGTTTTGATGGCATTAAGGCAACACTGAGGTCTATTTAATTGCTTCACTTGTTTCCTCTGAAGTGAAATACTGTGTTTTATACTTCAAAGTCAACATAGTAGACCTTTATATGATTTTGGACACACATTTCTAAATTTGGCAACATCAGCAAAAAGAAAAGTTTAAGCAGAACTATTCTAGTGTAAGTTTTAAGTTTATTCATCAAATTCTAAAAATAAAAATTAGCATTGTACTAGAATTGCTGACAAACCTTAACTGTAATGGCTTGATAATTCCTGCATGATTTAGTGCCAAAGAATACATTTTCACTGCTTCCTTGATGTCAAAGTAATGTTTCTATATTTTTAAAATGATGGGCCTCCCAGAAGCTAAACTGTTTTCTGCAAATGGAATCCTAATGGCTCTTATTGATTCCATTAAAAAAGGAAGGTGCTGCTTGCTTTTCTTTGCTACAAGCACAGAGATGGTTTTTTTATGTGGTTATTGATATTTTGGGCCTTGTACCTCATTAGATTTTTTACTAAAATGTAAGGGATCCTAACATCATAAAAATCTTCTTTAAAAATGGTTTACCAATCTCTTTAAAAATAACAGAGTGACAGCTGTTGGAACGGACTCTCCGGTTATTAGAAGTGCTCTTTGCTAAAATAATCCACCCCATTTATGCAAACCTGTTGCATAAAAAAACTTGTTGTAAATAGCACTGAAGAGGGATATCTAATTTTAGCCACCAAATCGCCTTTCTGCCTTTAGGGTGACATCTAAAACAACAACCTTCAATTTTATAAACTAAAAACATTCCACAAGAATCTATTGCAGATTTACTGAGGTAAAAATCACATCTACACAGATCTTTTATTGCCAGAAAAGGAAATACTTACACTTTATAATTAAAAATGGAATAGGACACATAAAAGACAAAAATAAATTGTAATACGTACACACATATTAGAAAGGATAAATAGCAAATATACTGTAATACTGCATTAAAAGTATGCATATGTGAATTCCAGACCCACCCCCCAAATGTTGTGTACATTAATCAAAGGATAAATAAGTGCTAATATAAGACAGAAAATTTCTTAGTGTAAACAATGCCATGGGCTTTTTAATGGGCCTTTGGGCCAACTTAGAAAAATCATGTATTGCCTTTCACATTCCATACCACTTAATTTTAATAGTACTGTATTCACATATACTATTTCAAGATAGTATAAAAAATTTCGAATCTAAGAAGCATTCTTCACACTGAACAAAAGCAGGCTGCAGACACTCCAAGGATTTTCCTTCACTTTTACAGGACCACTGGCTGAAGACATACTGATCATCTGGGAGTTCTTCCTCAAAGCAATGCAGGAGTTCTTAAATGTAAAAAGTCACATTAGTAATCACTGCTCAAGCATACTAGCAAAGACTTCTGTGCCTAATTTTATTCTGCTTTTGGATTCACGCTGGCATGATGTCGAAGTCACCACTGCCTGCCATGATGAGAAAGATAATGATCCCTCTGGTTTGAATGGCAAGTGACAGACAGCAGGGAGTGTTTCTAAACATGAAGCATTTCATTGAACGTTATCAAACTTCAAATCCTCTTTATGTCTTTCTGAGGATCCAGAGTATGTTAACATTAAAAAACAAAAAATATGTGGCTTGTTCTGTATGAATGTTCAATGTATTTTCCTGAAGCATGCACATTGGGATTTTAAAAAAAGACAGATGAGTTATACTAGGACTAATTTCTGGCAGCTGTATTTACTGGCACCAAAGAAAATGACAGTTCTTCACTGAAGTACTGATGACATGAGGACTTATGGCTTGCTGTCTTTTTAAGACAGGCTGCAACCACTAAAAAAAACCAAAAAAACATGCACAGTTGCTCACACACTCTTTTTTTTTTTTTCTTTAAATAATTCTTCCCACTGTGCATCATTAGGCAGTTCCATCCATTCCACTTTTCTCTGTGGACTGACAAGCGAAGACTCTCTTCCCCCAGCTCTAAGTCCTTTTCACACAGCCTCAGTCACAACCCTATGAAATCTGATGAGTTCCTGGTAGCAGGCTCTCAAGCGATTGTCTTCAGCACTTCCTGACTTGTGGAGCTCTGATGAAGAAGTCCACCAACTTGTCTGTGTGGAGTAGCCACAGAACCGCGGTCTGTCTGAACACGGACTTCACGTGAGTTCTCCTCCTAGACAAATCATTTGTCCATTGGTAAAGACAAGGACCACTTTCTTCATTAACATGAGGGTAAGCTGTAGCACACACTCATACTTAAGTTCCAGTGCAATCTCAGGTCTTCAGGATGCAATGATTTCCCAAAAGAAAATTGTTACATGAAATATGGGATGTGGTCAAACTGTTATGGACGATGAAACCTGAAAAGATAAATTAAAAAACTTGGAATTATATTATTTCAACTGAAAATGAACCTGATCCTCATCCTGCTCTCATAGCTGTTTACTTTTTTGGCCCAAACAGAATTATTCCTGATTTTCCTGGTCTGTGTGGGTTTAGAGGCACACCTATTATCAATTGCTGTCCATCTCTCTCTACTTATAAAACCAAACAGGGATTTGGTGTGGCTCAAGCACTGGTGTATCACTGTCTGTCCATACCATTAACCTGTCACTGTGGTCCCTGGCATGGTTTGGCTTGGGTCAACCAGCTCTTTCAGGTACTGCCTGGGCATGTTTGGCATCAGCACAGGACAAAAGGCAAGCTGGGTATGGGGGGACGTCGCCCTGTTTTGGGGTGAGAGGGATAGGTTAATTGTATGAATTCAAGCTATGCCAAGCTTGCCTCAGGGCCAGAGAACAGTGTCCAGTCTGTTTTGTTTGCCAGTATCGATTTAGCCATAATTGCATCCACTATTTGGATGACAGTACCTACTATGCGAAAAGCTTTGATAAACCATAAGACTTAAATTTCTGGGGTTTAATCCTTGTGCAAAATGAGGCTAAAAAAAGGTTGCATTTTTTTAAAGTAAGCAACAACTTTTATAGCACTGCAGATGCTTTCTTCCTATTATCAGCTGAGGCACATGAAGGCCCAAATATATCTCACTGTTTTTTAGGCTTTTAGGTAGAGCATGTACATTGCTCCAGATTGCCTGTATGATGGCTAGAGAGATGGATTGCTCCAAAAGGTGTCACCAACCTTTTCTATAATAAGTTAGGAATCTACAGCAATTGAAATTCTAACTCATCTTAAATGTAATGAATCCAAGCAAAAGGGTAAGAAGGGCACCAGTATCAGGTTCTCAATGTATCTATCACCAGACATAAATATCTCTTTAAATGGCTTATAAAATGTATCTGTCCATGAAGTAGTAAAATATGCAACAGCTTGAAAAAAGGCATAGGTAATGATGCACATAATACAATGGATTTACCTAAGTTTTTGTTTGACACATGTTCTCTTAACAGTTCCAGAGAAGAGAAAACAAGCCACACATTACCCCACATTACAAGCTGATTCAGCACAATACAGGGATGCATTTCTCAAATAAAGGAGGTGTACACAAAAGCTGACATTCAAAAGTATGCAGCTCATCTGCTAAGTGAAGGTACAGTTGATTGCAATAAAGACACAGGGTTTTTGTATTTGTGTTGAACAATACAGTGGACTATATATAGCATTTCCATTAGAAACACTTAATTAACTAATATCCTCTTTCCAAACTTCTATTTATTTATCTATTTTTAGAAACTTGGTTTCTTGGATTCTCTCATGAAATAACAGAAAGAATCAGTCTAACTTACTAGGAGTAGAAAAATAGTTAAACTGACAGTCATTACTGTAAATGATCAACAATTTTAATTTTCCATGTTTAAAATAAAATTTTAACAATTCAAATATATCGTAAGTACTGATTACAATATTAAAGCATCTTATATTTAATCTGTAATAATATGGGAAACCATATCCTATAAACTATTTTTTGTTTAGTAAGCAGCTTCGTTGTCTCATTCTCTCACAGAACTTTATGAATAAGGCTTTGTTAACCAGCTACCAATGCAAGTGCCTTTTGGTTTGCGTTATTTCAGTGATCTCCTTGGAAAGAATCAATCTCTCTAGCTAGAGGCTTCTGTCTATGGTTTTCTTAAATCACTTTTTTTTATCAATCCAAATTTAGCAGAAACTACATAATTTTTAATGAGAGGTCCCAGAGGAAATGGGATCTCTTTATTTTCAAAATTGCAATTGACTTAAAACATCTGCACCTTATTTTGCTCTTAATTAGCTTTTTCTAGTGTTACTCTTCTGACTTCCGTGCAGTGACTCCACAAAATGATCAGTGAAACAAAACAGGGTGGAGAGGGAACAGAGAACCTGATTTCTCTCATGTTGAAATTCTTTCGGGACCCTATGGAACCATTGCCTATATTTACCATTATTTGGCTGTGCCTATTTTTTTCTCCATTTTCCAAGGACCTCCTCGAAAAAAATAATTCACTTTTTAACTGGTTTGTCACTCCACTGGATTCCTGGTTCAGCTTTCAAAAATCCAATTGTAATAAGTCTCAACTGTTTTCAAACCTCATGAAAAAATATTCGATTATTTTTGTATGACTCATGCCTATCTGTTAGTTATGCTTCGATATTGCAGTGCAACTCAGGAAACACAACAATGTAAGCAGGGAGTTGGTTTCTATACCTGCTATTTTTATTCTCTACCTTCCGATGTCCTTTTTTTAAAAAGGAGTATTTTTATATATTCTGAAAAAGATACACCACCCAGTAGCTGAAGAGACAATTACATCAGAAGCCAAATGAAAATATACATCTCCATATTTGAAAAGAACATTTTCTAATGGTCAGAATGGGACACTAAATTAAAACCTTGCCTCCTGGTTCATCTACTGGCTTAGGTTTGCTGCCTGTGAAACCGGTCTGATTTTTTGAAAATGCATTTGTTAATGTTGTATCTACACAGAAGTGACTTTACATTATTATTAATAAAAATATCCATGTTTTGGTGAGAAAGGAATCACTGAAGTTGTGAAATCAGGCAATGAAGCAGGAGATGCATTAAACACCCATATCCCATTTTGAATTTTCCTGTTACACACTCTTAAATTAGAAGGTTCACACTAGGATCCCTAGCTTGTATCCTGAGTTTGGTTGAAACAGTAACAGGAAACAGAAAGGATGCAGTCTTAGGCAATTATTTTTATTTGACTTAATTCTCTGTAGAAGCAAAGACAATAATACTGTGTACGCAACGTTGGCTGATCCTAACATCAACTTTTGCTTGCTGGTGTCCGTTTTCAGCCTTTGTAACTTCCAAGAAGCATGAACACATGCCACGGGGATGACAGGAAATGTCTCCCTCCCCTTAGGAATAACTGCCAAATTTTAAGGCCTGCTAAAAACTATGGACACTTCAGAGCTCTTGAAAACAATAAAGCTTCAGACAACAATTTGGTGTTATCCAAAGCAGAGAACAAAACAAATCCAGATTAACAGATAAGAAGTGGCAAACAGGGAATCTATCTTGTTCTCCAGAAACTGCTGCCAGGCACCTAGGTGACCCTTAGAAAGCTTGCCAAAACACTGGTGAGCTTTTCTGAAGTTCAACACATCATCTAGTTTTCACTTAGCAAATGCATCTACAAAAATGTATACTTTCATGAGCAAGGGAGTGCTGCCAGAGAAGGAAATCCCTTTATTTTTGTGTGCTTGAGGACTACTGACTTAATCTGTGAGAACCACCAAGTTCTTTCAAAGGACTATTTTCTAGATGCTCCAAACAATCTTTTTCTGTGTAGAAACCAATCCATTGCAGTCACCTTCACTGCTGTATCAACTAGAGATGGCATCAGCAATACTGGGAATTCTAACAGAATCACTGGGAATTCTAACAGAATCACTGGTGAGATTCAAGGGGACTCACGGAAAGAATCCATACAAATCATGACAAAACTGCAGAGGACTTGCAGAAAGGCAGAGGGTTGCTGTCATGCCCATGTCTCACATTTACGCAAGAAGAGGGATTCACCCACCTGGTAAATTGCCGACTTTCCTCATGTACTTCCATTTCTGTGCTTTTAAATTCATTCAGTTCTTTCCGTATTGCTGCCTAATAAACAATAATGATATATGCAACTGTAAGAAATATGAATTTTAAGGAAAGTAATGAATATTAAGGGAACCTGGCCCTACTTTTGCAGTTTCCTTACAGTTCCCATTTCAAGTCTCCCTTACTATAATCCACAGCTCTCACACGTTTCTGATCATCAACATGAATTACTTTTTTCTATTACAGCTGTTTGAAGCAGCCTTACATCACAAAGAAACCCAAAGCATCAAGCACCAACAATAAACAGAGAAACACCAAATCCACTTCAATGGGTGAACCAAGTCCCCACTGAAATACGAAATACGGCATTTCCTACAGACAAAAATGGGCAAGGGATTGGGTTACTTCGCAATCACTTGATGAATATGAAGCCAGGAGGGGGTTGTATCTCCAGGCACAGCCCCTGAGGAGCTGGTGAGTCACTGCACACAGCAGGGGCCTTGTCTCTATCTCCCCACTGGAGACAGGTCTTCAGGAATGCAAGATGAACAGCAATTTTTTTTAAGTGGAATTAGTCAATTGATTATGTAAAGTGACATGAAATATTTGGACATTTCAGGCTTGTGTTTTCAGTTGGCAGATACTGAGGAACAGCAAAAATTCAGTGCATTAGTAAATGCTTTGTTGCTTATGTTAAGAGACTGATAAGCAATTTACTTCATTAAGTAATAAATGTAATTTCTGAAATATTCTAATATACTACAAGGGGTTTTATTTCTATGCCACACGCCTTCCTACCTTCACTGTGAAAGGAAATGGCAGTTTATTCTTACTCTTTTCTTTCACTATTTTAAATAAAGACAGTATCATTTCATTAAGCCCTAAAGAAATGTCATCTGGTGTGTATCTTTTCAATGCAGAACAGGCAAGCAGCATGATAGAATTACAGCATCACCAGACTGCAGTCTCATAAATAAGAAACTTCATTTTAAGCAGGGGATGGTTCTGTTTAGCCACAACAGCATGCTTACATGAAACCGCTGTTATAGCTAGGAAAGGGGCAGCAATTTCTGAGCACCAAATCAGCAGCAAAGACACCAGAGCTCCAGCTCCTTAAAATAGTTACAGTACAATTTTCTGCTCCCACTGGAATTAGAAGAATGACTTCCTTGGGAAAAAAAAAGGGTGAAGGAGTTTCCAGGCAACCCTGGGTATGCCTTTCTGCTAAGCCGAACAAACATGGAGCTCACAGAACCAGCCTTGGGCACCTGTTCACTACAAAGTGAATTGAAATTAAAAACTGCTGTACTGAAGTAGGTAAAAAACTCCATTGTTTTTAATAGTTCAGTGTACCCTAGCTGGACTCAGGTCAAAGTGGAGGAGCTGGGTGCTCTAATCTCCCACACACTATGTGAGGACTAGACAGTGCTCAGCACCTCCCAGAAACAACACATACAAACACTTCTGGCTACATTTTTAATGTCTCCACCTTGACTTGATATGAGATTCTTATTTGATTGTCAGATGAGCTGGTAGTTTTTTAATATTAATATTAAAAAATTCAAGCTGAAATAAAATCAGTGCTTCACCATGTTGAGCTAAAAGACAGTGAGTGCTTGCACATATCACTTTTCATGTCAAGCACATCTCATTGGACTTCCATAAAAGTAGGTTCAGACCCATTGCTAAAAGGGCCAGTACTTTTTCCTACCTAAATCCTACAGCTTTGCTTTTTAAGTTCCTTTCCTATTAAGTGGTATAGGATGGAAATGGAAGAGTATTTTATGGTAATCTTTGATCTCTTTTTCAAATGAGAGTCACAGAATCTTTTGTCTCATCCTTTGTAGTTAGGTAGAGGAACTATAAGCTGTACATTTTAGGGGCGAATTTCCCATGAAGTTGCACTGCATGCACGTGGTCAGCTCCTGCACTGGTGGTTGTGGCCAAGATCCCTGAGGAGGATAAGGCAGCTTCTACCTTTTTTCACTCAAATGAGTTGCAAAAGTAACTCTCAGTGGCAGAATTTGCCTGAATTCCACAGGTCAGGGCCACCTTTGCTAAGCATTTATCTGGCTTAGCAAGGATTTAAAAATTAGAAAAATTAGGAAAAAAGATTAGAAATTCTGGGCTGAACTGTCATAACAGAGGTGGCAAATATGCTCTTAGTGGGCACCTGAGTGGGTTTTCTTAACTGCAAGCAATAGTACCATGACAATCTCGCTGTCTCCAGCAGATGTCATTTGTGATGCTGGCATCAAGAGAATGTAAACCAGAGGAAAGTTCCACAAAAGTAACAGATGCAAGCATTTTCTTATAATCTACATTTGTCCCTTGCCTTGTCTGCAGGAGTCAACCTGGCCCAAGGCTTGTCAGCACGACGGTCATAATCCGGAGAATCCGTGACTTCCACATACTCGTTAAATCGAAGGATTCTTCTTGCTTGAAGTTCAGCCACTGTAGGCCTCAGACTGAGCTGTAAGCAGGAGGCAGAAAATAGTACACTTAATAAGATGAAATAAAGTAAAATAAAAGCTGAGGGTATGATGTAATCTCAAGAGAACTTTAATAGTATTTCTAAATAGGGTCACTTTCAGGTGTCTATAAAAAGGCACCATCCCGAGAGTGCTGCACAGGAATGGGGAGGCAGCACAACCTAATTTTTTCAATTTTAAAAATAGTCTTCGTCAGGTAGGTCACAGGGAATCATGACAGTTATCCCTGGAATATTAATTGTGACTTTGCAACTGTCACAGCATTTACTCCACTAGGCCATTTGCATCAATGATTATACAGTCTGCTGTGTTAAACTGTAATACTGAAATAAGCAAGATTTGGAAGTACCTGCCTAACTAAAAAAATTGGCGTTGACCATCTGGGGGTCATTATGATGCCAAATCGTTTCACTCACCTCAAACAATATTCACTTTAATTAACTAAGGACGATCATATTAAGAAAACTGTATTTTTTCAGAGAAGAGCAGACTAGAGATACTTATGAAAACTCCCCACATCCTCTCCCAGAACAGCAGACCCATAACTGCTCCATTTCCAGGGACAATGAGCATGATCCCACCTGCAGAAGCTAGGACCACCAATGTGGTTAGAAGAGCCCTCAAACATATGTGGCTGCCCTCAAACATATGTGACAGCTCATGGAGGAAACGTGTCACTTATCTCTCCTGCTCACACAGACAAATATTAAGCATGGCCAGACTCTGTATGCTTTTCCAGGTGTGGAAAACTGGACAGGATGGAGTTTCCCCCAAGATGGATTTGGCTTGTACTGCTTTTTAAGCAGATTTCTAATCTGGGGACATGACTGATGGACATTTGCAGTAATGTCTACACACTGATTTTTAGACTCTTATAAAACATAATTCTATGTACACAAATCATGGCTAAGATGTACACAAATACACAATACAAAAATCACATCATCACCTTTCTACTGAGTCTACGTTTTATTTCTCTTTTGGCTTCCTGTTCCTCTTCTTCATTCTTCTCTGTTTTCAGAAGAGATAAAAAGGAGTGAATATTTAAGTATTATAACTGCACATAATGTATATCTGTTGGTTGAAAGCTTCAGAACTTCAAGTCCTGGCTCACGTTTCCTCGTATTTCTGGATGGTGCTGCACGTGTTATCTGCTTTTTGGCGTTTGTTTGCTCTCATTCTTTTCCCTATCTGCATTTCCCCTGATTCTGTAGACATCTCAAGTCAACTGTGGGTCACAAGCACAGCAAAAAGGAGGTGCCTGTCATTTCCTTTCTGTGCATCAGCAAGCAAGTACCCTGAAAGAGCTGCCTAATGTTTCGGTTACTTATTCTAACAAAAAACTCGATGTTGCTTTTACTTCCAACATGCCATCTCTTGACTTTAGAGTGACAGTCTAGTTATTCATAAGTGTCAAGAAAAAAGTTTGCTCTGAGTATTTGAATCAGACAAGCGTCTTCTACTGCTACAGGACACAATGAATCAATGAGATTTGTTTCACTGTCATTTGTCAGTGCAAATTGGTTTTATTACTTAAATATTTTTTTCTGGTTTTATAATGGGGGCATAAGATTCAGCACTCAAGCCCTCTTTGTTAAGGGCCACTGGCTATACCAGATGAATGAGTACAGCACAAATATACACGTGCATTTTTGGAATGTATTTGGGCATGTGACTAAAATGTGGTTTTAACAAATTTCTGTGCTAACCAAACTTGATTTCTTGAGTGTCAGTGAAAAGCACACTTACATATGGGCTCAGCATGTTTCTAGATTGATGTACAGTTTGCAGAATATTATTTGCCTTTTCAGTCCACCTCTGATGGTTATATTCTAAAATATCCCATCTAGAGATATCCATAAAATTTTGATCCTGTTTTATTTACAGTTTAGGATTACTGACACCACATTATAGTTCAAGGGTAACTATAAATTTAAAGGAATTAATTTGCTTTGGATACAGCCAACCTGTATAGATGAAAAGGCAGTTTTAAATCCTAGTATAGTCATATTTGCTCTGTTTCCTATGTCCAGCTTGCTATGTTAGTATAGGTAACCTGGCTACAGAAGAGTTTGTGTATCATGACTTACACACTGGAGGCAATGCTACGACAGGATACCTTGTGGTACTTGCAGATTTCCTTTGCTAACTCAAAGGCTTTCATAGAAGAAGAATATAAGGGAAAGGAGAAGAGGACAAATTATTGAAATGAAAAAGAAGAAAGATACAGTAGGAAAAAGGCAATGCCAGCCCAAGATCAGCTCTGTGAGAAGCGTCCAACACCAACCCCAGGTTTCCAAGAGCAAGATGCAATCTCACAGTCTTGCTGCCAGGATTAGGTTGGATCTCATATTGGTGGTGATTTTACTGAGACACTGAAACGTGGATATAATTTATGGTTTATTAATAGCTTTTCTCTTAAATATAAAAGAAATTGATGGCCTGTTTCCATAGAGGAACTGTAAATGGGCTAAAACTGAAGAATGAAGAGTTATAGATTAATCTACATTTTAATTTTTTAATTAATATATCTAACAATAAACAAATTGGGTGTATTTAAGGACTTTGGACTCTAAATGAGAACTCTTTTCATAAAATCCTCACCTAAAAAAATTGAAAGCTCTCTAGCTGTTTTAGGACAGATAAATCATCTGCAGGCTTTTGTTTAAACATCCTGTCTTTGCAATCAGTAGACACTGTAGCTGAGGTAATTAAACACAAACTATTAATTTGGGGTTCCATTCACCTGGGAGTCATCTGACATAAAAAATTTTGTCCCTTCATGAATGGTCTACCTCGGAAACTCTCCAGTAGCAGATATAGCAGAAAAAAAGGCAGCTGTACTGTACTGTCCTTTCCTTAATTTAATTCATAAAATAAATTGTGCATTATTCATATCTTGGCATGTCTTTGCTATCTAAACAGTGTCTCCTAAGAAGCAGCAACAAGATGCTTCATGTAAGAAATAGGGGCTCAGACTGCTTAATGCATACCTTAAGGAACTACCAACAGCATGGTCACCTGAAATACTGTTTTTCTATATTTTGAGGGAAGATACAATACCGTAAAAGAGTTAATCTGGACATTTAGGAAGGTTGAAGGTTAGCTGCCTATCCCAAGCTGTAAAGCTTCCTCCCTGTGGGTACCAGGTGACTGCACAAAGGGACAAGTGAACAAGGGAAAACACCCAAAAATAGGCAACACACAAGGCCATCATTATAGCTGCTGGGCAGAGGTCCAGGTAGGTCCTGGAACAGGTTGTCTAGGAGAGCTGGCAGCCCATCTTTTGGAGGACAACACCAGCAGGAGGCATCAGGACCTTCCTTCACTCCTGATGCAAAGCAGGAGGGATCAAACCCATGGGGAACAGATAGTCTTCTGTGTGAGAGGTCAGGGGACAGGATGTGTTTTATACATTCAAGTTGGTTTACTTCTAGGAATAAAACTCAAGAGCTAAAGGAAATGAACTGAAATCTGGTGGTTGCTGCTAATCTACAGAATCTGTTGTTTGGCAAACAGGCCTCTCTCTCTGGCACTGACTCATGCCTAAAGCACCAATTTCCTACCTCCGGCCGGCTGGGCAGAGCATTGCTTTAAGCCTGGTGCTACAGAAACACTGCCTGGATACAAATTCCTACAAACAGTAAAACCTAGAGTGTATTTTTGGTCTTTTAAGGTAAAAGTTTTGAAAGTTGCTGTAATGAGTTAAGAAGATATGTGGTGCTAAAAATAATGGGTCTGGTGCTCCTGGTTCCTTCAGGTATTGTGGAAAATTCCAGCCAGAGGGCCAAGATCTGGCTGCAGGTGACTCACTTGCCCAAACAGAAACACATTAATGCACAGAAACACACTTCTGCTTTCCACCTTAAAAGCAGATCTAATCTGTGTAGCGTGGAGAAAGAAAATATAAACACAGCATTCCCAGCTGCAAGTCCCCTCCTCAGATGTCCCGCTGCTGCCTTATTGGCAAAGGACCAGCCTAGCAAGCACCCTTTGCTTCCAGAAGTCTCTGGTTAGATTCCCTCCTTTCCTGCCTGCACCTCCTAAGAGGTCAAACTGGGTTCTGAATTCTAACTGAAACAATTTTGTTTATCATCATTTATTGTGGCCATCAAGTTAAACAATCCACTCTCCAGTCAAACCAGCACCCTCCTTGGCATCTATACCTTATTGCTCCTGCCATATTAAATTTGGTCACCTTCTGTTCTTTGGGACATTTGTTTTGCAGCAGAAGGGGAAAAAAGAAAAGAGAATTTTTCCTGACCGAGGACTGCTCTGTTCTTGACCAGAAAGTACTCCTGGAGTATAAAACTGAACTTTCCATTGTGTCCCTATGGGATTAGCTATGTTTAGACTTCTCTGTGGGCTTGTTAGGGAAAGAGAAAGAAAAGACAAACAAAGCACTTGCTCCTTGCAGTGCTCTGAAACACACAAAGTGGTTTGTCTTTCCTGATTTTACATTAATATTCCTTAACTAGCACTGAGAGCTAAAGCCAGTTTTCTGTAAAGCCAAACCCTGTCTTCTACAAAGCCATTACTGGCAGGCATGCAGGTGCACTGTACATGAAGTTCACTGTTCTTTACCAATATAGGAAAAAAAATACAGTTATCTTAATCTGAAATTCTTGGAACACTAGAAAGTTTCTTTGCCATACTGCAATACTATAAATACTGTTGGTTCAAAGCCAGTACACAAGAAACCTGTCTTTATAAAAAACACAGGGCTTTATGTATTCCTTCAAGTGGACTCTTGAGTTATCATAACTTGGTTCTAGCATGGGAAGTCTCAGAAGTCTGGATGTTTTTATTCAAACAGTTTTTATAGAAATCTGCCTGCAATGCCTTGCGATCATACTTGGAAACAGGATTTTCAGTACTGGTTTATCTGGTAATATTATCAAAACAAAACTTCTTGCAAAACAGACTTCCTCACTAACTGGGTATACAAAAAAAAAAAAAAGAAAAAATATGTGGGTTTTTTTTAATCTCTTAGAGGATATGGGCTGAACTTAATCCTGAAGTAAACATTTGGACCTTTACCACTTAATGTAACCTCAAAGTCTTTGATAAATATTACTCGAAACAATACTTCCCCTTAGCTGCAATTTATGTACATGCAATAATACAACCCCTTCTCCCCATACATTGCTTAAAAGTAGGAAGAAGGAAACTTTATGAAAGAAATCCCAACTTACTCACAAAAGCTGACTACACCAACAAAGGCATTTAAGACATGTAAACATTTTCAAATGATCCACAGGAAGGGAATGCAATAATTTTAACTTAAAATATGAGTGCCTTAGGGCTGAGAGAGAACTTGCACCCTGAAAGGGCTCTGAGTCAGACTGTCACCACAAATCCTGGTTTGCTTTGGTTCACTTTGCTTTTTACAGATCATCTTCAACTTGAAATATTTTGTATCTCAGAGATGAGCAAAAAGCAGTTTTGGATTCTCCATGTGTTCGCCAAGGACTCTGTGACTTTCTGTGATTTACCATTCTGCTCCCCAGCCTGTATTTTTTGCTCTCCCTTGCCTATTGAAGACAGCCCCTCGGCAGCAGCAGGGGAGGACAGCGGGAGGCACTGAGTGTAACGCTTACTACACTGCCAAAAGCTTAAAGTAAACAAGCCGAAACAGGAGAAGAAATCTATTAACTGCTTTCAAGTCTTGAGCTACTTATTGCAAAATCATTGAATAGAAAAAACATTGGCAAAAGTGATATTAAATACATTGTAGGTTCGCTACTAGGTTAGCTATCTCAAGATAAATGAGACCGAAAGGGCAATAAGTGAGCGCAGCTAGTGCTCCCAGCTCAGCGGCCATATCTTGGCCCACCAACGATGTTTTAGAATTACCTTTCTCACACAGTCCAGCATGAGCAATCTGTGATATAAAAAAAAATTCATATTTCAAATTTTATCTTTATTTATCTATGTAATCTATAGGTTCAGAAATTATAGTTTTAGGAAGTCTATTCACATTATGTGCTGGATAAGAGTCCCATGACCCCTTTTTTGTGCACACATGAACTGTAGCTTCTCTCTTCAATAAGACATGGAGCTATTTGGCATCTGAGAGCTTGTACAACAGCAGTAAGATTTTATTAGCACGGATGGTTGCCTGAAAGCCAATAACTGCTGACTCCCCTGATTTGCTGGCTTGATAAAGTGACAGAGTCATCAGTCCATGGATGTTGTCAGGCAAACAGCCCATTTTCTTTCCCTACATTACCATGCTGCACATCAGGATTGCACAACTCTTCTGAACGATTGTTGGAAACAACAGCATTATTCCTTCTCTTTCATGAGGTGTGAAAAGTTCTCATGTCTTAAGAATAGATGAATTTTTTGGGTTTTTTGGTATGTGTGAAAGACTTGCATGTGCGTTTTCTTAATTTATTTCTTCTACTTAACCATCAAATACTAGCTACTCCTGCAAAATAAATACAGGGCTAGATGGAGTTGGGCATGGCAACTGCTACACTATGTGTTTAGGTAACACCCATATTATGGAAAGATTCATAAAGGAAGACAAGAACTTCCTGTTCTGAAGAGTTTGCCAGCCTAAGAACAAAACCAACATAAGTAAATGGGAGAATAGGTATAGAGAATAAACACCTAATGTACTTCATTCCTCTGCCCTTGACTATTTGAATTAAAGACTTTTTTTCCAGCAGGGATATTGAGGAAGGATTTAATAAATGGAAAGATATTTGGTGAGAATGTCTCATGAAGGTTTCAGTACAGAAGACATTTATGTCAGAAGTGAATATGAAGGTGAGCGTGCTGAAGTACTCGGCATATACCTATTGTCTTTCCCCTGAACACTTTGCCTTACCTCTTTTTACTCCTCCTTCCAACCTCTGCCCTTACATCCCACCTTTGCCTCCTACTGATATTCCCTCCTCCTCCTCATAAAAATTAGGTGGAAAGTCAACCAGCCTAGAACTACTTCTAAGGGGTATCTAAATCATTCCTGGTCTTTTGGGACCACCTTCAAGAAGTGGGATTGTGACAAGCAAAATCTGGCATACTGATATATGCTCTTTTCATGGCCACAGTTACAGGTTAGTATATAAATCTAGTGTTGACACATTATTTTCTAGAACATAATTTCTATCCGGTTATGGACCTAATACTGTAGCAACAATTACGGGCTTCCATATGAATCCAACATATGCTCATTTCCTAAGTAAATACTAGCTGAAGCCTGAATAAAATACTTACGCTTCAGGATATTTCTTTGCTCTAGCTCTTCAGTTGTAGGCCTCTGGCTAAGTCTCCTGTGAGAACAAAGTAAATGACTGATTTAAAACCAGATTCAAATAATAAATTCCAATTTGTAATACAGAATACATTTTGTAATGTTAAAAGGTATTTCTCATATGGCTGTGCTGTTCTTTGCCAGCACAGGTAATTTCCAGACAGTTACAATAACTGCACATGTAACCATAGTGGCGAGTGGCTGTTTGTTTTAAAAGATGTACTGCTGCCACTTGAACACATAAATAACTGATAATTGAATAATATTACAGAAATTGCGCCACAAATTAAAATTCCTCACAGGTGTAATTTTATGAAAGAATTAATAAATCTTCTTTTGTTCTCAAGCACCATCATTATGAGTAGTGCAATTGTAAGACTATGATCAGATATTTTGAATGCAAATTTTATTACTTTTTTAAAAGAAGAAACAACAACAAAACCCATAAGCTGTTCATTTGTCACTGAATTGTATGTACAGTACAATTGGGAGCTTTAACCGAAACTTAATTTTATTTAGTTACCTATATATAACAACTGTCCTTACAAAAAAAACCAAATTGAGGTTTTAATTTTTTGGTTTGTATAGTAAAGAACATGGTTGATGTTGTCTCTATGTTTACTAAACAAGTCCACTTGCTCACTTGAGAAAAGGAGCATGAAAAATTCCAGCAGTAAAACTTATTTTGCAGATTTGTCAAAGATAGGTGCTTCTCTGTCCAGCAACACTCACACAGTTCACTACGAACTGTCTTCAGCCTCGTGAAACTCATCCAATTCAAATCATGCCTGGACTTCCAGATGTGTCCCAAAGGAATGGCAGACCCTGACCCTGGCTGAGCTGTGGAAAGAGATTTCCCACCAGACCCTGATGCTGCCAAGTGTTGATCACCACGCTGGGAATTTTTAAGGAACTTGTTGTCAAACTTCGTTGTGATTTTCGGTACGAGCACAGCCCTGACACACACAGACATTGTCCCTGCCACCAAAGCAGAGTTGTATGGGGAGCATGTCAGCTCTCCAGCAGAACCCACAATGTCCCTGTGCAAGGAGATCAGGGCAGGAACCAAAGCAGCTTCTGCAGTTCTAGCCCCCGAGGGAGCACTGACAAGAAAGATGTGATCATCAGAGCTGGGATTTGGTTAGGAAAGTGGTGATAACAACCACACCACTTTATTAGCAAAAGAAAAGTGACCCTCGGGCTCTACACAATAGATATATCGCTCTTACTGTTAAGTAATTAAATAGGTGCCTTATCCAGCCTCCCAGTTCACACACAAACTCAGCTTCTATATGTTGATGCAAAGCTGCTTTACTCTGTACTGGAGCAGTACCAACTGGACTATCCTATATCTGTAAGTGTCCAACCAACAGAAGACATCCTCCAGATCTGTCTGGACAACATTCCTGAGCCCAAGAGAAACAAGGACAGATCTGGCAAAATACAGACATGCTGTAGTCTATTCTCAGAGACCACAAAAGCCAAAATTAACATGAGGATTTTTAAAAAAAAAGTTTGTAAAAAGGAAGTGAAATATTTTCATGCAATGTTCTCAGGTCCAGAAAGAGAAAGTAACATGTATCCCATTGCAGTTTAACAGCATGAGAAAGGCATGCCTCAGAGGTGGGCACAGTAAAAAAACAGACACTGACCTGCAAAGTCAGCCTCCTTCCACTTCTTTTGCTGGAACCAACACACGAATAATGAAGGAATTAGAGAGCAGGAGGAGGATGGGGAGAGTCAGAAGGGACAAACATGCACAGGCATGCTCTGTATGTCAGGAACTATGACTCTGTCTGAGATGGGTGTACATACAACTGAAAGTTCCTGCCAACCAATTTGAGAAAAAACCTGAACCATAGCACTGATTATTGTGGACTCATTGTTACCTTCTTCTTCTTTCCTTTTTTTAACCCAACAACCCAAAAACCCAGAACCTCTCACATTTGTTCCTTGCAGGACAAAAAATATATTATTGACATTTTAAAGTTTTGTGAGAAATAAAGCTACTGCTTTCCAGACAGTTATACCACAAAGATCCTGCAGTGCATATTGGGCTGCATTTAAAACATAAACCCAGTGTTCTCAATTGTCTTCCTCCACCTCCACCCAGTCAAACCACATTTACCCTGAGACTGATACCTCACTAGCTTCGTTCCAATCTGATGTCTGATTTCCTGCCTTTCCTCTTCAGATGTACGCTGCAAGATGTTTTTGTCCTCTAATTCTTTCTTAGATGGTCTGTTGCCAAGTTTGATAGCAAGAGTATCCCTACGACGGATTTTACTTGCCAAAGAGTCTGAGGAAAGGAAGAGTAAGGTAGATTTAGTTCATTCATGCTTAGGTTACAGACACAAACTCTGAGTAAAAACTTTAATACCTCCCCAAAGCGACCTTGTTCCCACATGCAGAAGAGGGATTTTAATTAACATCAAAAGAAAAATTTTAGCTCAGTTCACAAAAATAAAAAGCTAAAAGGCTTGGAGGAAAAAGCTACCAGCCAAATTGATACAAACATCACTTATCATCTGTGAAGTGATAAAAATTACAAACCTACATTTAAGTGTCTTTGAAGTCTAATACGTTACAGATTGGCTTATTTATCTACTTAGTATATTTAGCAACCTGCTGCTCTTTTTCTTCAGCCTTAAATGGTTTAGTCTCATTCTATCATCATTTCCCTCATTCTTTTTTTCCAATCAATTACCACTTTCATCTTAAATTTATTTATAAATTAAAACAAAAAATACAGCTTAGAAAAGTGCTCTGAGTGCTTGTAAAGTAACCTAGGCAGGAACCCCAACATATCGAAGCAATCTGTTTATCCATAAAACTGACACAGTAGGGACAAGGGCCTTGCAGCTATGTCAGCATTAGCTCCAGCCAGTTGTGGAAGAAAGGGTATTTTTCACACCCTTTATAGTCTTTCCCTTGTGTCTTGACATTCTGACCAAGGTGGGCTACATATGTCCTAGGCTGGCAGATTTTCACCATGTAAGGCAGTTTGGTAAGACCACAGGCTCTCGGCTCACTTCTCATAAGACATCATGCTGCTGCCTGAATACATGAATTTTTGGTTTCTATCACACTGGATTGTATTCAAACCCAACACAGAACTGCAGAAGACTTCAGCCTCTTGAGCTACCTGGCACTTCACCTTCTGCCGCACCAATGGCCAAGATAAAAAACACACGTTCACTTTCGCTCACCCCACTTTGGTACACAGCACTTTGGTGTTCAGGACTTCTTCCCTGAGCACAGAGAAGCACCTCCTCCGGAACACCTGTGGGCAAAGCTCTCAAGCTATGGTTCAGTAGTGATTTTATACTGGCATATGGCCACCCTGCAAGAGAGGTAGGGCTGCCTTCCTCTCCATCCCAACAGCCTGCTGCTGCCACCTCTTTGCCCAAGCAAAGGAGCAGCCACTGGGTGAGCTGGATCAGGGAACCACCAGTTATATTGAAAATCAGCTCAACAACAGCCACTGCTGCAAAAATGAATTTGAGTGCTGGCCTAAGGGAAGAGCGAACAGCTGGGAGCAGGGATTAGGGAGAATGGGGGTAGGACAACCCCTTCAGCAGCTGCAGGGCTTCTGCCCAATTACGGCGATGATAGAGTCATGACCTCAGATGAAATTTCAAAGCTGTAAAACTTAGATGTAAACTACTGTGATCTGCCCTGTCTGCTAAGGTGGCTCCAATGCTTAAAACATCCTGATCAAAGAGGAACAAATGACTTTCAGACAGTGAAGCTGACAACTGATGGGCTTCCTCTGTCATCCACCACACATGTAACTCACACAAGGAATTCGTGACAGAGGTGAGCCAAATCAATGGCTTGTGATGCCCTAACACGGAGGCCCTGTTCCACCCTCATGTTCTTCTGAACCTGCTCCTCCCACCTCTACTCCCATCCGTGCACTGCTCTCATCCATGCACAGGCCCCAGCAGGTTCCTGATCACAATTGTCTGGGAGAAGCAGGACACTCATTTCTCAGTAGTGACAAATTACTAAATCCCCTAAAACCAGCCCCTGCAGTCATCTCTTTCTTTGCTTCACACTAGCGTGGGTCAGGCATGCTCACATAACACAATCTGCAAAAGGTAGCCTGCAGCTAAGAAGCTAAGCAGGATGCTTACTTTCAGCACTTGCATTTTCATCATCGTCGTCATCATCATCATCTGTGTACAGTATCGGCCCGTCTGAGTCTGAGTCACTGCCATGGCTCTCTCTGCTACTTTCACTCTCATGAGGGGCACCAGTGTCAGCGGCCTCCTCCACTGGTTCAGAGTGTGCCTGATGTGGAGCCTCCACTTCTTGGTCTCCTTTCATAGCCAAGCTGTTAATTTGTAAGCAGACACGGTGATACATTAATGCAAACAGTACAGAACACAAATGGGAGACAGATTGTATAAGCAAGTATGAAAAGTTCTGTTATTCAAACTAATACCTTTCTAAAAAATGTACATATGTAAAACATTTATAACGTATGCAGATGTGTGTATGTATCTATGTATGTATGTTAGGAAAAAGGATTCAAACAATCTGGAATCATGTGCTGCAAAGACTGTATAAAGACAAATTCTAATTGTTTTTTATTTCTTGTGGGATGGGACAAACAGTGCATGATAAAGAGAGAAAAACAGTTCATAAAATTGGGGGTAAGAGGAGCGAGTTGGAGAGCAGATGGGAGTGCAAAGCTTCCTTTTCTGGAAGCCTAACCCTATTTATTGTAAATACAGTTTCACTGCAGTGGAGTCCAAAATGTTCATGACCATCACTGACAACCATGGAAATTGGCAGCAGATTGCCCTTTGCCTTGGGAAAATCTTTGTGTAAAAGAAGGGTAGAGCAAGGGGAGATGCAGCACAGGAATGTAATGCTGACACAGATGTACCAGCAAGAATTTAAAGGAAGGTCTCTAGGCTACTGTCATCTAGACTAAACTCTCTTGGGTTTATATAAAAGATGCTGGTTCTTGAGGCAGGGAAAAGATAAATCATTAAGCCAGTTTCATTTTGCTGCCAGCTATTTTGCTTAAAAAGTGTAATTATGACCTTTTTCTTGACTAGTTTTTACAGAACCTGAGATTTATACAAGCTACTAGGCAGTGACAGACCAAACACCCAGTAATTGGAGCCTGAAACTCTTGTTTTCAAGTGTGCAAGGAAATTCAGCCATTGAATTTAGAGCTTTAGCACTGAGATATTTAATGACATCCACACAAAAAAAAGTAAACCCCCTTATAATTCAGCATAATTTCTTGTTTGTCTTTATGAGAGAGAAATAGAAGTGTCACCAGCTACTAGCTGAACTGCTGACAGCAGTGTCAGCCAAAGAATGATGTAAGAGGCAGGTTGTGAGCAATGACCTTCTGGGGAAACATGAGGTACTGCAGGTGAATGGCTCAAAGGCACTGGAAAGGAACAAATTGTGCTGGGATGCAACAGAAACTACTACCAGTCAGCAGAAGAAACAGAAGAGATCCCTGTGTGCCTACAGTGTCCCTTGCAAAGAATCGTGGCTTCCTTGGCTGTGGGTCTTACCACTCACTCAGGACAGCAATACTGTCTTACCTTTCTGTGTCTTCTCCACTAGCATCTGGACCTCTGCCTAGGGCCATACTGCTCAGACTCTCATCTGTGCCATGCTCAGTCTGGAGAAGAGGTTTAGTATCTGATCCAGGGCTGCATGGCCCTGCCACACAGCTGTCTGACACATCCTGGGCATCTGAGGAGACAGCAGGCTGACCAGCTGCAGCAGGGAAAGGAGGTGGAAATGGAGGTGGAGGAGGGGCAGCGGTGGGAGGAGGGGGGACAACAAACTTGCTAGATTGGTCTGTGTCCTCCGTTTCAAAAGTTACTATGGAAGGTTGCTCAGCCTTGGGTTTTTCTGTCTTCACTTCCAAACTGTTGGTTGTGGCACCTGAGGGGGAAGAAGCAGCCCCATCTGGTGCTGTTCGTGGGGTCGACTGTTTCCCGGGTTTTTTCTTGCCCCTGGGAGTCCCTGATGTGCCCAATTTGCTGGAAGTCTCCTTAGAGGCTTTGGGATGAGATGATGCGGACAAAGGAGATGGTGATGAAGAAGACTTGGAGTCTGGTGGTTTTTTTGCATGAGAGGAACCAGCTAAATAAGAAAAGAAAAAGGATTTTACAGTCTTGCAATTGCATGATTTTTGCATTGTATTTCCTGCATGGATTGACTTGTGCTGGTATTTATAAAATGAAAAAATTACACTTGATACTTCTACAGTCCTTCATCTAAATGCTTGAGATGAGTAAATGTTGCAGTTCCAATTTCACCTTTGCAGTGGGAAAAACTGAAATGATGAACAGCTGAAAGAATCAGTCTTACAAACCGGTGAGAATTTGTTTCGAGCAGTCTGCGTTGGCTCACTACAACTTCCCTGGACATCATCTAAAAAATCCACTACCTATTCCAAAACTGTGTAGTGTCCTATTTAAAAAAAAAATGCTCCCTGACAGAGGAAACTGCCTGACCTTTTCTAGTACATGAATTTTGGGTCTGAACAGTGGGAAAACCATATGATTTTCCATATGCTTTTCAATGGACATCTGAGGACTGTTACAGGTATCAATTAATTACCTTTCACAATGTTATTGCAACTGGTGTGCTCCTACTTAATGGCAAACAGCAGAGGGACAGCAAAATGATGTACTTTCAAGTCCAGCTGGATATATCCATAAAATAGAGGCAGAAATCACCAATCTCACTCTGCACAGATGACCTTCAGAAGGGAGGAGGCACTGAAGGCCTCCTGTAGGTACTGGAGGTCTTTGTCTTACCAGTGACCAGCTTGGGCAGTATTGAAAATGTTGTGAAACAAGGTTTTGACACTAGCTGTACAAGCTGGCCAGTGATGCTGCTGTTTAACCCTGTGATACTTACCAACCTGAAGCATATATGTATAATGCCCAAGTTCACAAGAGATTTCAGCTAGCCTGCTTGCTCATGTGCATTCTATCATCTGAGCTGGGAGCTTCAAACTTCTGAATTTCATTTAAAAAGCAATAAAAATGACAACCATCTTATGGTTCAGTCCTTTTCATCAAAATGCATCCAACTCAAACACTTCTGCAGTAGTAAAAATGCATTAACCTCCAGAGAACAAATGAAAGCATTATAAAGCTACACAGCAGCCTTGCAGCTAAGCTTACTGAGTAAAACAGAAAGCTGTAACAGAAATCTGCTGGAAGGCCTACTTTACTTACAAGCATTTAAATAAAAACAAAACCCTGGCAGATTAGGAGAGAATCAAAATACAGATACTGGCCATAGTAAGTTCATGATATAAAAATAGCTTTCACAGTGAGACTGTTCTCAATCTCCAAGATGGAAAGTAATTCAAAAGACACATTATACCATTCTCTTTTGTAGCGGAGTGTTATGGCTTATAAACACTTAGAGTGCTTTAAGGCTTCCAGTACATCTGGAAAAATCCATAAAAACTTCAGGCAAATCACTGTTCCTCTTCCTGCTGCAAGGTAGAGGGCAGCATCCCGAATCTACTGATACTGCACTTATCTTCCACATCAGGTACAAATTACTGACTTAACATACAAGCAAAACAAAGTGAAGCAGAGAAATTGTACAGGCAGTAGTTCATAATTGCAGTGGAGAGAGATGTTGGTTCCAACCTGCATATTATTTAGCAGAAACCTTACTGAGAAAGTGGATGGTTGCAAGAAAAGGCTCTGGTTCTGATCCAGCAAAGCACTTCAGTGCAGGCTGGAGGTCAACAGAACCATTTACATGCTTACACTTAAAAACTGCAGCATAATACAAATATACAGCCACACAATTGTTGCTGGGAAAATGTCAAAAGATGTTTCCATTGTAAAAATCCTTACATTATTCTCAGAACCTTTCTGGACCCGCAATTAGATACAGAAACTTGAAAGACTTCTCCCACTGAAAACCATCCTACGCTTCCACATGGGTCAAAAGTGCTATTGCTATTGTTGCTTTTGACTGGGCTGGCTGACAATTTTCTGTCATGCTTCTTTTTAAGTAGAAGATTTGAACTTTGATTAAATTAAAAATTTCATGGCTTTTATTTGCCTTTTGGCACATGTCCATGCCTGCATTTAAGTCCCATTCTCCCAATTCCACTATTTCAGTTTGGAAACCTACTGTGATGCCCTCAGAAGAGCCATGGCTCAGGTTGTTACTCATATTCCTCCTCTCCTTCACAGGACTGGATCACTGGCTGCATCATGTGGTCACTTTCACAGGGATCTGACAAATCTCTTCTACTAATACTGTTCCCAATCAGGTATACTTATTAAGTATTGCCCCATTTTGAAAAAAACACAATATATTTTTAATGTTGGAAGAAACTATCAGTAGAATAAGGGATATGTGGACATATTTTACATCTGTATGGTCTCAAGGATTGCATGACATTTCAGCAGGGCTATTAAAAGACAAATCTGGAATCTGTATGTATTTTAATTTAAAAAGTCAGATACCTGACAGTTTGGTACCACCCATTTGTATAAACATTGCTTTATGCGATGGATTGTTTTATTTCTGAAAGGTCTGCTGCTCATTCACTTAGGAAGAGCTGAGTTTTCCAGCTGCATGTGAAATAAAAGCAGCAAGTTCTGGATTTTCAAAATGTTTATTCTTGTAGTCATCTGATGTAGAAGGGACAGTTAATACCAAGTTAATGGATATTTTATGGAAAAGTTATTATTGTAACTCTAGAAGTCTTGCAATGTTTTCAAACAGTCCTCTTCTGTACGCTTCAAATATAAAACATGCCAAAATGCACAAGCTATGAAACAGCATATTTGCAGAGAAAACTAGAGGGACTGAAGGACTTTCAAAGACGGACAGAGGATTGAAAACACAAGACTTGTATAAGTTTGCCAATGCATATATGGAGTCCATTCATCACAATACCACTTGTGTTCAAATTATATCTGGATGTTTTCATTTTGGTTATTGTCTACATTGGGGCCCCCTGGTGGTCTAGTGGTTAGGATGCGGCGCTCTCACCGCCGAGGCCCGGGTTCGATCCCCGGTTAGGGAATTCCCCCGGGCAGATGGAGCTCGTCAAGCCCTGTAAGGGCATCCATCTAAGAGAAGGTCACTCTAAACAAACCTACGTCCTGAGGACCTCACTGTCATTGTCCAAGCTCGCTTGGCCCCGGCAGATGAACCTTAGGATTAAAGGGTGGGCTCAGTTCAGCGCATGCTGTGTCTCACCTAAAAAATCCATTGCGCAGGCTTGAAAGGTAAAACACCTTTCCCAAATCTTTGTTCGCGAAGACTGGCCATACATTGTCTACATTGCAACCATTCAAACTCAAGATCAGTACCTTAAGAACACCTACCTATAATCTTTAGCATCACTGCCAACTTTTAGTTCAAAAGTGTGATGGTAAATACATGTGGGATGTGGCTGATGATTGACATTTTCCATTTCCAGTGTGTATTTAGAATCACAGCAAGCCATCAGCTAGCTCAGGGAGATCCGTTCATTTCTAATGGTTGTAATTCTTTTCTTTTTCCCTTTTTTTTTTGAGCTAAACCAACTGCTACTTAACAGTCTTTTAAGATGTCTTAATGGTTTTGTCCTTTACCTCTTTGTGATCTTGTAATATTGTCAAATTAACTGGAATAGTTGATATGTCCAGCAGAAAGTTATAGCAACACCAAAGTAGTTTTACTTTGGAGAAACTCATGTGACAAAGAAGTCACCTTTTATCCTACTTGCTCTTTAGCAGTTCTCTGGGTCATTTTGTTGCCAGCTTTCACACTTGAACTGAAAATTCAATATTGTCCCTGATATGCTTGGTGTTGTGCATACATTCATTAAACAGCACAGTGATCTGTCTGGGGTTGTCTGGGGTGTTTGTGGACAGCAGAACCAGAGCTCAGTGGGAAGCTAGCTAAAAACATCCATGGCATGCTCTTTAGTAACACTACTATGTACAAAGGCAGGAGTTATCATAAGACCAAGCCAAGCACCCCCATGCACATGCACCCACCATAACTGGCACTGCATGGGCAGTACTCACCAGCTTCTTGATTTGCCCTGTGACCTGTTGGCTTGGGCGGCAGGAGAGGAGGCTGCTTAGCAGGACCCTTTCCCTTTTTTTTAGCATGAGGTGCTTCATTACCCTTATGGCTGGTGGTGCTGGAAGCAGCAATGGCATTTTTTGCTGGCAGTAGAGCTTTTTTAGATTTAGGCTTAGGCTTGGGTAGTGGTGGAGCATGGGATGTCGGTATTTCTGGGCAGTGACCAGTAGTGCTCTCTATGGATAAGAAAGTGAACAGAAGCCAACTGACACAGACATACACCACATAAAGTCAACAGCAAGCCCCACAACAGTGACTACTTTTGCTGCTTGAGCTCTTGGGAATCAGGAGAGACTTAATCTTCTGCCTCTTAAGGAAGTATTACCTCAGAAAAAAAAAAAATACTGTCTGTCTCTGTTCAAGTCCTTCTCACAGAAGATATTTACCTGGAACTTCTTTCAGTTTCATTTATTCTAGACCTCCAAGGATCATCTTTACATTCATTATCCTAAACCAGACTGCTGGCTGCAAACTAAACATGGGAAATGCCATTTACTCCTCTAACAAATTTCCTTGGCTTCTTTCCAACCCTACCTGCCCCAAGATCAAAAGGCTATATAAAACTCAGATTCCTGTGAATCTGAATGTGAACAGGGCCATTCTGTCAGCCACGGGTTCAAATATGGCTATGCAGCTGAAATTGTCCCCTGAATCAACCCATTCTTCTAAGCTGCAGATTGCTTGCTGTTAGCAACTTATTTTGGGCAACTTCTTCAGGGTATTTCTATTCTTCAGAAACAGATGAAGCTAAATCAGATAGGATATCAATTGGCATGGGAATGCTCTCCTCTCCTGCAAGTTCTTTGGGTACTGTTACATGACTGCACTTTCAAGAATCAACAGTTCATTAGTCAACAGGAATTTGGACTTTATCTACATTGTGCTGTGCAATAGGAGTGGCTCTGTAGAGTGAAAGAGGTAGCACTCAGGACGCAATGTCCAAAATGTGCATTCCAGGAGACTTGACTTTGTACTGTCTTCAGGCTAGTTCTGTAGATTGCATGACTGGTGGTGGTGGGAGCAAAAATTCCTGAGTGCATCTTTTGGCTTAGTTTCATCCAAAAGAAACCTGGTTTATGTGCCCTGCAAACCAAAGAAGGCTAAGTGGGGATGACTAGGAAATTCACTTCAAAATGCATGCCTAATGCCAGCTGTAATGTTAATGTAGGTGAGCCATTTATAGTCAAACATAAAATTTTGCAACATAATCACCGCGGTTGTAAGACTAGGTGTCCCCACATGGGAATCTTTATCTATTCAATTACACCAATTCTGTGCCCATTCAGTCTCAAGATAGCCTTCCCAAACCTTTCTGAAAAGGTATGTTACAAAAGCAAGAGCATACCATCAGAATCATATGAGATTTATTTGTATGTTACTAAAACCTAAAACAGTTGGGGAAGAAAGGAGACAAAATAAATGGACATTCCCATCTCTCTTCCTTCCCATGTAAAAGATTCCCAAGAGATAAGCAGCACATTTTAATTTTAAGATTAGTAGATGAAAAACAAATAATGTGTTGGACAACAAAGACATTTCTTCATCTCAGAAACAAAGCCTTTCCAACCTCTAGCTTAAGGCTTGTTAACACAAACCCAATGCATTGCCTGCATTATTAGCAGCAACTTGCACATCTCTTCATGAACTGAAGGAATTAACATTAACTGTCCAGTGTCTTCCTCCTTTATTTCCAGCCTATTATAGACTAATATGTTTTTGCTAAAGTTTTGAAAGAACCATTTCACAGCAACCTTTTACAGCTTTCAAACAAATTCTTTCAAGCACAGATTCTTATACTGTCTCTCAGTTTTCCAGGGAAAGACTCTGGATGGAGAAAGAAACATGCTTATTTGTTACATTTTGGTCTCTTTTATAGCAAAAATGTTTCCTTGTGAAATTCTACCTACCTTCATTCGAAGTTGAAAAGCTGATCTAATTCTGAAAAAGCAGGACATTTTAAAATTTGAATTCCGTTAATAACGAACATGGCAAGAGAAGATACATCTTTGTATTTTGAAGATCTTGAAGGACATGATGATCCAAAATAATTTTAAGTGTAAACAATTCTTTGATAGACCTTTTACTTATGGATCCAGAATTTTACTTACTAATATAAAAAAAAATTAAAACTTGTGTACTTATACCCCATTACCATGTTTTGTGTCTAGACACAGTAGTAGAGAAAATATGAAAAACAGAATTATAATCCAGTAAAAAGTAATACTCTATGCACCATATTCTAAAGTAATACAGTCAATCTACACTAAACGTATAACTGATTAAATAATGTATATCAGAATTTATCTTCTGATTCAGGGAAAAAAGTACAAAAATGTAACAAAATATAAGACTAAAGCCCAGACTTTTGTGAATATTCACTGACTGTCCTCCCTCAAATTCCCCTCTACTGTGATGCCAAAGCTGACAATGTTTAGGCTGCCAGTACTGTGCTTGTTTTCCTGGTCTGGTGTCCTCTGATTTTTCAGTGCCTAACCATAGTGTCCTTTCTTTTACTGCAAGTCCATTGGAAATTTTTGTGGTTTCCTGCATCTATGTAAGACACTATAATAAATTTCTGGTATATGCAGAAACAAATAGTAATAGTAATACAAAGAACTAATAACAACAACAGTGGCTTGATCTTGAACAGTGACAGGGATGGTCTGATGTCTCTAAATGGCTCCAGATACAATTATGTTGTAATTGTACCTCCCTAACATGATTCTGCTTGAATATGGACCCTTGGTCTTCATGCCTGCTCTTTCTTTTGCCAAAACAAGGAGGCATCTGAATCAGTTCAGATCCCTCTATTTGTTCAATCCAATCCCCTAGGTATCTCAGTACCAGCTGCAACGTATTTTTATTGCTGTTTCATTTCTCAATGTAGACATCTGTTCATTAAGAACTGACCTTTTAAGAAAAGGTCTCCAGAGCACATCAGAGAGGATTTCTGCACTGCTGTCTTGATCAAGACATCTGCTGTAAAAGCAACCCACCTATAATTCACTCTTTTATCAGGAAAGCAAAGCAAATGTTAATATCTCATTAAACATTTGGATCAATAATATGTTTATGTTTAGAATAAATTTTCCAAAGGTCAGATTTTCAAGAGACTCACTTGGAGACCAGATTTTCTTGATCCCAGAAATTGTGATTTGGGCCAGACTCTTAAGAAAACTCTATTCTCACGTGAACACTTAAATGATGGTCAGAGTTACAAAGTTCTCAGTATATAACTGATCTTGTGGGGATTCACCAAGTCTCAATGACTTTCAGAGAGGTGCCATATGCACTGGAAAATCAGATTTTTGCAAACTAGAAGTGGGACCTTTTGCAAACTCTGGACCAAGTGGACCAATGAAGATGCTGGGCATAGTTTCAGAAGCTAGGTTGTAAAATACAAGACTTTTTTCTTTACTTCTGTGAACTTCTAAGGAACAGAAGGCCAAAGCTTTTCTACCTGAGGATTTTGTCATACAGTACTGGTATTTTTGTTTCTCCAGCTAGAGCAGTGTCATGAAGCTACCTCACAGCAGACCTGTAGTGCTTGAAGCACAAGCACATGATCTACATCAACTGCAAAGCACCCTTCTCCTGGAAGAGGAACAGAACTCAGTGGAGCAAAACCATGTAGAATGAAAGTTGGAAATAATGTATGATTTGTTGTCTTTCGCAGGATGACTCCCTGCACAATGAAACTCAGTAAGAGTTTTGCAAATCATGATTTTCTTTTCCAGACTATGCAGAGAGCTGTGTTTTGATTCACCAAAACCCAGGAAGCTGTCATTCAGAAACATGGGACATAGAGCAAGACAAGCTATCTTTTGTCACTTTTTTGGACTCATTGATTGTGCTGATGCAGGTGGTCAGCTCAGACAAATCTTTTCATAAACTTAGATTCAACCAGCTCAATTTTTTGTTCCTGTTACTGCTACTAAAATTCTGTTCAAGAAAAGACCCATTCTAATTGTTAGAAAGCTTCCTTTAATTTCCAGTCTAAGTGTATTTCAAGCCACAGCTTATTCTTTTCTACTTGTGCCAGCATTGTCCTTTAGCCATGTTCTCTCCTGGCTATATACCAGCTTGCTACATTCATCAAATGCACTCGGGCTCTCTCAGGCTCCGTTTTGCTAGACTGAACAAGAACAGCTGTCTCATGATGCTGTTTGCAGTTCTCTCTGCAGTTTTGAATTCATCTTTCTTGAAGATGGATGAGCAGATCTGCACGTCTACAAACTTTTAGATCTTACTGTCTTCAACAGCACTACGCACAAGAGGTCTTGTAACAGAGACAGTGTAGAAAACAGGAGAGGGGAGAAAGGGACAGGTATAATATCTGACCTAAAGCCACCATGTTTAGGTGTTTTGCATTGGTTTCTAAATAAAAAAGGGAAAAAACCCAACTGACTGTCATTTTACAGTGTTAACTACCCAACCTACGTGTTAGAAGTAAGCTGTTAAAAAAAGAGAGAACACCTAAAACATATTCACTGTCAGCTGCATACTTTCACCATTTCTTGATCTATGGGAGACTTGGAAGGTGAGAGGTATGTATATTTCTATATTCCCTTATACTTTCTGTAAAGATATGCCCAAATAATTGAATAGTTGGTTCATTAAAATAATGTATATAGTCTTAATTCTGGAGTCACATTAGGATATCTTTCTTATAAAAGAAAAAAAAAGTTGCTTTACAAGTCAGGAGCTTCCTCTGGCACTCAACTTTTGTGGGTGAAAGCCCATGCCTCTCACATCAGCCTACTGGCATGAGCCAGCCCAGCTGACTTAATAGACAGGCTCTGCCCAAATACAGCTTTATATAGAGTAGCTTTCCTTTTAAGAAGACTTGGATTCAACCTCATTTACATAGTTCAGGTGATGAATCAAAGATATACTATTCTTAGAAGAACTGGTTTTAGCCAGCAAATAACTCTGCTGGAGTGAGAGATTCTTAGGGAGTCAGGCAAAAAACCCCACAACCTTTTATGTATGCTGCTCATATCAATGATCTACAGAGCTCAGGAGTGTAGGAAACCAGCTAGGCACACAAGAGGGAGGAAAGTGCCTCATCTCTCACAGTGACTGGTTTGCAGGATTAATCTTCTGAGACAAAGCAGGCTCTTGTCTGAGACCCTGGGACACAAGGGTTACTATCTTAAATTAAACAAGTTTTGTTCTCCTTTGAGGAAAAAAAGAAAAGAGCTCTGAGAAAAGGAATCTAAAAAATTTGAATTTCAAGACCATTCCTTGGTAGACAAACTAAAATGTTAGTCAGCAATGATGCATGCTCATAAGACCATAGTTTGTACCTCCATCCTTCTTTTTTGGTTAGCCATAAGAAAAAGAAAAGTTTAAGATTTAAGGAGAGTAAACAAAAACATAGAGAAAGGAACCTCTGAGCCCAACATACTAAGACCTGGAACATTTGCCAGCTCTCATATGAGAGTTCTCCTGTGGGGAAAAAAAATTATGCGCAGGTAGCCCATTAATTCATTTGGAAACAGGACTACAAACTGTTTCCTTCCCTTAAAGACATGAGAAAATCTGAGAGGATCAATTTGCTATAAATGGTCCAGAACATTCCAGAAGCTTATGCTCCATGTCACCCACAACACCCGCACCACAGCTCTGGCTTCCTGAAATGCAATTATTTAGCTAAGCAGCACCTAATACATCTGACTGATGGTATGCAAAACAAAACTTACTACTTTTTTCCAACCATCTTGCTAATGGTTACTGAACTTTTCACTTCTTCAAGCCCAAGCTAACAATGCGATGTGGAAGCATCTACCAGAATTGTTAAAAGAGTTAGCTTGCTGTGATAAAAATGAGTAAGACACAAGTTTAAAAACTGAACTCAGCTACAAATCCAGAGTTCTCTAGTACATCTGTGTTCCAGAGACATCTTGGGAGGGCAGAAAGGAGAAAAGCAGCTCTGACATAGTACCAGGAGGCTTTACAAGGTGCAGCATGCATGCTGCATCAGCGTGCTATGCCCCTATACCTAGGGAGGCAAACAGTGAATATTTTGGCACCTATACTACTGATGTGGCTTTTGGTCTTCTCCAACACTGCTGCAGGGGACAGGAGGCAAAGAGACTCCTTGGATCCCCTTTGTGATGCTTATACCACACCTGGAACCTGGAGCTCTGGGGACTGCTGGGGCTGCTGCAGACTGGTGCCATGGGTCAGGAGCCCTGACAGAGTGGTACAGTTCAGTCTGCTGCCCAGACAACCAGGGTGTTCTTTGATATGCTACCTGTCTACTTGCTGCTCTGCATCCCTTGCAAGACTCACAGATAATAGCTACAGTTTAGCTCTTTATTTTATGCAAAAGATGCTAGCAATTTTTCTTAGCCAAAACAAAGGACTTCAGAAGTCAGCCTAGTACAAACATAATGTGAATAAATGATCTCAGAAAAAAAATTCTCTGATTTCTCATCGACAAAGCTTTACCAATCAATTACCTGTTTTATGTAAAACTGTCACTAGTTTCTTATCATTCTGCCATAAAGGAAAAAATTTCTTTTAAACACCTTCCTTGGATGACTGTCATCGTTACTATAAATAGTAACAGTTACACTATTAAATTGCCAAAGGGAATTTTTCACCAAATACAAAAGGCACCTGTGAGCTGACAGGCAGCAGATGGGTACACAGTTTATGGAACTGCCTAGCAGCAGAGGGAACAGCTTTCAGGGGTTGTCTTCTTTACTTGCTTCTTTTTAACTCATTTTTATATTGCGTGGCTGAGCCTATTGTTTGCCCTGTTGATACTGTATTCCCATAGCTCATGCTGAAATAACTTTGTTCCTTTAACTTCTTTTAATTCTTAACATATTCCCCATTGTACAGCATGTTGCTGCCAATTCTCACCATATTATCACAATTTGGGACCCCTGGTGGCCTAGTGGTTAGGATGCAGCACTCTCACCACTGTGACCCAGGTTCAATTCCCCGGTCCCCCGGGCAGATGGAGCTCGTTAGCCTTGTAAGGCCATCCATCTATGAGAAGGTCACTCTAAACAAACCTACGTCCTGAGGACCTCACTGCCATTGTCCAAGCTTGCTTGGCCCCGGCAGATGAACCTTAGGATTAAAGGGTGGGCTCAGTTCAGCGCAGGCTGTGTCTCACCTAAAAAATCCATTGCGCAGGCTGGAAAGGTAAAAGACCTTTCCCAAAATCTTCGTTCACGAAGACTGGCCATACTACTATCACAATTTGCCTATATTGCTTGTTCTTTTTAAGATTCTGGCTCCAGCAGTCATCATATATTGCAGACGGCCATCTTCAAGACCCACTTGAACAAGAGAGCAAGTAAAGAGCACCATCATTTCATAAGAGCATTATAAAATAACTTCCTAAGTTTCAGGGGCTGAGATGAATTTTTGGAACCCTTTGATTCACTCAGAGTTGGAACAGCAGCACAGTGTACTACTAAACAGCAGGAATTAATCCTGTTTTCAGGTCTTACAAACATGTACATATCTTCCTTCAAGATTTATACATTAGAGTTGATGACTTTAAGAAGCCTAACATTAGGCTTACTAAAGATGAACTCCTTGCAGCCATTACTCCTGATTGTCAGCTAGTATTCACTCCTATCTCAGTTCTCATGATGGAGGGTTGTGATCTGAAGCACCAGCATGTTTTATGGTCTTGGCAGAAGACAGTGAGTTAGGTATGTGTGCCTCAGCTCTGATTTTGATGCTCTGTGAGCATAAGCAAACCTGTACCTGCCAGTGGGTGTGTCCATATCTACTGCATCTGCCATAAAAAAATCACCCAGGACTAATCTGCAGGTGAGACATATCTGTGAGATGGAGTGGGCCTTACTCTTACACTGAGTTTAACAGGCTGGCTCACCTTCTTGCTTAATGTGCTATAAAAGTAAAGAATAACTGAAGTGTATTCACAATGACTACCCGCTGAGTTGTACTGGGTCTCCACAGTGTAACTCGTTTTCTGATGTGTGGAATTGCTCCTTAAACACGAAAGTATACTTGAAGTGTTTTGCATCTTCTGCATGCTCAGATTGACAATCTGTGAAGCCTAGAACACCAGGTTTGCTCATTTTTTGTTTTCCTTCTCCCTCCTCCATATATTCTTCATTTTCTGAGAGAGACTGGAGTGATTGCTACACATTCTTCTGTATTGAGTCTAATCCTGTACAGCAATCATTTTTAATTTCTCTCTGTAAGGTCAACACAACGTATAAGGAGTGCAGAGTCTAATTTGAAATAGATATTGAACCTTTCCTGCTTCATTGGAGTTCTGCATTCTGCAAAGTCAGCTAGAGGGGATTTCAACATAGTTAAAAATGTGTATTTCTCAAATAAACTGTACCTTAGAAAAACTTCCAAAACCCAACATTTCCAAAATGCTGTATTTAATGGTGCATAATATAATAAGTGGTCTGATCTAACCTCAAAGTTAAATTGAACCATTTTAAAGGAGTTTTCCATGGCTTTTATAACTCTTTTCCCCGACCTAATACACATCTGGTTCTAGTTGGCACCAAAAGACAGATGTATTTAAATGTCATGACAAAGGCTAATCTTGTATTTCTGTCTTTTTGGGAGACAGGAAGTACGAGAAATCTCATAAGAAAGGCTGCTCTCCTTGGACATCTAGCCACTTTTTACATAGTCAAGTGATTTACGTAGCTCAGAGAAGAATTCAAATTTTTGTGTTAGCCGAACCGACCCTTTCAACCTCCAGAGGCTCATTCATCACTAGGTAGAGTTTAACAGACATTGGAAAGGCTGCTCAGTCTAACAGCCAGCCAAGAAAGTCTTGATCTTTTGCATCCTTGCTCTTTCCTCGAGGAAAATCCAATAAATGGAATAGTATTTAAAAACACTTTTTGACAGGGAAAATAAGTGGTGCATTATTCAAGATGTTAGAGAAAGAAAATAAAAGTGGTCCAAAAACTGTGATTCCACACTTATCTTTACATTTCCTTTATGAGTCAAACTCTTGTTACCAAAGTAGATCTGACTAAAGGTAACAAAATTAACATGGACCCTGGGACTGTTAAATATTTAGCAGTATTTACTCAATTCATCCATAAAAACCCCTGTAGTTATAAAATACATTTTCCATAAATAGCCTAGGTTCAGTCTGAGGTAGTGATGTAGCCCCTTGAATGTTTCTGCTGGACTGCAGGTGTTTAAGATTCAATGAAAACCAACAGGAATGAGTTGTGGAAGTTACTTTCAAAATTATACATGGTTTTCAAATGCGTTAAACACCTTTGAACGTTCAACCCATGAGCCACTTCTACAATGATATTGCAAGGTGATGCATATGCACTTAGTGTGTTCTTTCATAAGAGGAAAATTTGAAATCAAAGCTTGCCCATGGCTACAAGGAAAGGCTCACACTGAATTTAGAAATCAAACATCCCTGCACGCATTTTCATGCTCAGACCATGCTTCTCTTTATGACCTTGCTATAGGCACAGTAAAAGACATGCCTACCAGTGACAAAATACTGGTGTTTCGTAAGTCTTATTCTCTCAGCGGATTCTGCTGGCATCCTTGAGGCAGAACAGAACTCACAGTATGTATTGGTGCTAATGGAAGAACACATTAATATTTAAAGTAGGCAAAAAAACAATCTGTGAATAATGCATTAATTTACCTTTTTGATCTTCTTTTTTTCCTTCTGATGCTGTTGCTTTCTCTGATAAAGTACTATTATTTCCACTAGCTTCTACCACATTTTCTTCCTGTATGGTTTCTTCACCAATGGCTATAGTGTGTCCATTTGAAGTTTCAAAATTTACTGTTACATCACCATCTGAAATGAAAATTAAAAAGCTATTGCCTAACTGCTTACTTAGCACCCACTGACAACACATGGCATCCGTCTGCTTTCAAGATCCTGTGGAAGCAAAGCAGAAAGACTTACTGAAATGTGAAAGGCTGCAGATCTGCTCTAAAAAGTAACTGTAAAGAAACTCTATAAGCTTCCATGTTCTTTGGGTGGACACCTCTGCAGTAACGGGCTTGGAAGTTCATGTCGGTTTTCAGGCACAGCTTCGTGGCTGTACACATAAGCATCCTGTTCTCTCCCTCCCAACATGTCCCAAAAATGGACAATTAGGGGGCTGATTTGCAGGACTACCATGGTGCATCCCAGTAGATAAATCAGCCAGGAATTCAGACAGAAGTTCTCAGAACGTATATGCCCAGTTAATTAACAAAATAGTTCACAAAGACATTATCCACTCTTAAGAATCCAGGTGAAGTCTTTCTGTATCACATATCATACCATTATTAAATTCTGCAAGTTAAGTTCTTTCCCTGATGATACTTTACTCATTTACCCAGACTACTTCAGTTTGAGGGGTTTTTTTTAATCCTGGAAAAAAGTTCTTTCTCTTCCCTATTTGTCTTTATATTCCTGAAAAGTGCTACATACATGCCCTTGCTGGCTTATAGCTTTCTCTGTTCCATGCATTTTCAAGTTGCTGCTGATTTTCTTCTCTAGTAATTTCTTTCTACAGGATTCTCTTGCTGTCAATCCAAAAATTATGCAAATCTACAGGACATCTCTTCTGATTTCTCCATTGATTCTTCACTAACTGTGGTGATTCCACTCCTCTTCCTTGCTGGGTCTTATCAGACCTGGATGTTTGGCACTTCCCTGGTTTGAACAAAATTATGCAGCCCCTTTCCTACCACCTTGGGTGCTCCATGGGTTTAAATGATTGTTTCACTGTAATCCACACACTAACAGCAACCTGATGCATAAAAAGTAAGTTCTTCCTTCCTAACCTTGTCTCTTTCATTATATCTGACAGTTGCACTTACCTTACTGCAACACTCAGTTTCTTCAGCTTCTCTCTTCCAAATATTCTTAAATTCACTCTCTCCTCTCTGTCTCCACATGTGACACTGCCACCTCTTATTCATGTTTTGGTTCTGCAAACACCTCCTGCCTCCAACTGGCACTTGCCACTTTCCAATTCTTTTTCATCCCATGTGACACACTGTCACTTCTTCACATTTCTTACCTCTCACATTTCAAGACTCCATGTAATTTCCTCATTTAGTTTTCATCTCCATAGTCATTACTTCTACCTTCACTCTCCTCAACCACCTTCTTTCCTATCCCTCCATTTTTAGCACCTTAAAACCAATCCCATATTCTTTCAAAATGGTCCTTAAAAATTACAATTTTCATCAGACATTAAGCACAATGTAATGAAGGTAACACAGATAAGACCGATATAGGAGAAAGAGGATAAAATTGTTCATCTTTACATCCTTTTCTTACCTTCCTCAGTCCCTGTAAGGAAATCCAGAGTCCCATCCCATTTTAAGGATGGAAGAGAGAGCCAAGGACACCTGTGACCAAAGTACTCATACTTTTGGCACAAATGATAGGATTTATGTTCAGACTGTAACCAATCTGAGAAGTTAACACATTTCACTAAGTGAAATGCAATTTACAACCTTGCAGTTTATTCCCAATAAATGCAATTTACAACCTTCAATGGACGAAGTCACACAGCTCCCCGGTAAAGCATGTAGCAAAAACCACAACAAATTCCCAGATGGACAAATTGAGGTATGGAGAGTTTACATCTTGTTTTAAGACAAAGACAGCAGAGACAAGTGCAGAAGCCAGCTATGCTGAATGTCATAGTCTGGTAATTAGCCAAACACTGTACAGGCAAGTGATGCCACATGTCAACAAACAAGCCCTTTACTTCTAAGTATCTATGTGTAAATACAAACCATACACATTGATACTTTCCTGATTCTTCAGATCAGACAGAATAACAGAATTTCTAGGAGAAAAATATTTTGGGAAAACATGGAGCTCTTAGACTCCTTGATAAAATGACAAATGGTTTAATTTTAAGCTACAGAAGATTATTTTACTCACTTGACTTTTATTTAATCTAGATTTATAGAAGATGAAGAATATTAGACAGAATACCACTAGAAACACAATCGGATGTAGCACAGAGGTATTAACCTTGGCTTACTCATGTTTTTCAAAATACAGATTCTGTCTGATACTAGTTACTAAACTTAGAGCATTTTGATAAAAGTGATGTTTTCCCCATGGTTTTATGCTTGCGCCATTTGTGAATGTGGTCTGTGTGACAGTGGTAGGATCCATATGATCCCAGCACTGGTACTTTTTGATACCTGAAATGGATTAAAATGGATTATACTGATTTGTTTGGGGTCCCAAAGCCTCTAATTTTTCAGTCAAAATTTCTCATTTTATATTTCAGTGGCTTTAGACAGCAGACTGTCAAAAAAAAGGTTTATCATAAAAAATTCTGGCAAACTAGGAACTACAAAAGTCACATTATTCACAGGGAGCATTAAAATACTTCAGGATATGACAGAGGTCAGCTGGTGTAGTTCTTTGTCAGCTGGCCCAAATCACCTCTCACACTCCTCAGTTTGTCTCCTCATACCTATTTATACTACATGGAAACAATGTAATAGTGGCTTTATCATATGTGTTTAGTGCTTAGTAACTAAATTCTAGTTAATGTGTTATCATATCACCTTGCTCAGGCATTTCCTTCAGCACTCCCCTTCTTATCAGCTCCTCTCTGCTTTGTCTTGTCGAAATCTTCCTTTCCAACACTAAAGAAAAAGCACAGTTAAGAATAGATTTATTCTCATACTGTTGATGCTTGTGAAAAAAAAATTAGAAAAATATTTTTATTTTATAGAAACCATGAGAAATCTGTTTCCTCTGATTCTGCAGGAGAAGTGGCCTGGGTTTTCATGGACAATCTCTGAAAATATCATCCCACAATTTCAGGCACAGAAAGTGGGGACTCGTATGATCCAATACCTTCAACTGAGCAAGGCTCCTTGAGGCTTCTTTCACAGTCAATGGAAAAAGGTACTTTCAGAGTGAAATTGAACTCATCCTAGAATAGGCATTTAACATGTAAAAGCACCTCTTTCCCACTGACTGGGCAGACCAGCTCAGCTGGAGATACCTCCATCTGCTTTGTAGAAGTTTTGAGTTGGGAGAGACAAATCCTGCTCAGAGCAAGCAGCTCTGAGTAGCCTTTGTGACATGCAAACTGTTTTAAAGGAAAAAAAAAACACAAAAACAATCTTTAACAGAAGTCAGAAAGTTGTGTTCTAAAAGGAAATAACATCCTCATCAACGCTGGTTGGCTTTCATGGAAAAAAATGCAGCACCCTGTTTTTAGGTTAAAAAAGAAAAAACAGCATACAACACACACACACACACACACACACACAAAAGACTGTGACATGAAGCATTTTAATTATTATGTTTATTTCCCATGGGAAAAAATGCTAAATAGCTTTACAGGGGAAAGAATTTATAGATGTCAAAATAGAATAGCTCCACACTGCAGCCCAGCCCCAAACCAACACTGTGATCTGGAAGATCATTGTAAAGATCCATGGGACCATGGCGCATGGCCCACAAAATGTGAGCATCACTTGTAAAATCTCATCTTCACTGTTAGGAAAAGCTAGTCTCCCATCCTGATTCTGTTTACATTTGGACATCAAAATCCAAGTGACATTTGCAGCTCAAGCTAAGGGTGTGTGGTGAAGCTTCAGCCGTGCTGGACTTCATCCTATTAATGCTATGGGATAGGGTTATTTATCTCCTCAACTAATTCAAACACTCTCTAAGGTCAGTCTAACTGCTGCATGCAGATTAAATACTGCAAGAAGTATTATCAATCTCATTTGTGCCAGCCCAGTTGGAGTGAATCAGCCATCCAGTGAAGTGATGGCTCCTGAGAAAGCAACGAGAGAGGCAGTTCAGGTCCTCTGAGAAAGCTACCCTCTATGCATGGCAAAACATCTTTCCCAGTAGCAGGTAACTCTGGCTGCTGACACAACCAGGCTGGCTGACCTCAGACACCTGAAGGCATCACTGCTCACAGCTTCCCACTCCCCTTCTCTGTCAGGGAAGGGGATGGTTGAACAGAATCACAGAACGGTTTGGGTTGGAAAGGACCTAGTTCCAATCCTCCTACCGTGGGGAAGGCCACCTTCCACTAGACCAGGCTGCTCAGAGCCCCATCCAACCTCGCCTTAAACAGCTGCAGGGATGGGGCATTCACAACTTCTTTAGGCAATCTGTTTCAGCACCTCATCACACTCACAGTAAAGATTTTATTCCTAATATCTAATGTAAACCTGCCCTCTTTCAGTTTAAAGCCGTTACCCTTGTCCTACCATTATATGCACTTGTAAAAAGTTACTCAGATTCTGCACTTCCCAAATTTATAGCACTGGGTTTATTTCTCACACTACGAAGTTCAGGGATGCAGCAACTGCTCAACATTTCCATGTCAAAATAGCACCAATTTCTGGCAGAGGAGCTGGAGGTAGTAAACATTTTGACCAGCCTAGTTCAAGCTACTCATGCCTGTGAGATCAAGAGCTCACAAATGCAAACAGTACTGGCTCAAGAACATGTAAGTTAGCATTAAGTCTGTGTCTATATACTCAGGTACTTTGTGAGATTTGTTTGACTTAAAGGTCAAACCTCTGCCGCATTCAAACTGCATTTGACAATATAAAGGAGCCCATGAGTGTGGCTATAGACTCTCAGTATAAGCCAGCCTACTTGGGGAGAGTGTGGTAGCAGCAGGAACTCTGATCAGGTTAGACTGCCTTGGGTCCCAAACCTAAATTACTCACAAGTTCTTCCAGTTTTTCCCCACTATTTTGTAAGGTTTATGCTTTGCAACTGTGTGTGTCACACATTGGCACAGGAGCATGCCCTAGTCTTGCAAAGAGTTTTTTTCACATCGGGGAACACTCAGTCCCACAGACTCTTTTAAAAGAGATTGGAAGTCATGAAGACAGAGGACTACAGGGGCTGGCATGGATGGAGTGTCTTAGTCTTTCTAGAAAGCAGATGTATTCCCAAGCAGAATGAAATCTCCTTTGACAGAGCCCTCAAGGAGGAACACTTTATGCATATATTTTACACTTGTTTTCTTGCTGGCAATATAAAAATTCTTTTATTATTCTTTCAGCATTACAAGTATAATTTAATTACTACTATTTTTTCTCTCTGCTTCCTTTTTAGAACTGTTTTCTTGGTGACAATGAAACGAAGTGATCTCTCATATACCTATTTGTGGGACAGTCGAATGACTTGAAAACAATAATTCTTCTTCCATGAAGCTTAAGAACATCGAATCAGACACCTCCCCCATCAATGTGTCTCTCTAGTTTTCAGGGTTGGTTTTTTTGGTTCTACAACACTGAATTAACAACTGTCTTGAATTAATTATCAAGGAAAATGTCAATCGGCATTAAAAGACATGAACTTCTTATACTTTTACTGAAAGACCTCAAAGCATTTTATAAATTACGTAGGTTTCATAACATCCCTGAGACATAACTATCTCCATTTCACAGATTAGAAAATTTATGAACAGATAAGAAGCTTAAGCCCCAGTCCTCCATCATCTAAAATGCTAGCCATGAGTGGTATTTTTATTTAAACTGATTAAGCTCAATTAATTCAGCTTGAAAAGGTAATTTATTTTAAATATTATTTGGCCCATGGAAAAAAAAAAACATTAGAAATTATGCTAGTATTCACTATGAGTATCATAATTTTAATTCCTATGAAGAAAAGGGCAGAATTTTAATTTCAATCAAAGTCGCCAAAAGTATATGCTCCTCTATAAGAGGAATGAGTAGCCTGTCAACTTAGGAACTTATACTGGGTGCTATTTAGCCAACGTGGACTCATCATTTTAATTTATTGATGATTACAGACTTTAGATTAGGCAATATATTTCACATTTACACAGTTAAGTGTATTGTACCATCTGCACACCCAGCAACCACCATTCGAACATTTCCTTCCCTCCCTTCCCATCCTCTCAAAAGAGACTGCTTAGTGATGCTCAGCAGCTACAAACCTCGGGCAGTCTTAAAACCCGTTCTCTGACTCAAAGAATGCTGTGACATTCTGGATATTTTCCAGTATTTAGTTTTGTTCGTCTAAGAGGAGCTTGAGATAATTCCACTTATTAATTTTTCTCTGACCTAGTAATAGCTAAAATTGCCTTCTGCTCCCTGTCTGCATATACTCTTGCAGTGAAGCTTTGAAGTGGCATCTACTTTGTGCCAAGACACAAACTGCTGCTTTCCTTTCCTTCACAGCAAAACATTGCAGAGAAGAGAAACCCTTGAGATGATACCATTTTCTGTTTAGTTTTACTTAATTTTGAAAGCCCTCTAAATAATAATAAATAATAATGGCCAGTCTTCGCGAACGAAGATCTGGGGAAAGGTCTTTTACCTTTCCAGCCTGCGCAATGGATTTTTTAGGTGAGACACAGCCTGCGCTGAACTGAGCCCACCCTTTAATCCTAAGGTTCATCTGCCGGGGCCAAGCAAGCTTGGACAATGGCAGTGAGGTCCTCAGGACGTAGGTTTGTTTAGAGTGACCTTCTCATAGATGGATGGCCTCACAGGGCTAACGGGTTCCATCTACCCGGGAGACCGAGGAATCGAACCCGGGTCGCAGCAGTGAGAGTCCTGCATGCTAACCACTAGGCCACCAGGGGTCTCGGAAAGCCCTCTAGGCAAAAAGCATACAACCAGAGCCCAGAGAAGAGACTTTCTGAGATGGAGCATGGAAAATATGTTGATAAAGGAAAAAATTCCAACCATCATTTCCACATCAGCACAGATACTAACATCTAACATCTAAACCTCTGTTATTTTTTTTATTTTTGTGGTATTTGCTGTTTATGAACATCTTTCAGTTGCTCATAAGACAAAAAGCACTCCAAGGTACATGGCCTGGCAAGACTGTAGCAAGAACCTATTTTAAAAAGCCTGTTGAAAACCCAGAGAAAGCTATAAGAGTTCTTTCCAACAGCCCACATTCTGTCTTAGAAGAAAACTCATTCTTCAGCTGCATACAGACTTATCAAGTTGTAGCCCTGTTAAGAGAACAGGCAATAAATGAGGATCATCATGCTCTCTCCCATAGTCTCAGGTCAGGAAATGGGCTTCCTGCATATAAGATGCACACACACATACACACAGCCCCTGTTTGGTAATGTAAATACATCTCTGATGGAGTAGTCTGAGGAAGAGAATATCCTGTAGAATTTTTATTTTGTATGGATGTCTTCCCATTTCTTTCTCAAGTCAAATAAGCAAGTTTCTTCTCCTGTGTCAGTAAGCATGCAACAAGGGGCAACTTGCCATGTAAACGTGTCATCTCAGCCTCCATTGGTCCTGGGTCTATTTCCTCAAGAAACACAGGGAAAACTAATTTTTTCCTCCCTGAAATTACCATCTGAGGCAGGATGGATGCAATCCGAACTACTTTTCATTTTAAATTCCAGCCTCACATGAAGCACATACACAACCATAAGTGACCCCACACACAGTTTAAAAGCAAATTGCTATCTTGAGGGACCACACCATCATAAACAAGACCAGCAAATTAAGTACTAGCAAATAACTAAGGAGGCACTTTTGAAAAAGCTGATCTTAACTTCTTTGTGCTTAATTTCCTCCTTCTGTAAAAAAAATAGGAACACATATTTTGCCTTGGTATTATAAGAATTAATGTGTCATTCTTGTAAGACTGCCAAGGATCAAACTGTTCTTCTACATGTAAAATACCATGCCTAAATAATCCCTGCCACCTAACAAGCTCAAAGAGCTCTGCAAAACCATCATAGCATTTCCTACTATTTGCCACCAAAGGGCCATAGACATACCTGCTGACGTTTCTCTGAATTTGTCACTTGTCTTCTTCTTCCGCCATTTCCAAGGTTTAAAGATTTTGCCAATGTTGGAGAGTTTGCCCTTCCTCTTGAAGGGGGGAGTCTGGGATCCTGGGGCTGGTCCTTCTGAGTTAGCAATTGAAGCCTTGTCCAAACCATCAACTGTATAAAGAAGAAAAGTAAGGGTAGCTGAAGGATGGAAAACAAAATGGTACCCAAGAGCTAAACACCTCCACTGTCACATTGCAACAAGCTGTGTGTGTATCTGTGTGGCTTTTTTCCTGTTCCAGAAGTGAGCCAAGGGGCATCTGATCTCAGCCTGTGGTCACCAGCCAGTCCCCACCCCAGCTTGCCCTGGGCTTCACTGCTTCTCAGCATCTCAACTGCAGCTGTCCAGAACTTGCTTCTTGTGATGCACATCTGGCACATTTGCACAGTCCTGTGTTTTTCCATCACTACTGGAGAATTTCTTTCAACATATATTTGGGTGACTTTCTCCCTATCCTTGGTAAAGTTGAATAACTAGTTGTCATCATATAGAAAACAAAACCCTTGTAATGTGAAAACATAAACTATTTTTTGGGTGAAACAATTCCTTTCTTAAACAAGCTCTAAAGTTAGCTGTTCTGGCAGTGGAATGGAAACAGGTCTGTTCTATATCCCTGGTAATCAGTCATTCACAATGCAGCCTGCCATGAGTCAGGCTTCTTATTACCAAAACGTATTTAACAATAAGCTTTTGAACTGTAGACAGAATTTAAAGAAGGATTACTTTTCTGCAAAAACATACTGAGTGATATGAAAGCCAATATTTATCATCAATGGCTGTAACATCAAGTTTTGTGAACCAAATTAAGACTCATCGCACAATATGCCATAGCATACAGTTAAAATAAATTTCCTGGAAATTTCTGAGACATCTACTATCATTTATTTCTATTTAAGAACTAAGGTTTCTTAGAGTGTTCCACTTGTAGTCCTGCAAACACTTCAAATGTCCTGAATTTTACTCATGCGAGCACTGAAGTAACTGCAATTACTTACAGACATTAAATTAATAATGGGCTTAACTGTTTGTGGCATACAGGCGCTGTAATTGCTTTCATTCATCTAAACATTCTAATTATAGTCAATTCAGAACAGAGTTGATGCTACTCTGAACAGTAGTAATGATAATCATAGATCATTAAATCAGAAATTCTATTGAAAGAAAGAAATATCACTGTTCCCACTTTACAGATGGAAAATATGAGGCACAGAATTGTTAAGTGCTTAATTCTGTGTTTGCCAAATGGCTTCCTGAATCCTGGTCCTGTGTTCTAGCTGCTAAAAAGATGTATATTCAGCCACATAACATCATGGTGCAATCATATTCTGTTTCTCAGACAAATGGCATTTAATGAGTCCTATATTTGTCCTAGGCTTTAGATTGATCCAGGATGGTAAAAAAAAAAAAAAAAAAAATCTTTTCTGTGAGAAAGTTGATGTAATGCAAACGGAGTCCAAGGAACTTTATTTCTAGTGCTTTGAAACAAAGTATGGGAAGAAAGATCCATTTTATAACCTCACTGAAGTCTATGAAGTTAAAATCAGAGATAAATTTGTATGAGAACAATAGCATTTAAATCAATGAATCTGAACAAGCTATGCCATACAATTTAACAAATTCTGTACTGCCTGAGAGATGGAAAACTTCCCCAGGATAAATTACTGTTACTCAGATACAACGGGGTTTAAAGCTTTTCTTCATTTGCTTTGGGTATTTTCTGGTCCATAACATGGAGATAAGATAGAAGAAAGGCATGCAAATGGATTTTGAGTGTAAACTAACAAGATTTTGCTAAGGACTCAGCTATGTTTACCCCTTGCAGGAGTACAAAATCCCAGCTTCCTCACTTGTGTGCCCTAGACAACAAGTCAATCTTTAGGGTGGTTTAAGCTAAAACTCCCTTAAAATGAACCAGTTGCCCCACTACATACCCTGAGAAGCCAGGAGAGAGGTGAGGGATGAGGAGAACACCAAGGGTAGTGAGCAGCTCTGTAGAAAGAGAGAAGCATAAGACACCAGAAGGAGTCCTGCACAGATGCCTTGCCTGAAATTAGGGATTGCACTTTTGTCTGGGCTTACAGACACTGCCTATGGAGTGCAGTCCCCTGTGGAATACAGAAGCCTCTGTTGGAAACTGTGGATCTAAGGGAGAAGTACATTTACTTGAAAGGTACTTACAAAGACAAGAGAGCAAAATTTATCCTGGCAATTCCAGTTGACATAAGAAGGAACAAGGGCCACAGCTTGCAACCAGGAAGAGTCAGGTGAAAGGTAAGAAAAACACTTCCAGGAGCTGGGTGGAACAGAACTGGAACAGGTCCTGGGAGGCTTTGGAGGCTCAACCAGGCAAGCCTCCAAAGCTCTTTCTGGGGCTGACCTCACCTACTCTTTGGAACAGTCCTGCTCTGAGTGAGGGTCTGGACCAAGTGACCTCCTGAGGTCCCTTCCAGTCAAGATTCCTGTGGGTGCTAAGGGATGCGGACAGACACGGTTTCTCTGTGAAATCTGCACTAGTAAACCCAAACAATCAGAAGTGAAGTGGTAAAGAAAAGAGACTAGGATCGGCTGGCTGTAAAGTTCTGTCCTGGGACAGCAGCCAAGCATTATCTCACTGGCAGAAGCAGTCTATCAGCTCAGTAGAGTGAGAGGCTACCTACCCCTTGAGGTAGCAGGACAAAACCCATGTTCTTGCCTCCGATGGCTTAAAAAGGCTGGGCTACTGGTATGAAGAGCCTGGATCCTGGTGATAGAGAGTACAGTCTTACAAACACTATAACACTGATATTTTCAAATCCTTCTGAGTCATGGAGTGTAGGGTACTGCAGGCAACCACTGAGGCTAGGTGAGAAATCTAGCCTCATCTAGATTTCTCCCTCCTGTGTCTACCAGCAGAAATGGAGTAGGATTAGGGCTCCAACAGCTCCCCACAGAGGCATATGGATTTGCATCAGTCCCTGCTCTGCCCTCTGCTGAAAACATAACTCCAAAATAATGACCCTAGCTACAGAAATCTGTCTGCTTCAAATAAGCTAAGACACGAAATTCATGGGAAATAATTCTTCTCAGAAAGAATGAAACTTTTGAAAACAGACTTCAACATTAACTACTTCTGACAATAAAAGATGAGGAGTTGATTTATAAAGCAAGTTCAACAAATGCTCACAATTGGGAATTTACTAATCTACTGGCACCTTGTAGCAGTTCCTTCATTTGAAAAAAGGACCCAAATATGTATCTGGCAAGGAGGAATAAGCATAGCAAATTATCACAGAATGATTTTAGAAATAATGTAAGATAAAGTAACATTTCCAGGAAAAAGAACTTATTTATATTCAAAAGCACATATACTACATGTATTACAAATATATTCATAAGGTAGCACATTTTACCAATTAATAAACTACTTAGAAAAAAACGCACAATTTCAACAATAATGTTTCAGAGCATTTATGGAAAAATCTTTACAAAAGCTATTGCTCCTCTTCTTTGAAACATTCAGCAGGAAATTGATGTTTAAGATTTACACTATTTGCTTTATAGGTCATGTACTACTTAAGAATAAAGCAGTGTATTCCTCACCTCAGATTTTTCACCTCAGAGAGTTTATCTACATTCTATTAATCATTATAGATGTTACACATATTCATTGAGATGAAAAGAAACATCTTAACTTCCTGTGATTTAGAGGAGCCTGGTCACTTGTGTTATTCTTTTATTTTTACAGTGTCTTGAAGTCGTTCCTTCTTCCCACCATCTCCAAAAAGCCAATGAGTCCTTCATTGCCTTCATTAATGTAATGTATGGCCAGTCTTCGCGAACGAGGATTTTGGGAAAGGTCTTTTACCTTTCAAGCCTGCGCAATGGATTTTTTAGGTGAGACACAGCCTGCGCTGAACTGAGCCCACCCTTTAATCCTAAGGTTCATCTGCCGGGGCCAAGCAAGTTTGGACAATGGCAGTGAGGTCCTCAGGACGTAGGTTTGTTTAGAGTGATCTTCTCATAGATGGATGGCCTCATAGGGCTAACGAGCTCCATCTGCCCGGGGGACCGGGAATTGAACCTGGGTCGCAGCGGTGAGAGTCCTGCATGCTAACCACTAGGCCACCAGGGGTCCTGCCTTCATTAAACTTCATTATTAAGTTAGACATTAGGACTTTTGACTATACTACCTACATCATTTATCCAGTCCTTTGCCCTAAGTGAAGATTTTACAGCTGAAGGATATAACGCGTACATAAGGATAAGAAGTCCATGAATCATGTATGTTGATGTCACACAAAGAGGAGATCTTGTTGTAAAAGACCAACAGCAATGGTAACGGAGACACCGAAAAGCCAAATCATGCCGCGTGAGCCACGAGTTAGATGATTAGTTTAATTATATTATTCTTGTCATAAAGATTTTCGAGATCCTGGAGTAAAAACCACTTAAGACTACATAGAAGAAAAGAAATAAGGCGGAATTTAGGTGCATATGTCAAAAGTTTTGCTATTAGGAGTCTGAGAAATTCTCATCAGATGCTCCCTGACTCTGAAGGTACAGATGCCATTAAAACTATCTGAAGTCTCTGCTTTTCTGTATGCAAACAGCATCCCATACTGAAATTTCACAGCAGAGTGGTTCTGGTGATGAAGGCAGCCTGGGAAGTTTCTTCCTCTGCACTTTCCTTCCTGATCCTAAAAAAATATGCCGTCCCTTCAGTTGTAAAAATACAGCTGTTCATTGGGCTTCATTGCAAGTAGATCTCTGACTGATCCAGACCAAAAAGGTCTCCCCCTTTCCCTTTATAAAAAGTTATTTTAAATCTGAGCTGTTTCAGTGATCGAGTCTTCAGCACAGTCCTACAAACACTTGCAGTGTCACAGTTGGGCAAGGAGCTGCTGCACAGGGCAGGAGCTGGGGACTGAACTGGGCAGACAGCCTAAAGAAGCTCTGCAGTTGCAGCCAGGGTAGCAGGACATTCCAGCCATGGACCCAACAGTGCTGCACAGCCTGGCATGTGCCTGAACCTGGATGAGTCCACAAAATAAAGCATGCTTTTGCCTAGAGCATTCACAGGGCAGGTGGAAGAGTTGGGGTTTTCCCCCTTCCTGAATAAATAGTGTTGAAATGTATTACCCTTCACTTGAATCTGACACTAAAAAAGAAGTATCGTACTGCTATTAAACCTTCTGAACAGTTACTCAGAAGTATTTGTTCAGAAGCACTCCTTTCTTCTGTCTTTCCACTCACCAGCACCCTTCTACAGAACTGATCTAATCCTGATGGAGCACTGGGATATACGTTTAAGGGATTCTTTCTCACATCAGGGTTGCTAAGTACAAGATGGTACCAGCAAAGCTACAAGTTCTCTTTCCCCTGTGTACTGCACCTTTCATGCTGCATTTCCTTCTCCCACCCACATCTCCCAAGGCTCACCCACCTGCACTGCAATTCTGCTGTGGATCCTTGTCATACAGCAAGGTGTAGAATGGCCAGATGAAGGAAAGGCTGCCTCCAGCCTCTCCTCCTCCCCATTGCTGGACAATACAACCGAGAGGGAAAAAGGCACAGAGTCAAGTGCTCCACTGATATCAAGGCACTAAGGTAGCATTGGCACCTAATACTTTCACTAGCACTGGTTCTCTTGCAGTATTACCATGGTATCACCACACCACCCTTAAAGTGTGTGAGAAAAACCTTTTTGTCCTGTCAGAATACAGGTGACTCAGGGTATTGCCACATCTAACCATAAATGAATTGAGAAATGCAACAGAAGATGCCATGGCCCCAGTTAAAAGCTACCTTATGTGTGAATTTGGATCTGATTTCTGTGCTTATTAACTACCAGTTAGCGAGTACAGTTATTTTTTTCTCTTCCTTTCAATGCACCTTGCTGCCTTGCAGGGATGTGCTGCAAAAGTCATCTTGGTTTATTGAGACCTCTAAACCTCTTCTTACAGTGCTATGAAATTCTATACTGTCTTGCCAAAGGGCAAAGAGTTGGAAGTCATGGTTTTTATGCCAGCAAAATCAACATGCTTATGCAGTTGCGTATTATCCCGTTAGCAACAAGAACAATAAGTCATCAACTTGCTACAGAGCATGATAAGCTGCTTATTCTTGGAACGTATTGGCAAAATTCAAGATACTGCATGGTAAGATGTCTGATGTGGTCATTAAAAACCAGAAGTCATTCTGACACTAAAAATGTCATTTTCAGTACGGATCTCAAATTCTGTAATGTTCTATCTATTTTTCCTGACCAGAAACAGATAGAAAGATGGGTCTTTTTTCTTTTTCCCGTTTTTGTTTTGTGGTTTTGGTGTTTTTTTTTGGTTTTGTGTTTTGGTTTGTGTTTTTTTAAATCTACTTGGAAGGGAAAAAGTGCAGCTAATCCCCAGTGGATAAACTGGCAAATGGAAGAGCTATAATCTACCTCTGAGCAGCACAAAGACTTGGCATCTGCATGCTTGTGCCTTGCCATACATCTGGAATTTAACTTTGGAGAAGCCGTCATGAGCTAATTGACTTGACTGTGTTTTAATTAAATGAAAGGAAAAAGCTGAAGTTCAAATGTAGGCAGCTGAAATGCAGTTTCCATATGGAACTGACAATATCGCAAAATGTTAATTGGACCTCCTGCTGGCAATGAGCTAAACAGGCTGGATAGAGGCTACTTCATAGGGATGATAGCTGCTGCCCTGAAACAGCCAGAGGGAATCCTCCTGGAAAAACTACAGCAGGGATGGATATGACTGCCTGCATACCTCCAGGTTTCTGCAAGGATACACACACAAATGCCTTTTGGGTTGTTGGAGTCACACTTGGATCAGCAGTGCCAAATATTCCAGAAAGGGCTTTGGGAGCCCAAACCCTGTAACTCCCATATCTCCACAAGCAAAATGTTACCTCGCTGTAGAAAGTCAAACTGCAAGGGTGAAAAATTCATCTCAAAAGGCCATATTCTGTTCTGCCCCTGTGATGAGCCGCTACCTAAGCTCCGTAAAAAAATTTAAAAAAAGGTACTTACAAGGGAATGAGGGAAACCTGTGCTTCTCCTGAAAGCAACAGCATGGATGCCCAGGGATCCATGTTTCAGACAAAAAGCCACGTGGCTCAGAGGGATGCTCAGTCACACTGTCCTCTTCTACAGTGTGCAGAGGAGGAATATGACCAGAATCCCAAACAATGATGCGTTTATTCTAGTTCTCACTCTCTCACCTGCACACCTGGGATTAACTGGCTCAGGGCCTGGAAAAGCTTATTTAGCTGTCTGTCTCTTAGGTAGGATGCCCGAGCCCTGCAAGACATTGATCCCCAGCAAGCAAGGAGGGATCTTACCTTGGCCTCCCATTACCTTACACAAGACACAGGACCTAAAACAGTGTTAACTTTAGGGCTTGAGACATGCTTGCTGCATCACTGGGGTAAAGCACAAAGAAACTCTTTGCTTTAGAGTTATCTTAAGTCCTGCTCTTTTTTTTTTTCCCTAGTATAATAACCACATCAGCTTAAGTGCTGTTGGGCAGTTTGTCAAGTTACTGGTAACATTAGTTACCACATCTTGTCTCTTGCTAATGCCACCCAAATGCAGATAACACACTTGTAACATGCAGCTTCACCGTTACTTCACAGTTTTCACTCCCACTGGGTTAATTCTAAAGAAAATAAAAAAAGGGAAGTTATGGTTGTAGAGCACTCTGTAGAGACACTGGAAATGCCACAGGCAATACAGCCAGTCAGGGCTATCCAGCCTTACTAAATTACACTTCTCATGCAGGAACCCGTGCAGAGCTCTTTTCTGCCACACCTACACTGGCACATGAGCTGGGCGAGTTCTACAGCACATTAAGCACTGCAGTTATACCACCTCTCTTCTCATCTATTTTTTGAGTCAAAACACATTAGGGATTCGCTTCAGGTCTGAATAAAATTAAGGGCATGACCTTATGACTGCAATATGCCCAAAAGCATGTGTTTGTAAATTAATTATTTAGGTTTTGACATCATGCAGTCCTTATTAGAATACCTACACAACTTCTTCCTCCTCTTCAATGAAAACTTAACTTCCATCCTTTTAGCTTTCTACAGAAGAAGTAAGCAAATGCTCAGCCATCCTGTTACAGAAGTTTGAAAGTGATCTGGCCAAAAATCTTCTTGCTACCTCCTCTCTAACCCTGAACACAGCTGGCCCCAACCAGAGGGAAAAGGATCATGGGTTTAATGCAGGCTGTTTATTCCTTCTTTTCTCAACCTCAATACTTGAGCAAAAAGCAGCAAATGGAAAGTTTCCAGACAGTTACATTTTCCAGATATATGACACATCAGGTCAAAGGTCAAAGCAACTCCTCCACAAAAACAGGGGAAAAAAAAAATCCAGGCACAGTAACAAATGTGGGACAAAAACCAACTAAAAGCAGTACAAATAAAAAAGCAACCAAACTACTTTGAACAGCTGAACATTGAAAATGAACACCACTTCTGTTATTAAGGGATATTGTAATATTAAAGGATAATATCTCCTTGGAGTACAATAGTTTGTATTTCCATTTATAGTTTAATTATTTTTTTTTTAAATAATTTTGTAATTTCATGTAAAAGTAAGATACATGTACACATCTTATTAAGTTCTGTAACGATATATTCACTGGCTAAAGGACTCAGCTGCTGATCCTTCTCTGATGCCTTTCAGACACCCCTCCAATATAGCTGGAAACATGGGAGGCATTTCCCTGCAGGTCCCTGGCTACGTCCCCAGAAGCCACTGCCACTACCGGTGGAGGCAGCATGCAGGTAAAGTTTTGTAGAGATGCTACCCATACAAGTGGGCTTCCAGTCATCTCAGCATGTGTTTTCGCACCACCACGGTGGAAATATCAGCTGAACCACCAACCATGCCGGTAACCATTTGTAAGGCTGCACCTTATCACTGCAGTGAGACAAAAGAAAAACCACCTTTTGCCTGGGCTTTTAAAACTGAGTTAAGTCCTACTGCTGATACCAGAGGGTCAGGCAAATGAATTTGCTGACCAGACTGGGCTGGACAGTGTGCCACTGAGCTGGGGCAGGAAGAGAACAGGAGTGAATGGGAGAGAAGTCTGAGAAGAGAGGGAGACTTCTGCTAGGAAGCGATTACCCGAGCTCACCACCAGTGGGTGCAAAAGATGCTCCGACCCCTTCACCATATCCAGTGCTAAAGCAATGACCACGTGAAGTGCTAACATCATCAGCTGTTTTCCTCTTCAACAGGAAGGGAAGGAGGTACACATCTCCCCATTCCATCCTATCCCACTCCATCTCGTTCCACACTACCCAGCACCCTTGCTAAATACAATTCTGTATGAACATTACACGTTTTTACCTTTATTATTACTATCTTGAACCAAATCTTTCACAATTAACATGTTTACACATCTGAAAGCATCTCGTTTTGTGGATTTCCATCCCAGTGCTTCCCTGCTCTTAAGTACTATGACAAGGAGCTTCTGATCTACAAGTAACAGAATGTTTATGTACCCAAAACCTTAGGAGCAATTTGATTAGTCATATAATTAAATTCCTGGGACGGGACAGCCCAGAGCTCACTGTGTTGCCTTTGAAGAGTAACATTTTCTTCTGTACTGGCACCACTTCAACACCTTTTTTCTAGTACAGGAAAAAAGTTCTTGTACTTGTCCAAATGTGTGTAAGTCAAACCCAAAGCAAATAGGCTCTGTTTATGACCTCGCTGGCCTCAGAACCCCACCAGGGAGGTCAAGGTTTTTTAAACCCAACTAGCAAATTTCTGATTGTTGCTGTCATTGCAAATGTTTGTACAGGCTTTTAACTTTGCCGCCTTTGTAGAGAAAACTGTTTATTTTTAAGTTCACTTTTTAGCTGTCTTTAAAATGTTTGTCTTTGTTGCTAGATATCAGCTTGGATAAACAATAATAATAAAACTCTAAAATGCTCAGAAGAACCTAATAATGATTAAATACAGCTCCTCTCAGTCAAAATGCCAATTTGCCAACTCTAAAACCACAGCCTGTAAATATCATTCATATCATTCTATGCCTATAATATTGCAATTCTGAATAAAATCTAAGTCATCTTCTTTGCTATGAGGAAATGGGAGTTGCCAAGTTGCAGCTGACTTTTATTCTGCATCATGTTTCATCGCTCTCTCTGTCCCCAGCCACACAGCAAACAGCTGTTTTATTCCCTGAATCTTGTTCTTTACTAGGGCCAAGGTGGGGAAAATCAGGCACAAGCTGACATATTCGTCAGCGCAGCTGCCCTTCCTTTGCCAATTTAAACTTGGACACTCAGGAGCAAGGAAAAGGACAGGTCTGTGTGAATCCCAAAGATGGGATTCAGTTTTACTTTAAAAACCAGTGTGGTCCCTTTCCTACACAATCAAGAAACAGTAATTCTATCATGCAAGCTGATGGCACCATAAATCACTACAGCAAAACCCAGTGGAATTGTAGTACCATCTTCATGTAGGCTTGAAGGCTGTATTCATACACATTTTGGACTTCAATTTTTCCATGGAATCAGTGTTTATGGAAGTGATGCATTGGTGAACAAAAAACTTTAGTTGGAACAAATTGCAAATGAGAAAATTGTTGCCCTTCAGCTCACTGCACTGGGATGCAGTGTCGGAGCCTGCCAGTTCACAGCGAACCCCAAGGGTGCAGATGCTTGTGGAGGTAGTGTTTGAAACCAGGATCCCACCTCCATGTGGGAGAGCCAGCGGTGCTCTCCCTTTAGGTCCAGGCACCAGCCCAGGACTAACCAAAGCCTGAGGTCCTCCTGGGAGGGAAAAGGGCCTAAAAAGGGGGCTTGTTGAGGCTTCCAATGGGGAGATGTCATCTTGTTATCAGCCAAGGCACTGAGGATACGCTCTGCTCTCCCAGCAGATTCTTTCCTTAGGGGAAAACATCTACTCTGTAAGAGCATCATCAACATGACAGGTACATAATTGATACCTTCATTTCCCCACTTGCTTGTTTCATGCTGTATTTGAGGTTCCTACTTCTCCTTGCTTTCTGTTAATAATGAATGACTGTATTATCCTGCTGCTTAAGAGGGCTGGCCATAGATCAAGACCTGTTTGTAACAAGAGCAGTACCAACAAAAACCAGAAAGACCATTCCTGCTTCAGTTCGAAGTATAAAATGAAAGAGAACAGCTTGAACAACAGATTTCTGATTTTCATTGCCACCTGCTCAGCTGTTGCATTTTTTAAATTTTTTAGCTATCCACAAGTTCCTGTGATTTTGTTTGCAGCATGTGCCTTCCTAACTTCCTCTCTTATTCAGACACTGACATTAAGCAATCATAAAATATATCTTTGTTGTCTGTAGGCTAAAATAAAGCACCAACTTGAACTTTTATGTGCCAGTTTAAACTGAATTGCTTTAGCTGGAGTTGGATGAACACCCCTTAAGCTGGCAAGCAAAGAACAACAGAAAAAATACAAGACTCCATCTCCTCCCCACCAATGTGTTAAAGTGCTACACTATCACAGGGCCTAACAATATTCATTCAGTACTTCAGCACATATGTAAGAGTTCACATACAGTAAGAGTTTCAAAAGGTGCCAGAGGAGATGCCTGTTCACCTGATGGGGGAAATCCAAGACCACCCAGTTACGCCAGCACACACCACTGCACTGCCGTCCATTGTGGTTCTAAGGACAGTTAAGAGTTAGCAGTCACTGTAGACCAGTGAGAAATTTTAAGCCTTCCAGTTACCACTAAGATGCTTTCAGGCTGATTGTCAATCAGACAATATATTGACTTGTTTACTTTGTACAAAACCCAATACAGACAACAAGAATAATTTAGCCTACTTTAGCCAGATTAATGCTGACATTGGTCACTCCCACAGTATGGAATGACACCACTGTATTTTGTGTTTCCTTTAAGACACTCTTTAAACCCTTAAAAAATTTAGTTTTCATTAAAAAAAACTTTTTATTATTCCTTTTTACTTTAGAGGTAAACCAGGCTATATGACTCTTGAATAACTACAAGCCAGTATACAAATGTAAACACTGACATGAATTACTTTAAACACTTTAAAAATGAAATTGAATCCATTCTCTCCTAATTAGTGAAATTAGGATTTCACTAATTTTACGATTACTACATTCTGTGGTATTTTTATGAGTGCCATGACCTTGTTGATACAGGTGAATTGAACACAAAAGCTTAATATTTAGCCATGTGCTTAAAAGTGCCATAATAACCTGATTAAAATAAAAAAGGTGGTGCAAAAAAACTGAATATGACTGGCAAGCCCTGGAGCTACTGCTAGCAACTCCAAGCAGGACTGGAAATTGAAAATTCTCCTAAGTAAAGTGTGTACAGCATCACTTTTCACCAAATTCATCTTTGGCATTATTTAAGCTCTGTAAAGCTTTCTTTTTTAAACTACTACCAAATGTTTTCCTAGAGAGGGAACATTATGTGACTGAGTGCTCCCATGCTTCCAGCAGTCCCTGGGAAAGCAAGCCATTTCTTAGGAAAGCCCACAGGAATACTTCAGAAATTCCTGCTGGCAGTTTCTGCCTGTCCCAACTGTTTCTCATCCTCTCATCCCGGGCCTTCTGCAACTTGCACAGCAAATGATGCACCCAACAATGGAGACAAAGGGATATTTATATGCTTATTTAATAATGAATCAGTGTGTGGATACAGTCTCCCACAAAGTAACGAGCAAACACTGCTTCCACTGGTGATATTTCTACAGGGGTCTTTTCTCTGAGGATTTGCCCAGAAGTGGGCAGCCTATGCTGGCAACCAGGGCTTGCTTGGGTCTCTCCTCTTTCCACTCAAGGCTCCCCAGTATGGCATCGCTGCAGGGATCCGAGGAGGAAAAGGAAAGCAGAGATCTCGCAGATGATGGATGATCTTGTCCGCATGCTGGTGGGCACAGAAGGAATACTGGAGCCCTGGGTAGGCAAACAGGAGTCAAACTCAGTCCCCGTGCCCTTCTGCAAGGCACATGCCAGTGCTACTCTGACATCATGGTTTGAAGCCTGTTCAGCTCCAATCTCGACCAAAGAAGCAGAGTGCCCTCCTGCAATCCCCACCAATTTACCTCCCCCAGAAAATACCTCCTGAAAAATTCTCCTTGTCATACTGAACAAAGGTTAATAATTATTCTTTCAAAGAGTGCCTTCAATTAGCTCACAAACAAATGATGGCAACTTTGCCAAGCTTAGGGGAGTGGTTTTGACATTTTGTAAATGAAAAGAAATGATAAAGGGTTCAGTCATTTTTCTTGACTTGAAAAAGGTTTGTAATTTCCCTTAAACCTCCCTCCCACTCTTGCTAACATTCAAGTACTTGGCACACATATTAAACATTTTTAGACCCTATGCTCACTTTTCACTCTAGCTGGATGCTCAAGTCTGGGAGAGAGCGGTAATTCTCACCCCAGGAGAGACCCAAAAAGGGATCGGTGCATTACACCACACAGCTCCTTGCCCTGGGCAGGCATTGCCTTCCACTAGCTGTGCTCACACGAGGGAAAAACCTGAAATCATGATGAAACATACAGAGGACACAATAAGCAAAACAGAAGATTTCCCTATTTGGTAGGAGATTTTCTGCAGAATAATACAAAAGCATAATACAAGGAATGTAGGTAAGTACAACAGCACAGCCTGACTCAGGTTTAAAAAAATTGCTAGAAGAGAAACACTAACCTTCACTGAGTGAGGTTTCTTGTTCTAGAAGGAATAAAATTAAACTAAATCAAGTGTTAACTGGCTCTTTTTTTTTAAACTCCTGTATAGGATTAGGAATAACATACTAAACTTGAACAGCATAGGTATGCAAGATGTATCTAACTCAGTTTTTTTGATAAACCTTATGACATTTCATGTATTTAGGAACAGCGGTCACTGGGAACCAGTTGTATAAGAATTTTCACTTAAACCAAAACTCTTCAATGTCCTGTTTGTGAACATGTATATAGCTCATATCAACAGGGCTGTAAGCAGCCCTGGCATTTTAAAGGCTGCCTTACAGTGTTCGGATGGGCATCCGCATGAAGAGGAGCAGCCTGTCCAAGCATCCAGCTGGTGATCCACCACAAATTAGCCCTTGCCAAAGCGGTTCAGCAATGCTGCACCAGTCAACTAAACGGACAGGCCCATGGATTATGTCAAGGTCCCAGGGGAAATGTGATCCTATTTCTGGTAACATCAGCTCTGAAGAGAATGAAGAACCTTCTGATGTCACCTCAAAGCTTACAATCCAAACAGCTCCACTACCAACACTGCCTTCCCACTTCAGTCAGCCTCTACACTAACTTTAAACTTCTGTCTTTTAAACCACTTGGGAAGCAAAGGTTTGAGTGGACTTTTATCTGTCATCCCAACACAGACTTCTAAAGTATAATTGAATTTTGTGGGAAGTTTAGCTTTGAGAAAAACTAAGGAGAAAAAATAATGAATAACAAGGAAATTTAAAAAAAGGATTACTATAGCACGTACATTTTCTTCATGCTCAGAGCAAAACAAAAGAATATATCTTAATTTGCTCATGTGCTAGAAATACCATGGTTTATCACTAATACTACACACTTCTACACAGACCAGTGCTGGAGCAAGGGCCAGCATAAGAACAGGAGCCAATGGCTAGGAATGTCCCCTGGCAGGAGTGTAGAGCTCACCAAGATGCACAGTTCCCTGCCTCAGCAGTGGCAGCATCCTGGGCTGAGCACCTGCTCCCCAGGGAGGCAAATGAGCACAGAAAAACACAAATACAAAATATTAAGTGGCTCTTGTTATTTGTGCAGAGGAAAGTGCCTCATTACTGTAATACTCTGGAGTACACGTCCCTACACGCTGGATTTAGAAAGGACCTTTGACTCCATATAATGTTTTAATAAACTCACCTATTTCACAACTAAAACAAGCCAGAGCTTAAAACCCAGAGCTAAATGTACAGTGCTAGAATACTGTCCTTAGCATGCTTTGGTCAAGCTGTTGAAAAGAATGTAATCTTGATTTTATATGAAGTCATAGTACTTTTTTGGGGCGTATCTGGATGTTGTTTTTATAAGTACAAAGCTACCTGCTGGTAGGAATAGGTGAGTAATTAGTGAAAATGCTGGAAGGACTATAACTAAAAAACATTATGTATGTTTTTCTGCAAGGAAAAGTTCTCAACAATAATTTCACTGACATGCACTTGAATGCAGGTGGCCCTCATTTCAGGCAAATACCAAAACACTGGAGGAAGTGTAGGGCTATATCCACAAAACTGAAGGATCCTGTTTACTTCTTATGGCACCTACTCAGAACTAGGGAGGCCCAGAGAAGTCCCTGCCCTTGAAGGGACTCAACCTACCCCAGATCCTAAACGTACCTTATTCTACTACCAGGGAGCTCTGGGGAGCGTTGATCCACCTCTCATCTTCTCTGATGTCCAATGACTTCATGTACTCATTCTCCAACTGCAAATAGTTGCTACTGCCAGAGATCTGGCTTCTCTATTTTAACTGACACAACAAATATTTTGAAAAATTGTCACAGTTTTCTTGTGCTACAGAAATTTACAGCAAAATATAACATAAACCATAATCTGATGCTAAAAACTTTTGCAAGTATATGTGACTCCAGACATACGTGTTTGTCTCAGTGGGACCTCAGCCATAATTCTTGGGTTAGAAAAAAAAAACAAACCTGTAAATTTGTCAGAAAAAAAGCCACCAATATGATACAACAATAATTGCATTGAGATAAACTAAAGGCTGGCTTTCTCACCTAACTTAATAGCAAGTTACTGGGCTAGAGAAGGCTACTGGAAGTCCTCATAGAAGAATTTTCACTTTGCTACCCATCTCCTTGAAGGGTCATCTCTTGCACAGTGTCAGCATTATCCCAAATTCCCTCCCTTCTCTCTCACCCGAAACATGGTCCTTTTATCTCACCCTGCAAGAAGGACATTTTTTTGTTTGCCTCAAAGCTTCTTCTACCACTCCATATGTTAAAAAAATAAATTAGAAAAAGCCAAAGATGGTAGGTGCAAAGGTTGAATTATAAAGAAATACATAAGCTAATACAAAATAAACCTCTCTACATTTATAGTTTTCCCTGCATTGACATCTGGATGTGCAAGTAATCACTCAAACCAGAAAGAATGGGCTCCATGCTGGTATTTTTTTAATGAGATTGAACTGCCTAGTCTTTGCTTTTAGGAAATGCCTAATTTAATTAGTACTGCTGCATCTGTTCTTCCTTTCCTCTCCCCTCAATCTTATGTGGATTTTCATACATAAAGAATAAAAAAATTAAACTGAAAGGAAGAAACCTCTGGGCCCATATACACAGAGGATGTATAAATTCTTGGGGGATTAAAAAAAACTCATCTGTGCCACCAGACACCTCCCTGCTGACAAATGGACACTTGTCTCAGTTCTGCCCTGCTGGTATACGTTCCCAAAACAAGCCTTGAGGGAAAAAAACAGGTTGCCAAATATGCTAACCAGTAGCATACCCATCTAGGGACTGCCAGGGTGCAACGATGTTATCTGCTAAACCACAGGCAGACAGGGGCTGAGGAGGCTGCTCCCCTGTAAAAACCAAAAAAAGAGTTATCCCATTGCCATAGCAGGGGATAACTCACTAGCTGTCTTCAGCTGATTCCTTCACCATGGTGAACTCACTTAACAAAACATTTTAATTGGTTTTTTGGTTCATCTAATCTTCTGGTGATATTTCTCTTCTGTGGTTGAGAAAACCCTGAATGCACTGCAGGCTGAGGAACAATCTGTTTTCTCTACAAACAGATCCCCTAAGGACAGCTGATGGAAAGGTACAAATGCAAAGATTGTCAATTTGACTTTGATCGTTTGTGCTCCCTTAAGTCCTTGGTCTATGGCTTTCAGGTCTGACATGTTCCATCTGTAGCAAGGTGGGAGAATAACAATATTTAATTATCACACAAGACCCATCTTCAGGGCTGATTAATGCTCATGGAATAATTCAGAGTTGGGAGACACAAGCCCTTCCAGATCATGCCAGAGTGATTATCTGTGGCCTTTATTCTTACATGCCAATAGATTTTGCCAATTTTGTGCTGAAGCAGCTGGGAAAGGCTCACACCTTAGCAGGGCTGAGCTGAGGTGGGGTAACTTCTGTTCAAGGGAAGGTGTACATTTTCAGCCACTGCAGTCATTTCCAACCTAATAATTGATCTACGCAATAGATACAGCACGCAGTGCTAGATATCAAATTTTGTATCCAGCTTCTCCTGATAACTAGAGAAACCTGCTAAGTCCCAAACTTCTGTTAATGGTTTAAAATGTACTGAAAATAATACTTAGCTTTTGGATACCTTCTAGTGGCCTAAACCTGTATTCTCACATTTTTTCGTCATTCACAGATGTCAACTACAAAGGTACACTCTTTTTTCCTCTTCTTCTCCTTCAAAAATACACAGTCCTAGAGATCCAATACTGACATTAAATACTTTTTTTCTTCAACACATTTTTATTATACATTTCAAACTAAGCTACAGAGTTTCCAGGTGCATTAAATGTTTCAGAAACATGCCATTCACCTTGCTGGATCTGGCTGAAATATACCCTCCTCCTCTTCTCCCCCCTTGCCTCTGGTAGCAGGAGAAGTGCAGGGGGGAGTTAAGAGAGAGGTGTTGCTGTAAGTGTCCAAGATACTTGTCTTTTCAGTTTCAGGTTTCTGTGAATTCCCCTGTGCTTTTCCAACGAAAACTTTCCTCCTCTCTTCAGAATCATGTTCTCTCTGTAACACGACACAGTTACATGACAGTATTGTCCAACAAAACGTTTTAAAAGCAGACTATCATAGTCACAATTTCTGCAATGCCTTGTAGTTAACATCTCTTTCTTTTTCCCGCTGGCTCATTACTTTCTCCTCCAACTAAAGCATACACTATTTCTGCTTGGTCCTTGTTCTGGCTCTTGGGAAGCTGGCTTTATCCACAGTCTTAGTTGTCTACTTTATTGTTCACTCCCTTGCACAGACAGTCTCTTTCATATCTCACCATCAGGCCATACGTATTTCTTCCATACCCTATTTTTATGTGTCAAAAGCAGCAATATTTAAGTAAGAATCAATAACAGCATCATTTTTCCAAGAAATTAAATTTGGTGTCTTTTTATAAGAGTCAGACTAGCCTTCTAAAACTTTTCTTCAAGAATGTAAGCACAGAAACTAGTCTGCAATTAGTGCAATTGTTTTAAATCACATATGGATTGTTAACACTAATTATTAATGCTAATATTTTCCTTCTATCAATCACTTGAACAATTCATGAGAATAGGAGAATCATGCACGGTGATATAATGTGTAGGGCAGGAAAACCACTACACCCTTCTCTGTATCAACATAAAAGAGGACAGATTAGCAGTGCACTAGAACACTGCTTCACATTTTCAGAACAAGAATATTCTTAGCATCTGTGCCAAAACCAACACTTCCTTCCCCTCAGAAATGCAATAAATCTATAAAATTCGAAGAAACAAACCAGTAATCTTCAGACACACTGAATGAATTTACAGGGAAGGAAACGTACAGCCAGTTTTGAATTATTAAGAATGAAATAAATTATAAAACATTATAAATGCGTAATTTAAACACGCCCAATTTCTTGGCAATTAACTGTTTGGGTTTTTTTTCTTTCTTCTCATAAGGACTGCTAGTATCTAAAAATCATTTCCCACCAGCTTGCAGTGACTTTAGGTTGTAATGTGACTCAAATTACTTGATTGTATCCCACTAAATCTGTTCCATAAGCACACAATAAAAGTGTCATTTCTTTGTTGACTCATCCAGGATCTTGGGAAAAAAAGACAGAAAAAAAAAGCCCACAGAAGATTATTTTTCAGCCTGGGTGACTTTATCTTGTTTGTTGTGACATAAATGCTTCAGGTAAGTTGATGTCTGGGGGTTATAAGCAAGAAGAGCAATTGGGAGGAGAGTCACAAATGGGACCCTCCCTTGCTATTCACAGTCACACCACATTTTTAACTCAGGATGCTGCTGTGTGACTGAACTTCACTGGCTTGGTGCCCAAGCACTAGGAATCTCTGTGTGCCCCTTCAACAGTAGAGGTGAGAGCTCTACAAGCCATGCTGAGGCTCATCAGGGCCTCATAGGCAAACACTGGCTAGGAGTACGTAGGCATCTCACTCCCCACAGTATTTGCAAAAGTTGACTTGGGGCACAGACAGATGTAACCTAGGGTTACATCATTGGGTTCTTCCATGAACTGCTATTCCTTTAGGCATCCGTGCAACAACACACACAGACTTATATTGGTAACTGGGATACATCAGCAGAGGCTGCAGTCTGCTGAGGATGTAGACACAGACAGTGGCACATTGTGCTGGCTTCCCAGCTCCTGGTTTGAGAAGGAAGATCACTGGGGCACCTGACTGCAGCAGGCTGTGCTGAACTGCAAAGCCTGGCTCCTACAATCACAGAATGTTTTGGTTTCCAAGGGACCTTAAAGATCATCTAGTTCTAACCCCTCTGCCATGGGCAAGAAACCTTCCACATTCTGGCTTCCAGGCTCCCCCTGCTGTAGTTTGTTTCTTCAACACATCATCCTCTCCAGTGCCAGGCTGTCCTCTCATGAAGTTTCCTGGGTATTCAGACCAAATTTCTCTCAACACAATGCTATTTTATTTAGTTCATCTGACTACTAAACAGAAGCTGCTACTTTCTGTTGCCTGTCCTTGCTCTACAGCCACCGAGGCAGAAGGCACGAAGAGCCTTGTCTTCCTCATCAGAAAGGGTCAAGCAAAATGACAATAATTTTAGTGGGCATCAACCATGTTGCAAACCCCAGAAATAAAACCAGGGGTGATGAATCCCCAGTCGAGAGTTAACTTTCTGACCTGAGGCTTCAAGCAATAAAGAAAAATTCTTAAGCTTGAAAAACAGTCCCCGTGGGTCTCTAAGTCTTTTCAGCAATGTTTTAAGCTGAAAATGTAAATTATATTATAGCAGTGACAACATCAAGTTTCATGGTGTATCACAGTTATTCTTATAGTGCAAATCACTTAGCTAGCTTAAATCAATAAATATTAGAAATTGTCCCTATTTTTCACAAATTATTTCTAGACTATAAACTATGTGATTTGTTTGCATGAGGAGTAATAGCCCAGGCTTTAAAGCCCAATCAACATCTAAGGCCTCTGCACCATTCTTGGATTTTTACTGGGCAATACATTAGAACATTCAGATTTGGAAAATACAAAAAGAAGTAAACAACACTGAAATTATGATGGCCCATCTACCTGACCAGGATTTGCCAACAGTTTGGGCAGAGTGAAAACATCTTGGAACACTAATAAAAAAAGCACATTCTCAGGGGCGAGGAATGCAGGCTGATCTTTGGAAATAGAACTGGTTTTGCTCACGTGGTTTCAATGTTAGGACAGCTGTATCACAATCTAACTCCACTAGGCAAAACATCACTCCAATTCATACGAAACCAATGCGGGAATGAGAGAAGAAAAAGGCAACATAGCCCTTATCTTTTCATATAAAACTTCATTTTCACAAAGATACCATTGACACAGGTGTGGTATTAACACTCTGATCTGTCAATTAACAAGTGTTATCACAGTTTTATAGTATTATTATAATATTATTGTACAGTCTCATTTTACTTGCATGCAATCTGACAGCATACCCTAGACTTCCACACAATGACGGATCAACCATAGATCCTCATTTCTCCCTAGCTTTTCCCCACTTACACTGATCATCACAGCTGTACAAAGCGGTGAGAGAACACAAAGGTAAATAAGACTTTCCCTTTGGACAGAGGCTTTCTTTCCGAGGGCCCAAAACCCAAGTCAAAGACAGAAGAAATTCATATTCCTATGCAGCGACCTTGTATCAAGCCTTGCAAGAAACTCAAGTCTTAAGTCAAACTTCCTAATAATTAACCACCATAAGATTAACAGAGGTAATTGCATGGTCTGTGCAAACGACTCTGTGGACTGCAAACAGGCAAGGTTAGATTGATTCACATATTTTAATATTTAAATCCAGAAAAAAAACAGGGGGAAAACCCCCAAAACTGAGAAGAGAGGACATGCAGTACTGTCACCCCTGTTATTCTGGTCAAAGACAGTGAGAAGAAAAAACAGTCCATCTTCACACCCTGCATCACCTGTATGTTCACCGTGACCTTCCCACCTCATTCCTACTGAACTGTTTTGATCATAAGACACTAGGAAATGGCACACTCTGGACCCCACTGTGATTTTACATTTACCCAAAAATACGCTTGACAGTCTAGGGGTTGTAGAGTTCACATACAAGGCAATATAAATTACTCCGTGTCATGCTTTGCCTTAGATTTTATTTTGGGGGCATGAAATAAAATAACAAACTAACCCCCTCACTTATCCGCCTACTTTCCCTCCTCATGGTTTGTACTCACAGTTTCTTTTTCAGTTTTGCACATATTTTATACATCAATATCTTTATGTGGCTTGAACCCAGATCTGACTGAAAGCTTCTCATCAGCTCTGGCGAAACTGAATACTGGCGACTCAGGGACACAGACAAAACCAAACTGCCTCCTTCCCTGACACACACCTACATCCTGGCTGCTGTCTCAGCAGGAGCATCAGCAGCCAGCCTCACTCTCTGAGATCTGCTGGGGGCAAGATAGACCAGGGGCACTGTTGCCTGTTACTAGAGACATTTTACCATCACCAACAAACTAACTCCTCTCTTTTTTTCCTTTTTTTCCTATGCCTAGCACTGGCCCTACTAGAATGAAAATCCTTTCGTATCAGAAGAACAACTGGATCAGGAATTCCCCTTGTGCCAACTACAGAAGGCAATGAATGGACAACTCAGAGATTACTTCTCCATACGGGACTGAACGGCAGCTGGTTGGGGTATTTGTGTATATCAGAAATATTTTTCAAGCCACTGTTACAATTTAAATGCAATGGGCAGAAATAAGTTCTGGAAGCAGGCTGTTTGCTGAAGTATTTTTAAAAATCTACCAGTGATTGACCCAAGACATTAAGTTCACTCATTGTTATGTTTTAAAACAATAAACTAAAGTGAAAAACAAATCCATATCAGCACTGATTCACAAGTATTTTTCAGCAATGTTACATTTTTTTAAATCCCAAAAAGCATTGGTGTCCAAAATGAATAGAGGACAACTTTAAGGAAAAACATATAAAGAAAGGTATAAATGTCTAAGTCTTTTCTATTTTTAACAGGCTGGACTGTGATATGGCTCAAACACTGATGAGGACTTGGGAGCTCTTTGATTTCCTCCTGGCTATGTCTTAGGCACTGTCCCATCTCCTTGTGATAAGTTTTCCCGTTTAAAACAAGGAATAATATAAAAAGGACTGGAAAGCATTTGAAATATGTAACAGAAAACACCACCTAAGAACAAGGCCATATTACTCAGGAGCAGTAAGAAAGAGGATCTAGAAAGGAAGGACAACTGATCCAAGGGGTAGCTGAGACCCAGTGGACTGGGATCAGTTGTCAGTGGGGCTTAGCACACGGGGCTCAGCAGGAAACAAGATATTCCACGAGCTTTTCATCTGAGGGAAGTATCGGAGTGGTCATCTGAGAAGAGAACCCCCACACAAACCCAGGCAGCTGGCGGGACTCTGTTGCCCTGCCCATGATGACTCCTCAGGAGCCAACTCTGGTTCTCCTCATGGCAGATGAGGAAGCTGATGGTTAACACTGCGAAAAGGTGATTAACAGCTACCAAACATCAGCACATAAAGATACCTCGGCTGGCATGCCTGACATTAAAGGTCACATACCCTGGCAGCTAAATGAGGAGAATTTCTGGTTATCCTTGAAGTGGCATCAGAATGAGAAGAGGTGAGACACCGACCTGGAACCTGTTGAGCACTACACCTTTATTTTCACACACATGCGGTCCCTGTGTTGTAGCTGGTCCCCTGTGTCCTTATGAGACCTGTGTTCTGGGCCATGCCTGGTGCAGGCTCAGGTTGCAGCCTCCCCTCCAGTGAGCTATTGCTGCAGCTGAGGAGCTCTGGCTGGGCCAGCAGCAACTGCTGCAGCCGTGGGGGGCCCCGCTCTGCTCTGGCAGATCACAGAGTATGCAGCAGCACATACATTTTATATTTTATAAACATGGAATACTTAAAAGTGTGCACAATTTTTTCTCTATAAATAGTGATTCATTCTACATGCTCACACTCAGACCCTCATCAACAGCACAAATCAGATTTATGGTGTGGGGAGCTGAAACCTACACCTTCAGCAGTTGCCATTACTTCTCACAGAAACTTCTCAAGAAACACAAGCATCAACTTCTTAAAAGAGCTCTTGCAGTTCCCACTAGTAGCAGGTAAATCCATGGCTACCCATCCTGTCTGAAAACATGGGCTTTTTATGCCTTTGACTAGGTATCCAAAATATCCACTCTATCAGCCTGAAGTCTGGGGCCAACTGCATACTTACTTAACCCAAATTCTGGAGCAGTCACAATTGAAGCCCCATCTGACAGTACTGGTAGGGTGAAGAAAGTGTTTCCCAAAAACTGAAAAGCCTTGGATGTAAATTTAGTAGCAAATGAAAACAATACACCTTTACATTATACTTATAACTCTTGCATAACTTACAAAAGCATAAAGAAGGGTAGAAAAAAGGAATAGGATTCCCTGTGAAATATTATGAGGGTTCAGCCTCAAAGACCCCAACCAAAATACGGAAGATGAAACTCTGCCCAGAATGTCCTTTGTGGCTGTGGACAAGTCATTTAGGGCTTCACATCAAATGGGACTTGACATTTCAGCTCAACAGCTCTGCTTTTCGTTCTTTCAAGTGCATCAAAACCTGAAAATGACCAGCTGACAGGTGTGTTGGGAGTAGCTCGCTGCTCCTGTAAATGCTTTGAAATGTCCTCCTGTAAAGTACAATGATATCAAAGTTCTTCCACCTTTGAAAATAAAAGTAGCTGGAGGAGAAAAATCAATTTCCTTTTAAAACTCTTTAGAAATATTACTGTAAGGGCTTTTCTGCACATTCAGATTCATAGTGTTCAGATTCATAGACTGAGTTAGGATGAGGATTTAAATCTGTGGCTGAGTATCTCCATGTCCAGCTCCTCAGGAACAGAAGGGCTTGCCCCATAACAGCACCCTCAGTAAGGCTCACAAGTAGGTAGTAATGAAGAACACTACTGGAATAACTTCTCTTACTAAACAAGTCCTGGAACTGCTGAACTGCTAACCAACTAGTTTGTTTACCAACACCTAGAACTGCTGAAACAAATATTAGTTTTCCATTTCATTTCAGGACTAGGACAAAGTTGCCTAGTTAAGGAAATGACAATTCCTCTGCACAGACACAGGTGAAGCTGCTATTTCCTTGTCCATGAGCAGGAAATCCCACAAAGCCAAGAGAGATGAAAAGGAGCAGTCTGAGAAACATGTTCACTTCTGACCTATGAGAATCATTTCACCGAGTGCCAAAGTAAACAAACAACAGGATCCTTCCAGTGACTGCTTTCATCTCAAGGGGGGAGCTGGGTGGGAAATGGTTTTTCTGCGCTGTTGAAGTACATTTTCATGCCCATGAAAAATCTTTGGGTCTGTAGAAGGATGAAACACAAGCCTTACGGTTTGTGCTCTGTTTCTGCAAAATGTATATGACAGAAGGAACTCCCACCCACAGATTACATTCTTGGCACAGAAGGTCAGCACAGGGATCTGACCCCAGTCTTCAACTGGCCCTGATGAGCATCCTGATCATCAGTGCAAGAGGTTCCCGAGACCTTCCCCTTTGCAACTTGTCCTTTCCCTCTACTTGTGCTTCACACTTCATGCTGAGCTGCCTGACCTCTTCCCAGGAACACAACTAGTTCTGTTTTTACTGGAAATTTCTTTCTTGACAAGACATCGCTATTCAAGAAACAACAAAAATCTTTCATCGCTTAACTAGTTCTGCTTTGAAATGTTACCTTCCCAACACGCTGGTCATGCCTCCACTTGATGACTTTGCTGTTTCTCAGTACTGTGGCTGGTTCTGAACTACCCAAGAACAAATCCAAAAGGAAAAAAAAAAGACTGAAAAAAGCATACAGCTCTGGTGCCCTTTGATAAACTGTAGATCAGAAAACAGAAGTGATAGCATTTGCACATGATGGCTGATAACTCCCAAAAGCACTGAACTCCAGTCAGTGAATGGAGAGAGAGCACAGTAATCAAGTCCTGCCAGGCATGGGAAAATCAGAGAAGAGGAAGGAAAACAAACAAGGACAATACATGCTCTTTCTTATCAACGTATATATACTGTCTTCGCAAGCTCCTCTTGCAATTGCTGTTTGTTCACATTTTTAACCAAAGCAAATAAAAAACAAGCTTTAAAAAATTTAACTGAAGAGAAGGAGCAAAAGCTGCCTGTGGACATCCAGGCAATCCAAGGCCTGCTTTGCTGCTCATCTACCACTCACAGTTATGGCAGATGATTAAAGCCCTGATCCTCCTGTCCAAAACACTTCTACACCCACTCACACGCAACTGATGGCAAACTCTAGCAAGACAACATTGCTAAAGAAAGTTCCAGTGGGGTACAAGACACTGATTCTTCCTTTCTTTATAGGCATGATAATCCATCTGGTATGAGTCTATGTTTGTCCAATTGAGAAGGACTTCTGAATTTTATGGTTAGGCCTCAGTCCTGCCCTTAACCCAAAGGGAAAGTGACACTAGGACCTTGATTTGTTTAACTATTTCAGTATATATTTCCCTTTCCAAGACTAAAACCTTTCATTTAAAGGAAATCTTAATAAAAATGCTGCAGGACACTGGCTGGGTTCCATCCTGAATATTGTATTATGCATATATTTTATCTCTTCCAACACATTATGACTTTCAGGAAAAATCTTTTACTTTAGTTTTGTAGATCAAACCACATTCACCTTACCAGTCCATCCAAAGTCCCCACGGTGATTTACTAGTGGCGCCTTCCCCTGCATCCAGTTGAGGTCTGCAGGGATCACAGGGCAGGGTTTGAGCCCTTGCAGGCTGGCATGGCTGGGGGAAAAAAGGGAGCGAACAGGCAAGCAACTTCTCATAGCTGCTTTTGTGTGACTCACTGAGGATCTGAATGCACTATTGATTCCTTAGCACTAAAACAGATTTGTAACCCCTGCGTGTGCAAGACAGATATCTCCCTCAACTCTAATCTCTAGCAGCTGTCAAAGACTTAAATGGCTTGTAGCTGGCTGGCATGCCAAAATCAACGAAGATTTTAGGCCTGCTTGCCTAAGGGGTAACCTATGAAACAGGAACTAATGGAAGTCATTATCCTGCCCTGATCACAGTTGGACAGGGCTTCCTAAATTTTGCAATATCAAGTATCCAGACCATACCAGCAAAACAGACTAGAGAAAACAAATGATTGCACCCCCAAGACTCCATGCCACCCAGAAACCCACCTGCCCCTATGGCTTCTTGTTGAGGATATACCCTCCCAACAATTTCAACAGGGCTCAAAGTGCAGTGGCATTACTCTTCTGTGGAACTTCCTGGAGGTGCTACCACTGCTACTGTCTCTTCATAAAGTGAAGTGCTATTAAAATGGAGGTAACCAGAATTTACTTGGCAATACTGAGGTAGCATCATCGTAACTTACATCTTCAGATAGCAGTCTCTTACTGCTCCTGGTTGAAAAGTTTGGTTTCAGTTAGGAAAGAATTCAAGGGTGACTTTTTTCCTTTTAGGTAAAACTTATTGTTCATTAGCACTGAGCCAAGGGAACACAGACACCACAGCTATCCTTGGTCAAGATATGGGCTCCCCTAGGGCAAAATACTCTCACAGTAGACTTTTGTACCTAAGCATTTGTTCAACTTCCTGTACAAAAAAGTGACCAAAAAATTTTAACCAGTCCATCTGTTTCCTGGTGCCTACCTTGAAATAATCCTGTCATGCTGGCTACTGGGTGAAACCTTCAACAGGATGGTGACATTTGTTGGAAATGGTCCAATTTCTCTTTCATGCAGTGTTTGACAGGTGAGGAAATAATCCAAGGTTTTGACTGGGATGGTGCGACTAGGAACATATTGGAGCTCTTCTGAAAATGTATGTGCTATTACTAAAACTATCCTTCGAAACACCCATCAAGGAAAAACAAGGGGGAAAAAAGAAACTTTGTTGCACTGTCTCCTGTTTGACAAAACAGTCCCACATTAACAGCAATAAGCAAATTAAGGATAAAGTTCAGCCTCCAGAATTAAATTCCACAACAGGATTTTCTTATTTTTTTAACTGGATGCAAAGGAAACAGGCGTTGAGAAAAAACATGCATGCAGTGACATTTTCGCAGGAAACTTCAAACCTCGCTGGAGTTAATTTAGATTCTACATCCTATTATTGTGGGAAGAGACACGCTCTGTTTTTCAGTAACTAAAACACACCAGGTTATCCTAACATGCCTCCAAACAGCATTCCCAAGTAGTCTGTACTATCTTCAAAAAGTTGCAAACAGTTAGGACTATTTTATTGAAGAGAAAAAAGAAAAACAAAACAACCCCCCCCCAGTTCTACTCACACGCTATTTATTTATTTTCAACAGTCTGCTTACACATAAAACGTCCTGGAGCCAAAAGCAACCAGCTGGGCGGGTTACTAGCCGCGCTACTGGGCGCGGTGCCAGAGCTCCTTTCCTTCCCCTTTCTTTTTTTTCGCCTTCGTACTTATTTATTTTATAACGGGGGCAAAAAGTAACCCCGAACCTCCGGGGAGGTGGAGGGGCACGGTGGAGCCTCTCACCCCCCGGCGGCTGCCGAGCAGGACGGGGCAGCCTGGAAAGCGGCCGCCCCACGCGTCCCCCCTGCGGTCCGAAGGGGCGGGCGAGCGGCGGCGACCCGGGGACCGCGGGCACTGCTCTCCCAGGACCGTGGGCTTCCCCCGCCGCCGCCACGCCGCGCTCCCCGTTCCTCCCCGCCGGGCGCTCCTCGGTACTCACCGCCGGCCGGCTCGGGCAGCGTGGAGACCGAGGTCTGTCCCATGGCTGGGCCGGGAGGCGGTCACGCCGCCCGCCGGGCGCACAGCCTCCGCCGCGGCTGTTCCCGAGGGGCCATCCCAGTGCTGGCCGGGGCCGCGCTCCCCGCCAGCGGGCGGGGGGCGGCTGTTCCCGCGGCGGCTGCGGGCCGGCGGCTGCCTGTCATCGCCGCCGAGCCGCCCGGCCGCCGGCCGCGGACCCGGGACCCTCCGCCTCCACCCCCGTCCCGCTCCGCCCCGCTCCACCCCGCCCCCGGGCACCGCCTCGGCCCCGCCCGGCCGGGGGGGCTGCGCTCCGCTCCCCTCCGCTCCCAGCTCGGGTTCCTGCCCGGGGGGGAGCGCAAAAGTTTTTAATAAGTAAAAAAAAAAAAAAAAAAAAAAAAAAAAAAGGAAAACCACCTTAGTTACACGGAGATCGGAAAAGACGGTGCGTAACTGGTGAGGCTTCCCGCGCTGTCAGCGTGTCCCAGTGTCTGCCTACCACCCTCCTCCCTCCGAAGCCCACAGGGTTAGTCCAGACACAGTTATTCCCACCCCTTCTTATCGCCTCTGAAGGTACAGGGGAAACTTGAGGCAATCTCAGAGAGCGAATCCCCATTGCCCTGCTCAGAGGTGCTTCACTGCTGGGGGCTGTTTTCAGGGCTGTGCTACCATCACGAGTAGAAAACGAGTAGCTGGGCAGGGCACGGAGTCGTTACCAGCCCTAGTCTGGCTGTAACGGAGGTCTGGAAAAGTGCCCGACCCTCACCTCACCCACAGGTGAGTAATCAAAGACAGGACTACTTTTAATTCTGAAAGAAAGAAGATAGTCAAAGACAGCAATATCCAGACAGAACTCTGCAATAACAAGTGACAAGAAGGGTCAGAATCAATTGGAAACATTTATGGGGAAGATGGGGGGGAAATAGCGATTGTACATATAGCACTAGGGCAAAAGGAATAATAGTTTGTTTAATGCATAAGTATAATCTAAGCAGTGATACAAGCGTAATGCTAAGCTCACTAGAGCAAGCTTAATGCTAGAGCTAGAGCTACTAACTGTTACCAGTGACAAAAAAAAAAGAAAATATAACCCCCCCCAAAAAACTCGAGTGCTTAATAGGTATTACTATGCAGTATCTAGAAACAAGCAGGGAGATGCACATGCATCACAGAAGGACACTCAAGGCTCATCCAAAGAACACCTATCAGCAAGCCATATGGTGAAATTACTATATTTCTCGGTGGTCTGGAAATCCTAGAGGGGTTAAAGAGATGTCTGACCTGCTGTTCTTTGCATGTGTTGGCACTGTGGTGATACTTCAGGAGATGGAGAACTGTGTTAGTGTGGGCCCTACACTAAGGACACAAATGGAGCACCACAAGTAGCTGTGGTTTGTGTAGTAGGCAGAATATGTGATTGTCAGCTAATATATGGTGAATAGAAAAGAACACAACTAATGCTAGTCTTTATGGGTATTTTATAGAAAATAGGTCGTGGTAAACAGACCTTTTATTTCCTCATTTTATATGATTATGTGTTAAATTGCCAGAGGCTTGAGTGGAATAGACTTCTGCTAGGTACTTGATTTAGTAAGAGAGAAAAAGTGAAGACAACACAAAATTAATAAAGCACAAACAGATGAAGACTAAATGAAAAGCAGATCAATTGTTCAAGGAGCAGTAGCATTTAATAAGGATGTTTCTGTTGGGGAGCTATGGTGAGGCTCATCAGTGTTTTCATCAGCAATCTAGAAAAGCATTATTTCAAACAGCTTTAAAAGACTACATAAATTACCACCAACAGCAATTTTAGACAGAATAAATATTACCAGAGTGATAATGAGGACAAGGCAGTCACAGAGTTATCTGGATTATTTAATAAATTCAGCTCTTTCAAACAAGTAAATTTTAATAGGGTCAAAAAAACGCCAGACTTGCAGGATGGAGCAACACTACCTACAGGGCCAAGGAGAGTATCTTAGAAAGTTTCTCCATGCAGGAACTTGGTGAAATTCAACACGAGCTCCTAGTGAACTAGTGCTGATACAAAAGGGATCTGATATCCACATACAGATGTGCAAATAGTTAGAAATCCCATTAGATAGTTGTGCTTTTTATCAGACAAAAAGTGCTGTCCTATGTTCAGTGTCTTCTGCCCCTTAAAATACCACTGGATTATGGGAGACAGCTTGAAAGAGATGAGATGGAAATTGCAGAAAGCACTCTCGAACAAAAGGTGTGAAGAAAGTTAGTGCCAATGCATTCAGGAAAGACTGATGTGCTGCGTTTTAATCTAACAGTGCCTTTGCAAGGAGAGAGTAGCATTGCAACCTGGATGTTCAAACACTGAAGGAAAGACGCTTTGCCTGACACCTCCGACTCCAGGCCCCGTACAAAGCATGGAGTTGAAGACAACTAAGTGGTGCTCATACAGAGACACCAGACTAAATTATGCAGTGGGAGCCAAGGGCAAGGTAGATGATTTAGTGGTGCCTTCGTCCAACCCAAGGAAAGGCTTTCAGAAGGGCAGCTTGTTGAACAGACAGCTTCTGTCATTTATTTATTGGGAATTTTTTTGCATGCAATTTGGCACATTTATTTTTCTTATCTTGAAAAATTATTTTTAAAGGGTTTGTTTTGAGAAACTCAAGTTACCTCTTTGGAGACACTTGTAAACAGGAACCTAAAAGTGTTCCTGTCTGCCTCTGGTGAATCTCATTAATTTTATCAAAGGCAATTATATTGTCCTGCTGTGTAAAAGCCCAGTTTACAATGCAAAAGTATATATCATCTGTCTGCTATGATTCACATGAAGTAATAAACTCCCCAAGGTCAATTTGTGAGCTGATAAAATGAGTTTAGTTGAATTAGTTGCCAATTTCTTTTGGTTTGATTACTCTGTTTGTTTGGAGTTTGTTTCTTCCTAAGTTAATTGAAGGTAGTGACTTTCTTCTATATGTTTTCCCTACAGACACCTCCTTTTTAAGGGTTCTGTCTTCATACCTCAGCAATGCTCAGTGGTATGTTGTAGAACTAATCAAACATGGTTACGACTTTAGAAAGTAGGGGATGGAAGTTCTATTAGGGAACATCAGTGTTGATTTATAGCACTAACAGATTATAGGCATTATGCTGTATAGAATCAGAAAATGTAGCTTCTGCTTATAAAAATCTACCCAAAAGAACAACCAGTAAACAAGAAACAATTTACTTGCATTTGAAAATTTAAAGTTCTTATTAAGGGGATATTTATTCATGATGGACAAGATAACTGCCAGCATCCAATACCAGCACCATAGATTCTCTATTCAGATTTCGTAAAGTGCGCAAAAATAAATACTTTATTTTGATCCTGAATTGGGAATACTAGTTGAATATATAAAATGGTACAGGTGCATACAACAGTCATGTCTCTTTCTGCTTTATTTCCTGCCTAAAGATGCAAAGGAGCAATGTATACATCTCAAGTACTCACAGTCATTAAAGATCAAATTAGAAAAAACAATAGCACTTTTCTGCTTAAATCCTGCCTTTTAAGCCATTTGATTAAAGAATTCAGCTTGTGACTCACTGATGGGAGGGAGTGAACCATGAATCCTCAAGACTGTACAAAAAGGTGTCTACCAATGTGACCTGTAAGAGAAATTGGGCTGTTGAAAGCCAAGATATGACATTTCTCATATGCAGAGCTATATTTATGTAATTGCCTCCACACAGAAGGGATTTTATTGCCTTGCTGACATTCCCATTTGAGCATCCACACAAAATACATAAATACTCATTTGTCTGTGGACTTTTATTCTGCAGTATGATAGAGGTGTTCCCATCTGTGCATTACATTTCCTGACATGTTGGCAATTGGCATTTAGGACAGTTAAAAGTTTAAGGGTACAATAGTGTTTGATAACTACTGATTCTAGCAGAATTTGAAATTGCAATTATGTAGATAAAATACACCTTTATTTGCTATAGTTTCTTTTTTTTTTAGGATTTAGATGACTTTATCTATGATGTGTTAAGATGTATATTCCACTTTTCCTTTAAACAGCTAAAAGGATAAAACACACAAATGGACTGCCCAGCATTTTTTAGCTGTTGTAGTCTTCTGGAGTTCCTGGAAATCCACAATTGCAAGCAAAGCAAAAATGGGAAGGGCAGATGAAAGTGAGAATTTCAGGATTAACATTTCCATGACCTTTTTATGCAGGGCTAGTTTTGTACTGAAGGAAATACTATAACAAGATGCTGAAACATCCCAAGGAAGGTGGGGAAGCTGATGGGTACAACAGTTGCCAGTAAGTCATGCCAGACTGTTCTGATACATCAGCATCAATGGGGTTCCTGGACCCAGTGTCCCAGTTGAAATTTCAGTGTCAGTAATAATACTGCAGTTATCTGATTGCCTCATGCTACACACAGTCCTTCCCTTCTTGACCCAAGTTATTGTCTTGAGTACTGATAAATAAAATAGACACTCTGCTGACCCTCAAGAACTGAAATATTCCATCAAAAGAGGAAGAATAGCTTCTTCATGAATTTCAGAAGTGTTTGTAAAACAAGAATATTGCACTTATCTAAATGACTGATACGAGATCTCTTCATGGAAGATGATGTGAAACTTCCAATTTGTTCTAAAGTTAGAATGAAATACACACAATAATCTGTCTCACATATCAAAGATCAAATTCCTTCCCATCAATAAAGTTTCAAAGACAGCTCTATTTCAGTGTGTTTACTATACTGGGATGATGGATAGCAATAGATGACCTACAACTTGTGGGATGCTGTTGCCCAGTCTTTAAAGTTCTGTAGGCTTGTACAAAGTAAAGAGGCATTTTAGAAAGGTGAATTTGTATAACTGTTCTTTCAGTCATTGAGATTAATTTATGGCATTAAATATAACAGAAGCTACAAGAAGAGGCTATCACATTTAATCCCGGGATTCATAATGCAGGACTGGCAAACATATTCAGCCTTATAACAGGAAAAAATTTTAGCATTGAGTCTAGAACAAAAATGATGCAGACAGGCAGTCCTCCCACCCCTCCCACCCACAACTCCTGTCAGTGTGCAGAACTGCTGGAAGATGAGCAGCACAGTGTCCAGCAGGCTGCAAAGCTGTACAATTCAATGAACAAAGTAAAGGTTATGGCATAAGCAAACACAAGCAAGAAGCTAGGTAATTTTTTTGTCATGGGTCACACTAAGGTTTATAATGATGACACTGAATTTCTACCTACCTGTAGAAAACCTGCAGTTACAAAAGGGAAGAGTTTGGGGAGGGTACCACCAAAATCAGTTTGTGTGCTTAAGACTGAAACGTCAGCTGTAGTTGAGCTAAAAATCTAGTTCTGTTTTCTGTGAAACTGAATGCAGTTTGGCACTGTCAAAATAAAATCACAGGCCATATTCATGGATTATGCTGGCATTGTATTGGGAATTTAGGCCATTTCCTTTTAATAACCAGGGACTTTTTTAATAACCCTACATTATTCTCTCATTTGAAAATATTTTAAAATATTTTTCTGTGTCCTTTTCTTACTTTTACTTAGCAATGCTATGTTCTCATCAGTGTCACCTCCCATTTTCAATCCCATGTATTAGGTAAAAAAATGAACTTGAAATCTTCTTTAAAAAAGAGGCTGTTGTCTTTGTCAGTGATCATCACCAGTCTTCCTTCCTCATAAAAACCTGTTGTACATAGTATCTACATAGTAGAATGGAAGGCAACTATACAGCACTGAGAGGAGCTTCTGTAGTTCAGTCTCTAAATTTGGAAGCTAGAGGTTCAAAGCCTTGGATCAGAGGAGTTGATATGCAAATGAGGGCTATTCTCATTAAAATATATAACAGAGATTTTTTGAATGAGATATGCTTATTCACATTAAGATTGCACTGGGTGACAGGTAGCAAGGCCCTTACTTATGGAACATCTGATGGGCTCAGACTCGTTTTAGTATTCAGGTGATCTTGACTCCTGTTTCAATGTCTGTTCTTATTCATCCTTACCAGCTGTTCACTGTCAAACACAGGAAAGACAGCACAGCTGGACAAACTCATTCCTGGTGATTTGGCACAGACAGGTTTTTTTTCTGCTCACAAATTATCTGCAAATAGGTTCTGCACTTGCAAACCTGTTTGCTGCTCTAAATTATTCACCATAACGGTTTGCAAGTCAGTTTTAGACATTAGGAAGCAGATAAGCAATTCATGGCAACAAGCAGTTCAATTATTTATTATCTAGGTGTGTGCTAGATGCCCTCAGCTGTGGGCCTTTCTTTGTGCTCTCTGACTCAGGGGTTTTACCTGTACCTACAAGAAACTTGCACAACAGTACATCAAAATGATTTTAAATGGTTAGTAATGAATGCTTATGGATCTACTTGTGTGATTTTATCATCTGATCTGTGACTTTCTTCTGTTGTGCCCTTTAACTTAACATTGCTCTTGCCTATATTAAGTAACTGCTTGGAAAATTTTTATAGGAAAGACTTCTACAGACTTGAACATTGCAAGTATGTTGAAAAATCTTCATTTGAATAATACTTTGCAGTTTCTTGTGGTACTGTATGCACTGAACTTTTGAAGTAATTTACATAATGTGTGCGGTTGAAAGGCAGAAAATAGAAGGAAAATGGTCTCAACACAAACATTTTGGGAGTCATGGAGAGCAGATCTACTCATCTCCTGTGCACGCTCCTCAGCTTCAGAAGCTGCCCTAAACCCCCTCTGTACTTTATTCCTACATTTCAATTTCTACATGCTTTATCCCCATTCCACTTCTATTCCACAATATCTTTCAAAAATGTTTTCTTTCCCTGTTGTTCCTTAAAGGCAAATTCTAAAACTTTATATCCTTCTGAGTTTTTTGACTTTTTTCTTCATCCTACGGTTGTTGCTAATGTTTGCTTACTTTGCTTGTAATGATCTGAAGTCAGTTCCCTTGCTTTGCTTCATCAAGCCTGGCCTACACAGGAACCTTTGTTTTCTCACATACCCAGAGTATTTCACTAATTATTTGGAGCTTTCACTAGTTATTTGGAGTATTATTTGGAGATTCAAAATGTCTGAAATCTCTGATTTCACACATTTTGAAATCTACTGTTTCAAAAGTTATCAGCTGCTTGAAGACTTCCGATGTAAACAGCAGAAGCAGTGCAATGCAGATTTTGGAGAACATCTTGTGCAATATTATGAAAAGGGAACAAATGAGAGATTCAGACCATGATTAATCAGACCCTGATTAATCAGACCCTTTTGACACTAGGTGTTATGGTTTTTTAATTTGAATTTACTGAAAATTAATATGTCATAAGAAATGTGTGTTATTCGGGGCAAGGATCTTGTCTTCTTTCAAGAAGGGCTAAGCATCATGCAGTTTATGCTGGAAAAATCTACCTCCTGTCTTTGTTTAAAGCACCAAGGGGAACTGACATACCAGATCACATTGTGTCCCTAATCCTAGACCATATATTCCTGAAAACAACATGAAGAACACCTCCAAAGTCTGTAAGGTCTCACACTAATACTTAAAAATTTAAATGCCGTAGTCCTGGTTTAAAATTTAAACCTTAAATTTTCTAAAACTCTTCTACATGTTTCTGATTGTTAATAACAAAAACTCTTGATACTAATGTTGTTCATACATGATCATTTCCTTTGTGCCTCATACTGACTCCTGGATCCTAGCACCTCCTGTTGCATGGTGTCTCACTGTGCAGTGGCAGCTCTGTGAAAGCACAGGACAGCATTTCCTTTCCAGGATGAAAATAATCATCAGACATTTTCCAATCAACAGTGTGTTTGTCACCAGATATCAATTTTGTCCAGGGTTACAGATTTATGATGAAAGACAAAAAGGACTACATTAAAAATTATAAATAGTATTCTGCCTGTCCTAGTTCAAGCCGCTGGGGACAAAGGAAGCAACCGTGTAACAATGACATGCCGGAGTGTAGAGTTCCTCAACAATCAGGTTTCTGCCAGGTTTTCAAAAGCTTTAGCTGCTTCAAGTTTGTATCACTAGCTACAGTAAAAAGAGTGAACATGCCCCTTTACTGGTACAAGCTGGCATGTCCCCAGCAGAGAAAATGAAGTAGTGCAGCAAAAGGCAGCTGGAGGCCTGTTCTTACTGCAGGACACCACCTTTCCTCCTCCACCTCTTCTCTCAAGGCCTGTTGCACCTTGCATTTTGTTCACCACAGAAGTGGTAGCGGCAGTGGAGTTCCCTAATTCATAATTTTAAGGAAAGTCTCCTACTGGCTGGAGTAGGCATTTTTTCTCTCTCATGTCTGGGTTTAACAGCAGCCTGTGGCTGCCTTCTGGCTGCTGCTGCTGCAGCAAAGCCCAATTATCTGGGAGAACTTCTGCACTCTCCAGCCTGTCCAGCAGTGTCTCCTTGCTTCAGAGCAGTCTGCCATGATACTGGTCCAGCTGCACTGACCATTTTCCTTGAAAAAACACAGCTTTCTGCTCTTCAGGGCATGTGTGGTGGTTGCTGGCTGTGGCCTTACCTCTACATTTCCAAGCTCCTTAATGAATCACTGCTTTTTGGCACCAAAGCAAAATAAACACATCATTTTGGATGCCTTTGCCAAACACATGTACACTTGGAGCAGGTTTTGAATGATAGAAAGCGAAAGGTTTAATGAAATGTGCAGGCTGTGTAGCTAAAAGTTGCAAAAGAGCCAGAAAATATGAAACTGAAGATCACAACAGTATCATTAGCCCCCAAAACTGTTCAGATCTTGTATATTTTTTGGAACACATGGAGGGGACTTAATAGTAGTGTGTCCACTACAGCCTAACCAGGAAAAAACAGTAATTGAAAGTAGCATAGGGATGCAGGATCACTCATCAGCGTGATGGTTAGATGCCTTCTCCTTTCCTTTCCTTTCCTTTCCTTTCCTTTCCTTTCCTTTC